>NC_056002.1:110579684-111270362 GCF_018446385.1 Zingiber officinale
AACTTTAATGTTTCATTCTACTTTTGTCAACCTAATCAATGGTGATTCCTATCAACAAATAGATTTCATCAAGATTTTCCCAATTGGTTTTAAAATGATTTTCAAACAATTTTCAACCATCATCTATGAGCTAAATGCACATAACTTATACATTAATTTTTTTCATGATTGGTCATATAAATTGTCTTTTGATGACACTTAGCTCAAATCGATGCACTAAATTAACATCTGAAGTTTATTTATCATTCTAATATCTCACTCGTGTTTAATGTATGTCAATACACACAAGTCATATGATTCTTTGTAAGATGTATAATTGATTTTTTCCTAAAATTTAGGAATTATGCATCTCTAATAAGACATTTTAAACTTGATTATCCTACTTAGGATGTTAACTAATATCATTTGTCCTTAATTGCAATGAATTCAAATTTATACATGTAAATGAGTATGACATATCTCGAAACTTTCATAAAGAAATATCACAATTAATGATACATGTATGATATCACATGACAATTTCAAGCATGTTATCGTGACAAGATAGATATATGATATGATGTTATGACATGTGATATGACACAAATATGATAATTATTGCACAATTATCACAAACAAAATACCTAGATTTTTCATCTAATTGTTATCATCTTGTCAAATACTTGGTTTGACATTAGCGGCTTATTTCTCTTGAATGTGTCAAAATCCTAACTTTGCACATTTTTGAATTCTATCTTATCATGTTAATTTTGATCAATTTAAGAACTTAATTCTTATTGACACACTATAGAGATCTTCCAAGATAAAATTTGAATTTTCATTCTCAATATACCACAATATCTTGAAAATGCCATAAAATGCAACTTTACATGGCTGAGTTAACTACCCTTCCAATTTGGGTTAACACATTCTATACTCATTTAGTGCGAAGAAATTACACTTTTAGGAATCCAATACATATTGAAGCTCCTTGGGTATACTAGGTACTTACTAGGGATAACCTTCTTAATGACTTTCATTGACTTCTTAGAAGTCTTAGTCATTGTAGTCTCTTCAAGGTCAATATTAGGGATGACATCTTTTGTAATTTTGATTCGACTCCTAGATTTAGGATTTTTTTTACATATAATTATATTGAATTTTATAGTATGAGGAGGGACTTTCCTTTGTGTCTCAAACCCCATAAATGACTCTTGCCTACCTAAATCTAGATCTTATTTATTTAACTAAAACAAAATTTTCATCTTTTAAGGGTTTTCTCCAAATAATTAAGTCTTGACATGAAGACTTGGTTTTCCATCTTTTTCATGTTTTCCTTGATTGTTTCTCTTCCGGCATGTGTCTAAACCTTTTTGGATTATTACCTAAATTATTTTCTACTTTTCTATCCTTTTATAATATTGTTCTAATGAGTCAATCTACAATTATCCTGAAATTTTTTATTTTTCTTATTCTCATGATAATTGACACTGAAGTCATAAAACTTATTTCTAATATGTTTTTATCATAATATAATGAAATTACATTATAAAATAATGCATTAAATTTTATTTAAGAGCTTTTCCTAGGTTTGAGTTTCTTCACTTTACTTAGATGTCTCTTCCTTGGACATTGATTTCGATAATGTCCTCGTTGGTTGTACGAGATGTATATTATGTGCTTCTTACCCTTTCGCACCAAAAGTTTGACTTTTTTTGGTTTTTTCTTTTCCTTAGGTGCCACATGAGTTTTATTTTCTTTGTCAATTTAGGACATTTGCTCTTGTAGGGCTATTTTTCCTTACATTCAAAGCAAAAATGAAGTGAATTTTATTTTTATTGCATGAAATTGATATACTTTCCATGCTAGTAGAGGAGGCATGTGCTTCGTCTTCATTTGCTCTGAATGTTGAGGGCTCTTCTTGTTCCGGTGTTAATGAGCTCTCCCTCTCAATCTTTAAAGTCGATGCTTCATCTTCCATCTCGGATGTTGAGTATTTCTCAAACTCTGAGTCCTCTTGCTCTAATGTCAATGAGTCTCTTTCCCTAGGATTGTTTTCACTTTACGCAAGTTGGTGTTTTGTAAGCTTATTCCTTGGATCCTTTGCATCCCTATATTGACCTATCTTGCACAAGACATTGTTAGGTAAACTATTTGCTAATAATTTAGTTACCATTTTATTTAACTTGAATTTTTGAACTTGCTCTTCCGCAGAAGTTTTTTCTCTTATAGCTTTAAATCCTTCCATTAGAGCAAATCATTATTCTATGCCTATCATTTGTAAATTTTCCATTCTTGATTTTTAATGATCGAAACTTCCTAATCTAAAAGGAGATGGAACTCGAATATCGTATCTAAATCCATGTTTGAATTTTATTTGACCCCTTCAAGATAACTATATCTTTTACCTCTAGCTTTTGTTCTTCTTCCGGCATAAAGAGCGATCTCGCTTTGATACCACTGGTTAGAACCTTACGAGCTTGAGGAAGGGGGGGGGGGGGTTGAATAGTTCCGATCATTCTCTCTCTTTTGTGTGCTTATCATTTGAATGAGCAGTAGAAAATTTGAATCAAAATCGACGCTAAATCATGACACAATCGCTAACTCGGATGGTTTACTTAGTTCACCTCTTCCCAAGGTGACTACGTCTAAGTCCTAGTCCTGACGACTACCATCACTATCATTATCCTTCTCGAATACCTTCCGTTGGTGGAGATCCTTCTCGAATACCATCACTATCATGATCAAGCTTGTTTAGAGATCTACCGTTGATTACTGGATGTAACCCATAACAATCCTATTTTTGGTCAAAAGACATCATTTGATGCCTTTTCATAGGTCTGGAAGAATTTGACTTTTTTTTTAACCTTTTGTCGAGTTAGGGTTTTGAAGGTATTTTCATCTTTTGAGAAGTTAGTATTTTTAGTTAAATATCTGTTTAGTTGTTTTTTAAGTTAGATTTTGGATCAATAAGATTTTTTATTATCTTTTCCCTAAAACTTTGAGTTTTTAGACGCCTATTGCTTGATATTTAGCTAAATCAATATGTCTTTAGAAGATTATTTTTGACATTCGAGTTTGAATCAACGAAATCATAGCTTTCTGCTACATCACCAGTTGAATTGATCTTGTGTTATCATGCCGCCAAGATGATAGCAATGCATTGACTACACTCTTGAACGTGATATGTAGTAACATGCTTGAGAGATGTTTGATGAACAGTTGGAACAACTTACAGAGAGGATGGTGATAATGTTAGGAAGCTTAAATACAAGAAATTCGGTTCAACACCATCACCGAGCAAACTCAGATGTGGAGGCGGGTGGTGAGGACGCTTATGAAGAGGAGGTTCCTCGTAGACGACGCAGAGTAGTAGTAGAGGAGGATCATAGGTGTTAGGACATGTGTATGAGAACTAAAATTCCTTGGCACCCTATAACCTGAGAAGTTCCTAGATTGGCTAGCCTCGGTAAAGGAAGTTCTCGATTTTAAAGAGGTGCCAAAGACAAGCATGTGCCTTTGATTGCATCCAGATTGCGTGGGAGAGCAACTGCATGGTGACAGTAACTGAAATAGATCGGAAATAGGTTGGGTAAGGCAAAAATTACTAATTGGGAGTAGATTGCATGGGAGAGCAACTACATGGTGACAGCAACTGAAATAGATCGGAAATAGGTTGGGTAAGGCAAAAATTACTAATTGGGAGTAGATTGCGTGGGAGAGCAACTACATGGTGATAACAACTGAAATAGACCCGAAATAGGTTGGTTAAGGCAAAAATTATTAATTGGGAGAAGATGAAGAAGCACATGTGGACAACCTTTTTGCCATATAATTTCATGCGATTAATGTATCAAAAGGTTATTAAATATTGAGGGTTTGAAATATTAAATTTAAAAGGTTCCTTTCTTATGAACATAGCGAGTGGAGAGCTTAGCTGTGTGATTCTTGGCAGGAGTATCGGTGTGCGAGTGAATAAGGATGTCGACCAACTTAATAAAAAAAGCGGTAGCAGTGGCGGTATAAGGAGTTTTGGAGACATTGAACACAAATAATAGGTGTGTAAAAATGTTACAGGAAGGAAGACATGTAAATACCCCGTGATTGTTTTGATGTGATCAACCAAGTCAAGTTAGGTTCTGTTGTTGTTTTGATATCCTTGTGTTTAAGTGTGTAGGAACTTAGGAGCAGAGGAGGTTGAGCGAAAGATGCAACTAACGAGGATGGTAAGGGAGAGAGTCAACGGGTTCGGTGCGTCCGAGGGACGAGTTGATGCGGAAGAGTATGCTGGCGGACGAGAAGGAAACGCGCGGTGGTTCCGAGGGACGAGAAGCCGGAGTGGAAGACTGCTCAAGAAGGCCGAAAATAAGCCGGGTGAGTCTTATTCCGGATGACCGAAATCATCCAAGCAAGCGGAGCCGGAGTGGAAGACTCAGACCTAAGTAAGCAAAATCAGAGCGGAAGACCCGGACCGAAAAGATAATTGGAAAGTTGACTTGGTCCGAGCGCCCGGATCAACTAGGCGCCTCCGGGGTGCCTCACAGTCCGGGCGCTCAGACCAAAAATTTTATTGAAACGCGCGCTGTTGTGATTCGGTGCGACGGGGATAAAGTTCTATCCACGTCCATGCTCCTTGAATCATTCCAGACGTCCCAAGCAGGGCTATAAATACAACCCTGATCCCAGTAGCTTAGAACAACACTTGTAATCACTTTCTTTGTTTGTTCTACTACTGTTTGAGTGCTTTAACTGCTGTAAAAGGCTTCTCAGCCTGAAGGAGATTTTGATAGTAAGCTTTAACTGCCTTGGATTAATAATCCTCTGATTGCAAAGCAAGTATTTTCTTTTGTGCCTCTGTCTTTAGTTTACTTATTACTTTTTATGCAAGTGTTAATCAAGGTGTAAAGTTTCGAGAAAGGTTTGTTTCTTTATATTTTTGTAGGACTATTCACTCCTCTCTAGTCGGCCGCTAGGAGACCAACAAGTGATATCAGAGCCTAACTGCTTCAAAAGGATTAACCACCGACCGAAGCACAAGAGATCACCGGACCGAGCATCCACCCACCTAAGTTCAAGGGGGAATTCGCGAACTGAAAGAAGAAGATTGAGGTATTTTTTAAGATAGATTTTGATTTGTTATTAATCATTGAGTTTGGTTTTGTAGCACCAGAGAGCAAAGAAAAATACCAATGGACAAGAAAGGAGCAAGCCGACTTTATGGCAAATGATAAAATAGAGTTTTATCTGCTTAGTGTTTTACCACCTCAAGAAGTAAACCGGATCGGAGCCTACAAGTCAGCCAAGGAGCTTTGGGAGAAATTCCTGGAACTACACGAAGGGGCCTTGGAGGCAAAATTCGCGTGACGGGATCTTCTCCGGAACCAGATAAGTAACCTCTGCTTAGAAGAAGGCGAAATCGTCGCACACCTTTACTTAAGGATCAAAGAACTCATCATCGGATTCACGAATTTTGGAGAAAAGTTAACTAACCAATATTCGCTAAGGTACGCGCTTAACGCCTTAACTAGGACTCCTGAATGGGTCTCCTTAGTAGATGTGTATTACATCTCTAAGGATCTAGAGATAAGTACTTTAGAAGAGTTATTTTTAACCTTTGAAGTTCATGAAATAAGATGTGCAGATCTGAAGGAGCCCAAGCACAACATTGCCTTAAAGGCAAAAATGGATGAACCTGAATCCGAAACCTTTCTCGATCATGATGAAACGATGTTCATGGTTAGGAAATTTAAAAAGTTATTTAAAACTAATAAATTTAATCAAGTGCATAGTAAAAGAAGAAAAAAAAGGGTAAGATGCTACCACTGCGATGAAGAAGAGCATGCGAAAGATAACTGTCCAAAATTGAAGAGCAAGGACAAGGATAAAGTCAAGAGTGTGAGAAAATAATCCCTCTATGCTAACAAAGAGTAAGGACAAAAGACCAGTCCAGACAAAGCATCGAAATCTAAAGGCGACGTGGGACGAAACACCATCTGAGTGAGAGATCGAAGCCCTTGCCGGACTTACGCTAATGACAAGTCACCAAGAAGAAGAAGATGAAGCAAGCTTATCCTCAATGAGCATCAAGAGCATCGAAGAAGGGGGAACATCGTCAGAAGAAAGCAACACTACAGGGGGAGCATCAAAAATCGACAAGGTAAGTCAGTTACAATCCCTACCTCCTGACCAATTATTTAAATTTATAAAAATGTTGTCGAAAAGTTCTTGCAAATTAGAAATAGAAAATAAAAATATTTAAAAGAAAATGAAGAGTTAAAATTAACCTTAACAACTTCTTGTCGATTAGAGGATTTCGACAAGATAAAAATAAAAAATGAAAAATTGAAAGAAGAAATAAAAAATCTTGCATGCTTACATGCTTAACAAGCTCGAAATTATAATAGACTAAATTGATAATTTAAATATCATCAGGGACGAATTAGAAAATTATCATCAAAATATATTCCTAAGAAATTTTTGATTAATCTTGTTGGATAAAATTTATATTGGGTATAAAAATCGTGCCTAAATTAATTTTTTTTTGCATGCTCTAATTTCTAACTGAATTAAAGTTTTTATTGTTTAATGTTTTTAAATAAATTTCTTTTCACAATTTCCGTTAGAAATTAATTAGAAGTTAATTTTTTGAAAGAGAATTACATCACTTATCTGTAAAAAAAATTTCAAATTCTTTTGACCCTTAAATTATTTTTTTTGTTTAACAAAAATCATATTTTTTCATTTTAAATTATTTCACAGAGTTTTTTTAAAACTTTAATTTTCTGTGAAAGATTATCATATTCTTTGTTCAAGATTTTTTTTAAATTTTTTTTCCGTTCTATTATTTTTGAATTATTTTTTTTAAAAAAATTCTTTTTATCTTAATTTAAAATTATTTCGCAGAGCTAACTTTTGCAGAACTTATTTTTCGGTGTTTTCTCTACGAAAACACATCATACTATTAGTCCAGGAAAATATTTTTGAAATTTTTTGATCATTATTGAATTCTATATAAAATTGTTTATCTAAATAAAAATTTTTAATATTAAAAATCTTGAAAATCTATTTTTTGAAAGTTTATCCTTTCTGCAAAGCTACTTGTCATAATATATACTTAGAAAATTTTTGAAGATTTTTTGAGTTTAAAAACTATTGTTAAGATTTTTTCTTCAAAAGTACATCTTTGTATAGAAAATATTTTATTTCTGCTTTAGTCAATTTGATAATTTAGTGAAATTTTTTCACAGCTTTGATTATGTCTGTTTCACCACTATAAAAATTTTCACAATTTTGCGAGGAGTAAAAATGTTTTTCAAATTATTTTTTCCAAAAATTGTTTATAAATTGTAAAAATTCAGAATTTCGAAATTTCAAGTTTGATTTCTATATTTTATCAATTAGACTTTGCTTTAATTTTAATTTCAAATCACTTTAGGGTACCCCCATTTTTTATGTACTCAAAGGGGGAGAATTAGAGGTTAAGTCTAGGGGGAGGTATAATTTGACTTTTGCATAATTTTTTTTCAATTGCAAAATATGTATTTGCCAATTTTCTATTATTTGTTTTTTGGTTTACCCTAACTTAACTTGGGATTGCTCACATAAAAAATGGGGAGATTGTAAGTTCCTTGTGATGATTTTGATGTGATCAACCAAGTCAAGTTTGGTGTTGTTGTTTTGATATCCTTGTGTCTAAGTGTGCAGAAACTTAGGAGTACAGGAGGTCGAGCGAAAAGACGCAGCTAGCGAGAAGGACGACACAGGGGAGTTGATGGGCTCGGTGTGTCGGAGGGACGAGGTGCTGCGGAAGAGTACGTGCTGCGAAAGAGTACGCTGTCGGACAAGAAGGAAACGCGCGGCGGTTCCAAGAGACGAGAAGCCGGAGCAGAAGGCTGCTCGAGAAGGTCGGAAAATGGGTTTGGGTGAGCCCTATTCCGGATGGTCGAAATCATCCAAGCGAGCGGAGCCGGAGCGGAAGACTCAGACCCAAGCAAGCGGAACCGGAGTGGAAGGGCCGGATCGAAAAGTCGACTGGAAAGTTGACTTGGTCCGGGTGCCCGAATCAACTGGGCGCCTCATAGTTCGGTTGCCCGGAACCCTTCCGGGTGTCCGAACTAGAAATCTTATCGAAACGCGCACTGTCGTGATCAGATGCGACGAGGATAAAGTTATATTTTTGTCCAGGCGCCTGGAACCCTTCCAGGCGCCCTGAGCAAGGTTATAAATACAACATGATCTCAATAACTTAGAACAACACTTGTAATCACTTTCTATTTTTGTTCTACTACTGTTTGAGTGCTTTAACTGCTGTAAGAGGCTTCTCCATTTGAAGGAGTTTTTGATAGTAAGCTTTAACTGCCTTGGATTAGCAATCCTCTGATTGTAAATCAAGTAATTTCTTTCGTGCCTCTGTCTTTAGTTTACTACTTATTACTTTTTATGCAAGTGTTAATCAAGGTGTAAAGTTTCGAGAAAGGTTTATTTCTTTATATTTATGCAGGGTTATACATCCCCCTCTAACCGACCACCAGGGGACTAACATGACATTGTTTGTTAAGAATGATGATGGTGAAGAAGGTGAAGTGGAGTTCACACCTAGTGTATGATGAGGAGGCCGTAAACAAAGTGTTGTTGGATGGAGATGTTGGGACGACATTGGTAGTTCGACCCTTTTGTTTGATGCCGTAATCGGTAGTGGACGATGATTGATTTCGGAGTTATATTTTTCATTTGACATGTATCATTTTTTGTTTGGTATGTCATTTTGTGATCAAAGTTAAAGTTATGAAAATATTGTCTCAGCTGAAGCTATGTAGAAAATAATTATTTAGACTGAAAATCATTCTAAACTTTATAAATTGGTATGGCTTAAGAATCTATGTATTGTTTTATTTTCTATTGGTTTGAAATATAAAGAAGTTTGGTGTAATGTAGTAGCCATGGATGCTTGTCGTATGTTATGCAAACTTTGGCAATATGATAGAAGTGGAGATCATAATAGGTGAGGCAATATTTATAATTTAATGTTTGAGGGAGCTAAAATTGTGCTACTACTTGCAGATAGGCGGTGGAACAACCTAAACTTTCAGGTGAAGTTTCGACTTTATTGCCGCTTGCTATGAAGAGCTGCGTGAAGCAGAAGGGGGTATATGTTGATGGGAAAGAAGGTGGCTGAATCTAACATTGTTTCAAATTTAGTGGCTCATTGATCGTAGAAAAATGATAGTTCTTGGCGTATGTGTTGTTAGAGTCGATTTATAGCTAAAGGGGGGAAGGGGAGGGGGGAAGGGGGGTGAATAGCTCGTCGCGCTTCGTTTGCTTACTTCGGTGTTGTTGATATGCAGCGGAAAGAACTCGAAACAAGACTCACAAACGCTAACACGTAGATTTTCTTGGTATCCATCTCAAGAAGAGGTGACTAATTCAAGGATCTACACACGACACACTCTCCATTATGAAAAACACTCCTCGGTAACTACCAAATGTGGAGAAGCCTTGTACAACACCCACATAACAAGATACAACACACGAAAGAAGAGAATACAAATGAAAAACCTATTCTTGCTTGATCTCTTGTTAATGAAGACGTTTCTGGACCTTTTGGAAAGTACAACAACATTTTTCTTCCAAACTCTCAGTTTGGCAGTGAGTAGTATTGAAGAATCGTGTAAGCGCTACGGAGAAGAAAGCTCGCCACGGCTTTATACTAGAAGCTTCTAGGGCTCCCAATCGATTGGGCTTATTCCCAATCGATTGCCACGTCACATCCACGCAATCGCAGCCATCCATCGCTCGCTACATGTGCAACGGTCATATCCCAATTGATTGGTCAATCGATTGGGGAGACTTGAATCGATCGCCCAATTGATTCAGCCTTTCTCGCATCGCGCGAGAATTCCAGCCCTCAATCGATCGACCGATCGATTGGCTGTGCCCAATCAATCGGTTAATCAATTAGGGAATCAATTCAAGGGTGGTCAATCGATCAGCTTCTGTACTCGATTTAGGTTCCCAATCGATCGGCTGGGCTGTTGTTCATCACAACACTCTCAATCGATTGGCTGATCGATTGGGCTTCAGTTCAATCGATAGGCTGATCGATTGACCACCCTTGACTTCCTTAACTCAAGCTCAAGGGTCCCCAAATTCAACTTTCGATCAACCATGACTTGTTGGAACTCCTCATGCCTAGTATTCGATCACCCTTGACCTGTTGGGACTTCTTCACCAAGTGTCCGATCAATCCTTTGACCCACTTAGATTTTTATCCTCGTGCCAAGTGACTGGTCAAGCTTGACCCACTTGGACTTGCCGTTCCTACCAAGTGTCCGGTCCTCCATGACCCACTTCGACTTACTTCCACCAGATGTCCGACCATCCTTAACCCATCTGGATTTTTTTGTGTGAAGTATCTGGTTAACCTTGACCTACTTGGACTTCCCAACACTAGGTATCTGGTCAACCTTGACCCATCTGGATTTCCACGTGCCTGGCTTCACTCACCAGGACTTTTATCTGCCCGGCTTCACTCATCAGGACTTTTATCTGCCCGGCTTCACTCACCAGAATTTTCAACTACCTGACTTCACTCACCAGGTCTTTCACTTAGCTTCGCTGACTAGGATTTTCACCTGGTTTCACTCACTAGGATTTTCCAACTGCCCGGCTTCACTCATCGGGACATCCAACTGCTTGGCTTCGCTGAACAGGACTTTCACCTAGCTTCACTCACTAGGATTTTTATCTGCCTGACTTTATCACCAGGACTAACATCACCAAGTGTCCGGTCAACACTGACCCACTTGGATTTTCAACTTCTGCTAACCGTCCTATTGGATTTATCTTTGCCTAACCTTTAGTTAGGACTTTCCCAATCAAGTATCATGGAAAAAAAATTTTCTAAGAGAAGACTTCTTATTTTCAAAGATTTACACAAAATTGAAAATTCTTGAAAACTTCAATGTTTCCTTCTAGCTTATATCTAACTTTTCAATGATGATGATTATTAGAAGATAGCCTTCACCAAGGTTTTCTAAAGTATATTTAAAATGATTTTCAAAACCAATTTCAACCAGACTCAATGTACATGACTTGTACATTAGCTTTCCCAATGATTGGAGTATACATAACTATGTGTTTTGATGAAATCAAGACTCAAGTAGATGCATTAAATTAACATCTTGAGTTTTGTTCATCATCCTAACATCTCACTTATATCTAATGTGCACTAAAACACATACAAGTCAACTTATAGTCTTTGTGAGATGTAGATTTTAGTTTTACCCTAAACTAGGGATCATGCATATTTATCTAAGCATTTTAAATTATGATCATCCACCTAGGATGTCACTTGTTAGTAAATGTCATTGTCCTTAATTATAAAGAAATTAAAATAATGCATGATGATTTATGACATACATCAACATAAGTAATTTTTTTTTAAAATAAAACTTGCTAAAACTATATGATGCATGTATGACATGACATAGTATTTTTATATTTTTTATAATATAAAAATGAATGCAACACATGATGTCATGACATATGTTGAGCAATCAATCATGGTAATTTAGCATAAATAAAATATACCTAGATGATCTATCTAAGTATCCTTAAACCTTAGCTAAACTTAGAATCTAATCCTAGATTGCCCGTATTTTTTCAAGAAAATGCCAAACTTAAAAATTTGGACAATTTCTTTTGCTTTTTATAATTTGTGCCAATTTAAATTAAGTGTGATTCCTCAAGGTTTGACACATTTTACTCTTCCAAAGAGTAATCATTTAAGTTAAGACTTAAATTACCTTTAACTCTCTAAGAAAATACCAAAATCCTAACTTGACATTTCTTATGCTTTTCCCAATTGTGCCAATTTAAATTAGGTCCAATTACTCAAATTTTGGCACAATTTACTCTTCCAAAGAGTAAACAATTAATTCTTTTCATTTCAAAGGTTAACAAAAACTTTGAAAATGCCTTCAAGTGTCAACTTTATCAAGGTTGGATTAACCACCCTACCTATTTAGAGTTGACACTCTCTAAACCCATCTAGGGTGCAGAGAATATGCTCTTTGGAACCCAAAACCTATTGGTGCTCCTTGGATGCTCTAGGTACTCACTAGGGATAACTTCCCTAGCTATTTTCTTAATAACCTTTTTAGGCTTCTTAGAAGCCTTGATCACTTCTTCTAGGTCAACTTTAGGAATTGCTTCTCTTGTGACCTTCTTAGTGACTTTCTTAGACTTCTTAGAATTTTTAGTTACATTGGTCTGGGCAAAAATATTTCTAGGGATAACTTCCCTTGTTTCTTTAATTTGACTCCTAGGCCTAGGGTTGGTTCCATAGCTATATGGAACCCTATTATAAAAAGTGACATCCTTCTTAGTCTTAGATTTGTATCCCAAACCTCTATGATCCTTGGATGACCTTTGTGTTCCTATACCTAAGATATACTCATGTTGACTCTGGAAAAATTTTTCATTCTCTTTAGGGTCTTCTCCAATCTATCAAGTCTTGGCCAGACTTGATTTTCCAATCTTAAATCTTTAGATTTTGATTTTTCTTTAAATCCTTGAGCATTCTTTTTCTTAGGCAAGTATCTAACATCCTTAAGATTATTGCCTAAATTATCTATCTTCATAGCCTTAGGTGTGGTAGTTTTAGCATGATATGCTATATATTTGTCTTTGACTCTATCATGCTTCCTATTTTCATGTTAAATAACATTAAAATGATATAAATTAGACTTAGCATGCTTTTTATCATGTGTCAAAGGAATAGGTTCAATAAATGATACCTTGGATTTTACCTTGGAAGCTCCCTCTTGACTGTGCTTCCTCCTTTGACTTTGTTTGGCTTTTTTCCTTTAGGACATTGACTCCTATAATGTCCTCTTTGATTGCATGAGAAACACGCAATGTGCACTTTGCCTTTGCGTACGGAGGGACCGATCTACTTTGGCTTCTCCTTAGCTTTTGGTGCCACTTGCCATTCTTCTTGGCCAACTTAGGACACTTGCTCTTATAGTGTCCATGTTCTCTACACTCAAAGCAAATGATATGACTTATTATTACAAATTGAAATAGTTATACCTTCTTTGCTTGTAGGGGTGACACATGATCCTCCATTTGATTTTTCTTGATTTTTGTAGGTGACATCATCTTCCTCTCTACTTGACCGGAGATGGATGCTTCTTCTTGCTTCGGTGTCAATGCGTGACGCTCCTCCTCAATCCTAGAGGTGGAGGCCTCTTCATCTTCATCCTCTTGCCCATTGAACAAAGAGTATGATCCCTCTTTGCCCTTTTTATTTTGCTCCGTTGAGGATGAAGCTTCTTGGACTTCCTCTTCTTGAGTTGAGTATCTCTCAATTTCGGAGTTCTCTTCTTCTTTATCTTGCTCCAATGAGTCACCCTCTTTGGATCTCTCTTGGTTTGGTGTAGTGGAGGGTTCTTCATGAAGCTTGGCCAATTCGCTCTATACCTCTTTAGCATCTTTAAATTCCAATTTTGCACATAATAGTACTAGACAATAAACTAACTAATAATTTGGTTACCTTGTCATTTACCTCGCACCTTTGAATTTTCTTCTTTCTCTATTTGCACTTCTTGATGATTTTGCCTTTCGAATTCGTTGGAACTTCAAAGCCTTCCATGAGAGCAAACCATTGCTCTATCTCCATCATAGGGAAATTTTCGATTCTTGACTTCTAAGAATCGAAGCTTATCAATGTGAATGGTGGAGGCACCCTTGTGTCGAATCCGAGTCCATTTCAGAATTCCATCTTGAAGTTGAGCCTTGATAAGTCTTTTAACTTGTTGAATTTGGTGCATCAACTTCTCCCTCTAGCTTTTGTCCTATCTGACGATGATTCTGATGAAGAGCACTCTGATATCACTTGTTAGTTTCAATTTGTAGCTAGAGGGGGGGTTGGGGTGAATAGCTCGTTGCGCTTCGTTTGCTTGCTTTGGTGTTGTTGATATGCAACGAAAAGAACTCGAAACAAGACTCACAACGCTAACACGTAGATTTATTTGGTATCCACCTCAAGAAGAGGTGACTAATCCAAGGATCCACACATGACGCACTCTCCACTATGAAAAACACTCCTTCTCAATAACTACCGAAGGTGGAGAAGCCTTGTACAACACCCACACAACGATACAACACACGCAAGAAGAAAATAAAAGAATACAAATTAAAAACCTCTTCTTGCTTGATCTCTTGTTGATGAAGATGCCTCTGGACCCTTTGGAAAGTGCAACAACACTTTTCTTCCAAGTTCTCAGTCCGACGGTTAGTAGTGAAGAATCGTGTAAGCGCTATGAAGAAGAAAGCTCGTCACGACTTTATACTCGACGCTTCTAGGGCTCCCAATCGATTGAGCTTATTCTAAATCGATTGTCACGTCACATCCACGCAATCTCAGCCGTCTATCGCTCGCTACTTGCGCAACGGTTATATCCTAATCGATTGGTCAATCGATTGGGGAGGCTTGAATCGATCACCCGATTGATTCAGCCTTTCTTGCGTCGTGCGAGAATTTCAGCCCCCAATCGATCGACTTGCCCAATCGATTGGCTGATCGATTGGGAAAGCTTCTGCTCGCGATTCAGGCTCCCAATCGATCGGCTGATCGATTGGGCTGCTGTTTATCGCAACACTCTCCCAATCGATCGGCTAATCAATTGAGCTTCGGTCCAATCGATCGGCTGATCGATTGACCACCCTTGACTTGCTTAACTCAAGCTCAAGGGTCCCCAAACCCAACATCTGGTCAATCGTGACTTGTTGGAACTCCTCATGCCTAGCATCCGATCACCGTTAATCTGTTGTGACTTCTTCACCAAATGTCTGGTCAATCCTTTGACCCACTTGGACTTTTATCCTCATGCCAAGTGACTGGTTAACCTTGATCCACTTGGACTTTCCGTCCCGTGCCAAGTGTCCGGTTCCTTTCTCCAGATGTCCGATCATCCTTGATCCATCTAGATTTTCTTGTGCCAAATATTCGGTCAACCTTGACCTACTTGGACTTCCCAACACCAGGTGTCTGGTCAACCTTGACACACCTGGATTTCCACGCGCTTGACTTCACTCACCAGGACTTTTATCTGCCTAGCTTCACTCACCGGGACTTCCAACTGCCTGGCTTTACTCACCAGGTCTTTCACCTACCTTCACTCACTAGGATTTTCACCTGGCTTCACTCACTAAGATTTTCCAACGGCCTGGCTTCACTCACCGAGACTTCTAACAGTCTGACTTCACACACCAGGTCTTTCACCTAGCTTCACTCACTAGGATTTTTATCTGTCTGGCTTCACTCACCAGAACTTCCATCACCAAGTGTTCGGTCAACACTGACCCACTTGGATTTTCAAGTTCTGCTAACCTTCCCGTTGGGTTTGCTTTTGCCTAACCTCTAATTATGACTTTCCCAGTCAAGTATCTGATCAACCTTGACCTACTTGATTTTTTCTTCACATCAAACTGGTCAAACCTTGACTGAGGGGAATTGCACAAACAATCTTCCCAATTGGACGATTGCACCTGCAATCTCTATTTATTGTCAAACATCGAAACCCAAACATCAAGACTTAAGTTTGAGCCAACTCAAGCTTAGTCAACCTGACCCAGGGGATATTGCACCAACACATGTGTGGACAACAAGGTTGTCAAATACCACTTTCTAATTTCCTTGTTTAGATGAATTTGAAGAGTGGGTATTACCAATTTTGTATTAGGCCCGAGGATGAATAGAAAATGACTTTTAAGAGGGAGGGGTTGTATGAGTGACTAATGATGTCTTTTGGTTTGTCTAATGTCTTTAATACTGTTATGCGTGTGATAAATTAGTTATTGCGACCATTTTTTTTGTGGATATTAGTTATGGTGTATTTTGATGATATTCGAATATATAGTGTGACTCCTTAAAAGCATCTTCTGAGGGAGGTTTTAGTGTCTTGCAATTGGAATAATTTTGTCGCAATGAAGAAGTGTTTATGTCCCTAAAAGTGTTGTTTTTGAGATATGTGATTTCAGGAGCGGATTTGGAAGTCAAAGAAGCTAAGGTACAAGCAGTGAAAGAATGACCCACACCGTCGTCCTTAATAGAAGCAAGGAGTTTTCACGATCTGACATCGTTTTACAAGTGTTTCATTACTTATTTCAGCAACATTATGATGCCTATAACATATTGTATCAAGGGTAGCAGGTTTGAGTGGATTAATGATGTAGAGTTAGCTTTTTGATTGATTAAGGAATGACTAACAATTGCGTTAATCTTATGTTCCCTTATTTTTCACAACCTTTTGAGTTGCACACAGATGCTTCTAAATTTGGTATTGGAGTATTATGCCATTGTGTAAGTAGTGAAACATTGAGAAATAATTAATTAAGGGAATTTTTTTAACACAGATCATGATTTGTTGAGACACCTACACCAGCAGAACAAGCTGTCACCCCGCCATTCGAGGTGGGTTGCTTATTTTGAGCAGCTTGCTTACACTGTTAGACATAAAGCAAGGGTTGTTAATCAGATAGACATTTTGAGTCGCAGGAACAACTTATTGGTTACTATATGAGTTGAGGCGTCATGTTTTGACTTTTTTCGTGATTTGCTTGCTACTAATCCGTGTTTTTCTGTGATACTGCATGTTCAAGCCGAGAAGAAAACATATTTTTTTATTGCATGGGTTTATGTTTAAGGGTAATCGTTATGCATTTCAGATTGTCCTCTTCGTATTATTAAAGAATTTGCACTATGAGGGTCATGCTGGTAGGGATAGAATGTTGCAATTGTTTCAAATTTTCTACTTTTGGCCTACATTGCGTCGAGAAGCATGTGCAGAGGTGTAAAATCTATCAAGTCTTTAAGAGAGTAGCCACTAATGCAGGATACACATGTAATCCTTTACATGTCCCTTCTCGATCTTGGGTTGATATCAACATGGATTTTGTGTTTGATTTGCCACGTACGTAGCAAGGTAATGATTCCATCATTGTTGTTGTTGATAGATTTTCTAAGATGGTTCATTTTATTCTTTGCAAGAAGACTACAAATGCAGTTAATATGACACAATTGTTCTTTTGGGATGTCTATCGTCTTCATGGCCTATCGACGTCCATTGTTTGTTGTTCCTTAATTGGATTGAGACACTCGTTTTCTTAGTCATTTTTGATGCAATTTGTGAAAGATGGTTAATACACAATTGAATTTCAGTAGTTCTTATCATTCTTAAATAGATGGGTAGACGGAGGTTGTGAATAGGTCATTTGATAATTTGTTGTGCTGCATTTGTTGTGTTGCTTAATAGGAGACCACATGAAGAGTTGGGATGAGAAGTTCTGTCGGACGAAATTTGTTCATAAACATTCAGTCAATCACAGTACTGGCTTAGCCTCGTGGTCAACCGGATTTGTTGTCATTGCCAAGCAAATTTGCATTCCATGGTAAAACAATTACTTTGTGAATTGCTTATAGGATGTCCATAAAGCAATTCATGAACATCTGCTTATCTCTAATTCCAAGTATAGGTACGCTGCAGATCAAATGTACCGACACTTGGAGTTTGATGTTGGAGATATTGTGTGGCCAGTTTTAACTAAGGAATACACCAAATTATTATTAAAAAAAATTGGTCATGTCTATATTGTTGTGAAGATAAATCCCAATGTCTATCATTTGAAGTTACCTAGTCATATTCGCACTGCCGCTACGTTTAATGTGAAGTATTTGCTTCTTGTCTCTTCTGATGATGATGTGCCAATAATTTGAGGGCTAATTTTCTCTACTCTAGAGAGAATAATGCGGAAGCTTTTAGTGACCATGACTTTTGACAAAAGATAAATCATGGGACTTATAATATCTTAAATCGAAGCTCATTCAGAGATATACAATTGGTTATCAGGTGTAACAACCCTGTTTTAAGCCAAAAAAAACATCGTTTGATCCCTTTTCGGATGTCTTGAAGAATTTTAGATTTTTTTAATCTTTTACCGAGTTAGAGTTTTGAGGGTATTTTTGTCTTTTGTAGATTTAGGGTTTTAAAAGTATTTAAATATCTATTTAGTTGTTTTTTAATTAGTTTTTGGATCAATAAGATTTTTAGCCGTCTTTTCTCCATAACTTTAAGGTTTTGGTTGTCTATTGTATGTAGAATCAGTAGGTCCTCAGAAGATTGTTTTCGACTCGAGTTCAAATAAAGCGGTATCAATAGCTTCCGCTACATTAATATGCCTCCACATAACACACATGAGTTATGTTTTGGGTTCAGTATATACCATTTGCATACACTTTTTGAAATTTCTTGTGTATGATTTGTTAGCTTATTTAGTACTATTGTTAAAGATAATGATCTAAAGTTATGAAAATCATTTTCACATTCTCAATGACTTGACTGTAGTTCTTAAAATTTTCGTTCAATCGTTTATTGCATGTTGTTCAAACAGGGACTTTTAGAACCATGGAGTTTGACACACAGTTACGATCATTCCATCTTACATGCTGTCAAGGTCTAGTTCATATCTGCAATAATTATCTTCCATCTTAGGATACTTTCGTTACTTAGGATTTCTACCTAACCTTCCGTTACTTTGGGAGCAATGTGCCTAATTACAAAATGCTCGTAAGAGATAGCTTGCATGTTATGAATAAATTCACAGATGGTCCACATGAACAATACTCAAAAGGGATCAAAGTTTGTCATGATTCAAATTACCAAATGAAATAATTTGGGAACAACATTTCTTAAGTGGAATGCCTGGTCCACATGATTGGGATGACCATATATTCTGTTTTTTAGATTATAATGATTTATCTGAATTTATTTTGACTAGTTTCAGCCAATTGCTTAATTACAGAGATTCTGTTATTGCAGTTTGTCATGAATGCTTATGACTAATATAAATGCACAGAGCATCAGGTAATTATATAATTAGTAACCAATTTCGTGATTGTTAGCATACGCAATGTGATGACTTTTCTTCAGTTCAATAGATGTGTTTTGACCTGCTGCTCTGTTTTCCTATGTTGCTTTCTGTGTCCATGTCATGTTTTACATTGATCTTTCAATTTGCGTTTGATTTGAGATTTACCCGTGCATAAAATTCTGCAATTTGTTTATATCACTTGATTATAGAAATTTGTTGAAGAGCTGTTCCGCTTTTGTTTGTTAGATCTATGAATTTGGTTGCATTTGCAATATTTTCAATTCCTGAGATGTTAAACACTCCTAGTTGCTTCGATTCTGATGGATTATACATTGAAGAATGTTTTAAAACATCAAACCTAGCTCTTGATTGTTACTTTTAGTTGATTATAGTGGTAATTGTTAGATCCTTTGGTTTTTAAAATTAATCTCTATTTGTATGTTCCATTCTCTAATTAATCAATGACTTGCTAATTAATGGGGCTTATTTTTGTAGACGTTTCAACTGGTTCCGACACCTCAGGGGAGCTTTTGTGTGCTCAATGACATGTTCCGTCTCAACGGCTGGATTACAGCAGGGCCACCTGTTTGATCAATTAGATCTATGTTTGACATAAGGATTGTATCATCAGCATCGTTAGTTTGTTGTGATCAAGTAGACCTATGTTTGACTTAAGGATCGTATCATCAGCATCGTTAGTTTGTTGTGATCAAGTAGACCTATGTTTGACGTAAGGATTGTATCATCAGCATCGTTGGCTTCTTGTGCTTTTCTATCTGAACCTAGTTTATCCTTTAAAAAAAAAAAAATCAAGTTTCCTTATTGATGGCTGATGACGTTAAATTTTAATGATTGCTAGGTGTGTTTTTTCAGATAAATTTCCATGATTATAGGTAGCAAGTTGCAGTGGCATTTGAGGTATTGAGCTATGGCCTTCCGTGACGAGCATTTGTTTTTTGTCCTAAAGTTGAAAGTTGCAAGTAATTTTTAAGAATAAGTTTGCAATAACTTAGTTGCGCTAAGTGTGCAATAGTTTGTCTATTTTATTTGTAATTGTTATGGTAAGTTATAGCAGATTATAAAAGCTTAGCGCTAGAATGAGGCTGCAGGAGTCCAGATTTGGATTTTGGTTCAATTGTGGCTTTCAGGTAGCAATTGCTTGAACTGATTTAGTTCAGTTGAAGTAGGTAAAATGAGAGTGTGAAGGGTTCACCGATTTTAATTGTTGAGATCGATTGGGTAATTTGCTTGTGTAGTTGATGGATTTTAATGTTGGGTGAGAAGAGGAGCCCGTTTCCAAGGTAGATGAGTTGAGGTGGAACCAGGCTGGAGGAAGTAGTTAAAGTGGGATAAAAGATATCCTAGTTAAGAATATTGACCCTTTACTGGTAAAGGGTGCCTTTTTATAATTGATATATATCATAACAAGCATCAATTGTTTTTTTTTTAATTATAAAATGTTGTACATATGTTTTTCTTCCATATTACTTAATTTGTTTTGACACTAAAATTTTAAATGTTTAATTAAAATGTCCTAAAGTTTAAAAAAGAGAATAAATTCATGATTTTCATGGCACAATTAGTAAAGTAGGCCTTATGTTTTGAAGGTAATGAGGAAATACGCATTTTAAGTCGTTGGCAAAATATCTCTTCGGAAAGAGAATTCATTTACTTATGTAACTTTTTTCGAAAATTCATTTACTTATGTAACTTGATGATGAGTGTAGAAGATTCAGATTACCACGGTCCGGTCTCATGCCCAAGCCTGGAACCTTGTTATTAATATTTAAGTAGAGATTGCAAGGTTGGACCCTGATGACAAGTTCATTGGTAGCTTGTTATCGGTGCCAAAATTTTGCTTGTAGAGATTGCCAGGGACATGTCGACACTGAACCCTAATCTCCGCTCTGCAAATAGAATTTTCAAGAATACCAAATTGTGTCACTATATATGCTGATGTTTACACGAGAGTGGAAACGAGTACCTAGAAATGCATAATGGCATTTGCAACCTACCGTTTGGTATGCAATGCTTTACCAGCTTTCATTAGGAAGGACAACCTCATCCCATCTTGCTTTATCTGTGAAAAACGGTCAATGACATTAATTGAGATTATCATTTTTATTATCTATAAAAAACAGTCAATGAAATTAACTAGATTATTATTTTTATTATCTATGAAAAGCGCAGCTGCAGTAGATGTTGGGGTAAGGCTCCCTTCAGGGACAGTCTTATCTCTGTGTATCCAAGATGCGTCACTCCACCCTTTGTGTGGCTCTTGTATTGTCCAATGACTACATTTTCCAATTGCAATGGTCTCATTGAACGGAGAACATTCACCTGTAACATGTGGAAAGGCATGCTTTAGAAATAAAAGAAAGTTCACTCGGCTACTATGGACTGAACTAAATAGGCAACACTAAAGTCTGATTTAGAGAAGAAGCATCTTCTAATCTCATAGCATGCATGATCCATAAGTATTTTCCACATGGTTAAAAAGGTCAATGATCAAATCAGAATGGAATGTGGTGTCAATAAGGGTCCGACTTCTGGCTACACGTGATGTCTGACTCCAAGCTATTCCCGACTCTCGGCTACACTCGATGTTCGACTCCCAGCTACTCTCGACTATATTTGGTGTCTAACTCCCAACTATTCCCAACTCCTGGCTACACTCGATGTCCGACTCCCATCTATTCCCGACTCCTGGCTATGTTTGGTGTACGATTCTCAGCTACTCCTGACTCCCAGTTACCCTCGGTGTCCGACTCCCAACTACTCCTGACTCCCGACTACACTCGGTGTCCGACTCCCAGCAACTCCCGACTCCCTGCTATGCTTGGTGTTCGACTCCCAGCTACTCCCGGCTACATCGATGTCTGACTCCTAGCTACTCTCGACTCTCGACTGTCGACTCTTGACTTACGTTCAGGTTCCTTCAAATTAAATTGAAACGGTCTCAACTTCCACGAACTGGAGCAACGAAGCGTTCCACTATTCCTGGAGGGTAATGAATAATGCACCTGTTATCATGAGAAAAGCGGAAAACACAACTATTAACTCTGACATAAATGAGTCGTAATGGCCATTTATTTCAGGAAACGTGGCCATGACAACGAGAAACAAGGGGGCATAGGAAGAACGTGTTGGAGAGATCAGGGCATATAAAAGGTAGTTGACTCTCACGAGTAAACATATGCAGGGACATACTTTCAAAAACCTAATTTCCAACGATCACTTTCTTGTTGATAAAGAGCTGGATTGAGCGTCGAAGTGGCTTCGCCGGGGACTTCCCTGTCCATCATTCTAACTCTTTTCCTGTGACTCTTCTTCTTCGTAAAACAGAAGTCACACCACCTTCCTAATCAACAATAATAACAGTGCATTACCTGTGAGTCAAAAGTCTTTGTTCTCAGGCAGGATCAAATTAATGCTGTCTGTAGAAAATCTGAGCTAAGAATTGGACTAAGACGAGAAGATGGATGATACTGGACAATCCAGCACGGATGCTAATGAAGGGGCAAATGTTATCACCATGACAACTGAAGAATTCAACAAACTTGTAATAGCTATTATACAAGCGGTGTTACAGGGGCAATCCCGACCTTCAACATTCTCAGGGCTTATTCCCCCAAATGAGCAGTCGTCCCAACACGTAGAGGTGGCACCGACATTGCAGCCTAGGTCGAACCGGCTACGAGAAACCTCCAAAGATACATTCCAGGCCCTGGTTAGCACTTCTGCTATGAGGGAGGAATCTCTTGGGTCTTCGGGGGAAATCCTCCGTCGGAGTCCCCCGAAAGAAAAGGTGTGTCTGTCTAGTAAAGCACTCGATGCTAAAGGGCCCCTTTCTTATTGGGAGTCCTTCAATATGAATTACCAAGGCATTTCCTATAGGGATATTTTTGCAAAAAGCAATAAATATACGCAGTGGAAAAAATCGATCCCTCTATAGATCTATGTGAATATAGTATATAAAGTTTGATAGAATGACTACCTTTGTTGCGTGAATGGTACAATCCCGGCAACAACTTCGATTCATTGGTAGATCTCAGTGCGATCAAAATGTTCGCGCCTCTACGGTATCCACACGAGCAAGTCCCTCAGTTCTTCTCCAAGAACTTTGGAATTGGAGAGCTCTCTCTCTTGACCCATGGAAAAATGGAAAAGAATGGAATGTCACCCCAACCTCTTCATCTTGCTAGAGATGATATATATATTGACAATCCAAAAGGCACCCAAAACCTCTTCACCTTCTTAGCCTCTTTATGGCTATTTAAGGTGACATTAAAAAGGAAGATAAACACTAACTCTTCATCTTCTTCGATGACTATTAGTTCGTATCTTAGTGGGCTCTTGATTAGGTTGGGCCATAATAAGATTCGAAACCAATTTCGGGATTAAGGCTCAAACCCATACAATTTTAGTCAACTAAAATAAATTAATCTCCAAGTCAACATGCTCTTTATGTGTGACCCAATAGAATCTCATAACATTGACAGTGTTTCTAAAACTATTTTAGATACACAAGCAATGAGCGGCATTTAACAATGCATTATTGCTACCAAAGTGATGAGAATGTCGAGATCCGATATAACCTTTCTATGTCTATTATCTTGCATAACTTGATTCTTCTATTCTTGATATATAGATTGATCCATGAGGCATAGACTGTGTCATCCTCTTATCAATCTTTATGTTTCTTGATATCTAAGTAGACACACTCAATCAAATAAGCTCAATATCTCATATTGATTAATTTGAACATGACCATGCATTCTTGTGTCCTACTTAATCAAGGGGCCCACATATATCACTTCCGTCATATAGAAGGGATAGATCTCATCTACATTACTCATATTTCTCCACATAACTTATTGCATACCCGGTGATTGACTTTATAGTCCACCTTGTTATAGGTGATGTTTACCGATACCAAAGTATACAACTCCTTATATAGGGAACCGTAGTCACTTCAGGTTTAAGGATAATTCATACCAATAGTCATTATGAGAATATTTATGATACTCATATAACGATCCATAAAATATTCTCATGGAGGGTCAATTCAGTACATATTCTCTAATATACACCTATGTGTCAACTTAATATCTTATATCCATGACTTGTGAGATTAAGTCATCAATTGACCTACATGGTAGTCTCAACACATTAATATTATCCTTGTATATTAATGTTTAACTAGAAATAATTAAGAGTAGTGTTATATATATATACAACCTCTCACTATCAATTCAATCAATTGATTTTCTATATACTAGAATTTACTACCCTAGGACATTATTATACTTATTCGTCTAGCACAAATATGAAGTAAATATAATAATCATAAACTTTATCTTTTATTAATAAAATATGATATAAAATGTTCTTTGTCAATCATCTTATAATTGACTCTAAGGGATAATACTAGCATTTCCCAGTCCCACAAATTAGAGAATATAATGGTGCAATAGATCTCGAAGACCACCTCTACAAATTCGAAAATGCTGCCTTATTATATCAATACACAGATGGGGTCAAATTGTCGAGTTTTTCTAATGATGCTGTCAGGTTCGGTACAGAGGTGGTTTAATCGCCTTCCAACATCTTCCATACGATCCTTCAAGAACTTTAAGACAGTGTTCATGAGGCAATTTGCTACTAGTTAGAGGTATCAGAAGACTCCTCATGATTTATTTTTCCTCAGGCAAAAGCCCAAGGAGTCCTTAAAAGACTATCTCCAGAGGTTTAATCAAGTGGCCATGGATGCATCCTTAGTTACTCTAGAAGTGTAAGTTAGTGCATTTTCTCAGGGTCTGATCGATGGGTATTTCTTTAGAACCTTGGTGAAAAAACCCCAACCAACTTCGATGGGTTACAAGCTCGGGCTATCAAATACGTTCAAGTAAAGGAAACCTAATCTGTCAAAAGAAGAGAGACACCAACCCAAACCTTAGCGCCTACCCAAGCAGATCGAAAGGCACCTCTTCCTCTCTGTCTAGTAAAGTGGACAGATGGTGATTCCACATGAGCTAGGAAAGGCCCATGGACACTGACTGAAAAATTATGCAGTCATCTTGAGTCAGGGTATCGGTCTCGATCCCATGATCAACTTTGGTCCTAATGATGTGGAGGGAGTAGAAGTTCCTCATGAAGATGCTCTTGTACTTCAGGCCCTTATTGCCAATTATATAGTCAAACTGGTATTTATCGACATTGGGAGCTCTATTAATATTCTTTTCAAAGACGTCTTTGATCAATTGCAGCTAGATGGAGAAGAAATGCATCCTGTAAATACCTCTTTATTTGGGTTTACAGGGCATCAGATACAACTTATGGGGTAGATCGAGCTTTTCCTTTCTCTAGGGAAAGAATTGAGGAGAAGGACTAGATGTACACCCATCTTGGTGGTAAACACTGAATCAACTTATAATGATATATTAGGAAAACCAGCGTTGAATGCGTTTCAAGTTGTGGTATCCACCTTCCATCAAAAAATTAAATTCCCAATGGAGGGCCAAATTGGGGAGGTAAAATGGAGTCGATCGACAACTAGGAAATGCTATGTGGATGTAATATGCGTGGATTCTCGAAAAGCTCGTCACACCCACAACACATTTTTTCAAGTTACCAAGAAGTCACTAGTAACTCGACCTGAGAAGGGTCATCATGAGGTGCAGATTCATCTGACCCAACCCAGTGGGGTCGTCCTGGTGGCCAATGACCTCACGTCATGCCTCAAAGACAAAGTTGATTGCTTGCCTCTCTCATAATCATGACGTCTTCGCCTAGTCATCTAAAGAGGTGGTAGGAGTCTCCCCTTCGGTGATGGTTCATCAGTTGAACACTCTGCTTGGAGCTCGACCTGTGTGGCAAAGGAAGCGAAAATTCTCACCTAAGCAAAGTCAGGTGATTAAGGCAGAAGTCAATAAATTGCTAGAAGCTAAATACATATGGGAGGCTCAATTCCCAACCTAGCTATCCAATATGGTGTTGGTCTCCAAACTAGGAGGCAAATGACGAGTTTGCATTAATTTCCGAGACCTCAACAAAGCTTGCCCAAAGGATTGCTATTCACTTCCTTGTATTGATCAATTGGTGGATGTGACGGCTGGATGTGAGATCATTTGCATGTTGGGCCTACTAAGGGTATCACCAAATCCCCTTAGCTCAGGAAGATCAAACAAAGGTCAGTTTCATCACTCCCAATAGAAATATTTTGCTACACTATTATTCATATTGGTTTGAAGAATATGGGACAACCTATTAGCAACAGATGGACCGAGTTTTCAAGCATCAGATTGGGAAGAACGTGGAGGTATATGTTGATGATATCCTAATCAAATCTACATGCACCAATACCCTCATTCAAATATTGAAGAGACTTGTGCCACCCTTAGGTAATATGATCTTAAACTAAATCCTCACAAGTGTCTATTTAGAGTCAAGAGTGGAAAATTTCTAGGATATATTGTTATTGAACGAGGAATTGAGGCTAATCCGAAGAAAGTTCAGGTCTTACAGCGCAAGCTACGCCCTGGTAATCTTAAAGAAGCGTAGTGGCTGGTGGGCCGTATCATGGCATTATCTCAATTCATATCACATGCAGATGGCCGGAGTCTACCTTTCTTTAAAGTGTTAAGAAAAGAAGCTAAGTTCAAATATGATGATAAATGTGATCAAGCCTTCATAAAGTTAAAAGAATATTTGTCCCAACTACCCCTACATTCCAAGTGGGTACCAAGAGAAATGTTGTGGGTGTATTTGCCGGCCTCCGAAGAAGTAGTTGCAGTGGTTTTGTAAGACAAAAGGACATGGTACAATATTCCATTTACTTTTTTGGTCATCTATTAAAGGAAACAAAAAAAAAAGTATACCAATTTGGAGAAGTTGGCATGGGGGCTTACCTTAGGTTCTTGAAGGCTAAGATCCTCCTTTTTAGCCCATCTGATTACTATCCTCACTAATAGTAATTTGGGGCAAGTACTCACCAACCCGGAAGCCTCAAGATGATTAATCAAATGGACCACTGAGTTGAGTAAATATGATATCCAATACCAGCCGAGAACCGTTATTAAGGTTTAAGCCTTAGCTGATTTTCTCACGGAAGTACCAGGACAAATGTCTAAAGGCGTTTGGAAAGTTTATGTGGATGGCTCCTCTAATCGACATGGTAGCAGAGTGAGGGTACTACTGATATCTCCTTGAGAAGAAGCATGGTCTTTCTATCTTGCTAGATTTCCGAGCGTCCAATAATGAGATTGAGTATGAAGTTTTATTGTCAGGATTGTAAGCTGCCAAGCAAGTAGGAGCTTCTCGAGTTATAATCTACTCGAATTCTCAGTTGGTGGCTCAACAAATAGCTGAGAAGTTTGAAATTAGAAATAAGAGGTTACAAGGTTATGCTAAAGCTTTTGAAAAACTCCAAGTGCATTTCCAAGAGATCAGTCTTCAAAAAGTTTACAGAGTGGAAAATCATAAGGTAGATGAGCTAGCTAAGTTGGCCAGCACATTGTCTAGCTAGAGACTCGAATATTGCATATCCCAAGTATTGCTCATCTCTCAGGTTAGCCAAATCACAGATCCAGATATGTTGCCTGATTGGAGGGTGCCTATCAAGATGTACCTGGAGCAAGGAGTTCTTCCTGTCGACTCGGCACAGACTCGACTACTTAAAAAGAGGGCATGCTGATTCAATCTTCTCGGAGATACATTTTATAAACGGTCATTTACCCGACCCTTTCTCAAATGTTTGGGTCAAGAAGATATCGATTGTGTCATGAGGGAGATTCACAAGGGCATATGTGGTAATCATACAGGAGGAAGAACATTAGCACTAAAAGTATTGCTAGCGGGGTATCTTTGGCTAACTTTGCAAATGAACGTAACTCGGTTCGTTGTTGTTTGTCCCTACTATAAAAAGCACCGGAGCCTATCTCATCGCCCTATAAAATTCTTAAAAACCTCCATGGTATCCTGCCCCTTTAATCAATGGGGTAAGAATATTGTAAGTCCTTCCCCCATTGGCAGACATCAAAAGAAGTTTTTATTGGTGGTTGTTGACTACTTTTCTAAATGGGTGGAAGTTGTGCCACTAGCTTGAATAACGACACAAGGGGTTATGAAATTCTTATGGCAAAATATAGTCCGTCGATTCAGCTTCCATCCATAAGTTGGTCTTAGATAATGGTTGATAATTTCAAGGTTGATGTCTAAATGATTAGTATGAGAGCTTCGACATTCAACAGACTTTCACTTCGGTAGCTTATCCACAGAGCAATGAACAAGTTGAAGTCATTAATTGGGAGGTAGTTAAAGGGTTGAATATCAAGTTAGATCATGTTGGGGGTATCTGGGTAGACGAGTTACCTAGTATACTCTAGGCTTATTGAACAACTCCTGGGGAAAGCACCGGAATGACTCCGTTCCATCTTGTTTATGGTGGTGAGGTGATCGTGTAGGTGGAAGTCGGGGATGAATCTATTAGAAGAAGTGTTTATGGGACAGACAATGACGAGTTATGCCTGCTCAATTTAGATTTGATTTTAGAAACAAGGGCAAAAGCTGCCACTTGACTCATGGCATATCGTCAAAGGATGTGTCTCAGCTACAACAAGCGTGTAATACCCCGATCATTTCAAGTTAGAGATTTAGTCTGAAAGAAAGTAAAACTAGTCGGGGATGTTGGCAAGCTAGAACCCCGATAGAAAGGACCGTTCAAAGTGATCGAGAAGACGAGCTCATATGAGCATATTATCTGATTGACTTATGATAAAAAATTGGACCGACCATGGAATGCCAACCATCTGAAATCATACTACTCTAAAAGCCAGCTCTGTACTCTCATGCATTTAATCATTATGTTTGTCATCTTTTGAAACATTTCCTTTTATTACAATGTGTACTCACCAATTAAACATGATTGAAAGAAGTTTTTTTCTAAATGGATTCTTCAAACTCCCTCGACTCAGACATAGTTGGGGGTTGAGATCTTCTCAAATGCAATATCAATCTCACCCCTGTTAAGGGGTCGAGCATATAAATATCGCCCACGTCCTTTTCAGGGTTTAAACTGTTGGTGCAATCGACCTAAGTTTTGATGTGTGTGTCAAAGAGTTTAAGTTAGGCTTTCATATGTATTTGATATGTGTTTGAGTCTTGCAGGACTTGGTGGAACACATGAGAACTTGGTGCGGCCAAGTATGGGAAACTCATCCAAGGGCTCGGATCCTTGAGTCGGTGAAGGATGGTGTGGAAGACATCCGAGGGACCGCCGGACGAGGAGCAATGGAGTGGAGCCGAGGGAAGTGGACTTCAAGGCAGCGTGAAGGATGCCACGGAGAGGAGCCGCGGGCTCGAGTGCATCTGAGGGACGAAGGCCGAGGAAGAGGACTTCAAAGGCGACTACGGAAAGGATGAGAGGAGTGAATGTACTGGGATCAGTCGACTGTTAATGGGACCAGTCGACTGATCCAGCTTCACAAAATGCACAGAAGCATTCGGTGTTTGTCGGCTACGGGGACCAGTTGACTGGTACATAGCCATTGGCAGAATTTGGCTTTCTGCAGAGAGTCGTTGGCTGGGTCCAACGGCACACCAGTCGATTGGTGCTTGGACCAGTCGACTAGTGTCGGGGTGTGAGTTGATTTGTGATCAACTCTCTCCTCTTATTTAAGGAATGCTTCGGGGCTTGAAGAGGGTTACGGGTGCTAATTGTAAACCTTCTTAGTCTTGTCCAAAGCTTCCAAGTTTAAGTCTCTTCCTACCAATCCAAACTCTATCTTGTAAAGAGGAAGAGATCACTTTGTGAGAGGTTTGCTCCACCGAGAAGGAGAAGCTTTAGCCGGAGATTGTCGGGGACTGATCCACTGAAGGATCAAGGGATCGTCCACCTCAAGGACACGCCGTGGAGTAGGAGCAAGCAATCTCCGAACCACGTTACATCGAGCGTGTTAGCGTTTGTATTCTTGTTTGTGTTTCATTGTTTTAATTGCTATATTTCCGCTTACGCAAACTAACGTATTGTAGAGAAGAAATCGATTTGGGGGTGGCCTAGCTATCCAACCCCCCTTCAAGCCGGCCACCGATCCTCCAACAATTGGTATCAGAGCGAGGTTGCCCTTCAATAGACTAATCGCCGAGAAGAGCACTTCATCAAAATGGCCGGATCAAACATTCATCCACCAAAATTCGAAGGGGACTTCTCATGGTGGAAGAAGAAAATGGAGGTATTTTTCAATACCGATTTTGACATTATGCTAATCATGAGAAGTGATTTTTAAGAACCCAAGGATGAACGCAATGAGACAATCGACATAACAAGATGGACCAAAAGGCAAAAAGAAGAGCATCTAGCAAATTCCAAGGCAATGCATCACCTACTACATGTTCTTCCACAACAAGAAGTAACAAGAATTGGAAACTATACAAGTGCCAAAGACTTGTGGGAAAAGCTAGTGGAGCTTCATGAAGGGACATCGAAAGCAAAATTGACAAAAAGAGACCTCCTTCGAACTCAACTCAACAATATTAAGCTTGAGAAAGGAGAAAAGGTATCAATTTTACATTCTAGAATTAAGGAAATTATTAATGGGCTAACAAGTGTAGGTGAGACACTTTCAAATCGAGACATGATGATGAAAGCCCTAAATGCTTTCCCAAGAACCACAACTTGGAGCTCCATTGTAGATTCATACTACATATCAAAGGACCTAGAGAAATCCTCTCTAGATGAACTCTTCTCAACAATGGAGCTTCACGAAACAAGAGTTGAAGGATTAGATGGAGAAGCTCATAGATCAAGAGGAGTAGCCCTTGTTGCAAACAAGGGAAAAGGAAAGAAGAAGAAATCTTCATCACCACCATCTTCTGACTCCGAAGAATCAAGTGCCTCAATGGATAGCGATCAAAAGACATATATGGTAAGGAAGATGAGAAAGGCATTTAAATCTTTTTCTTCTAACAAATCTCGTGCTAGGAAAAGTTCTAGAAGCAAAAGCAGGACAAGGAAGATCATTTGCTATAATTGTCAAGGAGAAGGACACATAAGAGATGATTGTCCTCTCTTGAAGAAGAAGGAAGGGAAGAAGAAGGAGGAAAAGAAGACAAAAGAAAAAGGAAAGAAGGCTCAAAATCTAAAAGCAACATGGGATGATCCATCATCATCATCGGAGGAAGAAGAGCACCATGTAGTAAATTTTGCTCTAATGGGAATTGATGATGTAGCTTCCACCTCATCCGAACAAGAAGAAGGAAGGAGTTCAAGTGAAGATGAAGAGGGGAGCTCAAGTGAAGGGGGAGGTCAAACTTCGGATTCAGACTTCTCGGTAAGTGAGGTACATAATCTTCCTCCTCATATTTTAATTAAAATTATTTCAAGCACAAATGATACTTGTTCAAGGCAAAAAGGAAGAATAAGTCTTTGAAACATGATATTAGCATGCTTGAAGAAAAATTAGAATCCATGTGCTCTAAGGACAACAATATGCATGCTTCTTATAATTCTTCAAATAATTCATGTTTAGAAGAAGAAAATAGGAAATTAAGGGAAAAGGTAGAATACCTTACCAATGCCCTTAGAAAATTTGAAATTGGCTCTAAAACCCTAAATATGATCATTGGGAGCCAAAGGGCAAGTTTTAAGAAAAATGGAATAGGATACAATGAACCAAATAATGAAAAGACCTATCATTGTCTACTTGCTAGGGGGCAATCCAAGACAAAGACCATAGATAGGAAATGGATCCCCAAAGAGTACTTGGTCAACCCAATTAGAAAGAATTTATATTGGGTGCCAAAATCAATCCTCAAGAGTCAGAGGATTTTAGGGTTAAGTCAACCATGGAAATCATCATTCAAATCCTTGAAAAATGGTTGACTTGAGACCTTAAGGGGGAGCACTTAGCATTGCTAGAAATTTATGATTAAGAGGGCTAAGTAGAAGTTACCTTTATCTCACAATGACTTGTCTTCTTTTCTAACCATAAATGTGAGATATTAGGATGATACAAATAATTCACATATGCTTATGGCATTTTGATGAGTTATGTGATGTATCAATTTTTAGTGATCATAAACCAACTATGGGGAAAGCAAATGTTTAATTAATGGACATCTTGCCCATATATCATAGTTGGATATTTCAAATGTTTTTGAAAACAATTCTATGTTTTATTTACTATGGTATAGCTATATTGAAACATATGAGTGCAAAACTGGGTTTTAAATTGATACAAACTTACGTGCTTTTGGAATTCTTGAGACTTGGTCAAAATTTCAAAAATAGGTTGACTTTTCATGAAAACATATTTTTCCTAGTTAAAGGATATTTCAAAGAATATGTGCTCAAAATTTCATGATTTTTTGAATTTTCTGAAATTTTTTATGCATTTCTGAAGTTGGCCTCAGAAGGCTGAAATTCGTGTTCAGCATGTATTAGTCGACTGTTACAGGTACCAGTCGACTGGTACCAGCCTTTCAGCACTCTGAGGGGTTCTAAAATCAAATTTTTTGGTCCATATTTGGTTAGAACTGATACCATAGTATGTGTACGTGTCTGGCACAATATTTTTGATGGTGTCAAAGGGGGAGAAATGGGTAGGTTTAAGTTAGAAACCTACTTGTGTGCACATCTTTGAAAATTAAAGTTGAGAGCATGTGCTAAGGGGGAGCTTGGGTTTTATGCTTCATGTTTACATATTGCTTCAAATTTTCAAAGTTGTTATTTATACCTAACTTAAACATATTGTCACACATCAAAAAGGGGGAGATTGTTGGTGTAATCGACCTAGGTTTTGATGTGTGTATCAAAGAGTTTAAGTTAGGCTTTCATATGTATTTGATATGTGTTTGAGTCTTGCTGGACTTGGTGGAACACATGAGAACTTGGTGCGGCCAAGTATGGGAAACTCATCCAAGGGCTCGGATCCTTGAGTCGGTGAAGGATGGTGTGGAAGACATCCGAGGGACCGCCGGACGAGGAGCAATGGAGTGGAGCCGAGGGAAGTGGACTTCAAGGCAGCGTGAAGGATGACATGGAGAGGAGCCGCGGGCTCGGGTGCATCTGAGGGACGAAGGCCGAGGAAGAAGACTTCAAAGGCGACTCCGGAAAGGATGAGAGGAGTGAATGTACTAGGACCAGTCGACTGGTAATGGGACTAGTCGACTGATCCAGCTTCACAAAATGCACAGAAGCATTCTGTGCTTGTCGGCTACAGGGACCAGTCGACTGGTCCTGAGACCAGTCGACTGGTACATAGCCGTTGGCAGAATTTGGCTTTCTGCAGAGAGCCGTTGGCAGGGTCCAACGGCACACCAGTCGATTGGTGCTTGGACCAGTCGACTGGTGTCGGGGTTTGAGTTGATTTGTGATCAACTCTCTTCTCTTATTTAAGGAATGCTTTGGGGCTTGAAGAGGGTTACGGGTGCTAATTGTAAACCTTCTTAGTCTTGTCCAAAGCTTCCAAGTTTAAGTCTCTTCCTCCCAATCCAAACTCCATCTTGTAAAGAGGAAGAGATCACTTTGTGAGAGGTTTACTCCACCGAGAAGGAGAAGCTTTAGCCGGAGATTGTCGAGGACTGATCCACCAAAGGATCAAGAGATCGTCCACCTCAAGGACACATCGTGGAGTAGGAGCAAGCAATCTCCGAATCACGTTACATCGAGCGTGTTAGCGTTTGTATTCTTGTTTGTGTTTCATTGTTTTAATTGCTATATTTCCGCTTGCGCAAACTAACGTATTGTAGATAAGAAATCGATTTGGGGGTGGCCTAGCTATCCAACCCCCCTTCAAGCCGGCCACCGATCCTCCAACATAAACTCCCCAAACTCAGACATAGTCGGAGTCGAGATCTTCCTGACTATGGTATCAACCTCACCTCTGCTAAGGGGTCGAGTATATACCATATCACCCGCATCCTTTTCAGGGCTTAGACTCCCTTGACATGGACATGTTAGTGTAGGAAACACTAGATAATCGAACTTAAGTTTTGATAATGGAAAATGGTTCAAAGTTAAGATGTGTTGTTGATCTAACAAGTCTAACTAAGTGTGCAGGAAAATCCTAAGTGATCTTAGGCAAGATGAAAGTCCTAGTTGAGGCTAGACAAAGAAGTTCTAGTGGACACTAGACAGGTGGAAAGTCCTAGTTGTGACTAGGCAAAGAAGTCCAAGTCCGAGGGACTGAGCGAAGTCTTGGCAGGTCGAGGATGTCGAGCGATAATCCTAGGGCTGAGGACACTAAGTGAGAGTCCTAGGGGTTGCAAACACCAAGTGGAAGACTAGACAGATCGGGATTTAGACATCCAACGGAAAGTTCTGAGGTCTCAGATACTGAGTAAAAGTCTAAATAATCTGGAGGACTGGTTTGACAAAAGGTAAACTCTCCTAAGAGGAGTAGACATAGTCGTGTTCCCCGTTGAGGGAACAATAGGCGTCGGTTCGACTTAAGCTTTCAAGGAAATCCGAAAGTCAAGACACTAGATAGTTCAAAGATAGTTAAATTAATAATATTTTATTGTGTTAACTTTATTCTGCAGGGTATCCTTGGTATTTGGAGCAACACGTCTTGCAGAAACTGAAATGCATAAAAATTAACTCAGATGAATAATGTTCAAGGGGCCTCTGGTGTTGTTGGAGGCACCTTGGCTACCTTGGCCAAAGCCTCGAGCAGAGAGGCTCGGAGGTGCCTTCTATATGGTTGGAGGCACTCTGGAGACTAGCTTGGAGGCTCCTGGAAAGTGCCCTCTAAAGGATAAAGATTGCAGGTAGCGGGGTTTATCGTGACCGAAGATGAGGGGATAAAATCTGTGGTTGGAAGCACCTTAGATGGTGTTGGTGGTGCCCTCAACGCTTTATAAAAGAACTTTTCAAGTACCTCTTTGAACAGAACTTCAAAAGAGAATGATCTACTCTCAAACGTTTGCCGCACTACTCTGACTTTTGACTACAATGATGCGACGCTGGTCCGACGACTGCACTCTACATCGAACTTCTATACTGTTGGTATAATTTAAATTACGCAAGCTTGTAATATGTTTTTGTGAAGTTCTTTGTAATCTTTGAATTATTAGTGAATTTCCCAAAGTAAACATTCAACGAATGTGGGTCTTGGAGTAAGAGTTGTCACAAATTTCGAACAAAGTAAAAAAATAAAGTGTTAGCAATTGTTTATTTTATTTCGGTTGTGTTTACTCTTAGTTTTTACGAAAATGTGAAAAAGTCACGAGCGCTATTAACCCCCTCTAACACTTTCGATCTTACAATTGATATCAAAACAACAACCACTTCTAGACAAAGCATTTTAAGAAAATTAAATATTTAACTTTATTTCTAAGAATCCTTACTCTAACTAATCAAGTTTCGATCAAAATTGTTACCCAATTTTTTATTCTTGTAAGTATTAATTTTAGTTACACAATTTTCTTAAAAACTTTTCAATATTATTTTCAAAATTTTCAAGAGAAGTATCAATTAAAGGGGAGGAATTTTAAATCATTGATTTTTAAAAAAAGAAGTGTTTGAAAAACACTCTTAAATTATTTAGGGTTTTGCAAAGAACACTACTTATTTTTTATATATGTCAAAGGGGGAGAAAAAGAAGTTAAAAGTTAAGTATTTTTTGTATTTTCAAAAACAAAGTAATATTTCAAAAGTTAAGTTTTTTCAAAAAAAAAAGTTTTCAAAATTAAGTGTTATTTCAAAAAGTATTATTTTCAAGGGGAGATTCTTTTTCAAAAACTAAGCTTAAGTATTTTTCCTCGAAAAGAAGATTTTAAAAGTTAGAAGTTTTATAAATTTCTCTAATGTTAAAATGCTACTCTTTAGGGGAGCTTAAAGCTAAAATATTTTTTGAAATTTTAACTTATAAAACTTTAAATTTGAAAGCATAAATATATTTTTCTAAGTTATTTCTTACTTTGAAAAATCTTACTTGTGAATTTTTTTTCTTAACTTGTTGAAATGTTATCTTTATGATTTACTTAACTGTGAACCGTGTTACCATAATAAAAAGGGGGATATTATTGGTATAGGAAGCACCATATAATCGAACCTATATTTTGATAATGACAAATGGTTCAAAGTTAAGATATGTTGTTGATCTAACAAGTCTGATTAAGTGTGCAAGAAAATCCTAAGTGATCTTAGGCAAGGTGAAAGTTCTAGTTGAGGCTAGACAAAGAAATTCTAGTGGACACTAGATAGGTGGAAAGTCCTAGTTGTGACTAGGCAAGGAAGTTCATGCCCGATGGACCGAGTGAAGTCTTGGCAGGTCAAGGATGTCGGACGAAAATCCTAGGGTCGAGGACACTAGGTGAAAGTACTGGAGGCTGCAGAGGTGGAAGACTGGATGGGTCGGGGTTCGGATGTCTAGTGAAAAGTCCTGAGGTCTCAGATGTCGAGCAAAAGTCTAAACGGTTTGGAGGGCTGATTTAACAAAAGCTAAACTCTCCTAAGAGGAGTAGGTGAGGATGCGTTCCCCATTAAGGGAACAGTAAGCGTTGATTTGACCTAGGGTTTCAAGAAAATCCGAAAGTCAAAACTAGATAGTTTAAAGACTGTTAAATTAATCATATTTTATTATGTTAACTTTATTTTGTAAGGTATCTTTGTTATTTGGATTGCAGGAAGTGAAATACACAAAGAATAGCTCGGATGAACAGTGTTTATGGGGCCTTCGGTGCTGTTGGAGGTGCCTCAGATGCCTTGGCTGAAGTCCTACTTGGAGAGGAATGAAGGCCCCTTCCATGTGGTTGGAGGCGCCCTCTAAAGGATAAAGACCGTAGGTAGCGGGGTTTATCAAGACCGAAGATGAGGGGATAAAATCTTTGGTTGGAGGTGTCTTGTATGGTATTGGAGGTGCCCTCAACTCTTTTATAAAAGAGTTGTTCAAGCAAAACTTTGAATAGAACATCAAAAGAAAACAATCTACGCCCAAACGCTAGCCGCGCTACTTCGACTTCTGACTACAACGCTGCAACACTGCTCTAACGACTGCACTCTACACCGGACTTCTATACTATTGGTATAATTTAAATTACACAAGTTTGTAATATGTTTTTGTGAATTTATTTGTAAACTTTGAATTATTAATGAATTTCCCAATGTAAACACTCAATGAGTGTGTGCCTTAGAGTAGGAGTTATCATAGACTTTGAACCAAGTAAAAAATAAAGTGTTAGCAATTGTTTATTTTATTTCCACTGTGTTTACTTTGAGTTTTTACGAAAATGTGAAAAAGCCACGAGCGTTATTTAACCCCCCCCCCCCTCTAATGCTTTTGATCTTGCATGATATAGTCGGGGTCAAGATCTTCCTGGCTACAGTATCAACCTCACCCCTGCTAAGGGGTCTAGCATATACCTTATCATCCGTGCCCTTTTCAGGGTCAACTTCCCTAACTTGGACATAGTCAGGGTCGAGATCTTTCCAGCTGCGGTATCAACCTCACCCCTGCTAAGGGGTTGAGCATATACCATGTCATCGGTGTCCATTTCAGGATCCAATACTCCCTCGACTCGAACATAGTTGGGGTCGAGATCCTTCCGGCTACGGTATCAACCTCGTCCCTGCTAATCGATCAAGTATATACCATATCACCAGTGTCTTTTTCAGGGCCTAAAGTCCCCTGACTCAGACATAATTAGGGTCGAGATCTTTCCGACTGCGGTATCAACTTCACCCCTACTAAGGGGCATATACCGCATTGCTATAACACCCATAGGATCCCTAATGATTTTATATGAATTTATGCATAATTAGAATAGGCTTTATGTAGGTTCTTTTTCAAAAAAAAAAAAAAAATAGAACCAAAAATAGGCATGACCAAGGTTTGAACCTTGGACCTCTTGTTAGATGTATGTATGTGATAACCAGTAGCCCCAGCAGGAGTGTGCTGTTAGAAAGGAAAGGGACATGGCAGTTAAGGGTAAGGAAAGAAAAGGATCCCTTCACTAAGAAGGAAAAGTTTAAGTTTTCTTCTTCTTCTTTCAATGAGAAGTTGGTTTTGCCTTCTTCCTTCATGGAGAATAAAAAGGAAAAAGGGAATGAAAACTTTATTTTTGCTTCCCTCTTCCTCCTCCTTCCTTTCCTCCATCGAACCCTAAAGTTCTCCTCTTCATGTTGTCGAATCCAAGCTAAGGGCCTCCTCTTTAGGAAAACTTCACAAGTAAGATTCCTTCTCTTAGTAAATCAAGCGAGAGGATGTAAGTATTCTCCTCACCTGCAGTACAAGTAGCTTTTGTATGTTTCTATGCTAAAGATTTCTTGAAAACCTAGGATTTCCCCTTGTAGATTTCGGCCAAGATAAGAAAATAAGGTTAAGAGGTTACCTATGGTTGCTAAAGGTCTTCATAATTGATGTTGCTAAAGGAAAAATTGAACTATGCTCTTGATAGGGTTTCGGCCAAGAGGAAATAAAGACATTAGAGGAAGTTTAAGAACTTAACAACACTTGTTTATGATCCCTCATGATATGTAACCCACTATATGATATTGGTTAAAGTTTCCATGCTTTAGGTTGCTTAAAAACCTAGATTCATGACATTAGGATTTCGGTCAAAAAGAAATAAAAATATTAGAGGAAGTTTAAGAACTTAACAATACTTGTTTATGATTCCCCATGATATGTAACCCACTATATGATGTCGATTTAAAGTTGTCATGCTTTAGGTTGCATAAGAACCTAGAAACATGCTTATAGGTTTCGGCCAAGGCTTGAACATTAGGGTTAGAACCATAATTATGCTTATTAAGAACCTCATTTGTCATGCTATGTATGTTGTGAAAGTTTCATGCTTTAAGTTGTTAAAAGAAACCTAGAAACATGCTTATAGGTTTCGGCCAAGGCTTGAACATTAGGGTTAGAACCTTAATTATGCTTACTAAGAACCTCATTTGCCATGCTATGTATGTTGTGAAAGTTTCATGCTTTAAGTTGTTAAAAGAAACCTAGAAACATGCTTATAGGTTTCGGCCAAGGCTTGAACATTAGGGTTAGAACCTTAATTATGCTTACTAAGAACCTCATTTGCTATGCTATGTATGTTGTAAGAATTTCATGCTTTAGGTTGTTAAAAGAAGCTAGGATCATGCCTACATGTTTCGGCCAAGACAAGAAATATTTGGTTAAGAAGCTACCTAGAGTTCCAAAAGGCCTCACATGTTATGCTAAGTACTATGAGAAATTAGGTTATTGATTTCATGTTTTTGTGTTGCTTAAAACCCTATGATCCATGCTTCTATGTTTCGGCCAAGTAATGATTTAGGGTTTGTGGGAAGTTCAAAACCCCAACCATGCATGATAATGACTCCTCATGATATGATATGGATTTTATGTCACCATGTTATTTGTTATGTGTACTTTATGCCATCATGTTATGATTTCTATGATATGTTATATGCTATGTGCACTTATGCCATCATGTTATGCAATGCTATATGATATGTGCACTTATGTCATCATGTTATGTTTTCTCTATGAGATATCATATGTTATATGCACTTTATGCCATCATGTTATGCTTATACAAGGCTTATGTAAGATGAGAAGCCTAAGAGATGCTTCCCTATAAGTTGAGACTAAGAGCACTCACTACAAGAAAATCGAGATTCTACAACACTTAAAAGACAACGCTTTTTTTAAAAAGCATTGTCTTTTTTCCTTTTACAACGCTTTTAGTGAAAAGCGTTGTCTATTTCTTTATGTTCTTACTAATAGACAATGCTTTTTTAAAAAACGTTATCTATTAGTGATTTTTGTGGGTCAAAAACAACGCTTCTTGAAAAGCGTTGTCTATTATCATTTTTCTTAGTGTATATGACAACGCTTCTTGATTTTTAGTGGGTCAAAGACGCCGATCCTTTTAATCCCGAACCCGACTTCTGCTCTGCGCGCCCGATTCCTCTCTTCCCAGATCTCCCCTCTGCTTGACGCGCTCTCTCTCGCGGACGACTCGAAGACAACGGAACGGAGCTTCGACCTTCGGTGATCGACAGTGTCACTTGAGGAGGAAGTCTTCGGATCTCGACGATACTGGCATAGTCAAAGCCATCTTCAGTAATCGATACCTAGGGCACGACTGATCGCCTACTTCTCGCCGGACCTTTTCTTCTTTTCCTCGGCACCACCGGTGTAGATTTATTCCCGGAGCCTCAAGGATGAACTATCTTGTTCTTCTTTGATTTCCCGCAAACCTCAGCGCCGGACCTTTCCTCGATTCCTCCTCTTCCTCTTGTGGCGCTGTGCCCTAGCCGGATCTTGGAGGTAAGGCATCGTACTCTATGGGTTGTTGAGATATTGTGTGACCGATTCTTCTTTTCCCTTGCTCGCCAGAGACGTTCGATTGTTGAGGTAATCTGGTGGGGGAGTCTTCTTCCGGCAGCAACCATCTATGGTTGAGGATCAGCAGAAAGTGAATTGTTGATTGCCTCTAAACCTTACGTGAGAAAGATTCCAGCAGGGAAGTTTAGTTCTGTGGTGTTCTTTGGTCCCATCAACTACTCTTTCATGGCAGTAATGATTCTGGATTGGGGATCAACAGAAGGGGCTGAGCTTGAGGTATGTGTAGGGGTTTTGATACATGATGTAGATGATTGTTAGATAGGTTTATGTGTTGAATTAGGGATAAATTGGATCACATTGGTTAATTGAATTTAGAATAGCACATGTGTAGTTGAATTTAGATCATGGTGTAATCTGATCATTTAGTAGTTAATTGTGCGGACAAGCTGTTTTGTTTACAGTTTCTTTTCTTTTCTCTATTTTTGAGTAATTTATTTCTGCTCGAGAAATTTGTACTTTGACACTTTTATTACTTGTAAGTTGTATCCATGTTCTCTTTTATATAATGCTCAGTTAGATTAACATAGGGACATTGCAACTAATATATCTATATATTCTGGAACTCTATAAAATCAATTACTGGTGCTTCGTTGTTACATTGCACTATCCTTGCAGTTAAGATTGGGAGGCCAGGGTATAGGGTCTCAAAGCAATTTGATCTAGAGACAAAACAACGATCTCTTTTGTTTCAGGTTTCACCTAGCACTTTTATAATATTTTGATTAATATATCTGATATTATGATTTCAATTTACACACATTATGATTTCATTGATTCATGCCCATCAAGTGTTTGATTAAATTTCTCTTCCATTGTATAGGTTTTAGTTGATACAATTTCTTTAGTTTAATTCCAAGTAATGCTTGTTAGTTTAGTGATTTATGTTCCTATGATGTTTGTTCTTTATTTGAATGTAATTAGTTTAGGTTTTGTCACATGCTCTAGTTTATGTTCCTATGATGTTTGTTGGATTCTCTAAGGCACCGCATTCATGATGAGGATTGGAAATATATAGTGGAAATGTGAGTTCATATTTATTTTTATTAAGCATTTATGTTAATACAAAACTCATATATAAAAAATCATTAACATATGAAGGGCCTTAAGATTGTTTAATTCAAACAAGGGAAGGAAAGGTAGAAAAAAGGCTATGTGGGAAGTAGTAAAGGTATGTGTAATTATATATAACAATCTTCCTTCATGTGTATGTTTATCATTAATAATTTGTATCTTATTACCATAGGCTCCTCAACAACAAGAAGCAACTTCTTGCTTCTTTGGAATCCATTATCAGCTATGCTTGTTAGTTTTTTCCTGCACTCTCATATTTTCAATGGATTAGCCATGGACATTGTATCTCTTAGTTCTGTTTCGTGGAAGGTTTCTGACAAATTGAATTTCCAGATACAGTAGATTTTATCTCTCAGATTATTGCAGCTTCGATACAGGAATACCTGTCCATTTGCTGACTATTTCTGCTGTCACAGCCAACCCTTTGTTTCAAAGTATTTTGATGTTATTGATCCTTCAAGGACGAACAACAATCTTTGACAAAGTTTCAGAACAAGGTAGCAGCAACTTGATTTCTTAACTTACCTTTGCTAATGATATCATTTTGTTCTCTTTGCTCATATCAAGATTGTGTGAGTGATATTGTCCAATTGAAGATGGACAGTCTGGAATTAGACTGTGTTCATCTTTTATGCTGAATTGAGAGCTACTAATATATAATTGGTACAACTTCCACTTTAGAACATAGAACCATTTGTTTCAACAAGGTGTAGTAAAGTGTCAAATTACAAACTTTAATACCTCTTTACCATCATTTCTAGACATTATGATTTCATTCTTTTCCATTAGTAAAGTGTCCATCTCTTGCAATTATGAAGCATGACATTCTACATTCTCTACAAATAACTGTTTGCAATTATGATCTGCTTGTTTACGTTTCTTTCAGCAAGCGATTGGTGGTTTGGATGTCAATGAGTGGAATGGTAGAAGGGTCGTCTCTGAACCCAAATGCCCTACACTCTGTTCTGCAGCAGTTGCGGGAGTCAGTGCAGGCATTGTTGGAACACTTCCATCAGTGGAGGCAACAAGAGATGGCTGGCAAAGACTTGTTTGAGACTGCCTCTGTGGAGGCTTTAGTCATGAACCTGAGCACCAAATCTCCGAAAAAAGGCGTGAGGCCGGGTAAATATCGTGAAAAACCTGTCCAATGCATAAGGCCAAAGTGTACTCCTCGCCGCATCATTCTTCGAGGCCGACTAGCTATTTTGTGCTTTTTTTGTTTTAAATTTGAATGTCACTATACTTTGAAACAGAACTATTTAGTCTTTGTGTATAGTTGAATTCTCCTGTAAATACTAATACTTTGTAATTGAATTCTATTGTTTTGGTACGAGTTTGAAATCATTAGTTGAGCTAATTAATATTATTTTATATGTCAAATTCAAATCTAGATATGGTAAAAGAAAATTAATAGTTTTGTAAATATAAAAAAAATGATTTTGTAAATAGATTTTTTTTATTTTTATTTTAAAAAGACAACGCTTTTAAAGCGTTGCACAAGTGTTGTCTTTGCCAAAAACAACAACGCTTTTAAAGCGTTGCAAAGATGATGTTTTTGCAAAAAATACACAACGCTTTTAAAGCGTTGTCTTAGCTACAAACGACAACGCTTTAAAAGCGTTGTCGTTGAGCAGACTTTTAACAACAGTGCCTTTAACAACGCTTTTTCAGGCACAAAGACAACGCTTTAAAAGCGTTGTCTATTAGCTTTTTTCTTGTAGTGACTCTTCACGATATGACAAGGAACATGATATGCTATGATATAACAAGAAACATGTATGCTATTTTACTTTGTATGACTTGTACCGGGGATGAGCTCCTAGGTTGTCCCTAGGTCGATGGTCAAGGAAACGGACCTAGTAAAAGGGATGGGCTCCTAAGTGCCCCTAGGTCGATGGTCAAGGAAACGGGCCTAGTTCCTAGTAGGTTCAAGATTAGCTACCTTGGATCTATTTAGGATGCGCGCATTCATGTATGCGGTACAAAGCCGGGCCATCATGATGAGATTATGTTTAAGTACCTATATGATATATGTTTTCAAAAAATCATCTTGCATTTACTCATTCCATGTCATATGATACATGTTTTCAAAAGAACATCTTGCATCTACATATTTCATGCTATATGATTTCTTATGCTTTAAGTAGATGCTCTCTTGAGATGTTTCATGCTATATGATGTTTATGCTTTAAGAAGATGCTCTTTTGAGATATGTTTATGATGCCTAGATGAATATGCTACTATCTTATGCTTATGCTTTCATATGCTATGATTTATGCTCTTTTGAGATATGTTTATGATGCCTAGATGAATATGCTACTACCTTATGCTTATGCTCTTATATGCTAGGTTTATGGGTTGCCCAAATAAGTATGACATGATTTTAAGACTAGCATGCTATTGTTAAATCTAGGTGTTGGGTAAATGAACATAACACTACTCTACGTTTAGTTCATGATTTATGATTTTTGTGAGTAGGAAAGGATCTTACTAAGCCTATGTGCTTATAGTTTTATGTTTTTTTGTACTACAGAAAAGGATAAAGAATGGCTAAATTAAGGGGAGCAGCAGGAAGGGCAAGGATGTATGTGACAGTGGCATGGTGGAATAGATCTATTAGTGTTTTTAAGATGTATATATGTCTAAGTTTTTGCATGAAAACTTATTATGCTACTTGATGCTTTTGACTTGAACCGTTCGGATGGTTTATGTACCTATGTTTTTCTCTTGTTCCATGATAGTGTGATCCATGCTCTAGTTTAAAATATCATGTATCATGTTCAAGTAGTAGCTATTAAACCAAGTTATATGCATGAATACTAGTATGTTCACATGATATGTTTAAAGGAGTAGCATGTCATATGTTTAATATGTTATATGATTTCTACATGATTATCATATTGTTCACATGCCATGTCATGTTAATATGATCCTGTGATTAGAAAATAGATAGATTTTCAATTCTTCCGCTGTCATGATCTTAAGTATGTACATATGTATGTTTCAAGTAATCCCGTCCTTCCCTTCCTGAGTAGCGGGGAAGGGCGGGCGTTATAGTTGCTTGCATCCTTTTCAGGACCCAAACTTCCTTGACTTGGACATAGTCAAGGTCAAGATCCTCCCAGTTGCAGTATTAACTGTTAGGATCCTTCGTACTCGGCTAGAGAGGGGGGTGTGAATAGCCGCCCCAAATCGCTCTCGTTTCTTCCTACAATTCGTTAGCGCAGCGGAAAAATAAACTAGAAACGAAAGGAAGACTACAAACCTCAAACAAACCGATGTAACGAGGTTCGGAGATTAGGGCTCCTACTCCTCGGCGTGTCCGTAAGGTGGACGACTCCAGTCAATCCGTCGGTGGATGAGTCCCCGGAGAACCGGCTAATACAAACTCCTTATGGGTGGAGAAACCTCGCCACAACACACTCTTGCAACAGCAAGTAAGGAGAGTACAGAAATACAAAGAAAAACAGCAAGAAATACAACAGTAAGAAAACTCTTGCTTGCCTTCTCTTCGACTGGAAGAAGCAGCAGCTCCAAGCGCCTACAACAGCAGGTGACCAGCCAAAAGGAAGCTCACGCAAAGCTTCAACGCTTCAAGAACTCAGCAGAGCTCAGCAGCAGAAAGAAGAGGAAGAAGGAGAGAGACGCACAGCAGATGCCCTTGATCCTTTATACCTGCGAAGAAGAAACAGTGAAGAAACTAGCCGTTGCGTCGCAACGGCTAGGACCCTGATCGGTCTAAGGACCGATCAGCCTAGGCGCATGAGGCTTCTGTTTGTCACCTGATCGGTCCCCAGACCGATCAGGTGTCGCGATCGAAGCCCTGATCGGTCTGTGGACCGATCAGGGAACCTCCTGATCGGTCCATAGACCGATCAGGCTTCGGCTCCTCACGCCACTGATCTATTCCTGATCGGTCTGCAGACCGATCAGGCCATGGGTGGATCGGTCAGCAGACCGATCCACGGTTTTCTTCTCGCGAGGTTCCTGATCGGTCTCCAGACCGATCAGATTGCAATCAGTGAGCCACTGATCTGATTCTGATCGGTCACCAGACCGATCAGGGCAAACGCAGTATCACTGGATCGGTCACCAGACCGATCCAACTCCTCGGTTTAGAGTGCCCTCTCTAACCTAGTTCGGAGAACGAGCTACCGAGCCCTCTCCGACTCCATATGCCAAGCTTCACTCACTTGGACTTCTCAACACCAGATGTCCGATCACCCTTGATCCATCTGGATTTTCCCTTGCCCGGCTTCACTCACCAGGACTTTCCACCTGGCTTCACTCACCAGGATTTCACACTGCCTAACATCCCAGTTAGGACTTTCTCATTCACCTAGCTTCACTCACTAGGATTTTCACCTGGCTTCACTCACCAGGATTTCCAATCTGCCTGGCTTTACTCACGGGACTTTTCCGCTCGGCTTCACTCACGGACTTTCCTTGCAGCTTCACTCACCAGACTTCCCAACCGCCTAACATCCCAGTTAGGACTTTCCCGGTCACCCAGGACTTTCCAACCGCCTAACATCCAGTTAGGACTTTCTCACCGCCTGGCTTCACTCACGGGACTTTCACACCGCCTAGCTTCACTCACTAGGTCTTTCCTCAGCTTCACTCACGGGACTTTCTCAACCGCCCGGCTTCACTCACGGGACTTTCCAACTGGCTTCACTCACTGTGACTTTCTCCGTGCGGACTCCTGTTTGGACTTTCCGTGCCAAGCTACACCTTGGACTTTTCCCGTGCCAAGTCTCCGTGCTTGGACTTTTCCAGCAAGTCTCCATACTTGGACTTTTCGTGCCAAGCTCCTGCTTGGACTTTTCCGTTGCCAAGTCTCCATACTTGGACTTTTCAGTCAACCAGTCAACCTTGACCTAGGGTTGCACCAATAATCTCCCAACCATCTATTCTTGTCTCACATCAAGAATACAACTCTTCCACGAGTGTCAAACATCAACATGCAACTCAACTAGGTCAATCTTGACCTAAGGTTGCATCAACAATCTTCCCAAGTCAAACATCAAAATACAACTCGAGTCAAGTCAACTCGAGTCGGGTCAACCAGGTCAACCTTGACCTAAGGTTGCACCAACAATCTCCCCCTTTTTGATATTTGACAAAATCATAATCAAGTTAGGTTAACCCGATAACCTAACTTAGGTTTTCCAACCATCTTCCAATGTCCAATGTTCTTTCCTTGAACATTCTCTGGACATTCTCCCCTTAGGTTAACCCGATAACCTAACTTGGGTTCTCCAATAATTCTCCCCCTTTTTGACACACATCAAAAAGAATTCCAATGTTCTTCCTCGAACATTCCTTGACATTCTTCCCCTAGCTTAGGTTAAACCGATAACCTAACTTGGGTTCTCCAATAACTCTCCAATGAGCACTCTCCCCTTTTTGACACACATCAAAAAGAAAAAGGAGAGTATCAAGGTCAAGAGTTTCTTCCTAATGAAAGTCCCATACCTTTCATTGAAACTCTTAATTTCTCCCTTGATACTAAACTCAACAATCAACTTAGTGATAATCCCATATCACTAATCCTCGAAAGTCTTAAGGAGTAAAAACTCCCCCTAAAAGTCAACTCCCCCTAGACCATTGCACCAACAATGTCTTTGTGAGTTCCAAACCTTTAGAAATCCACAAAACCCAACTTCCAGCTGAAATTTCAGACCAACAGCTGAAATCAGAAACTGGCACGCTCTGATCGGTCCGCAGACCGATCAGGCCTTCACCAGATCGCACCAAGCTCTCTGGTTCTTACTGGATCGGTCTGCAGACCGATCCATGCTTCACTGGATCCGGACCGATCAGAATCCTCTCTGATCGGTCCCAGACTGATATCAGAATTTCTAAATTTCCTTCCGAAATTCAGAAACTCCTAGAAAATTCCAGAAAATTCGAAAAATGTGAAATTTCGAGGATACATTCCTCATAACATATACTACCATGGAAAAATAGTTTTCTATGAAAGTAGTTTCCATTTTTCAATCTTGATACAAAGTTCAAAAACTTTGAAAAAGTTCAAGTTTAACTCAACTTTGTATCACAATGTTCAATGATGAATGCTATCACTAGGAAAGCTTCATCAAGGTTTTTCAAATCAATTTTAAAATGCTTTTAAAACCATTTGAATTTAGGACCATAATCTTAGGGCTATATGCACATAACTTGTACACAAGCTTTCCCTATGATCCTCCATATCTTGAATTAGGCTCATCTAGGTACAAGAACTATGCACCTTGATCCTAATTCATGATCCTAATATCTCACACACATCTAAAGTGTATCAAGCACATCCATGTCAATTTTGATGTGAGATATGGGTTTAGGTATCTTAGGCTAAGGTCTCATGCATTTTCTAAACACAAATTTGATCTCAATATCAAAATATGTTTTTCATCCTTAAATCAATTTCATTGATTATTAATGCAAGAGATGATGACATGGCATAAATTAATAACATAAATGAAAACATGTGCCAATGTCATGATGTCATGGCATAAAGTTTGAAACTAAACTAACACATGACATATAGATAACCTAAGCATTATCATGACATTTCAAATGATAATAAAATAAATATGATGTCATGGCATGGCATATGACAACCAATCATGGCAAGTTAGCACAAATAAAATACCTAAATTCCCTATCTAAGTATCCTTAATCACTTAGCTAACTTAAGTCCTAATCCTAGATTGCCCAAAGTGCTCCAAGAAAATGTCAAAACCCAAATTGGCATTTCTTGATCTCTTGTTTGATTTATACCATTTAAAATTCTACAAGAGTAGCACTTCTAATTTAAGGCCCGGATTGCCTTGATTACCTAAGAGAATATCAAAATCCCAATTTGATATTTCTCTAGGTTTTTCAAAATTGTGTCAACTTAAAGTGAGATTAATATATTCTCACTTTGGCACACTTTACTCTTCCAAGGAGTGAATGATAAAGATTATTCCATTTCATTTTCAAAGGTTCCCAAAAACCTTGAAAATGCTCCTTGAGTGTCAATTTCCTCAAAGTTGGGTTAACTACCCTTCTTATTGGAGTTGACACTCTCTAACCCATCTATGGGGTAGAGAAAATGCTCCTAGGAACCCAATACCTACTTGAGCTCATTGGGTTCACTAAAAATTCACTAGGGATAACTTCCCTAGCAACCCTCCTAATGACCCTCTTAGGCTTTAACGCCTTGGTCATTTGGGTCTCATCAAGGTCAACTCTAGGGGTGACTCCCCTTGTGACCTTGGTGGTCTTCCTAGCCCTAGGTTTTGTTCCATAATCGAATGGAACATTATGATAAGTGGGCTTGACCAATTGGGACTTAGGTTTGTGACCCAAACCTTTCTTGTCCTTGGGCTTTGAAATTTGACCCTTAAACCCTAGAGATGACTTCTCCAAGTTCTTAAGAGCCTTTTCCAAAGTATCAAGTCTTGACCTCAAGACTTGATTCTCCTTCTCTAATACCTCAATTTTTGATTTGTCATTTTTCTTTGAGGCATTCCTAGGCATGTGTCTAGTTGATTTAGGATTCCTACCTAGGTTCTCCTTAACCTTAGATGAGGTAATTCTATGGTTGACATTCCTAGTAGTATCCCTATCTAGGTTGACATGTTTAGCACCTAAGCACATGTGTTGATTTCTAGTGTTAACATGCTCATCATTATTTGCAATAGCAATAAAACTACTAGCATGTTTCTTATTTGAATTGCAATAGTATGCTTTAAAAGGTACCTTAGGGTTTGCCTTAGCTCCCCCTATCGATGTGCATGGTCTCTTGCCTTTGTGAGGTTGCCTCCCCCTCGGACAATGACTCCGATAGTGTCCCCTTCGCTTGCATTGGAAGCACACCACGTGCTCCTTGCCTTTGCGTTTCGGGACTCCGGCTTCCTTAACCTTTGGCGCCGGTGGAGTCTTTCTTACCCTCTTTGGACACTTACTCTTGTAATGTCCATGTTTCCTACACTCAAAACACATTATGTGTAATTTGCTTGAAATCACAGTGTTTGAGTTACCTAGAGTTGTGAATGGAGATGAGCTTTCTTCTTCAACCCTTCCGGAGGTGGAAACTTCTTCTTCTTGCTCCGAACTTGAACAAGAGGAATTCTCCTCCTCTTCTTCCTTGGATGTTGAGTAGCCCTCAACTCCCAATTCGCTCCCTCCATGATGTGAGCTACTTGGCTCACTAGGCTCCTCTTCATGGCTTGAAGTGGAGCTCTCCTCATGGTACTTGGCCAAGTTATCCCATAATTCCTTGGCATTGTTGTACTTACCTATCTTACACAAAATATTAGTAGGTAATGAAAATTCAATTGTTTTAGTTACCTCATTGTTGATTGTAGATTGGTGGACTTGTTCCTTCGTCCACTTGTTCTTCTCTAGAGGCTCTCCTTCTTTATCCATTGGAGGAGTAAAACCTTCTTGTACACAAAACCAATTCAACATATTAGTCCTAAGAAAATACATCATCCTTACCTTCCAATATGCGAAGTTGTCGTTGTAGAAGGGTGGAATGGTGATGTCTTCTCCGAATTGATCCATCTCTAGCTTTGCTCCCACGGGTGTTGATCCGATGAAGAGCAACCTCGCTCTGATACCACTTGTTAGGATCCTTCGTACTCGGCTAGAGAGGGGGGTGTGAATAGCCGCCCCAAATCGCTCTCGTTTCTTCCTACAATTCGTTAGCGCAGCGGAAAAATAAACTAGAAACGAAAGGAAGACTACAAACCTCAAACAAACCGATGTAACGAGGTTCGGAGATTAGGGCTCCTACTCCTCGGCGTGTCCGTAAGGTGGACGACTCCAGTCAATCCGTCGGTGGATGAGTCCCCGGAGAACCGGCTAATACAAACTCCTTATGGGTGGAGAAACCTCGCCACAACACACTCTTGCAACAGCAAGTAAGGAGAGTACAGAAATACAAAGAAAAACAGCAAGAAATACAACAGTAAGAAAACTCTTGCTTGCCTTCTCTTCGACTGGAAGAAGCAGCAGCTCCAAGCGCCTACAACAGCAGGTGACCAGCCAAAAGGAAGCTCACGCAAAGCTTCAACGCTTCAAGAACTCAGCAGAGCTCAGCAGCAGAAAGAAGAGGAAGAAGGAGAGAGACGCACAGCAGATGCCCTTGATCCTTTATACCTGCGAAGAAGAAACAGTGAAGAAACTAGCCGTTGCGTCGCAACGGCTAGGACCCTGATCGGTCTAAGGACCGATCAGCCTAGGCGCATGAGGCTTCTGTTTGTCACCTGATCGGTCCCCAGACCGATCAGGTGTCGCGATCGAAGCCCTGATCGGTCTGTGGACCGATCAGGGAACCTCCTGATCGGTCCATAGACCGATCAGGCTTCGGCTCCTCACGCCACTGATCTATTCCTGATCGGTCTGCAGACCGATCAGGCCATGGGTGGATCGGTCAGCAGACCGATCCACGGTTTTCTTCTCGCGAGGTTCCTGATCGGTCTCCAGACCGATCAGATTGCAATCAGTGAGCCACTGATCTGATTCTGATCGGTCACCAGACCGATCAGGGCAAACGCAGTATCACTGGATCGGTCACCAGACCGATCCAACTCCTCGGTTTAGAGTGCCCTCTCTAACCTAGTTCGGAGAACGAGCTACCGAGCCCTCTCCGACTCCATATGCCAAGCTTCACTCACTTGGACTTCTCAACACCAGATGTCCGATCACCCTTGATCGATCTGGATTTTCCCTTGCCCGGCTTCACTCACCAGGACTTTCCACCTGGCTTCACTCACCAGGATTTCACACTGCCTAACATCCCAGTTAGGACTTTCTCATTCACCTAGCTTCACTCACTAGGATTTTCACCGCCCACCAGGATTTCCAATCTGCTGGCTTTACTCACCGGGACTTTTCTTCTGCCTGGCTTCACTCACTACTTTCCTTGCCCGGCTTCACTCACCAGGACTTCCCAACTGCCTAACATCCCAGTTAGGACTTTCCACTGCCTGGCTTCACTCACCAGGACTTTCCAACTGCCTAACATCCCAGTTAGGACTTTCTCACTGCCTGGCTTCACTCACCAGGACTTTCCACACTGCCTAGCTTCACTCACTAGGTCTTTCCCCTGCCTGGCTTCACTCACCAGGACTTTCTCCAACTGCCTGGCTTCACTCACCAGGACTTTCCGACTGCCTGGCTTCACTCACCAGGACTTTCTCCCGTGCCAGACTCCCTGTTTGGACTTTCCGCGTGCCAAGCTACCTGCTTGGACTTTTCCCCGTGCCAAGTCTCCGTACTTGGACTTTTCCAGTGCCAAGTCTCCATACTTGGACTTTTCGCGTGCCAAGCTCCCTGCTTGGACTTTTCCGTTTGCCAAGTCTCCATACTTGGACTTTTCAGGTCAACCAGGTCAACCTTGACCTAGGGTTGCACCAATAATCTCCCAACCATCTATTCTTGTCTCACATCAAGAATACAACTCTTCCACGAGTGTCAAACATCAACATGCAACTCAACTAGGTCAATCTTGACCTAAGGTTGCATCAACAATCTTCCCAAGTCAAACATCAAAATACAACTCGAGTCAAGTCAACTCGAGTCGGGTCAACCAGGTCAACCTTGACCTAAGGTTGCACCAACATTAACCTCATCCCTACTAAGGGGTTGAGCATATATTGTATCGTCTGCGTCCTTTTCAAAGCTTAAACTCCCCCGACTCGGACATAGTCGGGGTCAAGATCTTCCTGGTTGTGGTATTAACCTTACTCCTGCTAAGGGGTCGGGCATATACCATATTAGCTGTGTCATTTTCAGGGCCCAAACTCCCCCGAATTGTACATAGTCGGGGTTGAGATCCTCTAGATTGCGATATCAACCTCATCCCTGCTAAGGGATCAAGCATATACCATATCACCTATGTCCTTTTTAAGGCCCAAACTCTCCCGATTTGGACATATTCAGGGTCGAGATCATTCCAGCTACGGTATCAACTTCACCCCTGATAAAGGGTTGAGCATATGTCGTATAGCCCGCGTCCTTCTTAAGACCTCGACTCTACCGATGTCCTGACTTTATCATAGTATCAATTTGTTTGGTCGACTAGGTAGTCATTCATATTGAGCTGTCGAGTCTTATTCAAGGTGCAGTTCTTCTTAAGGTAGGCAGTTGGCACTAGATTAGCAAAGTGAGGAAATGATAGTAAATCTAGGTGTAGATGTAGAAATCCTCCGGATCAAGTTCATACACAAATTAATTACAAAAGGATGCAAGAAAAAGCAAGAAAAATCATGAGAAGTCTGTCATGCCCCCCTCTGAAATGCTATCTAAGATTTTGGAAAATTAAATTGGTGGCAAAGGCTAGTCGACGGGAAGGTGCCCAGACTCCCATAGCTGCTTTAAGATTTCGTCCATGCCATGTTGTACCATTTGGGTTAAGCGGATCCCAATCATAGTATAAAACTCCTCCTATTTGAGGAATTCATTTTTCTTTAAAGACCAATGCTCATCCTCGATGGCCTGATATTCTTGTAGCTTCGCAGTAAAGATGGTCGATTGATCTTGTTGAGTATTGAGGGTAGCCTGTAGCTCCACTTGGGAAACTATTTGTTGGTGCGGGAAACATTCGACGATCGAACCCAAGTTTTGATAATGGCAAATGATTCAAAGTTAAGATTATTTGTTATTTAACATGTGCGAATGAGCTTACAGGAAAGTCGTAACTGAGGTTAGGCAGGTGGAAAATCCTAAGGGGTGGTAACCTTAGGTCTCAGGGGGTGGTAACCCTAGGTGAAGGAAAATCCTAAGGGACGGCAATCTTAGATCCTAGGGGGTGGTAACCCTAGGTAGAGGAAAACCCTAAGGGGCGGCAACCTTAGATCCTAGGGGGTGGTAACCCTAGGTGGTGGAAATCCTAAGGGGGTGTAACCTTAGGTCCTAGGGGAGGTAACCCTAGGTGGATGAAAACCCTAGGGGGTGGTAACCCTAGGCAGAAAGTCCAGTCGATCTGGAGGACCGGATTGACATCAGGTATGCTCTCTTGAGTGGAGTAGGTGAGAACGCGTTCCCCGGAAGAGGGAACAATAGGCGTCGGTTCGACCTAAGATTTTCGGTTGAAAATCCGAAGTTAGAACTGGACAGTCCGTGACTGTCAAACTTTCATATTATTATGTTTATTGTGTGTGCTAACTTTATTTTGCAGGATATGTGGTTGGTTTGTTGACTAACATGTTTTGCAGGGACAAAAGAGCAAGATTAGCCTCGGATAAACAGTACCCGAGGCGCCCTCATGGAGCTTGAGGTGCCTCGGGTGCAAAGGAGTAGAGTTTGCGCGCAGCAGAGCTGGAGGCGTCCTCATGGTGGCTTGAGGCACCTCGGACAGGCTTAAAGGCGCCCTCAAGGATCATGGAGGAGCCTTCAACAAGATGAGCGAAGAAGAAATCAGTGCTCATCCACGCGGCTAACTCGGTAACTTAAAGGCACCCTCAAAGGGATTGAGGGCGCCCTCAGCAAGCTATATAAAGGGTCTCGACCAGCAGCCTTCATTCAACAATTCTCAAGTGATCTTTCTGCAACGTGCTGTTAACGAGACGCTCCGACTAAGCTACAACATGTCCCCGACGACCTTGAGCTTTAATTTCTGTAATTCTATTGTTGGTATAGCTTTCTAATTTTTACTTTGTAATACATATTTGTACTTTGCGATCTGATAGTGAATTGCCCAAAGTAAATGCTCAACGAGCATGAGCCTTGGAGTAGGAGTCGCCCAAGGCTCCAACCAAGTAAACAAATACTTGGGTTTTTCTGTGTGTGTATTTTTCTTATTCCGCTGCTTTACTTTTGTCGATTTTCGATTACAATAAGTGAAAGCCACGAGCGCTATTCACCCCCCTCTAGCGCTTCTCGATCCAACAATTAGTATCAGAGCGGGGTAGCTTCGATTTGGTGCAACCACCAATCAAGCACTTTTTCATGGTATTTTTTTTTAAGTTTTTCGGAGTTGATCAAGAATCGGTATTCTTGCCGTCTTCCGATCTAGTTTTTTCATAATCGGATTTGTCTCGAAGCTGTTGCAACACCACTCGAGATCGCGTAATATTCTTCTTTTAAACCGCACTGCTAATCCAGGATCAAGTCCTGGGACACGTTTCTTTTTCGTCCTTTCTTGCTAGATCTTCAATGGCTCTCCAAGAAGGTTATAGCACTGCTTGCCCACCGCTCTTCACCGGAGACGACTTCAGTTACTAGAAGGGATGGATGGAGGCGTATCTCCAGACTCACTTTGAAGTCTGGATGATCGTCAAAATTAGGCTGGAAATACCAACTGATGGCACCGGAAAGCCACTATCGTACGAGAACTGGGGCGCGCATCTTATCAAAAAGGTAGAAGCGAATGCCAAGGTGACCTGCACCCTCCATTGCGGACTGACGAAGGAGGAATTGAACCACGTCGGCCCGTTCACTAGCGCCAAAGAACTATGGGAGAAGCTGATCGAGTTTCATGAAGGAACGTCCTTCACCAAGGTAAGCAAGAGAGATTTAATTCTTAATAAACTATATAATATAAAATTACAGGAAAGTGAAACGGTGAGCCAGTTGCACACCCGCATTCAAGATCTCCTCAACGGTCTACATGCAATCGGACAGAAGGTAGAAAACAGAGATATAGTCAGGTATTCTCTAAACGCTTTTTCGAGAAATACCTTGTGGGCGTCCATGGTAGATGCGTACAAGGTTTCTAAGGATCTTTCTTCAATTAAGTTAGATGAGTTATTTATAGAATTTGAATTACATGAACAGATTAACTCACATCCGGCTGAGAAGGGTATAGCTTTGGTTGTAGGCACAAACAGAACCCAGGAAACTAAGACAAACCGCAGAACTGAACTGGAGTCAGAAAAAGAACCGGGTCAAGGTTGACCGGATACTTGATTGAAAAATCCTAACTGAATGTTAGGCAAGGGCAAGTTCAATGGGAAGGGAAGGTTAGCAGAAGATGAAAATCCAAGTGGGTCAGTATTGATCGGACACTTGGTGTTGAAAGTTCTGGTAAGTGAAGCCAGGTAGATTGAAAGTCTTGGTGAGTGAAGCCAAGCATATGAAAAGTCCTGGTGAGTGAAGACAGGAAGATAGAAAGTCTTGGTGAGTGAAGCCAGACATATGAAAAGTCCTAGTGAGTGAAGCTAGGTAAATGGAAAATCCTTGTAAGTGAAGCCAGGTGAAAGCCCTAGTGAGTGAAGCTAGGAAGAAGGAAAGTCCTGGTGAGTGAAGTCAGGCATGTGGAAGTCAGGTGGGTTAAGGTTGACCGAACATCTGGCGTTGGAAAGTCCAAGTGGGTCAAGGTTGATCGGACACTTTGCATGAGGAGAAAAGTCCAAGTGGGTCAAAGGATTGACCGGACACTTGGTGAAGAAGTCCCAGCAGGTCAAGGTTGACCAGATGCTAGGCAATGAGGAGTCCCAACAGGTTAAGGTTGACCGGATGTTGGGTAAGGGAACCCTAGACTTTGGTTTTGAAGTTAGGATTTGGCAATCGACTAGGTTAGTCTATTACTGAAGCTTAATCGATTAGGGCAATCGATTAAGCAAAGTTTGCGAAATGCACAGAGAGGTTCGTAATCCACTGAACTCACGATTCTTCCACCAGTTCTTGGAGCATCTTAGGGACAAGGGTTGTTGCACTTCCAAGAGTCAAGAGGCATCTACAAGCTACACGAGATCGAACAAGAGAGGTTATTCATTGTATTGTTTACATTTACTTCTTGTTTCAAGTTGTATGTTTGTGTGAGTTTATATGAGGTCTCTCCACCTCCGGATTATTCCGATGAGTGTTTTTCTTAGTAGAGAGTGCTCGTGTGTGCGGATCATTAGATTAGTCTTCTCTTCTTGAGATAGATACCAAGTAAATCTACGTGTTAACATTGGAGAATTTACTTCGAGTTCTATTTTGCTGCATCATCTACGAAGCAAGCAAACAAGCGTGACGAGCTATTCACCCCTAGTTCCAAAGTGTCCCAACACTTGGTACTATTAAAAAATATGCTAGATGTGCCCAATTAGGTGAAAATTTTGAATTACATCGAGCTGCTTTGAAATCTGATGGTGTTTTTGTTGGAACCCCAAGGTGTTTTGATGTGATCAAACAAGTTAAGTTAGGTCCTGCGTTGTCTAACCCTTGTGTCTAAGTGTGCAGGAGCTTAGGAACACAGGAAGTCGAGTGGAAGATGCGGCTAACGAGAAGGACGACACGGGGAGAGAGCCGACGAGCTCGGTGAGTCCGAGGGACGAGGTGACCGCGGAAGAGTACACCGGTGGACGAGAAGAACGTGCGCCGCATTCGAGGGACGAGAAACCTGGAAGGAAGGCTGCTCGAGGAAAAGGCCGGAACTTGGGTTCGAGTGAGCCCTATTCCGGATGGCCGAGATCACCCAAGCTAGCGGAGCCGGAGCGAACAAGACCCGGACCGAGATGAGCTGAACCAGAGACGAAAAAGTCAGCGCTGTTGACTTTGGGCTCCGGGGCGCCCGGAGCCCTCCGGGGCGCCCGGACTTGGATTTTGATCAGGATCGCGTCAAACGCGATCTGATCATTGTGGGATAAAATTTTATCACCCCCAGGGCGCTCGGAACTCATTCGGGGCGCCCCGACCAGTGCTATAATTATAGCACTGATCTGCACAGTCAAATCAATGAACTTTTAATTCATTTCTTTCCGTGCTTTCTATTCTTTTGTACTGTCAACGCTGTAAGAGGCTACTCCGCCCAGAGGAGAATCAGATAGTGCGCCATCTTTGCCTTGGATTAGTAATCCTCTGATTGCAAACTAAGTAAACCCTTTGTAAGAGGCTATTATTACAAGTGTTTGTTAATAAATTTAATATCCGAGAAAGGTTTTTGATTTATTTTTGTAGGACAATTCACCCCTCCCCTCTTGCTGGCCTCCAAAGGGACTAACAAGTGGTATCAGAGCAAGGCACTTCAGGAGGACTAACCGCCGATCGAAGCAACGAGATGGTCGGACCAAGCATCGTTCCACCTAAATTTGAGGGGAACTTCGCAGACTGGAAGCGTCGTATGGAGGTATTCCTAAGAACTGATTTCGAAATTCGGTTTATAATGAAATATGGGTTTTTAGCTCCGACGAATCAAGATGGAGAAGAAAAAGAAGAAAGCAATTGGACAAAGAAGGAGCAGAATGAATCTATAGCAAACAGTCATGCGGAATATCACCTGCTGAGCGTGTTACCGCCTCAAGAGGTCAACCGCATCAGAAGCTATTCATCTGCTAAAGAACTCTGGGAGAAGTTCCTGGAACTCCACGAAGGTACGTCTGAAGCGAAGCTCGTGAGAAGCGACATCCTCCGGAACAAGTTGATGAACATTCGTCTGGAAAAAGGTGAGAAGGTAGCCAATCTACATGCAAAGGTAAAATAACTGATTACTGATCTCGAGAACCTCGGAGAAATGGTAACAAATCGGGACAGCATACGCTATGCACTCAACGTGTTTCCTAGAACTCCAGAATGGGCATCAATCGTTGACGCATACTATATCTCAAAAGACCTGGAGGTAAGTACTTTAGAAGAATTGTTCTCTACTCTTGAATTGCATGAAGCCAGGTGTGCAGGGACAACAAAGGAATCAAGTCAGATGATTGCACTAAATGCAGTCAAGAAGGATGAACCCGAGTCAGATTCAGAAGACGAACAGGAAGCGTACATGGTAAGAAATTTTAAAAAGTTTTTTAGATCTAATAAATTCAAAGAAATGCAGAGTAAAAAGAATCCAAGAAATAGAAGAAGCATGCGTTGCTACCAGTGTCAAAAGGAAGGACACCTAAAAGAAGATTGCCCAGAACTAAAGAAGGACAAAGGCAAGATTCCCAAGAAGCACAAGAACCTAAAAGCTACTTGGGACGACACTTCTTAATCTGAGTCCGAGATTCAAGAATATGTCGGGATAGCACTGATGGCAAGCTACGAAGGACAAAGTACATCAGAACCCAGCATCGATGAAGGGGGAGCGACCTCAGATGGAAGTAGCGAAGCAGGGGGAGATTCAGGCTTCAAGTCTGATATGGTAAGTGAGGTATGTCTCTTACCCCCTGATGAACTTTACTTTGGTATTAAGGAAATGGCAAAATCCATGTATAAATTAGAAAAAAAAATACCAAATTAGAAAATGAAATTTTAGAAACAAAAAGAATTTTGGCAAAATCATGTCTTATAGAGGATTTTGAAAAATTAAAAATTGAAAATGAAAAACTAAAAGAAGAAATAGAAAGATTGAAAAAATCTAATGGTTCAAATATTTCTATGTTTAGAAATTATAGAGGTTTAAATTGGTATTATAGATTTCATCAAAATCAAATTAGAAATATATCAAAAGTCTATGTACCTAGGAAATACTTGGTTAATCCTATAGGTAGGAACCTCTACTGGGTTCCAAAAACCTGTTTAATTTAAAAATTAAAAATAGATTTAACATTTTCAGCAAGGAAATTAAACAACTAATTTCTTTATGAGGATATTGTCTAAGGAAGTGATTATTGCTCCAATAACCAAGAAGGCCTAGTGTCTCGTCACGACCTAGAAGCCAAGTATCAAAATGAAAAGTTTAATTGATTAACTGAAAAAGCATTAATCTAATTTACTTAATGCTTTAAAAGAGTTATTCAATTTGTGTTAGAAAATATTTAAAATTGATTTAGAAATTTTTACCTTAGAATTTTTTTATGAAAATTACCTTCGAAATTTTTTAGAAATTTTTTTATAACTTAGAAAATTTTTCTTAGGAATTGTTTTTAAGACTTACCATAGGAATTTTTTTTTGGAATTTTTTTTAAGGAAATGTTGAATTAAGTTTCAAACTTCCATTTTAAGAAATTTTTGTTAACACTTATGACTGTTTATTTTCTGAAAAATATTTTACTTAAATTTTTCTCGAAATAAAGATTCTGAAGAGTGTCTTTACGTAGACATGATTCGTAAAATTTTTTTTCACTTAAGATTTTTATTAAGTATTTACCTTAGACTTGTTTATAACCCCAATTTTTATGTAATCAAAGGGGGAGAAGTATGTTAAGTCTAGGGGGAGGTAATATAATTTTTTAATTGAAAAATCTTTAGACTTATTTGCAATCTAATTGCAAATTAACTGTTTTTATTGCATCTGTTTTACCCTAACTTAACTTGGGTTGCTCACATCAAAAAGGGGGAGATTGTTGGAACCCTAAGGTGTTTTGATGTGATCAAACAAGTTAAGTTAGGTCCTGCGTTGTCTAACCCTTGTGTCTAAGTGTGCAGGAGCTTAGGAACACAGGAAGTCGAGCGGAAGACGCGACTAACAAGAAGGACGGCACGGGGAGAGAGCCGACGGGTTCGGTGCATCCAAGGGACGAGGTGACCGCGGAAGAGTACACCGGTGGACGAGAAGAACGTGCACGGCGTTCGAGGGATGAGAAATCGGGAAGGAGGGCTGCTCGAGAAAAAAGTCGAAACTTGGGTTCGGATGAGCCCTATTCCGGATGGCCGAGATCACCCAAGCTAGCGGAGTCGGAGTGAACAAGACCCGGACCGGGACGAGCTGAACCGGAGACGAAAAAGTCAACGCTGTTGACTTTGGGCTCAGGGGCGCCCGGAGCCCTCCCGGAACCCTTCCGGGCGCCCGGACCTGGATTTTGATCAGGATCGCGTCAAACGCGATCTGATCGTTGGGGGATAAAATTTTATCACCCCCAGGGCGCCCGGAACCCATTCGGGGTGCCCCGACTAGTGTTATAATTATAGCACTGATCTACATAGTCAAATCAACGAACTTGTAATTCATTTCTTTCTGTGCTTTCTATTTTTTTGTACTGTCAATACTGTAAGAGGCTACTCCACCCAGAGGAGAATCAGATAGTGCGCCATCTTTACCTTGGATTAGCAATCCTCTGATTGCAAACCAAGTAAACCCTCTTGTGTCTGATCTTTTAATTTAGTCTCTTCCTTTTATTATTACAAGTGTCAGTTAATTAGTTACATATCCGAGAAAGATTTTTGGTTTAATTTTTGTAGGGCAATTCACCCCTCCCCTCTTGCCGGCATCCAAAGGGACCAACAGTTTTTCATAGTAGTCTAAGGGGTTTGTTCAAGGAAGCTTTGGACTGATATTGTTCATGGGTTGAGAATGGGAGTTGCACGCTATGAGGTTGAATCTTCCGTTGTTCCTCAATAGCTCAGTAGTCGAGTAGTCAACTTTTAACTGACTGGTCATAGGTTCAAATCCTACTTGGGGAGATTTGATTCATTCTTAATTAAAGAATGAAGAATGGAATTAAAAGGCTCTCTTTGACAGTTAGGAGTAGGTATTATCGAGTCGTATGAGGTAGGAAACTCTCGAGTTTGGTTCAAAGGGAAGGAGCTACCTATAACAACCGGGGATAATAGGCTATTCTACAAGGTGATTCTGAAATTGCAGAGGCTTGGTCCGATCAAGTTGCTGAATATTGGAAGCAAGCTATAGCGCTTAGTCCGTGTAATTATATTAAAGCACAAAATTTATTGAAGATCATGAGGCATTTTGAATAAGACCACTCCCCTTTTTAATTCATTAAAATTAGTTGTTGTATCCATCAATCAAATAAAATAGATCGTTGCTGCTATGGGGGTTTGAAGCACAAGGAAATTTTACTTGTTGGTGTCAATTAGGTGGTATGTGGACTTTTGTTGCTCTTCATGGTGCTTTCGGACTAATAGGTTTCATGTTACATCAATTTAAACTTGCTCGATCTGTTCAATTGCGACCTTATAATGCAATCACATTTTCTAGTCCAATTGTTGTTTTTGTTTCCGTATTCTTGATTTATCCATTAGGTCAATCTGGTTGGTTCTTTGTACCAAGTTTTGGGATTCTTGATTCAAGCCGAGCCAACCATATCTCAAAGTCGTATCGCTTTGGTTAATAAAATCCAAAGGGTTTATTGATCTTGGGAGTATAGATCTATAATAGACATATAGAGATTATTGTACGTCAAGTAACATCAAGGTGTTGGTTTTAGAAGATGGAATGTCTAATGTTTTTTCACCTGGGGAATTAATTGGATTATTGCGAGCGGAACTTGTTCTTTTGTCTCAAATTAATGAAATATGTATGAAACCATTAGATAAAAAAACAATTCATTTAAAGTTATGATCATCGAAGATTTTTAAGTTTTTTTTATCAAACCTAGTAGATAAGTTTCCAAAATACCCAAATCATGTATCATAGTTTCAAAATTATCAAATCGCGTACTCACTTTTCGTTTTACCCTCATTCTCAAATTAATTCGACTGGAAAAAAATTAGTCGATTAATTTTTTTCCAATCAAATCGATTTCATTTTGTTCGAAAAAATCATCAACTGGAATGAGAGCTATCAAATATCAATAACCCAATATATTGACAATAGTGATTTTTTGAACATGAATTAGTTTTTTGGACACTTAGGTTGATGGACCTAGAGTGCTCGGAGTGAAGTGAAACTAGATCCTATGAGTTCTTTTAGTTAATATGATTTTATACATGCCCTCAAACATTAATTTAACCAAATATATTGAGAGTAGTGATTTTTTAAACGCAAATATGTCCAAAAATTAAATTGTGTTAAAAAATCACTGCTCTCAATATATTGGATCAAATTAATGTTTGATAACATTTTTAAAATCAGGAGAACTAGAAAAACTGGTTTTATATCATTTTGAGATCTCTAGGTCCATCAGACAGTTTGGTCGAAATCGGCTAATGGATTTTTCAAGCATACATAAAGAAATCAATTTGACTAGAAGAAAAATCAGTTGATTGATTTCTTTTTTTCCAGTCGAATTGATTTGAGGACAAGGGTAAAACAAAAAGTAGGTACTCGATTTGATAATTTAAAAACTATGGTATGTGATTTGGTATTTTGAAAACTTATATGCTGGGTTTAGGGTAATTTTTTTTTAAATTAGTCGACTGATTTGCTTATTTGCTTCTTTATTTTTATTAAAGTCGATTTTAGATAAAATCAGTTGATGGATCAAACGATCTCGGATTGACATGAAACTATTTCTTACATGTTCGTCTAACTCTACTAATTATATTCATGCTCTCAGATATCAATTTGACTCAATATATTTACAGCAATAATTTTTGAACATGAATATGTATGAAAAATTTAATTTGTATTCAAAAAATTATTGTTCTCAATTTATTGGGTGAAATTGATATTTGAGAGCATGAATATAATAAGAAGAGGTAGACGAACTCATAGGAACTAGTTTTATATCAATCTGATGTCATTTGGTCCGTTAGTTGATTTTGGACAAAATTGATTGATGGAGCAAATAACTTCGGATTGACATGAAACTAGTTTTTATGTATTCATCTACCTCTCTTGATTATATTCATATCCTCAAATACCAATTTGACTAAATATATTGAGAACAATGATTTTTGAACATGAATTAAAATTTTCAAACATATTTATGTTTAAAAAATTATTACTCTCAATATATTTAGTCAAATTAACGTTTGAGGATATGAATATAATCAGGAGAGTTAGACAAACACATAGAAACTAGTTTCATATCAATCCGATATTATTTGATTAATCAACCAATTTTATTTAAATCAACTTTGAAAAAAAAATAAATCATTATTTAAAAATTCAATGTTTTGACACAAAATAACTGATAGAAGTAAAATAAAAAATGGACACGAAATTTGATAATTTTAAAATTATCCTTTGATAATTTTAAAAATTTACTCGAAAAAAAAAATTGAAAAATAACTAACCCACTTGATCGGAAGGTTTATTGTGGCTCTTTTGGACGGCTGCGATGCAAAGGCGCGTGAGCGTATTCCTTAAGCTTTCTCCTCACCCATCTGACAGACTAGGTTTAGAAAACCGCAGTTGTGTGCCCTTCGACGGCGGCGGCGGCGGCAGCGGCAGCGATGGACAAGGCCGTAATCTTTACGGATTATCGTTTCCTCTTTGACGCTATCGCCAGGGCGTTCGTCGAACGCTACCACCGGACGTTCGCCCATTGAACAGACTATGAAGAGCTCCCCTTTGATGATGTCGGCAGCGATGGACTGGTGCGCGACAAAGAGGAAACGGTAATCCATAATATTTACGCATTCCCTTGTCCACTTGCTCGCCCACTTAACAGAGACTAGAAAGAGCTCCTCTTTAACTGCGTCGGCAGCGATTGACAGGTGCGTGATCTTTACAGATTACCTTTTCCTCTTGCCAGGGCGTTCGTCGAGTATTACTACCGGACAGCAACCCTAAGGCAATGGTTGATTTAGATAATATCATTCTTGTTAAGCTGTGTTTGCCTCAATTATTTAAGAGGCCTAGATGAATTATATCCCCAAACTATTTAGGATGCCTAGATGAATCTAACCCCCCATGACCAATGGTTTTCAGTCTTCGTTACTCGATTTTGAATAAATTTATATTAAATTGCCTAACATCCGAAACTTTTATCCATGAAGTAAATCAAACTTTGATCCATGAAGTATGGGGGATCACACTGACACTGCACTCATAGGGGCAAACGAAACTAATTCGTCTGTCATTGTTATTTGGCGTCTATTAACAAAGCTCAATTGATACATTAATCTTGATCTACTAATCGGCTAATTAAGATCACTATGAGATAATGTTTTTAAGATTATCTACCTTTCTCATTATATTTAGCTGAATAATAACATAGAGATATGAATAATGAGATAAAATCTAGATCTCAATTAAATCTAGGTAAGAATCACTCTAAGTTTCCTTGGCGAAATGTTATGAACGCAGTAGATATAGGCCATGTTAACCACACCCGATTGTCCATAGGGTGGAGAACTAGATCAAGCCAAGTTTATAGACCTATTCATATAATCTAAGGTAGTAGTTGCTGTTAGTATTAGTCATAAAAGCCAATTATAAGATGATTATGCTTATTAGGTTAATGAAAATGGATTGACTTATTGGGTTAAAGGTTGATCCAATATACTAAATCCAATTTATTAAGATTAATAAATATTAATATAGATTAATTCATCATTAATCAAAAGAAGACCAAGAGACACGAGAGACACGAACCTTTGGTATTCATGGTAGTACAAAAGGCTTTTGGAATTCTTTTCATGAGATGGAATTTGATTCTTCTTCTTCTTTCTCTTGATCCTCTCTTAGTCGAACCTCCTAGAGTGGCTAGCACCACGAAGGTGGTTTCTCTCCGAATCGTGAGTTCGTGAGACAAACGGAATAATATGTTCGTGTGGATACTAGAGGTGCGAACGCTTGATCGTACTGAGATCTACATTCAAAGACAAGTTGCTGTCGGGATTGCTTTGGGTACGCAACAAAGGTAATAATTCTATGTGATAGAGTGGCAAGAACGTAGTATACGATATGTGCAAGGATCTCTGGAGGGATCCTTTTTCCACTGCGAATGTGATTATGTTTTGCATAAGATACCAACGGTATCAGAGTCACTTGCGTATACGTATACTTCGTTGTAGTTTTATTTTTTATGTGATACAGATTAGAACATGTGTTTATTATGAATTTGCACGATTATATGTTGCTATTGGATGTTTGTTTTGTTCACGCAACAAAAAAAAACATGAACAACAACTTGTGCTGAAACGTGAACAACTTGTGATTGTTGTTGGACGTTGCTTTTGCTCTAATCTGTAATTTTTGCTGATTAAAATAGTGGAAGCAATTGTGAATTGCAACTCATGTTGTTTTTTGCTCCAAATGTTGAAAGCCAATCACGTTTACAACAACAAGGTTGCGGCTTCGTACAGTGGCTACAAGGGTGGTCTCAGGTTATGGACTAAAGACAGCAACTCATTCAATGAACCCCTTGACCATGCCCATTAATCGGACCGTAGTACGGTTGCGGCTCATAAATCGTGTTTAGTATCATAATAAATTTATGTCATAGATCTATTACAAATGTTGTATGCCATGGTACATGGTTATGACTCTTTATCCCAATGTGATTGGATGATTGTGTGTATGAATGTTGTAATTCATAATACGCCCTACAAGTCGTGTCTTTCACCCTTATATGCTTCCAGTTGTAAAATTAGACTACCCTCGAATGTAACTCGAGGTTTTTTAAAATTTGTAATGTACAAGTAAGAAGAGTGTTAGTCTACTGGATGGTTATTGAGAAGGGAGGAGGCCAACAACACGCGACAATCAAGTAATCACTTGGAGAAGATGCAATTCCTTAGGTAGATCATTCGATTTTCTCATTGGCTTAAGAAGATGGTAGTATACAGGTTATAATGATGTCACATTTCTTATTATGCATATGTGTAATGTTTGTCATGCTTGTATGTGATGCATGTTCAATTAGTTATCATAATTAGGTCATTTTTAATGCCTATCAAAGTTTGGCACTCACTATCAGCATGTGGGTAAACTATGGTTGCCCACATCCATGACTTACTCCTATCAAATTTTAGGATTCAGTGAGAGAATCATTTAATTAAAAACATAATTAAATGATGGAAATATGATACTTATTTTAGCATTTCTTGTTGTAGATAAACATGTCGTCTAGTACGTCGAATAATCTCTCTCTCTCTCTGATCTGTCCTTGATAAAGACAAATTCAATAGAGCTAATTTCTTGAACTGGTACTGAAATTTGTGAATTGTTCTCAAGCAAAAGTGAAAATTGTACATCCTAGAGCAAGCTATTCTTGAACCACCCGCCACTACTACTACTCGTGCTGATAGGGATATTTATAAGAAGCATCAAGATGATGGATTATATGTGCCATGCTTTATGCTTGTTACTATGAACTTTGAGTTTCAGAAGCAATATGAGAACATGGATGCTTATGATATAGTCGCACATTTTAAACAATTGTATCAAGGGTAGGCAAGATATGAGAGATTTGAAATATCTAAGGCTTTATTTTAATGCAAGATGCAGAAAGGAAGTTTCGTAGGAACTCACGCACTTAAAATGATTGGGTATGTTGAAAACCTTGAACGATTGAGATTTTTTTTTTTTTGCCAAGAATTGACCACTGACCTTTGTTCTGCAGTCGTTAACTGGGAGCTATAGTCAATTTGTTATAAACTATAACATGAATGAAATTGACAAACCATTGTATGAGATGTTAAGCATGTTGAGAACTGCTGAACTCAATCTTAGGAATGCAAAACCTAGTACCATTTTGATGGTGCAAAAGGGCAAAGGCAAATGGAAGCTCAAAGGTAAGAGTAAGAACTAAGCTAAGGGCAACGACAAGTCTCATGCATTGAAATCCAAAGGTGGGGGGACTAAGGAATTTGCTTCTATTCCGGTGAGATCGGACACTGAAGAGGAATTGCAAATTATATGTAGAGGAAGTTAAAAGTAAGAGAAGTGAGACTTCTGTTGCAGGCATATATGTTATAGAAGTTAATCTACCTATTTTTATTCATGGGTATTAGATACTGACTGTGCATCTCATATTTTTACGAATGTGCAGGGTATTCGAAAGAGTAAATCGTTGTCAAAGGGCGAAGTGAACCTACGAGTAGGTAATGACACAAGAGTTGCTGTTATAGCTGTATGAACATATTCCTTATCTTTGCTCAATGAGCTTATCTTAGAACTTGAGGAGTATTATTATGTGTCCGTTTTAACTAAGAACATTATTTCTATTTTTTGTTTAGACAAAAAGGGTTTTTCATTTGTAATAAAAGATAAATATTGTTTTATTTATTTCAATAAAATGTTCTGTTGTAGTACATATCTTTTGAATGAACTCTATGTTCTAGATATTGAAAACTCAATCTATAACATAAATACAAAATGATTTAAATCTAAAGATTTAAACCACACATATCTTTGACATTGTCGCTTGAGTAATAAATGAGAATCACATATCACAACTCCATAAGGATGAACTCTTGGACTCATTTGATTTTAAATCATACGATGTATGTGAATTTTGTTTACTAAGCAAGATGACAAAAACTCCTTTTAGTAGACACAGCGAAAAAGCTAATGATTTATTAGGATTCATACATACTGATATTTGTGGCACTTTCAATATAGCGGCAAGAGGAGACTATCAATACTTTATTATTTTTACTGATAATTTTAGTACATATGAGTATATGTATCTTATGAAACACAAGTCTTAATCTTTTAAAAAGTTCAAAGAATTCAAGAATAAAGTACAAAACTAATTTGGTAAGTGTATTAAGATGCTTTGATTAGATCGAGGTGGGGAATACCTTAATCAAAAGTTTCAAGACTGTTGGATCGAGACACATGTAGGGGGGATGAATCACGTGATTTTCAAATTTTTTTTTTTAAATGTTAAAAGAAAAGTATGCAGTGGAAAAATAAATAGGAAAGCGAGAAAAAAGACACAAGAAAATACGAGCGATTTTATTTAGTTCGGAGCTTTCGGCGACTCATATTCCAAGATCCAGGTCCTGTGAACCTATCGATGGGTAATCCACTAAAAAACCTCTTCCGGTACCTCCGGAAGAGAGAATCAAGTACAAGAAAAATTAAGTCAAGTACAACACATTGCACTTGTCCTTTTGTAGTAATTAAGTACAAAAATAATGTTACCGACACTTAAGTATTGAAATGAAAGCACTTGTGTTGAAGTCGGTCTGTTGGGTGTGAACGGAACTCCTCGAAATAGTCGTCGGGCACAACAACTTTCTAGTAGAGTCGTAGCAAAAGTCTGGAGCAGTCGGAGGCTCAAACAAATGGGCAGGAGCTCGTATATCAGTGTTGTTCTAATGTCTTCTCGAGATAGCCTTATAAAAGGCATGGAAGGCGCTTTCTGTGAACAGTAGAAGGTGCCTTCCATCAAGCTTGAAGGTGCCTTCAAACACTGTTCATTCGAAGATAATTTTGCTCCTTTGTCTTGGAAAACTACGTTAGTCTAATAAACAAAAATAATAACTTACAAGACAAATGCTAGGACAACAATAATTAATAATAAAGAGTAGTAATTAGTTCATGTCCTCCTAGGACCAGGAACTAGTCAGAGTCTCAGTTTAGGGATCTCAAATGGACATAAACTGGATCGACGCCTACCGTTCCTTCAATCGGGATGCGTCCTCACAAGGTCACTATCTTCCAGTAACTTACCTTAACTTATCAATTTGTCAGATATTTGGTCAGTATGTCAACCTCCCTGGACTTCATGCTAGCTATTCGGTCGGCATGTTGACCTAGTTGGACTTCGTAACAACTATCTGATCGGCCTGTCGATCTAGCTGGATTTCCTGCCAGATATCTGGTGAGCCCGTTGACCTATCTGGACTTCTCCTGTACACTTAATCAAGTGGTTAGATCACAACAAAATCTAACTTAACTTGTCATTCATCAAAATCTAAGTTAGACTGTTAGTGCAAATTGCACCAACAATCTCTTCCTTTTGATGCAATAACAATCTGGGTTTAAGTTAGAGAAAAATGTAAACATAAATAGACAAATGATATGGAATGAAATGATTTAAGTTATTCGGATATTGGTGTTTGCTAACTTTTAACTTATTTACTAACTTAATTCCTAATCCTTCGCCTTTGATATTTATCAAAAATATGAATAGATAACTAAGCAAATAAAAAAAAAAATGCTAAGTAAAGCAATTAAAAAAACTTTTGACAATAGGATAGTTTTCAGAATAACTTAGGGGAGTTAAAGAATTTTTTTACAAGTTAAAAAACATGTGTAAAATTACTTTCAAAATAGTTCAGAAAACTATTATCTAATAAAAAATGCTTTAGAAAATAATTTCTATACAATATCTTAAAAAAGTGATTTTTTTTTTGTAAAATTATTTCAAAATTTTTCAAAAAGTTTTTTCACAAATATCTTTTGAAGTTGTTTTCAAATTTTGAAATAGGTTTTAAAGTGATTTTTAATGACATTTTTAAAGTAGTTTTCAAAAATTGAAATTGATTTGATGTTCGAAGAAATTATTTTTCAAAAACTTAAAATTTTATATAGTATTCTCATGTTATGAACCGCAAGTGTACGATTTCATCGTTAGTAATATATAAGATTTGTCTAATCCACAGGGATTGTTGATTAAGCACTAAAGATGTCGCAAACTAAGTTATCTAGATGGTCGAAAGTTGGCTTTGGCGCTTGCAAACTAACGAAAGTGTTTGAAGAGAGAAAGAAAAGGATGAGAGAATCGATCTTGGAGGGAATTAAGCTTTGGGAGATGGATTCTAGGATTTTGGTTTCATTGTGGTGGTATTGATGTATTCACGTTCTATCTTTTACTCATTGTCTATCAACATACATTCGTCAGAAGCTAAAACAACTATCCTTAAGCACTAAATAGAGAAGATTCCTATAAAATCCTGTTACGGTTAATCCCTGTCACTAAGGCGCCTAGTTAGATCACAAGAATGCAACTCTAATTGGAGTCATTAAGGATAGAAATAAGGGGCTTGCTTTGGTCTCTTATTTCCTTGTGGAGAAGTTGTCTCTCCTTTTAAGGTAATACCCTAGATGTCCGTGAATGGGTACCCCTGTCCACTAGGGCTCCTCGAGTATACGATCTAAGATACTCTCTCTACGAGATTAGCAATTCCTACACAATCAATTAATACGATATGGAAATCTAACAACAAGTCTCATACATAGTAGTTGAAACAAAGCAAGCGAAATCATCCAATGAATAAAGACATAAATGTGAGTCTTATATCAAAACAAATCCAAAACTATTCCTTACATCCATAGAAAAGGAGATCTACTCAATTGTGAGGGAAGAACAACTCCAAAACATAAAGTAAAGCATACTTACAACCCTTAATGAGAGAAAAAGGGGAAGAAGAGGTACTTGCCGAGGTTTTCGATGTCTTGGGGATGCCTCTTTGCTCTGGAGATGGACGGAACGTCAAGGGATAACGATGGATGAAGCTCTAGGGTTTCCCCCGAAGGGGAGAACCCTTTTCCCAAGGAGAGGGACGAAGTCTCAAACCAAAGATATCCCCAAGAATAGGGGTCTTGACCCTTTTATAAGTTAGGGCACGGGCGCCGCATGGCCTGTGTCACAGCCGTGCGAGATCCGCACGACCAACTTCCTCCTCCCTTCAGGTTGAGTGGCACGGCCGTGCGGAATTGCATGGTCGTGTCTTCTACTCTGGTTACACCGCACGACTGTGCAGAATTGACACGGTCGTGCATCAAGGTCTTGCAGACTTGTAGATCATTTTATCACATCTTAACGTGGTATTCTTGAGTTGAGGTCTTCATCAAAGTTGTAGATCTTGAAGTTATCTACAATTCGGTATAAAGAATAGCCCAAAACTCCAACTGAGCAGAAAGTTATGGCCATTTTGGTTTTAGTCTACAGTACAGAAATTTCACACGGCTTGGACACGACACCTTGGAAGCTCTAGACTCCACTTAAGCTTTGTTTCTGCTCTAAATCGCGTCCTGTCAACAAGAAAATAACAAAAAGCAGATCTCCGAACAAAAGAGTATTTATGCTGAATATATGCTAAGAGAGGTGAACATGCATAAAATTTACGTGAATAAAGTAAGTGAATATGCGTCAAAACATGTATAAATGATCATAAGATCTACGCACATCACCCCCAGACTTGAACCTTTGCTTATCCTCAAGCAAAACCCGCAATCTAGATTTATGTGCGTAGATGACATGTAATAATCCCTAATGAATCAATATAAACCTATCATATAGTTTCATTGATGAGCATAATACAAAAGTTATTTGAGTGTGGCCTAAGTAGAAGTTCTCCGTGCTCAGTGTAATAAGTGACTTAACTTTTTCAAGTGTCAATCTTTAAGCTTAGTCAATTTTTCATTTTATCGTGTTCCTCATACTTCCGGCGATAGACACTTACCTGCCACATGCAAGGTTCGTTTTCCTAAAAAATGTTATGCATCGTCTACACAAAGTCTCAAAGGAATACTCAGTATCAAGAGAAACATATCATTCATTTCCCCAGTAATTTAGCTCGGTCTCAAAGGGGTGAATTACTAGTTTCCACTCACGATAACTATTTTTTATCCTTTTTTTTTTCTTCCTTTTTTTATGTTTACAAAGTATCAAATTTGAACAAACTTTCATTTTTTTTTAGGATTGATTTTTCCAAATGAGGTTACATGATCTAAGTTTAACCAGTAACCAAAATGTAGTTGAGAGGTCACCATAGAAGCATGAGTACTAGTCTGGTTCTATGAATTATGATTATTTTCAAAAATATTTACCATCAAAGTTAAGCATAATGTGAAGAGATCCTAAAACTAGGCCAACATTCAAATTCTTTTAGTAATAACAATGCTCACTTCATGCTATTATGGATAGGAAAATAAAGATTAATAGGCATACTAGCATACCAAATAACACAACATAAATATCTAGATGAAACGTGCTAGTATTTTGCATTAAGGAACAAACAATCATGATGTGATGAATGATGCAACTAGGAAAAATTTATTATGCAAAAATAAATAAGCAAAAATTAAATTAAGCCAAATGCATTTAATACATCCCCCAGACTTAAACTCTTCATTATCCCAATGAAAATTAAAAATAATGTGGAGGAGAAGAGAAGTTATCAAATGATGCGTGTCAAATGCCCATGTCATTAACTTCTCCATCATGTAATTGCACTCTTCATAATCTTTGAGTCCTATAAAAAAAAATTGACAACAAAAATTAAATAAAGGATACATGCATATTATGAGGAAAGAAATGAAACTAAAAAGGAACTAAAAATATGAATGAAAACAAGATTGAACTGGGGTTGCCTCTCAAGAAGCGTTTGTTTAAGGTCATTAGCTCGACCACCTCATTAAATTCATCGAAATCTCACTCTGGGAGGGGTAAGATATTTCAACACCCTCCTACGAAGGGCTCTTATTATAGAGAGAGTTTTCATCAAAGGAACTACAGATTAAAGTATAACTCTCTCCATTTTCGTCTTCTTTGAAGTTTTTTTAGGTGGTCGAAGACGGTTCAGATCGAGTTTCCAATTATAGGTCTCTTGAAAATTTACACATCCAAAAGAGAAACATACCTCTCCCAAGCATGCTATATTAGATAGAACTAGAACCTTATTAAGATAAACTGAATATGTATCACAAATTGAATTACATTCAACAAAATCAATTATAGGTATCTCTATAAAATTTCCCAAAAGATCACTTGAAATACTAACCTTGCATTGTTGAGATGTACCTGAAAGTTCTAAACAAGTGGACATGACCCATTCAGAATTATGTAGTGGCTCTAGCTCTGATTCAAGTGGTGGTGCTTATGAAAGTGGTGATTCTTGGCGCTTTGCTTCCATTGCACAAGTCCCTATACATTTATCATCAACCAATTCCATTCTTACAAATTTCATTGTATCAATTGGTTGTGCGACCAAAGGAGGTGATCCTTGGGACATTTCTTCCATAGTACATGTCATTACACTTTTATCTACCACATCATCATCATAAGTAGTGAAAAGTCCACTAACATCAATATCATCAATAGAAGAATCAACAGCTTTATTATAAATTTGTAGTAATAGTTGTAAAGCTTGGATCCCCCGTTACACCATTATTTCTTCAAAATCTTGTGTCATGGTCTTCATCTGACTAGGAGCAGGAGAATTTGAGTCTTGGAAGTCTTCCCAATCAGTCAACTCATCTGGTTGTGAAAGATGTGATCTATCCAATGAAAATCATCCTGAAACTTTGACGAACTTTGATTTGCTTGGGAAATATGTTCAACATTTTGTATGCAGTGGTAGTCCAAATTTTGATGGCTCATCCAAAATTGATTGTAATGTTGATGCGTGTCAGGATTCTGCTGCTGGGATAGTGACTGCTCATGTTGCTCAGGAATTAGTTGGAGTTGAAGGTTCTGAATTTGATAATCTCCTCAGTCATAGTCATAAGTATCAGGAACTTGCTCATATGTATCTTGATGTTGAGGTTGGAATAAGTGCTGAAGTTCCGTGGAAGAGCTAGCAGCATTTTGGAAGAAGTGACATAAAATAGCTGGATGGGATGAACTGCCACAAGCCGTGCAGATATTATCAGTTGGTTCCGTGGGAGGACCATCTTCCTTTTGAAAGAGGTGATATATGGCAGACGGAGGAGACGTGCTACCACATCCTCCACAAAGGAACTCGAGTTGCTCATCTAGATCATAGCCTTTATCAATGGGAGATCTGGGTCTTACACTCATGGGTGTGAAAAAGTCTCTTAAAGATCTACTTGACATGTTAGTGCTCAAGATATCTAAAATAACAAGAAACAAAATACAGAATTTAAATTGCAAGAAAAAAAAATAAATGCAGAATATAAAGACAAGAAAGAAAATGCAGGTTTTTTTTTTGAATTATGAAAATGGGAAAACAAAAATTATTCTCAAGTCTATATTAACTAAATTGCTAATCTACTAATGTTAATGCGAACAGTCTCCGACAACGGTGCCAAAAACTTATTACGAACTGCAAGTGTACGGTTTCGTCGTCAATAATATATAAGATTTGTCGAATTCACAGGGACTGTTGATTAAGCACTAAAGATGTCGCAAACTAAGTTATCTAGACGGTCGAAAGTTGGCTTTGACACTTGCAAACTAACCAGAGTGATTGAAGAGAGAAAGAAAAGGATGAGAGAATCGATCTTGGAGGGAATTGAGCTTTGGGAGATGGATTCTAGGATTTTGGTTTCATTGTGGTGATATTGATGTATTCATGTTCTATCCTTTACTCATTGTCCATCAACATGCATTCGCCGGAAGCTAAAGCAACTATCCTTAAGCACTAAATAGAGAAGATCTCTGTGAAATCTTATTATGGTTAACCCCTGTTACTAATGCGCCTCGATAGATCACAAGAACACAACTCTAATTGGAGTCATTAAGGATAGAAATAAGGGGCTTGCTTTGGTCTCTTATTTCCTTGTGGAGAAGTTGCCTCTTTTTTCAAGGTAATACCCTAGATATCCGTGAATGGGTTACCCCTGTCCACTAGGGCTCCTCGGGTATACGATCTAAGATACTCTCTCTACGAGATTAGCAATTCCTACACAATCAATTAACACGATATGGAAATCTATCAACAAGTCTCATATATAGTAGTTGAAACAAAGTAAGTGAAATCATCCAATGAATAAAGATATAAATGTGAGTCTTACATCAAAACCAATCCAAAACTACTCCTTGCATCCATAGAAAAGGAGATCTACTCCATTGTGAGGGAAGAACAACACCAAAACATAAAGTAAAGCATACTTATAACCCTTGATGTGATAAAAAGGGGAAGAAGAGGTGCTTGCCAATGTTTCCGATGTCTTGGAGATGCCTCCTTGCTCTGGAGATGGACGGAACGTCAAAGGATAGCGGTGGATGAAGCTCTAGGGTTTCTCTCGAAGAGGAGAACCCTTTTCCCAAGGAGAGAGACGAAGTCCCAAACCAAAGATGTCCCCAAGAATAGGGTTCTTGACCCTTTTATAAGTTAGGGCACGGGTGCCGCACAACCCGTGCCATGGCCGTGCGAGATCCGCACGGCCAACTTCCTCCTTCCTTCGGGTTGAGTGGCACGGCCGTGCGGAATTGTACGATCGTGTCTTCCTTCGGCTCTGGTTACACCGCACGGCCGTGCGGAATTGCACGACCGTGTCTTCCTTCGGCTCTGGTTACACCGCACGGCCATGCGGAATTGTACGGTCGTGTCTTCCTTTTGCTCTGGTTACACCGCCCGGCCGTGCAGAATTGCATGGCCGTGCGGAATTTCATGGTCGTGTCTTCCTTCTGCATTGTTTACACCGTACGACCGTGCGGAATTGCATGGCCGTGTCTTCCTTCTGCTCTGGTTACACCGCACGACCGTGCGGAATTGACACGGCCGTGCATCAAGGCCGTGCAGACTTGTTGATCATTTTAGCACATCTTAACGTGGTATTTTTGAGTTGAGGTCTTCATCAAAGTTGTAGATCTTGAAGTTATCTACTATTCGGTATAAAGAACAGCCCAAAACTCCAACTGAGCAGAAAGTTATGGCCATTTTGATTTTAGTTTGCAGTGCAGAAATTTCACACGGCCTGGACACGACACATTAGAAGCTCTAGACTCCACTTAAGCTTTGTTTTTGCTCTAAATCGCGTTCTGTCAATAAGAAAACACATAAAGAACAGATCTCCGAATAAAAGAGTATTTATGCTGAATATATGTTAAGAGAGCTGAACATGCATAGAATATACGTGAATAAAATAAGTGAATGTGCGTCAAAATATGTATAACTGATTATAAGATCTACGCACATCATCTCACAAGACTAATAAAGTTGAAGTAATTTTCAAAATCTAAAAACTTTAATAGTTTTGATTATTAAAAAAAATCCAAAAATATTGAAATTGTTAGGTTTTGCAACAATACCAAGAATTTTAAAAAATGTTGCAACAATTTGTAAGGCTTTCCAAAAATTTGTTCAAAGCAGTTTACCAAAAAAAAAGTTAAATAATTGTCAAATTTATTTTTCAAAACTTTGTGAAATGACAGAGTTCTTTTATAATATATGATTTTTCAAAATAAACAAAAATATTTTTCCAAAGTGAATTTATGAAAAAGTATAAGTGTGATTTGAAAATAATTTTTAGGCATATTTTGAAAATCAATTCTCTCCTGAACCTGATATTATTTTATATTAATCTAATCAATTACAAATTGTTTTTAACTGTCTAACCGTTAGTTACTAACTAACTATCAGAAAAAAGCAGTGTTCACTTGGTTAATCAGGTTAAGTCTATTTATCCAATTAGTGTTTGACTAAATTGGATTACTTAACCTGATCATTATAAAGTTGGTATTTAACGCCCATACTTATGTTGATGCACTAATATAAGCATCTTAAGTTCAGATAATCTGTTTATGCATCTCACCCCTTTTTAAATTTGTCAATAGACAAACAAGGTAGTTCTAATGTATTAGTGAGATGCTCAAGTCCTAGATCTATAGGACATGCTTTCTATGAATTTACTAAAATTGATTTTGAAAATTCTAAATAAGGAAATTTTGAGAAAAATGTAAGTAAAGAATTTTATCCTAGAATTTGCAAATTTTTGAAAATAATTTCGAAAAATAATGATCCTAATCTATGAAACACATTTCTGATTTTTAACAAACTTAATTTAACTTGTCATTCATCAAAGTTTGAATTCACCGTTAATGCAAACTGTACCAACAGTGACTATCTCATTGAGTTTGGGATCATATCTCAACTCATTCCACTTAGAGCACCATAATGGAATGATGTATCAGAAAGGAGAAATCATATTTTATTATATATGGTATGGTCAATAATGAGTCAACCAGATTTTCCTTCTTCTTTTTGGGGATTTACTCTGGAGATCGTTGCTTTCACACTTTTCGTCTAAAGCTGTCATAAAGAAACCATATACGATATGGATTGGGAAGAATTCCAAGATGTCTTTTATAAATATTTGGGGTTATGAGGTTTACGTTCGACGTCAAGTTTCAGAGAAACTAGGACCTAAATTTGATAATTGCTATTTTGTAAAATATTCAAGAAAACAAGGGATACTACTTTTATAATTTCATACAAGGTAAAGTTCTTATTGTTAAAAATGATATTTTTTAAAAAAGAGAATTTATTTCTAGAAGAGCTAGTGGGAGTAGAGTCAATTTTAAAAAAATTCGAGATACACAAACTAGCACTGAAGGCTTAGTGGAAATTGAACAGACATCACAAAGTGTTATGGATCATGAATCTGTTACATCGCAAGAAGTTCTGGAGCAACAACCTATTCAAGTAGAACAAACTCTACGCGGATATGATAGGATACATCGTCAACCTACAAAATATTATTTTCTCTTGCCTGACCACGGGATGCATTGCTTGTTGATCTCCTACATCCTATCAAGAGGTTGTAATGAGCCTAGATTATGAGAAATGACTAAAGACTGTGAGATCCGAAATGGAATCCATGCTAATCAAATATGGACTTTGGTTAATCCATCTAAAGGGATCAAAGCCATTAGGTGTAAGTAGGTATTTAAGGGATCAAACTCAGGTAGAACTTCTTATAACTAACAAAGTTAACTAGATAATGTTAGGCTACGGTCTTGAAATTTAATATACCCAAACTCTTGTACAAACTAAGGGAGAGTGTTAAATTAAAAGGGAATGTTAACTTAAAGGGGAATGTTAACTTAAAGGGAGGATTTACTTGGACAACTTAAGAATGCCTTTAAAAATTATTTTGAAATTACATAACTTTAAAAGTTTTTGAAAAATCGGATCTTTTTGAATAGTTGGAAAATTATTCTAAAAATATTTTTTTATTAATTTTTTTTAAAAAAAATTTTTAAAACTACTTTTCTCGATCTTTCTTAGAAAAATGTTCTTCAAACTTATTTTGAAAATTTTAATAAATTTACTTAGAAATTTTTGAAAAATCAAATTTTTTTGAAATTATGTACAAATGTTTTTGGAAAACGATTATTTAAAAATCTGTGATAATTTTTTAACTTCTTTTGAAAATCTTTATTAGAATAATTTTAATAAAACTATTTACTTCAAAATTAATTTTTCAAATATTTATTTCAAAAAAATTCATTTAAGATTTTTTTTTCTAAAAAAACATTTGACTCCAAAACTTCTTTTGAAAATATATTCCTCAATACTTGTAAAATAGTTTTTTTTTGAAAGTCTTTTCAATGTTTTGAAAAACAATTTTATTAAAAATTTTACTTAAAAATCTTTACTTAAATAATTTTACTATTTACTTAGAAAAAATCTTTAAAAAATATACTAAGAAATCTTTGACAAAAATTTTCTTAGTAATTTTTGAAAATTTTCCTTAAAATTTTTTGAAGATTTTTCAGACTTTACTTACAAATTCTTTATAAAAGTCTACTCGAATTTTTTCAGTTTTTTTAGAATTTGACTTGGAATTTTTTTTTCAAACTTTTCCCTAAGTCTGAAATATATAAGGTCTCTACTTTTAGTTATTTTTTACATTACTTGTATTTTCTTTACCCTAGTTTTTTTTTATGAATGCCAAAGAGGGAGGAAAATGATTAATGTAGAAAAACAACAAACAAATTTGGTCATGTAAAACAAATGCAAAACAAACTAAGATCATTTATTTACTTTTTTACATATTGTCTTAATATTATTTTTTTTTCTAACTTTAACGCAGGTTGTTATTGCATCAAAAATGGAAGATTGTTGGTGCAATTTGCACTAATAGTGTAACTCAGATCTTGATAAATGACAAGAGTTTTAAAGTTAGAATGTTTTGTAGTCTAACCATTCTAACAAGTGTGTAGGAGTTGATTGGTCTGAAAGACCTGACACCAGACTGAAATCCAGCTAGGTCCGGGGGATCTGATAGCTGGTGGGAAGTTCAGATAGGTCCACGGGGCTCGATATTTGGCGGGAAGTCCGGTTGATCCCGCGGGACCTGACAACCGGCCGAAGTCCAGTTGGGTCTGCGGACCTGACAACTGACGGGAATATCTAGTGGGTCAAAGGCAAGTCAAGCGACTGCAGTTGGTAAGTAGAGGTAAGCAACTGGAGGAGAGATCCAGTGAGGACGCATTCCCCGTTGAGGGAACTGTAGGCGTCGGTCCTGTTTAGGTCCATTTGAGAAACCTAAGCTGAGATATTGACTAGATCCTAGTCTCGGGGAGACAGAATCTAATTACTACTACATATTTTATTATGTTGTGCTAACTATATTTTGAAGGGTAAATATTTTATATTGCTTGGACTAACCCTTTTTTTGCAAGGAAGAAGCTGTTGAAGAAAAGGGGAGTTTGGGCACCCGGACCAGCTCGCCCGGGTGGGTGCCGCGGGCACCCCGGCGGTCTGGGTGTCCGGAGTCGGTCCAGGCGCACAGATCCAAAAACTCATCTAGAAGTTGATGTGGAGCGCGTCGACTAGCCGAGCCACGTGGTCCAGGCGCCCGAAATAAGTCTATATAAAGGTTTTCGACCAGGAGCTTCAAAACAACAACTGATATGACTTTCACTCTTATGCACTACTCCGAAGAAGCTCTTACGAGGCTGTGAAGCTCCTCCGACAATCGGCAATCTAGATTTTCTTATTTTCTCTGTTGTTAGTAACTTTGTTATTCCCAGTTCTTGTACTTAACTTTTGTAATACTTTTGCGAACTGATAGTGATTGCCTAACGAAAGCACTTGACGACTGCGAGCCTTGGAGTAGGAGTCGTCGAAAGCTCCAAACCAAGTAAAACTTGACTTTGTCAGTATTATTTTTTATTCTTTCGTTGTGTACTTGTTTTAACTTTCGATTTTCTTAAAACATTATTCACCCCCTCTAGCATCTTTATGGTCCTACAGTCTCCTTCCACCCTTAGAACTTCTTCCTCATCATAAGGGATGAAGTGTCCTTTATATAGAAGTGAGGCACGAGGTGGTCGTACCCAAGGGCACGGCCCAAGGCAGTATTTAGGGTTTGGTCATGCCATTTGCCATGGCCAGAGCCAAATTGGCTCTGGCTTGATAGCTTGGTCGTGCCATTAGGCACGACTAAAGCTATCTTTGGCTTCTTGGTCGTGCCTTTTGGCACGGCTAGAGCAGAGGCTGCTCTATCTCAAATTCTGTGTCGTGCTATTTGGCACGGTTAATTTTTTAAACCTGCATTGTCTTATATTAAGGAGGCATGACCGTGCCTCAGGGCACGACCAAGCCCATTCTTGCACTAGAAATTTGCATGGGTTGGCTCCTGGTCATGCAATTTGGCACGACCATGTTTTCACTTGTGCTGGTTCTCCTTCCTAACCGTGCTATTTGGCACGACCAAGTCTTCACTTGTGCTGGTTCTCCTTCCTGGCCATGCCATTTGGCATGACCAAGTCTTCACTTGTGCTGGTTCTCCTTCCTGGCCCTATCATTTGGCACGACCAGTAACTTCATTGGTTCCTTGGCTGTGCCTTTTGGCACGGCTAGTTTCTGAAGCTTCTACTGGCCATGCCTCAAAACATTGTTAGGTCCAATTTGCCTCTAGAAGTGATTGTTGCTTGCACCCCTTGACTTGGGCACTCCAATCCTTTGCTTTCCTCACCACGAGGAAGATATGGTTAGATCGTAATCTTTTCAAGTTGTCTTCTTTTACGTATTTTGAATCCTTTATCGCTCTAAACTGCTCTTGAAAATAAAAACAAGCACCGAATATATCTCTGGATGTAAAATAGTAATTATATTGAAATTAACATGATAAAATATGCAAAAGCATAGATCATAGGCAATAAATACAGAAAGATGTACGTTAAATAATACAAAATAACATGTATTATCTATGCACATCGATCATCTGAAGGAGTTCCTCTGAATTCTTTCTTTTGAATAATGGAAAAATAAAAAATAACATGTATAATATATGCACATCGATCATCTGAAGGAGTTCCTCTGAATTGTTTCTTTTGAATAATGGAAATTAATGTAGAATTGAGCTCGAAATTTTCAGAATAAATTGGAGGCCTTATGATGCTAGACTTCAATTTTCTAGCAGTGGGTGCGACAAAGTCTCTTGAGTGTTTGTCATTATCGTCAGCACCCATTGTATGTTGTAGTGAATTAGTAGGTATTAGTAAAAGAAAGAAAGAAAATTGACAGTAAAGAAAAATTTAGATTAACCAAATCGAAATCCAACTACTATCAGTTTTTACACAATCCCCAGAAACAACGTTAAAATTTTGATAAGGGAAAATTGCAAGTGCACAATTGTCATCAAGTAATAAAAAGATTGATCCCACAATGACTGTAAAACTAAGTACTAGAAAAAATCTAAAGCAAGTTATCTAGAAAATTATAAATTGCAAGAGTTGAGAAAGAAAGAAAATGAGTCAAGAACGTGCAAGAAGTCAAAGAAGATATCCAAATTTTGGGGAACGATTCAAGGATTTTGATTTCACCACGATGACTGTTGACACCTTAAATACTATTTACTTTCCTATCTCAATTTTTATTTGAATGCAGGTGGTTTGTACCGAGATACCGATACACACTTTTGTAATGACACCGGCATGCCTACCCAAATGTGATGCCTACTTTCAAGGTAGCCTTACTAAAATGACCGCTTTCTAAGGAAGGCTCCTGTCATGATGCCCCATGGTTCTCTAGGTAATATTCTCTACTTCGTGTTGATGTAAGGTGCACAACATATAACCTATGATTTTAATATATGACTAAAGTTAAAGTTAGTTTAGTTGTGATCTAATTAGTTGTGACAAGTTTGCAGGTGCATGATACTTAACAAGTGTTAATGTCTTGGTTGTGAACCAGGTAGTGATCAAGTCCTAGTGAACTAGGCACGAGCTAAGTCTTGGTTGGGACCAAGTAGACAAATTCCTAACTATAGGTTCGGTGAATAAAGTCTAAGTGATTAATGCTTGGTAGACAAACTCCTAGTTAGAGTCCAAGTAATTAAGGCTTGACAGACAATTCCTAGCTGGAGGCTAGGTGACTCAAGTCTAAGTGTATGGAATCAGTTGAAGGCCAATTGCTTGGCACAAGTCTAAGTGTGAGTAACTTCACATTCTCTATCATACAGTACTCATTATGTGTAACAACTGCAACGAAAGCACTTGACGAAGGGATTTCAGAAGGTCCAAGTGGTTGGGTATACGGACGATCGAGCAACTTTCAGGCAATTGTGAGACAACGTTATCAGCAACCCGAACATGGTGATCAAGATGAAGTTTGCCCCATGCCTAGGCGATCGGGTGGTACACGGGCGACCGAGAAGTTTTGTTAATGTTATCTTACGAATATAAGTTGTAGCCATGTCAACACTTGTACAGGTGACTGAGAGAGTATTATATAAAGAGCTTCAAGACAGAGCTTTCAAATTATCCCTGGTTCAATCATCTAGTTTTATTCTAGTCTCCTAAGTGCTCTTTCACTTTCTGTGCCTCCACACACACTTCATTTTTTTTATCAACAACACCTAGAGTAACAATTCTTATTTGTTTAAGTGTTTGCCTTAATTTTTATTATGCTTAATTTTTAGATTCTATTTCTTTAAAGATTTCTTCACTTAGGAGAAATTGGAAATAAGAATCAATTTTTTAACTGTTGCATGTTTATACTCCTTTTTAGTTAATCAACTTGCATGCTTAAACTGTTATTGTCTTTGTCTTACTTGATTGAATTAATATAAGTTAACTTATTATTTTCGCTGTGCTAACTCTAATTAATCTAATTTTTATCTGCTTATTATTTTTGTTATAAAAATTCTTAAATACTATTCACCTCCCCTTTTAGCGTCAATCTCGATCCTATACTCCGCGACACCAAATCGAGGCAAACCCATTAAGCTCCATAATAACCAATTGTGCCCTTGTGAGGCTTTGGACTACTATCGTGACCAACCTTTCACGTCTTGGTCTTTTTGAGTCAGATATTTAGGTTCACCTTTTGGTCATTTCCCACATCCCATGAGATACAAAGATATGATCCACAGTTAGTGTCATAATCTTATATGCATAATAAAAATAGGTCATGGAATAAACATATTATGCAATAGAAAAAGATAAAAGGACATATAAAATGAATGTCAATAATACAACGGGCTACTCCCTCGTCCGAGAATCTAAAGTACTACTCAATAGAGATGGAGTTATAGCCGAAACACAATGAAGAAGACATCCTACAACTTAAAATGAAGAGGAAAGAGAAGAAAAGGCTTAGTTGTGTTGATGTCAGTGTCTTTAGAAGGATCTCCAAGCTTCAAGGGTGGACGGAAACTTTGGCGGCTCCTTGGAACTGTTGGGAATTTTGCAAAAAAAAATACATGATGTTTTACAATAAAAACATGAAGCGAAAGTGAAAATGATTTTCTTAAATTATTACTCACATCCCAAAATAACAAGATCTAACATGTGAAAGACATGATCATAGATCAAAAACTAGTTTACAAGTAATATCTTTCTTGTGATGTTTAAATGAAAAGACATCAACTAGCAATTTTCGCAAGACTTACCTCTATTAGAGTCCATGGCTAGTTATCTTCAAGATGACTTAGTAAATCATAAGTTGTCTCTTCGATTGGTACTAGCCAAATCAGGAAGATGACATAAGAGAAGAGAGGGGACGCTGACAACACAAGATGAAGTTGGCGGAACCAAGAGAGATCCTACCCAAACCTTTTGGATGGGGAAGAGGGAAGGCTAGCCAACAAGTTGGGGCGGCAACAAAAAAAAATCCAATGGAAGCAAGCAAGGGGTGGTAAGGGCTTGGTGGGTGACAACACACAAGTGAAGAGGAGGAGAAATAAAACCCTTGATTACTTCTATTTTTTGTTCCTATGGAGAGTGATAAATGTGAAGTATATAGGATTTTCATTATGTTTTCACACTACATTCGACCTACTTTTACAAGCATGATTTGAGATTGTTGGATCGATTGCGCACGTGAGATGAGAGGTGAATCACATGGTTTAAAAAAACTTATTTTCTCATTTTAAAAATCATGAGTGCGAACGCAGCGAAAAGTAAATAAGAAATCGAAAACAAAAATCACAAGAAAACACAATTAGTTTTACTTGGTTCGGAGCCTTCGGCGACTCCTACTCCAAGATCCAGGTCCCGCGGACCTATCGATGGGTAATCCACTAAAAAGTCTCTTCCGGTACCTTCGAAAGAGAGAATCGAGTACAAAGAATATTAGAACAAGTGCAACACACTGCACTTGTCCATTTGTAGAAATTAAGTATACAAAAATTTGTTATCGACACTTAAGGATTGAAATGGGAGCGTTCATGTGTCATTGTCGATCTATCGACCGCGATCAGAAGTCTTCGAAACAGTCGTCGGACGTAGTAGCTTTGCAGCAGAGTCGTAGCAGAAGTCTAAAGCAGTCGGAAGCTCAAACGGATACGCAGTAGCTCGTATATCAGTATTCTATCAAAGCCTTCTCGAGACTGCCTTATATAAGGCATGGAGGGCGCCTTCCATAGGCGTGGAAGGCGCCTTCAACCTCAAAAACTTGATCCGGAATAGTCCGGCACTTATTCGCGACAAGGTCCAAATTTCATCCTACGGAAGGCGCCTCCATAGCCATGGAAGACGCTTTCTATGAACAGTATGAAGGCATCTTCCATCAAGCTTGATGGAAGACGCCTTCAGACACTGCTCATCCGAAGACAATTTTTGCTCGTTTGTCCTGCAAAACAATGTTAATCCAAATAACCTGCAAAATAAGTATTAAGACAATAATAATTAATAATAAAGAGTAGTAATTAGTTCCTGTCCTCCCTGCACCAAGAACTAATCAAGGTCTCAGTTTAGGGATCCAAAATGGACCTGAACCGGACCGACGTCTACTGTCCCCTCAACCGGGATGCGTCCTTACAAGGTCACTTTCCTCTAGTGACTACCTTAACTTACCAACTTGCCAGACATTCGATCAGCCTGTCGACCTGTCTGGACTTTGTACCAGCTATCTGGTGGGTCCGTTGACCTAGCTGGACTTCTCGCCAAATATCTGGTTAGCCCGTCGACCTATCTAGAGTTTATACCAGCTATCCGATTGGTCCGTCGACCAAGATGTTTAATCTCTTGCACACTTGGTAAGGTGGTTAGATGACACAACACTTAACTTAACTCATTTGTCATTCATCAAAACCTGAGTTAGACCGTTAGTGCAAACTGCACCAACAATCTCTCTTTTTTTTATGTAATGACAATCTGCGTTAAGTTAGGACAAAAAAAATGTAAAATGATCATTAAAAAACATGAGTAAATTAGTCTTATTATCTTTGATCATTTATAGGGTTTAAGTTATTCTGATTTTTTTTTGTTTGCTAACTTAATCCCTAACCCTCCCTCTTTGGCATTAATTAAAAACTATGAGTAATAAAAAGAACTTGATGAATTTTTGAAAAAGTATTTAGAATAAGCCAAATTTGGTAAAAAAAAAATCAAAGTCACGGGGGAGTTTAAAGAATTCCAACCATTCGAAAAACTAAATTTGCAAAACTCTTATTTTTCAAACCAAAGATTGTTAGAATGTTTTCCAAGGAAAGTTTTTGGAAGTTGATACTAGGTTTTGAAATTTAACCTAAAAGATGTTTACATAGCTATTAAGAAACTTTCAAAATAATTTTCAAAGTCTACTAGTTTTTCAAAAATACTTTGAACGAGAAGATTTAGAAAATATTAAATATACTTTAAACATTAAGGAAATTTTAAAATAAGTTCTGCAATAAAAATTTTCAATGATGAAATGTTTTCTAGAATGAAACTTTTGAAAAACACTGAATTTTGCAAAAAAAAAAAATTAAGGAAAACTTTTTCAAGCTGGTTTAAAAGCAGTTTATAAAATTTGAAGTAGTCAGTTTTCAAAACATGTGATTTTCAAAATAAGCATTTGAAAAAGAGTTTATGTTTTGGAAAGCATTTATTCAAAGTATGTGTAAACATATAAAAAATATTTTGAAAATCATTTTTAAATATACTCTCCCTGAACCTGATATTATTTAAAAAAAATAAACTAATTAAATTATAAATAGTTCTTAAGTGTCTAACCGTTAGTTACTAGCTGACTATCAAGGATAGCAGTGTTCACTTGGTTAGTTAGGTTAAGTTATTGTATTTAGTTAGTGTTGATAAAAAATTGATTACTTAACCGGATCACTATGAATTTGATATTTTACGCTCAGACTTGTATTGATGCACTGATATAAGTATCTTAAGTCTAGGCAATCTACCTATGTATCTCACCCCTTTTTAAATTTATCAACACACAAATAAGGTAGCCCTAATGTGTTGGTGAGATGCTCAAGTTCTAGATCTATAGGAACATGCTTTCTAAGGATTTCATCTAAACTAAGGGTAAAGTTGATTTTGAAATGCTAAAAATAAGGGAATTTTAAAGAAAATAAATAAAGAATTTTGCCCAAGAATTTACAAATTATTTGAAAATAATTTTGAAAACAGTAGTCCTCTTCTATTATATACATTCTTAATTATCGACGTAAGTTGCTAAATTTATTTTCAGGAAAGGGTTTGGTGAATATGTCAGCTAAGTTTGACTTGTACTCAATGTAATTGAGTTCAATGTCACCTTTAGTGACATAATCTCTGATAAAGTGGTGTCTAATTTTGATGTGTTTGGTTCTTGAATGATGCACAATATTTTTTGTTAAATTAATTGAGCTGACATTGTCAATTCGTACTTTTGTATTTGTAAAGTTTAAATTAAAATCTTTTAGAATGTGCATCATCTATAACAATTGTGCAACACATTCTTCTATTGTTATATATTCTACCTCAGTAGTAGATAAGGCAACAACACAATGTTGTTTTCTACTAAACCAGTTGACAAGTGATGATCTAAGTAACTGACATCCACCACTTGTACATTTACGGTCTAGTTTAAAACCGGTATAGTCTGAGTCAGAGTAACCTATGAGCTTAAAGTTGAGTGTTCTAGGATACCAAATTCCTACATTTGATATTCCTTTTAGATATCTGAAAATTCTTTTTACGTAAGTTAATTGGAATTCTTTAGTACAGGTTTAGTATTTAGCAGACATACTAACTGCAAATAAAATATTAGGTCAGGTTGCAGTTAAGTATAGAAGACTACCTATCATACTTCTATAATATTTTAGGTCTATGGGTTTTTCATTTGGGTCATTATCTAAGGTTGTGTTAGTTGCCATTGGTGTTTTTATTTCCTTGGTATTTTACATTCTAAATTTTTTAAGTAATTCCTTGATATACTTTTGTTAGTAAACATAATTTCCTTCATTAGTTTGTTTAATCTGTAAATCTAAAAAATAAATTAGATTACCTACTGATACTGGTTATGATAGGTGGATCCATTACAGTGAGGAGGAAAAGGGATAATAAGGCAGAGAAGGCTAAAAAGAGTATGAGGGAGACAGCATGACACACTCAGGAGGCAAGGCCCAACCAGAAATAATAGGTCGACCGAGTATAAGGGTCAACTGAGCTTAAAGGCATTTAGCCTTAGGCGGTCCAAAAGGCTGGAATATGACCAGTAGGTTAATATCGGTCGAGCATATATAACCAGCCAAGTATAAAGGGTCGACCGAGTATAAAGGTATTTAGCCTTGTGTGGGATAGGACATATTGCGAGCGGCAAGTATAACCGGTCGAGCATAAAGAACCGGTCGTGCATAAAGGGCTGATCGAGCATAAAGGCGCCTACCCTTATGCAGTCCAGGGTGCCGGGATATGTCAGGTAGGAGAATATCGGATGAGCACGTATAACCGGCCGAGCATAAAAGGCCGACCGAGCTTAAAGGCGCCTACCCTTATGCGGTCCAGGGTGCTAGGATATGTATGGTAGGCTAATATCGGACGGGCAAGTATAACCGGTCGAGCATAAAGAACCGGTCGTGCATAAAGGGCCGACCGAGCGTACGAGCGCCTACCCTTATGTGGTCCAGGGTGCCGGGATATGCCCGGTAGGATAATATCGGACGAGCATGTATAACCGGTCGTGCATAAAGGGCCGATCAAACATAAGGGTGCTTACCCTTATGCGGTCCAGGATGCCGGGATATGTCCGGTAGGATAATATCGGATGAGCATGTATAACCTGTCGTGCATAAAGGGTCGACCGAGTATAAAGGCGCCTACCCTTATGCGGTCCAGGGTACCAGGATACGTCCGGTAGGCTAATATCGGACAGGCAAGTATAACCGATCGAGCATAAAGGGCCGACCGAGCATAAAGGGCCGACCGGGCGTAAAGGCACTTAGCCTTATGCTGTCCAAAGTGTTTGGATACGCCCAATAGACTAAGACTGGTTTGGCATAAGGAATTGACCGAGAATAAAGATTAATTGAATATGAATAATCTGAGTAAGAACATTCATACACGCTCGGCAGGCAAAGACCGACTGAGTGGGAAAGACCGACCGAGTATGTATTACCAGATGAGTAAGAATGATCAACCAAGTTCCAAGGCATTTGGTCTTACTCTTAGCATAGAGCCAATCGAAACAAGACCGACCAAGTAGAGATGATCTAAGTAAATTCATATACGCTCGGCTGGCAAAGACCGGCTGAGTGGAAAAGACCAAACGAGCATAATAAGCAGGTCGAGAACAAATCACCGGTCAAAAGTAATGTAACAGAAAGGTATTCTTAATTCATATACACGGTAAGCTTTTAACCAAATGCAAGTGATATATGAGTAATATGAAAGTCATATGTGATTATATGACAGCTGGACTTAGCTCAGCGGGAAATTATTTCTAGAAATTTTTGTAGGTATGCTAAACGACAAAAAAGGTACATTTGGGGTAAAAAAAAGATTCCTTAAACTATTTCCACAGGTTGCACTTACATCATCTCCTAACAAACTTTAACAAATCGAGGTCCACCTCATGATCATGGAGGCTATATGAGGTGGTATAAAAAGGGAAATCCTCTCCGTTGGCCAGGTATGCATACGCATACACATGCATTACATCATAACCAAACCCAAATCCCTTTTCAGTTCCACTGTACTTCTTCTTCTTCTTCACTGAGGGGCTGACTTGAACGTCGGAGAGTCTAGCCAGGGATTCCCACCCCGGTCTTAGGTCACTAACGCTTTGTTGGTTGGTCTCGTGGTGCGCAGGGATCATCCATCGGAGTTCTGATCCAGGATCTTCTTGAGGGCATCTTCTTCAGCGGGACTTCTTCCAGATCTACTTTGGCTTTCTCAGATCTGTAGCCATTCTCCATCGACGTTCTCTGAGTCACCGCTCACCATCGCCCAACGCTTCATCCCGCAAGCTTTCAGATAGGATTACCTACTATGCTCATTTCAAATTCTTATTCCATTAAAGTTATAAATTCTAGAAGAAATTCTAAATTGGTTGAGCCAAAGATTATGTCATCTACATATACTTGGGCTATAAAGATATCTTGATTGATTGATTTTACGAATAAGGTTGGGTCAATATGTCCTTGGTTGAATCCTTTGGAAATTAGATAGGAGGTCAACCTTTTATATCAGGCCCTAGGTGCTTGTTTAAGACCATACAAGACTTTCTTAAGTTTAAAGACATGGTCAGGATGATCTAGACTCTCAAACCTAGGTGGTTAACCTACATAAACTTCTTCTTTTATTAGCCAATTTAAAAAGGCGGATTTAATATTCATTTGATAAACCTTAAATCCTTTATAGGATGCATAGCTAAGTAGCATTCTAATAGACTCAAGTCTAGCTACCGAGACATATGTTTCATCATAGTCAAGTCCTTCTACTTACTAAACCCTTTAGTCATTAGTCTAGCCTTGTTTCTAATAATTTCTCCATTTTCACTTAGTTTATTTCTGACTACCCATTTTGTTTCTATTACCTTTTTATTGTTAGGTGGTGGTACCAAATCCTAGACTTCGTTTCTTTCAAATTGGGCTAGTTCTTTCTGCATGGCTATGATCCAGTTTGGGTCAAGTAAGGATTTTTCTATCGTTTTGGGTTCAATTTTTGAGATCAAAGATATTGGACTTAAATTTTTAAAGGATGATCTAATCTGAACTCTTAGGTTTGGGTCACCAATTATTTGGTCTATTGGATTATTTGGGGTTAACTCTTACAGTTCTAGTAGGTTCATTTACTTGAAGTTGATCTTCTTCTTTGTATTCGTGACTTAAGTTTTCACTAGCATCCCCTTGACTACTATTACCTCAAACAAAATCAATTTTTTGAATCTGGGTTTGTTCTAAGTTTTGGTTGGTCTCTTCAAATTTACATTTGAGGTTTCTTCAATTCTTAGTGTAGCTTTGTTATATACTCTATAACCTCTACTGTTTAATGAGTAGCCTATAAAAATTTCATTTTAAATCCCCCACACTTAGCCTTGGACGTCCCGTTCAAGTCAAGAAAACCTAAAATCATCTCCACAAAATTCCCTAGCAATACTTAGAAGATAGGAAAAGATAATTAACTAAGATCATCTTAAAAATCACAAACAATCATGAATACAATTCACATAATAATCAGTAGGTATGGTAGTTTCAATCCAAATGAAAAATTAAGCAAGTTGCATCTCACAAGGAATTTACCTATTCTAGCTCTCACACTCAAACATATGTATAAGTGGAGCTCACTCAATGCAATCACAACATTTCACTACCATAGGCTTGCTTATTTTCTAATTCTCCACCACTATAAACATAGCATACATGAATCAAAAGGATTTAATCATGAAGAATTGAAATGGAATCAAAAAGAACAATTGAAGTGAATGTAATAGGCAAAAGAAAAGGCAATAATGAAGAAAATTGAGAAGATAAGAGTATTGGAGGAATATACTTGATGAGTTGACCATTTTGATATGAAAAGAGATGAATACCATTTGTTTTTAACAATTCAACATATCAAGCTAACCTCCCCTTCAATTTGATGGCAAACAAAGAATCTTGATACTCTTATCTCCACATTTGATACACTTATTCTTTGTCATTTTTTTCTTCTGTTTTCACTGAATTTTTCCACTTCAATTCCATAACTTTGAAGCTAAAAACAATCTCAAATCATGAAAAAGATGCCCCTCATGAAAAAGATGCCCCTCCCCCACACTTAAAATGCTGGCCGTCTCGGACAATAGAAAGCATCATAGAATTCCAAAACTTGATACATTTAAACCACTGTTTTTTTTTTCTGCAAAATTTTCTCTATTTCTGTTTTGGCAGATTCGAAATCAGACATTTGTTTCCTATCCAACAGCAATATCTTTCTGGCTGAACAGTCATCCTAAATCAGTAAAACCCTCAATCAACATAAGATTTCAGAGATAAAACTAGTTACTGAACAATTATTCCCCTCTAGCAGATTCAGTTCTGTACTTATTTAACTCTCTGTTTCTGATTTTTCCTGCCCTTCCGTACTGTTTACTCTCTGCACTTCTACAACTAATGACTTCAAAAATCAAATTCAAAATTGATATTAAAGAATTCCAAAGAGCAGAATTTTCAACTCAACTTGAAAAATGCAGTCATGTATTTCAGCATGTAAGGCTTGAAGAGAATAGAATACCAACAACTTCAATTGGATTCAAACTAATTAGAAGTCTATCATCAATACTTGTCATACAAGTAAAACCAAATTCTGGATTCAAAGATCTGCTGCACAAATTCTGTAAAGGAAATCTTAGAAAACTGCAAAGGCAGTACCAAACAGTGGAAAGGAAACATAACATGTACCCAAAAACATGATACTCTCTTAGCAACTGCTTTTTTTTATTCTGCATCTCTAGTCCATTTCTCAATTCAAATTAAGATCCAGTAGGAGCACATATTATTATAGCTGCCAAAGATATAGAAAGTCACAGCCACTAATCTGAATTCCAATTCTGCACAATCTCCAGCAGACTTCATTTCCAAAATCATAACTCAGCCCAACTCTTTTTCTGATAACTGCATTCATTGTTGCTGGATAGTTTGATAAAATCAGTCGCATACTCCTTAAATCCATTGGCACAAAACTGATCTGCATTTAATGCTCAAAATCATTTGATACTAAAAATCAGGAATTTCAGTTCTGAAATCAATGAAGTAATCATACACAATTCCAGCCACTCTGCAACTTTCTTTCTTCAGCAACTTCATAAAATTCTGCAGCAGACACTCAATGAATTGCCAAGGAATTCAAATTCCAGATTCTCATAAACCAAGTCCAGAAGCAATGTCAAATAATTTCTGCATTTCCATAGATCAGTTCCAAAAATCTTAAAGTATTTCTGCAATTTTAAACTTCAGCACTCAGAATTCAGAATCAGACTACATGAACACAATAAACTTTCCAGTCTAGAATTCAATTAAACTATCAACACTCTACAAACAGCTAACTTCCAATTTCCAGTGAACAAATTGCTTTGAATTTCCTTAGCACAGCAGAGTGCAGATCTCACTTGATACATTGCCTTCGTGCCACTGTTTCTTTTCTTTTTCATTCAATTGTTTCGACAATTAATTCTGTCATCAGATTTACTCTACAGCTTCTCTTCCTCTTCTACAGCTTCGACCATTGACTTCAAACTCCACTACTGATTCCTGCAAACAGATTGAGATGCTGAACAATTTAGGTTGATGAATTCTGGTTGGATGCTTCAGTTTAAGAATCTGATAACAGAATTTCCAAGAATCTGATCTAATTATGGCTGCTACCACTTCCTAATGCTTTGGCAATTCTACATCAGTTATTAAATCCTCCCTAATGTTTCTGAATTATGGAGAGCTGAAATATTACCTCTGAAAACCTGAGTTCCAGAATCCTATAATCTGCAAATTCAAAATCTGCACTGCACTGCAGATCTAGATCCGTTTAGAGTGTTTTAACTTTGTATCAACTTTGCTCTATTTAACCCCCAAAAATGTCTATACTCCTTCATCTTGCTATTCTAAAATTTCTGCACCTCCTGATATCCTTTCTGTCTTTGAGTTTCCAGATTCTACTATAATGAAATTTCAGCAAAAATTATCAACAATTGAAACTTTGGAAGACAGTTCATTCAATTTTGAATCAAGAGGACTTGAATTACATTCATTTTAGATCAGAAACATCAAGAGATCCTTGAGAATTGCTGCAGTCACGTGGCACATTATGCAAATTCAGAAACATTCATTTGATACACAAAATGTTCATCTTCACTGCACTTTCAGTTGATACACAACAAAACAATTTTAGAATAAATGCTCAGAAATTTAGATTCATTAACTTCCCTGCATTCCTATCTGCTTTTAGCTTCCACTGCCAGTTTCTTTTTATGCATACATCTTAAAGATTGCATTTCTATTACTTAGGTACAGATTTGAAACAAGGTTAATGAACATCCACAGCAATTTCTAACACTTCACTTTCAGTAGCAAAATCCATTCAAAGCCTTCATTTAAGTTTCATTCTTTCTACTTCTGTGGAACTTCGAATTTCTGCATTTAACAGCTCCTATCAGAAATTCACTCAAACCCTTGTTTCAGTTTATAGTTTAGTTCCAGAAATCAGCTTCAATTCTGTGTTTACAGTTCTGCATTCATTTTGAATTGTCCCTGAATTTGTTCCTTCTTCCTTTTCTGTCAACTCAGTTTCTTTTACAGAAATTCTGTTGAATCTGAATTATGTTTGCTTCCTTCAACAGTTTGCAGCCTTTTACCACTGTTCCTTCATGTGTATTAAACACTTGTTCCTTGGTTGAATGGAAAATGATTTCATCTATGTAATCTATGCAACAACTTCCTTTTCCATAAGCATTTCCTTTTCTTCCACAGATTTCTACAGCATTAAATAATTGTTCCTACTCTTCAGCCACAGCTTTTGAAAACTGTGTCTAGTAAATTCATATAAGACATAGAAACACAAAGGCACCATTTGTTACTGCAAATACCAAAGCTTCTCTTAAACTTCTCACTTGTTTAATTTTTGTACCTGATTTTTGATACACTTTTGGCACAAAATCCTGCATTCCCAAATAGGTATCTACACATTTCTACCTCTTCTAATTCAGTGATGTTTAACTTCTGGGATTCAACTTTTAACAATGTCATTCTCAACTCTTTGCAGCTATCAACTAAAACTTTCAGGAACTCAAAAGGTTTTGGAGTAAATTCCAGAATCTTGCATCCTGATCAGCAAATAGATTGATAAGTTTGTACCATTGCAATCTTGGAACAATTAAACATCTGCAGAAATGGAAATTTGTTGCTGTACTTTGATACTCCCTTTGATACTTAGCAATTTCCAGCTTCAATCCTGATTCCATTCCTTTTCTGCATTTAAATCTCTCATGATCTCTGGACAGGAATCGATTCTGAATCTGATCTTCATTTCAAGCTACCACATTCCTGCACAGCAATCATGGCTTAAAAACTGTACCTGATTTCCATCTCAACATCTGCAGATTTCTGTTCCTCTCAATCAACTTCTTATTCATCACATTTCAGAACCTTGTAGACACCAACAATGTTAATATGCAATCATATCCATTACCATTCCTTCAGTCTTCCATTACTCCATAATTTCAGTGTCTATTTCTGCAGAAACATGTAAATTCCAGCTTCATTCTCATCTTTACAGAATCTAACATATCAACTTCTTCTTCCAACAATTGTCTGGAAAATTTCATTTGTTGCTTGGATATCTTGAAGATTTGCATCACCTTATATCACTTATGAACCAAAGCTGAGTTTTAGAACATAAACAACTCCTTAGTTCCTTGATAAACAACACAAGTCTGAATTCAGATTATGTATCAAATTTTATTAACAACATCTGCATTTCTGATTCTGAATTTTGGATTATGTAGATCTTTTTTGCTTTACATAATATGACATTGCAGAATTTCAGCTTATAAAACCAGAAATCAGAATTTCCAGAATTGAAACTTTAAGTTTCCAAATTGGCAGCCTAAGGTAGCTTAAATTCAAATCATATAGAATGCATCTGGCTGAAGGTATTAATTGATACTGGAATGACAAGAGAATGAGTTCATGATGCTACTTCCAATCAAAAACAACATAGAGGTTTTGCACTACACATGGACTTGTTGATACTTAGGTTTCATTTCTGCAGATGTTGCAGAAATTGCAAGTCTGGATTCTCCACTTCCAACTAGCTTAGAATGCATACCAACTTCTGAATTTTGGGATTGCTACACAGAAAATGCAATAGCCACATAAATTGGCACCAGCAAGCTACACATATTCACTGTAATGTGCCTATCAATTTAGTAAACAATTAACCTTACTTAGTTCCAAATTCCAATAGACTAGTGCCTCGCCAATTGACAGAATTTCAGTGGAAACACAATACATTCTAAATTAATTTCACCATTTCAGAATTTCCAGCCAATTAGTAGTAAGAAACTTCCATAAACCTCAAGCATAAGCAACCCTCCCCCACACTTAAGCTATTGTCCATCTTGTTGATCAAACTCATCAAAAATTCAACCAACACTCCCAATAGAATGAAGGCAAAGCAAAGTTATCAAGAGTTTGATGAGAATGTTTCAAGAAAATTGTGGAGAAAAGGAATTGGAAAGTACGAAGGGGAACAAAATTGACAAAATCCTCAATTTCCATGCATACCAATGTTATTGTGACTTTGAAAAGAAACTAAGCAAGTTCTAGAGTTTCAATTGCTATGAGTGCATGTCACACAAGAGAAAATAATAGTGTATAGGCTTAAAGTGGTCCTCTCTAGGTAATATTTATGCAATCATGCCTAATTGATCAAATTGGAATCCACCACCAAATTAACCGATAAAATGTAAGTAGAGCATTCAATCATGTTAAATGACCTAAATTGATGATCAAATTTAAGAAGCTTTTACCATCTTAAAAATATTACTTAGAAAATTCATGGAAGAATTTTATTCAAATGACATGCTATGTATACCAAACTAAATGCAAATGTGAAAATAAAATGAAAAATGTAAAAACAAAGTGCAATTGCAAAGTATGTAACTAAAGTAAGTTGCACAAAAAGAATTTATTAACAAAACATGAATTAAAATTGTAAAAGAAAATGAAATTAGAACCAACTCCCCTTTAATTCCGGTGGTCGAAGAAGATTGAGAAGAATAATCCATGCCGGAAGTAGAGTATCTTTGTTTGCGATTAACTTCTTTTTATTGACCATTTTTCCTTTCAAGGTTTTTTCTGGAGGTCTGAGACGGTTCAGTTCAAGCATCCACTCCGGAAGCTTGTGTTCTCCTACAACATCATGAAAAGAAAAAAACTCCCACACGCATGTGGGGTAAAAAGAAGATAGGAGAATATTAGTGTGGGTAAAATATGTATCAAGAAATGAATCACATCTAATAAAGTCAACAATTGGTACCTCAATGAAATTTTCTGATGTATCACAAAAATTGCTCACCTTGTCTTGTTGAAAAATACCTGGAGTTGTGATTGTTACCTCCTTTTCATCATGATATAACTCAAGCTCTTGTTCTTGTGAATGTTCAGGTGGATGTGCAACTTCATGTAGTGATTCTTGGGTGCTTGGCTCCATAACACAAGTCCCTACACTTACATCTTCATCTTCATCAAATCTAGGTGATTCTTGAGGTAATGCTTCCATTAAGCAATCCCCTACACTTAAATCATCTTCAAAGAAATGTTCAGAACCTGAATCACTCAAATCATCTTCAACAACAAAATCAGTAGGATCAGAAATTTGCATAATCACATAATCATCACAAAAATTACTAGAAAAATCATGTGAATTAATGGAAGTAGGGTCAGGCCTGACAGAATCGCTACTTTCCATCTCTCCACTGGCACGTTGTGTTTGAAGCTGATTTATTGTTGATGCAATTTGATCTAACTGAATCTGTATGTTCTGTATCCTTAAAAACTGTTGCTCTTGATACTCACTCGTCTGTTGCATAATCTCCTTGAGTTTCCATGTTGATTCATTCATCTGAAAATCATTCTGTTGATAAGGATGTGGTTCAAATGATGTTGAAACTTCTTGAAATCCATATGAACTCTGGTAGGTAGGATATGACTCTATAAATGGTCCTTGTGCACTTTCATACCTGAAACATGAATTATCCACCCAATTAGCATTAAAACTATTATGAAATGATGCATACCTATTTTGTTGATCCATGCTTGGGTAAAATTGATACTCAGGTTGAAAACACTGATAATTCTCCATTCCACCTCCAAAATTCTGAAAATATGAATCCATGCTAAAGAAATCTCCTGCTCTTCACTACAACACTAGCAAACAAAATTAGAAGATTCAAAAGCATAAAGTTTCAATCACATGAAAACATGAACAGTAAAAGCATTTAAAAATTCAAGAACAAATCAACATGAAAATACAAAAAGAAATAAGCAATCAATCAATCAAGATGCTAACAAAATAAATTGACTCAATGATCAATCTAAAATAAACACACATTGCTAGTTATGTTCCCCGGCAACGGCGCCAAAATTTGGTGTTGCCCTTTTTGCATGTCACGTGGCACATCAAATTAATTAAAATTGAAACTCATTAAAATTAATACAAGCGTTGTAGCAACGAGTCCCAAGTCATATTTTTTTCCAAGGATTACTAACAAAATGAGTAAATTCTAGAATTGGTTCCTATCAACTTCTTACATTATCAAGATTCTATTAAGCTCTTCCATTCTCAACTTCATTCAACAATGTGAAATAGAGGTAAACAATTAAAAACTCAGGTTATTCATTTACAATTTAACTCAAGGTAAGCCATAACCATCCAATTCACAAAACAAAGGTAACAAATAACAATTAAACTCAAAATCTCAAACAACTTGTGAAACCAAAGTATCATCCAATTCTCATTTACACTTAATTCAACCATTAAACTTAAATGCTCAATCACAGCAACTTTCAACAAAGGATCACAACCGAATCTCAAGATAAGCATTCACAATTTAAGCTTGCTAACAACCACAACAAAATCCAATGAATCTAATAAGAGTTTCCAATATTCATTGATTGGAACTACATCTAACTATTGTACCCTAAACAATAATTCCACGTAAAATGGAAATCGAGTTAGAAATCAGAATAGAAATATGTAACAAATCAGATTAGAACTGGGGTTTGCAAAGCAGTAAAACAGATATAAAAACTGCAGTAACTGAATCAAGAAGAAACAATGATGAAAATGAATCAGATCTGTCGATCTGAGCTAGTTTGAGAACATATTATAGACAAAAACAAAAGAAAACAAAAACCCTAACATTCCTTAATCCGGATCCAAGCTCAAACCTCATTCACTCTGCCGAAACAGAGGTGCATCAGAAACCTCCCTTCAACACCCAACAAGCAATCTCCAAGCGCTCTACTATCACCAGATGACGTTCATAACTATTGGAAACCTCCCCTCAAGCTCGCATCTGACTGGTATCATCATCAACCGAAGAAAGACAGAGTTTGTTCTGTGATTTGCCAAGCTAATCCGATTGATCAGAACAAACCAGCTTCGCTGCGAAATGAAATGCGGAAAAGGTACAGAAACTCCAAGAAACCTCCCTCGAAGCCCTGGTGGATGCGAAGATCATTGATCGGAAACCTCCCCAATCGGCAATGTGGCGGTGGAACAGAACAAGGCGCGGCTGAGAAACCTCCCTCGGCTGCTCTCTGATCGCCGGAAGATAAACGCAGGAGCTAGGGAATCGTCGTCGGAGAAGAAGATGAACTCTCGGATCTGAATTTGGGAATGGGAGCGCCGGCCGTCTCGCGAAGAGAACGAAGACACTGTAGACAGAAATCGCGACCGAGCTCGGGAAAGCACTGTAGCTTCTCAACGTTTTTAAACCTCTCCTCATATGATCCAACGGTCCAAATCGATCTGGGCTTAATCAACGGTTGAATGAGCTCAGATCTGGATCAAAATCTCTGGATCTTCATCTATGGCTCAGATCTGCTCAATCTTGGACGAACGATCTATAATGCTCCGAGGCTTGATCGACTTGATTAGTCCTTGATTTGAGCCCAAATGTAGCCTGATCTGATCGGGTCCATGCCCCTTTTGATGCCTACAAAATAAGAATCAAATATTAACACCAAATACCATGAAAATTAGCTAATTTGCAATTAGGTCCAAAATTAAATGCAATATTGAGATATGATGCTAATGTGAGATTAAACTATGAATAAACCAATAAAAACATGCATTATGATTCAAAATAATATAGCCAAAATCATGGTTATCAGTCACCAATTATTTGGTCTATTGGATTGTTTGGGGTTAACTCTTACAGTTCTAGTAGGTTCATTTACTTGAAGTTGATCTTCTTCTTCGTATTCGTGACTTAAGTTTTCACTGGCATCCCCTTGACTACTATTACCTCAAACAAAATCAATTTTTTGAATCTGGGTTTGTTCTAAGTTTTGGTTGGTCTCTTCAAATTTACATTTGAGGTTTCTTCAATTCTTAGTGTAACTTTGTTATATACTCTATAACCTCTACTGTTTAATGAGTAGCCTATAAAAATTTCATTTTATTCTTTTGAGGTAAATTTTCTTAAGTATTCTCTTATGTTTAATATGTAGGCTGGGCATCCAAATACTTTAAAGTATTTAATATTAGGTTGTTATTATAATAGAGTTCAAATAAGGTTTTATTATGATTTTTGTTATTGTGGTTCGGTTTTGTACATAGCAGGTTGTGCTAACAGCTTCTATCCAAAAATATTTTGGTAGTTTATACTCATTTAGTATTGTCCTAGAAGCTTCAAGTAGAGTTCTATTCATTCTTTCTACTATTTCATTTTGTTGGGGTGTTTTAGGGCATGAAAATTCGTGATGATAACCATTTTCAAGGCAGAATTGATTGAAGTTGTGATTTCTAAATTCACCTCCATTATAACTTCTAATTCTTTTGATTTTTTGGTCTTTTTCATTTTCAATTTGTTTGCAAAAATTGCTAAAAACTTCAAATGCTTCATCCTTATTTTTTTAAGAATTTTACCTAGATGAATATAGAGTAATCATCTATTATTACTTGACAGTAAAGACTCTCATTTATTGATTTGATTCCATGTGAGTCAAAAAGGTCCAAGTGCAACAGTTATAGTAAGGAATTTGTTTGAAGTTGATTAGTTAATTTGTGAGTTGACTTTGTTTGTTTTTCTTGTTGATAAACATTACAAATTGTTGAGTCTAAGTTAGGTAACTTTGGTAAGCTTCTAACTAGCCTATTTAATTTACTTAGATTTTTAAAGTTTGTGTGTGACATTCTTCTATGCCATAACCATATTTCTTCTTTTTGAGTCGAGCGACACTTAAGTGAGAAAGTAGTTAGGTTGATTGTATAGATATTGTCCTTTCTAAACTCTTTTAGTTTTATGGTAGGGTTATCTATATGCTTAATTAGACATTTAGAGGATAGGAACCTAACCTTATATCCAGAGTCACACAATTGACTAATGCTAAGAAGATTGTATTTGAGATTTCCAACAAGTAATATTTTCTTAACAATAAAATCAATTTTGAGTTCAATATTATCTATCCCAATTACCTTGAGTTTGCCATTATTTCCAAAGACAACTATTCCTAAGCTTTTGTATGTTAATTGAGTTAACTTGGTGTGATCCCCAGTCATGTGTTTGGAACAATCACTATCCAATATTCACTTGGTTTCTTACAAGTAGAAGTTAAAACTGATTTATATTAAGCTTGATTTGAAATTCGATTAAGTTTAATTTTAATTTTAAATTTTAATTTTATTTTATGTCTTTATTTTAATTTAATTTTAAATTTAAGTTTTTTTAAGTTTAATTTTTAAATTTAAGTTTAATTTTAATTTTAGTTTTAAGTCCTTAGTCATCTCACCCGATTTATGTTTTTAGTCAGGGAATACTATAATGTTGTGAGATAAGTTAAGTTTAATTTCAGGGTTTGGTTTAATTTCGTGTTAGATTCAAGTGTAGCTTTGGGTTCAACAAACAGACATTTTTTTGGATAAACTTCTGTGTTATGGTGAGTCGCCTGGACATCATTACAGTAACCATGCCTTCGAGGTTTTCCAAATAGTCTCATCCACTAAACTTAGTACAAAACCTTGGTTTAACTAGTTAGGATTCATAAGGGGTAGCTTCAGTTAGTTCCACTAAGCTAAATGCACTAGGTCGAAACCATATCTTCCTAGACATGCATAGACATAGTTTCCCTAACTTATTATCATCCAAAACTTCACCAGTATCATTGGTCAAGTTAAACTTTTGTCCATATTTAGACTATTCCTAATCGCCCATCTGGTAAGTACTTGATTTTTGGAGGTGCCAATTAATTTGGAGTCTCCCCCTGAATTATTGAATATTATAAGTTTTGGGTTTATGTCGATTTGTTTTATAGTTTTAGTGTACTTGATGGTAATTTAATTTGACTAATTTGAGTCTAATTTTTAGATTTAGGTTTGATTCTATTTTGTTTTTAAGTTTAGAATTTAGTTTTGAAGGTTTATTTTGGTTTGAATTTAAGGGTTTAGTTAGATTTGATTTTAGATAATGGATTTCATTTTTAGGTACATAATATTGGTTATTTCCTACTTGCGTGGTTAGACACACTTTTGGAACTCAAGTTTTAGTTTGATTCTTATTTTGGTTAACTAAGGATAAAAAGGTTTTGTTTGTCGAGTTGGACTTGTATCTGAGTCCGGACTTGTTATACACAGTTCTTTATGACCCAAGTATCATATTGGGGTACTTGGATCTTGTTGTGAATTTTTGAAGTAATTATTTTAGTTTGATTATTTCATATTTTAATCTGAAATTATCCTCCTCAAGTTTTGAAACTTGAGTTAGAATTTCAGCTTGAATTTGTTTAGTTGTTGAACTTAATTTTAATTGTTCATTAAGTTTGTTATTTCCTTTTGTTAGGTCATTTATGTAATTTTCAGAGTTAGTTTCTTATTTAAACATGAAATAATTCTAAAAAATCTTTTGTTTAAAGTAAAGTATACCTCATTGGAACTTTCAGAAATGAGTGCAGACTCGTGGCTCGATTTGGGTTTGGACCCGTCTTCCAATTCGTTCTCCGATTCTGGTTCGTATGCCATTAGCGCGAGGTAGTTGGTGTGCTTCGATTCTTTGTCGTCTGATTCATCTCTAGATGATTCGTCCCATGTCGCTTTGAGGACCTTCTTTTTCTTTAGATTCGGGCAGTTGTTCTTGTAATATCTCTTTTTGTCGCACTCGAAGCATGTGACGTTCATTTTGTTGCTGTTTGATGTTGAGTTGATCTTCTGCAAGTCCCTTTTTGAGAAATTCTTCTTTTTCCTGGTGAACATTTTTGTTACGAAGTTCACCAGGTGTTCTTCATCATCTGAGTTTTGGTCAGACTCAACTTCTGATTTTGATTCGGTTCTGGTCTTCTTTTTTGATGTTCCTGCAATAAAAGCAATTTCTTTCTCAGATTTAACGTTAGTTTGTTCGTGTAGCTCTAATTTGTAAAACAATTCATCTAACTTTAATTTAGACAAGTTCCTCGAAATCTTATAGGCATCTACGATGGATGCCCACAGTGCATTTCGAGGAAACGCGTTTAAAGCATACCTTATTAGATCACAATTCTCCATCTGGTGACCGATGGTATGAAGTCCGTTGAGGATATCCTTTATCCTCATGTGTAGTTGACTGACAGGCTCTCCTTCCTGCATTTTTATGTTAAATAATTTATTTAGATATAAGTCTCTTTTCGTTACCTTTGAGTCGTTGGTCCCATCATGTAGTTCTATGAGTTTGTCCCATAACTCTTTGCCATTTTCGTGTGGGCCGACACGGTTCAGCTCCTCTTTTGTTAACCCGCACTGGATTGTGTTGAGGGCTTTGAGGTCAATTTATGCTTTTTTATTCATTTCCAGATTATAATTTTCCAGGTCCATTAGAATTCTGGTGTTATGGTCGACTGGAGCCTTGTACCCTTTGATGATGCTAAACTATTGGTCGTAGTCAGTTTTTAGGTACAACTCCATCGTTTTCTTCCAGTACGGAAAATCATCCCCGTTGAAGAGTGGGGGGCGTATGGTGTTGTACCCTTCAAGTTGGGTCATTTAAATACTAAAAAAGATAAACTAAAGAAGGTACCAGGACTTTGTCTTAGATTAGTAGAGTTTGAGATATATATAAAAAAATCTAGAAGAACTTGAGAGGTGTTGCACCAACTTCAAGTTAAAATCGATTAAAAAAATTATCTGAATAGGTAAAGTTTTACCAATTCAAATAGAATGCGAAAAAGAAATCTGAAAACGATTCCCCCGACTTGATTGGTGGTTGCACCAATTCAGAGCAAAACCTGCTCTAATACCACTTGTGGATCGATTACGCACATGAAGAGGGGGTGAATCATGTGGTTTAAAAAAAAACTTGTTTTCTCGTTTTAATAATCGCGAGTGCGAACGTAGTGGAAAGTAAATAAGAAATTGACAATAAAAACCACAAGAAAACATAGTTGGTTTTACTTGATTCAGAGCCTTCGGTGACTCCTACTCCAAGACTCAGGTCCGACGGACCTATCGATGGGTAATCCACTAAAAAAGTCTCTTTTGGTACCTTCGGAAGAGGGAATCGAGTACAAAGAAGATTAGAACAAGTGCAACACATTGCACTTGTCCTTTTGCAGAAATTAAGTATACAAAAATTCGTTATCGACACTTAAGGATCGAAATGGGAGAGTTTGTGTGGCCGCGATCGAAAGTCCTCGGAATAGTCGTCGGATGCAGTAGCATTGCAGCAGAGTCGTAGCAGAAGCTTGGAGCAGTTGAAAACTCAAACGGATGCGCAGTGGCTCATATATCAGTGTTCTATCAAAGCCTTTTCGAGACTGTCTTATATAAGGCAAGGAGGGCGCCTTCCATAGGCATGGAAGGCGCCTTCAACCTCAAAAACATGATCCCAAACAGTCCGACACTTATCCATGACAATGTCCAAATTTCATCCCGCGGACGGCGCCTTCCATAGCCATGGAAGGCGCCTTCTATAAACAGTACGAAGGCGCCTTCCATCAAGCTTGGAGGCGCCATCGGATACTGTTCATTCAAAGGCAATTTTTGCTCCTTTGTCATGCAAAACAACGTTAATCCAAATAACCTACAAAATAAGTATTAGGACAATAATAATTAATAATAAAGAGTAGTAATTGTTAGAACTCTGTGGTAGTTTTGATGTGATCAACCAAATTAAAGTTAGGTCCTGTTGTGTTAGATCTGATGGTCGCTACTTGGAATTCCGTTCTGCTTTCCCTGTACAAAAATTTGTACAAGCACAGAACTTTCCTAACAACCTATGTGTTCCTCATGAGTTAAACTTGAATTGGAAATGTAACTTAACATTTTTACTTCAAGTTCAACTCATGTGTTCTTCAGTAGTTAAAACTTGGATTGTAAACGATACTTAACATTATTAATTCAAGTTCATCCCATGTTACAGAAGTTGATTAAATATCTATTTCAAGGATTGGCTTCCAGGTTAAACATAGCGAGACACTCGACCTTCTTGGGTATGAGATCATCCACCACTTCCTAGACAAAGCCTTTCAAAGAAATTGGATATTTAAACTTCTTACAGTAACCCTAGGTTTAATTATAGAGACCTCAATAGAAGCACAAGATCAAAACACTAAATCGAAACACAAAAAATGAAACACAAAATCATTAGCCTCTTGTGTTGGTATTTCAGGATCCATATGAAGAAAACAAACTAGTTCGCACTGCGGAATAACGAACTAGTTATACCTCTCTTCGTAGACAAAGACCTCTTGATTTTCTGCTATATTTCTCTCCTCCTCTTGGACGTCGTGTGGGCGACGATCTACCAAGATGAAATCCACCCGAACCACTACTTCTCCTCCAAGAAATTTCGGCCACCAAGGAATGTCAAAATAGGAAACTTTCTTCTCTTCTTCTTCCTCTCAAGCAACCGGCCACCAAGTGCTCCTTCTTTTCTTTCAAGTTTTGGCCACCAGGGAGAGATGGGTGCCGTCCTTAGAAAGAATAAAGGGAGAGAAGAAACAAGGTGTCGTCGGCCTTAGGAAGAGGAAAGGGAGAGAGGCCGGCCACACAAGGAGAAGAAGAGGAAGAGGTGCCGGCCCTAAGGGAACAAGGGAATTTTGGAGATGTATATCCCATAAGGCACCCTCTACCTCTCTTTTATAATCTTTGTTCATGGCAAAAAATGAAATTTTAATAACAATTAAAATCTTTCTCTTTTAAATTTCCTATTGTGATGGCTATAAAAGGAAAGTTTTAAAATTAATCTCTCTCTTTTAAACATTGTAGATAACTACAAAAAAGGAAAGATTAAAATTAAAACATCTCTTTTAAATCATGGTTACAAAAAAAGGAAAGTTTTACTAAAATTAAAATCTCTCTTTTAAACATTATAGATAACTACAAAAAGGAAATATTTTAATAAAATTAAAATTTCTCTTTTAATTCTTTGTAGATAACTATAAAAGGAAATATTTTAAAAATTTAAAACTCTCTTTTAAAACCATGTGGATGACTATAAAAGGAAATATTTTAACAAATAAAATCTCTCTTTTTAACTCCATGTGGTCGGTCCCTTGCTTGGGCACCAAGCTTGGCTGGTAACCTCTTGGGTTCCAAGCCAATGCTTGGCCGACCCCCTTGCACCAAGCAAGGATGTGTCCGGCCCATTACTTGGGTAAAAAGTGGGCTTTGTGGATACAAGACTTCATAGAGGCTACAACAGGGATCGAGAGGAGGAATTGATTTTGGCCTCCTGATGGACTTGAGCTTCCTATGTTCAACCCGAACACCCAACTCAAGTTCATCAATAATAACTCATACCACTAAAGAGTTATTATTGAACTACCGCACCAATCCCATATTACATTATGGGCTCCTTATTATGAGTACGTTAATCTCCCTGTGTTTAAGATATCAAATGCCCATTAATCAAATGAGTTATTGACACTCACTTAATTAACATCTAGCTCCAAGAGTAGTACCACTCAACTTCATTGTCATGGCGGAGTAGGTCCACCTGCAGAGTTTACATGACAATCTTTATGAGCTCCTCAAAGGGACATCATCAACCTAGATTACTAGAACACAGTTTCCTTCTATAATCAACAACACACCATATAAATAATATTACTTCCCAACTTATCGGGCCTATTGATCCAACTGAATAAATCTCACTCATTGATAAATTAAAGAAATAAATACTAAGTATATGTGCTTGTTATTATATCGTGATTAAGAGTACATACTTCCATAATAACAGAGGTTCTGTTCTTTTATGCAGTCAGTATAAAAAGAACAACATCAAATGGTCATGCTCAATACACTCATAGTGTACTAGTGTACTTTTATAGTCAAGATAAACTAATACCAAATTATACTACGACCGTTCCAATGGTTTGTCCCTATCCATCTTGGTCGTGAGCTACTATTTATAATTTATAAGGAACTGATAACATGATCTTCTGTGTGACACCACACACCATGCTATTTATAATATAAATTAAATGGACAATTATATTTAACATAAATGCAGACATTTGACCAATGTGATTCTTATTTAAAAATAAATATTTATACAAAAAGCTAGGCTTTTAGTATACATCCTAACAAGATCCTTGTGTCTAAGTGTGTAGGAGCTTAGGAACACAAGAAGTCAAGCGGAAGACGCAGCTAGCGAGAAAGGTGACACGGGAAGGGAGCCGATAGGCTCGGTGCTACGAAAGAGTACACCGGTGGACGAGAAGGACGTGCGTGATGCTCCGAGGGACGAAAAGCCGAAGCGGAAGCTTGCTTGAGGAGAAGACTGAAAAATGGGTTCGGATGAGCCCTATTCCAGATGGCCGCAATCACCGAGGTGATCAGAACAGCAGAAGAGCAAAAGGTGGTTGTAATTGCTGCTGGAGGCGCCTTCAAAGGCAGTTGAAGGCGCGTCTGCGCTTTCTGTGGAAGGCGCCTTCTATGGCTGGAAGGTGCCTTCGATGAATAGTATGAAGGCGCCTTCCAGCCCTATTGAAGGCGCCTTCAACCCAGCAAATATTGCTGTTGTCAAAAGATAAGGTTTTATCTTTTTATGTCTCATTGGAGGCGCCTTCCACCTTATTGAAAGTGGCATCCTACCTTGAATAAGATTTTCCATGGGCTATAAAAAGACCGCTAGACCTAGGAAATAGAATAATAACTCTTGTAATCTTTTCTTAGCAACTGTCTGAGCATTCAACGATTGTAAAATGCTTCTTCGCCTATACAAAGGAGATCTTTTAGTGCTTTCATTGTCGTTGGATTAACAACCACCTAGGTTGTAACCAAGCAAATCTTCAGCCTCATTTTTTAGTTGTTAATCTGAGTTATTAGTATTGTTGCCTTTAACCTGTTTGAACTTCATACCGGCTATCTGATCGGCCCGTTAACATAGCTGAACTTCTTGCCAAATATCTGATCAGCTCATCGACCTATCTGGACTTCATACCAGCAATCTGGTAGGCCTGTCGACCTAGCTGTTTAATCTCTTGCACACTTGGTAAGGTGGTTAAATTACACAACACCTAACTTAACTCATTTGTCATTCATCAAAACCTGAGTTAGACCGTTAGTGAAAACTGTATCAACAGAGATAACTTGATTCTATGGTTTATTTTCATGTTTTATTACTCCTAGATACTTCTCTCGTGTATTTTGGATGACAGAAGCGAAGATTGGAGCAAAACGGGGAGCGAAGAGACCAAGCAAAAGAAGTCATGCTCCGCCACGAGCGGTTGTGCCCAGTGGCACCGCCCGTGGAATGTTTGGGTGCCTCACCACGGGCAACCATGCTTAGTGGCACAGCCTGTGGAAGGTTTGGGTGACTCACCACGAGCAGCCATGCTCAGTGGCACAACTCGTGCACGACTCTGCCCCCTGCCACGACCTACCTGTGCCCAATGGCATGGGTCGTGCCCCACTTGGTCGCCTTGCCATGGGCATCCGTGCCCAGAGGCACAGGCCATAGCCAAATGGATCCAATGCTCTATGCTCCACATGGGCACAGCTCGTGTGGACACCTCAATTTCAATCAAAAGTTAAAGGGGATTTCTCCATTAGACCAGGGATCTCGACCTGGGGTTATCCAATGACCCCAAGGAGGCTAGAGGAGTAGTTTTTGAAGCATTCTGGAGTCGTCTACACATTGAGGAGCCATCGGGAGTGACTAGGAAGAAGATCCACGAACGATCCTAAGCTTTTCTTTCTCTTCTCTATTTTTTTGAATTCGAATCTATTTGTTTGAGATTGTTAAACATGTCTGTTAGTTGTAACCCCTTGTTTATAGGGCAATTTGCTGGATTCTAGGATTATGGGATAATCTCTATGCGATGTAAACACTGTCATTGAGATATGCATGTTTTCTTACCTTAATTCTATAATGTATTAGATTATGGTCCGAATTTATAGCATTAACACAATCTCAATGTCAAAAGCACAAGATTCATATTTCACGAGGGTTTGGGGATGAACTGAAAGGAGAACTCGACCCTCTGACCCATATATATTGAGACACAGAGAGTCGGATATGAAAGTGTAACCTAGTATGCCACAAGGAACCCTAGGACGTTATAGAGTTTAATGGACCAAACTAAATTTGTCGCCACATAGTACGAAATGATGGTAATTAGAGTGTGGGATCTAGTGACAGGGTCCCCTTTAGGATACTACCATTAGTTACATTCCTTCCGAAAGTAGACAATGATTAAGGTTGATATGTTGTTATAGAGGTAAAAGTTTACATCAAATACCATAGGATGATCTGTAACGACCCGCCTTCTACTAACTAGGCTATGGGGCCGATCGCTACATTATGCTGTGCTAAATTACTATTGCGGAAATCTGGATTGATTAAAATTTTGCTAAACTGATTACTGTAAAATCTGAACTTAATATTCTAGGTGTACCTAGGAGTTGTACACATGCTAGGGAAGATAATCTATGCCTCTCGGATGTCTTGCTAGCTGTAATCAGGCATTTCAATCGATCCATGGATCGATTGCGCTGTTGGATCGATCCAGTGATCGACCCAGCTTGATACTGGCACGAAGAAAAGCTCTGGATCGGTCGGCTGACCGATCCATGGCACGGAGCATTTCAATCTGAACTCGATTGCTTCTGTATGCGGCTGGATCGGTCTACCGACCGATCCAGGAGCACACTGATCGGTCGGTAGACCGATCCAGTGGCTCACTGATCGGTCGGCTGACCGATCAGTGAGCTTCTGTACTCACTGTTCGCCTCTGGATCGGTCGGCTGACCGATCCATAACAGACGCTAACTCTCTGTTCGCGACTGGATCGGTCAGCTGACCGATCCAGTAGCACAACCCAACTCTGATCGATCTGTAGATCGATCTGGGTTTCTGATTTCGCACTGAAACTCCTGATTTCAGCACTATTTCGTGCCTCAATCACATTACATGTTCTAAGATGGCTAGGAAACACTCTAACAATCACAACTAACATTCTAACATCATAAAGAACAATGTTCTAAGCATAATAGAGTGCATGGTTAACTAATTCATAGCGATCAACATACTAAAGTGCAAATTGCTAAAACACTAAAGAGTACTAATGTTTAAACAAAGCTTGCTAGAGTTCCCTAAGATCTTCTTTTCAAGTTCCTGCCCACACACATCTTCGTAGCATTGCCCTCCAGCCTCCGCTAGTCCATCTTTCCTTTACCTTTATCTGTAGTATAAGGAAAAGAAAGTATCTATAAGCTTTCGCTTAGTAAGAAACCATCTACCTCACTAAAACATGCATTCGATGCAATATGCTTTTAAAACATGCTGTTTGAAAGTGCACTGATTAGACTGAAACATGGCATGTTATCATACATAGAAATCAAAGCTAGTCATGTCATACTATCATCTAAACATGTGTAATAAAAGCTGAACATGAACACCAAAGCATGGCATACAAAGCTAACCATAACTATCATGTGTAACAACAAGGAAAACTGAGCTGAACATGAATTAAACTAGTCTGGAACTGAATTCAAACTCAACTAACATAACTGATCTTTGTGAGTTTTGAAAAACTATAATATAATAGATTTAAATACATAATCATACTGCCAGTGGGCCCGGCAACTGTACATGCTATGCGCATCCTCAACTAAACCCGGGGTTGCAAATCCCGAATTTAGCAAGGTTTACTAGGTTATCTAAACCTAGGGATCGACTATGGGAGCCCAGCCCAATGGATATCTAATCCTGTACAGTGCCACTACTGAAAATAAAATACTGAATCATAGCTAATTAATTTACCTTGCTTCTACTAGGTTATCTGAACCTAGGGGCGACTGTGGGTGCCCACCCATTGGACCGTAGTCCCATATATGCTGTGGCAAGGCTAACTAAACTATTTAAATGCTTCCATTGCATTTACTGAGCTATTAAAATGCCTAAGTTGCATTTTTCTGTGGTAAATAATTTAATCGAACACTTAGTATGCACTACTTCGCATCCTTGTGCCGAAAGTCTACATATTACTAAACTAAAACATGGAATTCACACAGAAGCTACTTATACTGCAGGTGAGGGGTTTCTTACCTCCTATTCATAATTTCTTACGATTCTAATCACGAGATTTTCCGGAGGAGACGATCCTTTCGACAATCTTCTCGCGTCTAAGCGTTCCTCTCGCGAAGGGGAACGTCCTCGTGTCGGAGATGTCATCGGAAGGTGTCCTTGAAGCCCTAGGAAAGGAACCCTAGGTTTCTTCTTGTGGTTGGCGCCGAGAGAAGGAGAGGGAAGGGGGCGGCGTGGCTAGGGTGAGGAGAAGGAAAAGTCACGTTAAAAAAAATAACTCTTCACCTATTAAATTCCCTATTTATATTAAATGGGTAATTTCAGCCCAACTCTAATATAAATTTAATTGCCTCCCTTTCCTTTCAGCACGGCCCTGCTGGGTTCAACTGGTTACTAACATTATCCGTAAACTGTAGGTCTCGGGTTCAATTCCCGCTTAGGTCGTTTTCGTTTTCTATTTGTTTTTGCTACTTCCGTTACTCTAAAAATTCTGTAAAAATATCCTAAAATTCCAGAAAAATCATAGAATATTTTTAAAATAGTTTTGAGAATTTTCGGGCGTTACATGATCTACCTACAAAAGTCAATATTAAGGACAAGAATTGAGGAATAGATCAAGTGTTTTCTATATAGAGGTGAAACCAAAACCCTAGGATCATTTCCTGTCATTCTTCTTTCTTATCTGCCTTCTCTGTCTCCTAGCCTCCGACTATTCTCTTTGATCATGTCGTCCTTTCTTTTGTGGTCACTTTGATTTCCTTCTCTCTCTCCCTCTTCATTCTCTTTTCGCATTTGGACTTTAGTTTTAGCACTCATAACACTCGAAATTTCTGATTTGGTCTAGACAATTAAGTCTGATTTGTAAGTTAGTACTTAATCATTTGTCTCTGAGGATTTGATTTTATTATTACTTGACAACACTTCCATACACTGCAGATTTTCAACACATTAAGTTTTTGATGTCGTTGTCTGGGAATTGAGTTAGATTGATATTAGTTAAATATCATATCGATTATATTAGACTGTTTCTTTTCTTGTTACTTGAATTATTTTTACTTTGTATTACATTTTGGTCTTCCTTATCCTGTTCATTTTATTCTTCTTTTCAGGAGCTTGGAGAACAATTAAGTGGAAGGTATGATGATAACCAATATCGTCAAGCCTCTAAAGGATTTCTTTTCGCCTGTATCCTAGGCTTCGAGGTCTTATATTGTTAGGCCCTTTATTGAGGCTAGTGACTTTGAATTAAATCCCAGGTTGATCCATATCATCCAGCAGCAACAGTTTGGGCGATCACTTCAAGAGGATCCTTAGCGGTACTTGGATCACTTTATGACTTGTTGTAATGTAGTAAAACGAGATGGATTTTCCAATGATGCAATAAGATTAATAAGGTTTAGTTTTTCTTTGACCAGTAAGACAAGTGATTGATTATATTCACTTCCATCAAGAAACATTTTTACTTGGAAGCAAATGGAGAAACATTTTTTAGATAAATACTTTTCCTTAGCTAAGATAGTAAAAATGAGAAGTCAAATCATGAATTTTTAATAGGCAGAAGGGGAGTCATTGGTTACAATTTGAGAAAGACTAAAAGGATTGTTATTACAGTGTCTTCACCATGGCTTAGAGGAGTAGTTTATACTTCATCTATTTTTCATAGGGATTTCTACAAAAACTAGGGCTTCAGTGGATTTGGCAGCTAGGGGCTCCTTGATGAAGAAGAATGTGCAAGAAACTTACTCACTTATAGAGATAATGACATTGAGTATAAGCTTATGGGGGGGAAGGACATACAAGAGAAAACCTCTCTCATGAAGTGAAAGGGATGTAGAGCAACGGATGACAAGGGTCAAGGATGTGGATCAGGGCACAAGACACTTATTGGATTCTTTAAACCATCACCAACCCCCATATAAAACGACGTCAGGCAAGGTAGATTGCTAAAAGGATAAAGTTCTAGAATTGAAAAGGGAATCTCAGACGAAGGCAACCTCACAGCATGGGAAGCCGTTATTGCCCGACTATGCAAGGTTCCTCAAAAATGCATTAACTCCAAAAAGTAAACTGGAAGGATGGAGTGCCATAACATTGTCTAAAGAAGGTAGCACTCTTATATAGGATGGGGGACCCCTCAAGCTATAGGATCTTGGAAGATTTTCGATACCATACACTATTGGCATTTATGTTAAGAGGGTTGTTTGTGACTTGGGATCCGGAGTGAGTATCATGCTATATGCATTATTTAAAAGGATAGGACTAGAAGAATTAAAGCCTACAGATGTATCCTTACAGTTAGTGGATCGCTCGATCCGACATCCTTTGGGGAGAATAGATGACGTGCCAGTCAAGATCGAAGGTTTTGTGGTACCGACAGATTTCATGGTATTAGATATGGGAGAAGACCATAGACTCCACTTTTATTAGGGAGGTCATTTCTAGCCACCATCAGTGCAGTGATTGATTTTAAAAATCAATAGCTCTCATTAATAATAAGTGGAGAGAAAGTTGAATTTGATCTATCAAAGGCTATCTGATAACCTTCTACAATTGACACATATTGTAGGGTGGAGTGTTACATGAAGTTGTTCAGGAGAGGTTGCATTATGAGCTACATGGGGAGGAAGAAGATCTCCACTTACCATAGGGAGTTGATAAAAACCCAGATCTATTCATGATATAAGAGGATTGCGGTGACTCTGGAACTAACAAAGATAGTGGAGAGAAGGTTAAGGCCCCTCACGTTGAGTTGAAACCACTTCCTTCAAGCCTCATATATGAATTCCTAAGACCGAGCTTTACTTAGCTCGTGATTGTAAATGTCGATTTGACAGAGACTGAAACTCAGAAACTACTGAAGAAGCTCAGACGACAAAGAAAAGTCTTAGGATATATAATTGAAGACATAAAAAGGATAAATCCATCTTATTGCATGCACAAGATTTTACTCAAGAATGATTATAAATCTTCAGTATAACACCAGCGACGATTAAACCCAAATATGAAAGAAGTGGTTCAAAAGGAGGTGTTAAAATTATCAAATGCAGGGGTGATTTATCCCATTTCGGATAGTGAATGAGTGAACCTGGTACGTGTAGTTCCAAAAAAAGGAGGAATGATAGTGGTTAAAAATAAGAATGATGAGCTAATCCAAATTAGGGCAGTTATAGGGTGGCATATGCGTATTGATTATCGGAAGCTGAATAAAGAGACATGAAAAGATCATTTCCCCTTGTTGTTTATCGATCAAATGCTGGAGTGGTTGGTCAAACATTAACATTTCTATTATTTGGATGGATATTCAGGATTCTTTCAAATTCCAATACACCCAAACGATCATGAGAAGACTACATTTACTTGCTCATATGAGACCTTTGCCTACACGAGGATGCCTTTTGGTATGTGTAATTCTCTAGTAACTTTCCAATGCTGCACGATGGCCATTTTTTCAGATCTTATTAAGGAAATAATGAAGTCTTCATGGATAATTTTTCTATATATGAGACCAGTTTTGATTCCTATTTGGTGAATCTTTCCAAGGCATTCTAGAGATGTGAGGATGTCAACTTGGTCTTAAATTAGGAGAAATGTCATTTTATTGTTCGAGAGAGGATAATTTTAGGACATTGAATTTCCAAGAAGGGTATCGAAGTTGAAAAGCCAAGGTGGAAGTGATAGAGAGATTGCCTCCCCTAATGAATGTGAAAGGGGTACGGAGTTTTCTTGGGCATGTTGATTTTTATCGACGTTTCATAAAAGATTTCTCTAAGATTTCAAAGTTGTTGATGAATCTACCTTAGAAAGATGCTGATTTTAATTTTGGTTGGGAATGTTTGGAGTGTTTCTATAAAATAAAGAGAGCATTGGTGACAACCCTAATGATGCAAGCCCCGATTAGAGTCTACCATTTGAAATTATGTGTGATGCTAGTGATTATGCAGTCGATACAGTGTTAGGCCAAAGGAAAGACAAATACACTATGCTAGAAAAATACTCGATGATGCATAAATTAACTATGCAATAACTGAGAAAGCACTGTTAGCATTAATATTTGCTTTTGACAAATTCAGATGTACTTAGTTGGATCAAAGGTGATAGTTTATATTGATCATACCGCAATTCGATACCTTCTCAACAAGAAAGATGCAAAACCATGTCTTATCTAATGGATATTATTGTTGCAATAGTTTAAATTGGAAATCAAAAATAAAAAAGGAACAAAAAAATCTGGTTGCAGACCATCTCTCTTGGTTGCACCAAGATTGGAGGGAAAGGAAAAGTGATGAATTATCCGTTAATGACTCTTTCCCGATGAACAACTTTTAGTGGTAAGAAACTTAGGACCTCCATGGTATGCAGACTTAGCCAATTTCCTAGCATGTGGGGTCTCGTTCGTAGGATACACGTATCAACAAAGGAAGAAGTTCCATATAGATGCAAAGCATTTAATTTGGGATGAGTCATTTTTGCATAGAAGACGTGTGGATGGTATCTATAGAAAATGTGTGCTCGAAGAGGAGATTTGAGACATTCTTTATTATTTTCATGCCTCATCTTACGAAGGGCATGCAGGAGCTATGAAGATCATAGTAAAAGTTTTATAGGCTAATTTTTATTGGCATAACATATTCAAAGATGCAAGAGCTTTTGTAATGACATGTGATTGCTGTTAAAGAATTAGAAATATTACCAGGAGACAAGAAATGCAGTAAAATGCTATTCTAGAGATGGAGCTTTTGATATTGAGGAATAAACTTTATGGAACCTTTTCCCATTTAAGGGGTGAACAAATATATTTTGGTTGTTGTTGATTATATCTCAAAATGGGTAGAGGTTGTGGCATCCCCATTATGTGATGCTAAGATGATCATCAACCTTTTCAAAAGAATTATCTTTCCCTGGTTTGTAATTATGTGAGCCGTGATTAGTGATAGGGGAGTATATTTCATCGAAAAGTAATTTAGAAACCTAGTGAAGAAATATGAAATGAGACATAAGGTAGCTACTCCATACCATCCCCAAATAAGTGGTTAAGTGGAGATATCAAATATGGAGATTAAAAGTATACTAGAAGAAACTATACTAGCATTTCTAAAGGATTGGTCCCTTAAATTAGATGATGCATTATGGGCGTATAGGATTGCTTATAAGACTCTCATAGGAATGACTCCGTTTAGACTTGTTTATGGGAAGCTTTGTCACTTACCCATAGAACTTGAGCATAAAGCTTTTTGAGCTATTAGACAACTAAACTATGATTTGAAGGTAGTTGGTGAAAAAAGAAAGCTTCAACTAAGTGAGTTGGAAGAAATTGGGCAGGATGCATAGGAGCATACCAAGGCCTACAAGGAAAGGACCAAAACATGACACAATAAGCACATCATGAGAAGAGAGTTCCGTGAGGGAGACTGGGTATTTAACTCAAGGCTTAAACTTTTTTCTTAGAAAATTAAAATCACGTTGACCAATCCCTTTTCAAGTGCAGAAGGTATATCTGTTTGGAGTTGTAGACATTTGGGATAGAATAACGGGGGCATTTAAAGTTAATGGGAAGTAACCAATCTTGAATAATGGTGAGTTCTCTTTGTTCATATTGCTTGGTGGTACCTACAATTAGGAATTTTACTTTTTCATTTTGTAGCATGTTCACGTTTTTAGTTATTGAGTAAGCATTGCTTAGGTTTCTATTCTTTAAAATGATCTTGAAGCATAAAAAGCATAAGGTGTCCTTTAAAACATGATTTATGTGATGGAATTTTGTTGGTCCCATGTGAACTTATTCTTTTATTTTTGGTGATTTATGCTTTCTTATATCTTGGTAGAAACTTGATAAAGCGTGTTGAGTTAGTTTGTTTTCACTATAGCCTACTTGATAGTTTGATATTTCACTACACTCATGGTTTGTTTCCTTAGGGTGAAAATGTACAAACTAGTCATGATTCCTTTAGTTAGACTAGCACCAAGATGATCATAGGTGACTTTTTTTCCCAACACTATAGTTATTGTACTATACTCGGTGTATGTAAGCTCATTTGAAAAAAAAAATAAAATCTCATGTGAGAAAAAAAAATATGTGAAAAGAGAAAAGAAATCAAAGAAAAATACCTGTGGCAAAAATAAGATGCAAGATGAGAGGAAATAAGAAATAAAAATAATTATCGTAGATGAAAATGATAGAATGCCCCTTTAAGATCGAGTTAGGTCACTAAGAAAACATCTATTTATTTCTTTCATCACCGAGCATGCCTTTGAGACTTTGTATCGGGAAGAGGGGACGAACCTCACGTATGATAGGTATGTATTTAACACCAAAAATTTTAGGAACGCAATTGAATGACGACTTGACTAGGAAGGAATTCAAACCTTAGGGAACAAATCGTGCACTGTGCACTTAACTAGCTTGTAGGCTTGATGAAACTAATTGAGTACTTGCGCTTTAAGACGATACCATTTGATAGGACAAGATGAGTTCACGAAAATTGGGGATACTGTTCATATATTTTGTTTAGATTCATATTTACTTGAGAACAAGCAAAGGTTTGGTCTTTAGGAATTTGATAAGTGTGAAGTATATAGGGTTTTCATTATGTTTTTGTTAGAATTTGAGAGATGACCTAAGGAAATCACCATACAGTTTTACTATTTATTAGATAAATATAATTCACTATTTGAGTGCATATTATTTGTTTGAAGGTCTTAAAGTCATTTACTGAATGTCCACAATATAATTCATAAAACGAGAGAAGTTATGATTGGATCACAACTAGTGATTATTGTTGGGATATGTCCAATGCGGTGTGTGCAAAAACACGTTCCGTAAACATGTGTATCAGAAAATAAAATAATAATAATTATTAAATTATTACATCACGCACATCACACGCATACAAGGATACAATATGCCAAACATGATCACATAATTAAATTTTTACGGAAAGTAAATTTACGCTAGGTGTACCTTACGGATGACCTGTAACGAGAAGGGCATCAACCGTAGCGACATTGTCGAACGTCGCCTCTATTCGTATCCACGCCGAGCTCCTCAAGACAACTCCTTGAGTACAAGCGTCTCCTTCAGAAGTTACTAGCCACGAGTGAAGAAGAGGGATCAAGAGAAAGAGGAAGAGAAGCACACAAGGGGGAGTTTTCTCCCTTGTGGTGGTCACGACAACAAGGAGAAAACTTCTCCTTGTTGTTGTGTGGCCGGCGGCAAAGAGAAGGGAGAGGGAGAGGAGGATTGGGTTTCCAAAATCTAATCAACCAAATAATAAAACTTGTGTTAATTTTTCTTTCAAACATATCAATATATAGCCCTCATTAATGAGTTGGATTAGAAAGCTCAAATCCAATCCATTATCCCTTAACCAAAAATTAACCCATTAACCCCTTTGGTTTGGTTCACAACTAAACTAAGTTAGTTCATGACTAATCTAATTTGGTCTAACTCTTCAATTAGTGATGTGGCTCATCCACGCTTCCATTCCGATAAATATTTCCATATTTATCTTATGCATGATACAACCAAACATTTATCTCGTGATTTAAGAATTATATTCTTTAAGTTGTTTTACGTCTTTTGGAGACTCATTATGCACGTGACCCAATAGGTTTATGGCTTATCTTGACCATCCATAAATAACTACTTAATTATGGAATGATCATGAGTGACACCTAGTAGTACATCATGATCCCCAATTAGTCGGAAAATCATAGTTGATTTTAGAATCACTTCTAAATCCTTCAACAGCTACAGTGAGTTGTGTCTCTTTCCTTTCACTCATCTTATACCCATTTGGTTCAGGACATGGTCTATGTGTCTGTCCCCACTAGACTGACTACGTCACACCTAGCCCAAGTAATACTTCCCTGTTCTGTAGATTCAAATTACTTGTACATGTGTTCAAGAGTCTCACACTCTTTACATGTGATGTTTTGGTCAAAGACTTTGAGTAATAATCTAACGAGTGACCATAGGGTATACATCTCCTCGCAAGGAGTGGTGAATCCTCTGTGAGCTATCCAAACACCTTCAGACACTTCAATTTATACTCAATCATCTCGGATCCACACCTCGATAAGATGCTTACTTAAGATGTCAAAGTATAAGTCTTCATGACCAAGATGACTTGTATACCTCAAGTCGAAGGAAACTTGCACTCGAGCTATAGTAAGAATTTCACAGACATATCCATATATGTAGATAACCATATGAAGTTACAAACATACCTAAATTGTGAGGAAATACCAAATTTGGAAAGATTTAAAAAATCATTAAAAAAATTCAAATTTGAATTATTCTATAATAAATTTAGAAATATTAATTATTTATTTCTTAAATAGTTAGGAAATTAATTTAAAATTTTACTTCTAAAATAATTAAAGATTCTTAATTGATAGAAAGATTCTAGATGAGATATGTTAATTAAATTTAAAAATTGATTTCCTAATTTGATTAGATAAATCTTGATTTATTAAATTTAAATTTATAATATATTTTTATTTCCAAAATAGAATTATAACATATATAAAGTTATGTCATGAACATGCCATATTATATGCCAAGTAGATGCATTAATTATGACATGATTAGATTTTGTCATGCGTGTGATGTGTCATACTATGTCATGCGTGCGATGTGCCATGTCATCATTTATGTCATGCATGTAATGTCATGTAGATAGAATATTTGCATGATGTAGATGAGACTGAAATCCCTTATACAATATAAAAACCTACACCTTCCGTTAATATAGTATGAACCAGAGTTTTAACTTATTGTTTGATTTATTGGCCAAAGTTAAGCTCAACTTAAAATTAAATATGTTCAAACCATTGAGATGCAATATCTTGATTAACGGGTCAGTTTTAAACTGTCACACCCCAGAGAAGTCCCTGTCCGAAGAAATTTCGGCAGCATCTCCCCTGTACGGCGGACAATCTGAAACTTCTACATATCACATATACCTCAGCCACAGGCGGCTGGAATCATAACAATAAATAAAAACAATCACCATGTAGTTTATATAGATATTCAGCCTTTGGCTGTCACAACCACGTAGTTAATAATAATAATCACAAACAATAGTACTCTGACTCGAAATCCACCCTACTCCACTACACTCGTAAAGCTCAAAACCGACGAACTCACCTCTTCTGCAGTCCAGGCAGGCATGTAGTAGAATAAAATCCAAATCATACCAAAAGTCCATCATACGATAGGAATCCATACAAGTTCCATACGTAAAATTCAAAAAAACAAGATTAAAACAAAGTCTGATAGAGAAAAACCAAAATAAAATAACAACTCAAAACTAGCAGAGAACTAGCTCTACGTGCAGATGGGGACCAGCGACTGGAACTGCTCCGGACATCCTCAACCTGAAAATATATCAACAATGGAGGCGGGGTGAGTCCAACACTCAACAGGTACAACTGATATGCATAATAAAACAAATAATAGACAACACTAATCATGCGTATAGTCTCCTGAATACGAGAAGGATAAATGCAACTGAAACGAAATCAGGAGATAACTGTACTAACCGGGATCAAAGTACAAAGGTAACAGGGTCGTCAGACCGGGGGAGTCATAATCCTGTATGCATGTCAATCATATGCATTCATATAAATGCAGCAAGTAAATGCAACAATCACAAACAATAAATGCATATGGTGACCGTGCACTCTGACATCACTGCTCCTGATGAGCGACCGAGTGGACGGGATGCTGTCGAAGTACTCCTGTCCTCTGACCCCAAATCATAAATGGGGGAGCTCAATGCTCTCATCTCCCGGTACACGATGACGGGGAGGAAATCTCTGCCGGCTACCACGCTGAGTCACCTGACCAACGGAGCCAAACAGAGTCCACCATCTGCCGGCTACCACGCTGCTACACTAAATGCCAGCGGAGCCAAACAGAGTGGAACTGACTGCCGGCTACCACGCTGAGTCACCTGACCAACGGAGCCAAACAGCAGAACTGCCACACACCTGCCTGATATACCACTAATCCATGGGTGGTGGTGTGTGCAGTACATGTAACTGGCGATGGACTCAACCATAGTGGAGCCGACAATCGCACAGCATGCAATCATGATGCATGACACTAAACATGGCAATCTCATGAATAACATAGTAATGACCATATAAATAATACAAAGTGTGTACCACTGGAAGATGTATCAGATAGAAGGTACACAAATCAGATAGGGCATCAAATAAACCCTAGATCCAGAAGATAACGTAGCATGTGGTTGGGTCACTACCTAAAGCATATATGATCAGGTAAGTAATATGCAGTGCAGAATAAATAAACAAGCAACCATGTAACTATCATGTAGTGACCAACCGAAATAAAATGATTACACAATCACTGCTATATGTTAAACATATTATTATGCATATCAAAGACATAAGTCAAAGTACCCGCCTCCAATAGGAAAATAAGATCAGTCCGGTCCAACTCGGACGTCGAGATGCTCGTCTCGAATCAAAGTCCTGTAATAAACCGTATAGTTTAGCTAAATTTAAGTATAAGCAAATAGCTAAATTAATTTCTAATCCACTGACCAGTTAGGGTTAGTTTCATTAACCCCAATTACAACGTTATATACCTTCTAAACCTAAATCAATAATTATTGCTAACACAATAGCAATAATCTTCCACAAAGATCAAAACCCTAAATCTTACCTCAATTCACAGTCAAAGCTGATTGCTACAGGATGAGGTAGCTGCTGGAAACCCTCCACTGAGGTGATCAAAAACCTAACAAAATGTATAAAATCAGATCCCAATTTCACACTAGCAGCTTACCCTTGACCGGAAATGGAAGAAACCCACCGTATAGGGGTGAACCAGGGTATCAACAATGACTTTGGGTCGAATCTGATGGCCAACGACAGTGCTAGGGCTCGGCTGTACTGGCTTCGTGCGGGAAGTAGGAACTCGGCCGGCGGCAGATTAGGGCAGAGAGGAACAGCCGACGCTAGACTCGGTTGCCGGCACAAAGGAGGCGACCGTCGGCACTACTCCGACAGCGTTGGCTAGGGCTGAGGAGAAGCGGCTGAAAAGTAGAAGGGCAGCACGAAACTGTCGGCTGTGAGGGTCGCTGGCAGCACAGAGGGGAGAAAGCTCGGCGCTGTACTGCAAGGTGACACCGTGGAGATGAGTGTCGCGGCTGAGGCTAGGGCACTGGTGACGGCTCGAATGTCGACGAGGAGAAGAATTTGGCCGGCACTGTGAGTTACGGCCGGCGGTGAATGGCTCGCTAGGGCAAGCGAGGAAGGAGTAGAATCGGCTGAGGAACCTCCACGAGGGGCGATGGGCAGAGGAGAAGAGAAGTGGTCGAGGGATTTCAGGTTTCGGCGAGGAAGAAACCGCCGGGCCGGCGGTTAGGGCACAATCGCGAGCGCGAGGGGAGGGAGGCGTCGGCGCGAGCAGGGTTGGGTGAGAAGGAAGTTTAGGCACGGGGAAAAAGAAAATAAATGAAAAGAAAAGGAATAAGGAATTTATAAAAGAAACAATTCCTCGCTTAAATGGGTCGCCTAAACAGGCTTTTTCCCGGCCCCGTTCTTGTCCCCGTTAACTCGTCCATACGAGCTCCCAAAAATTCCCAAAAAATTCTGGAAAATTTCCTTATTAATATTCATATATTTTTGGTATTTTACATTCTCCCCCACTAATAAAAATTTGGTCTCCAAATTTCATTATCTATCATCAGCAAATACTAACAACAGGTAAAGCGTATAAATGCTGAACGGTAAACTAAATCACATACCTCAAGTGAAAAGATGGGGATATCGAGCTCGGATCGTATCCTCAAGCTCCCAAGTAGTCTCCTCGTCTGAATGATGCTGCCATCCGACTTTAACCAGCCGGATAGTCTTGTTCCGCAACTGACGCTCTTTCCGGTCGAGAATCCGTACCGGAATCTCCTCATATGTAATATCAGGCTGAACTGGAACTGGAATATCAGCCAGTACATGCGTCGGGTCAGGTACGTATCTCCTCAGCATAGATACGTGAAATACATCGTGGACGCCTGCTAAAGACAGCGATAGTGCCAACCGGTAAGCTACCGCTCTAATCCTTTCCGAGATCTGGAAAAGTCCAATATATCGCGGAGCTAGCTTACCTTTGAGGCCAATCTCTTCACCCCTTTCGTGAGTGAAACTCGCAAAAATACATGGTCGTAAATGGAGAACTCTAAGAGTCTCCGACTCCGGTCAGTATAACACTTCCAGCAATCTTATGCCTCTGACATCCTCCGTCCGATAGTAAGGACCACTCTGCCTCGCTGAGCTCTATGAGGTCCCAACAACTGGGCCTCTCGGATTCTCATCCTGATCGACGACTGAGCAATTATGGTAACAAGACTACCCTGCTCGGTTTGTCCCTACTCCTCAAGGTTTAACACAGAGAAACCCTGAATCAAGTCTATAACCACAACTCGGTAGCAAGTTAAAGTCCCTCTGGACTTCTGGCTAAGTGCATCGGCAACCACATTAGCTTTTCCCGGGTGATAGCTAATGGTACACTCATAATCCTTCAGGAACTCCATCCTTCTCCTCTATCGAAGATTAAGTTCCTTCCAAGTAAAACAGATATTTGAGATTCGATGATCAGTGAGAATCTCAATGTAATATCATACAGGTAATGCCGCCAAATCTTCAGGGCAAAAATAATAGCGGTCAACTCCATATCATGAACTGTGTATTTCTTCTCATGCTCCTTCAACTATAGAGAAACATATGAGAATACTCTACCGTGCTGCATCAGAACAGCACCCATACCTTGTAGAGACACGTCGGTGTAGAGGACAAATCCGTCATCTCCAGAAGGTAAAAACCAAAAAATCAAAGTCGACACTAATCTCCGCTTCAGCTCCTAGAAGCTGGTATTGCAATCCTCAGTCCAAGTAAAATTCACGCCTTTCATGGTCAAGCGTGTAAGTAGCATAGCAATCCGTGAGAAACCCTCAACGTATCTCCGGAGATATCGAGTCAAACATAGGAAGTTGCGAGCTTCTTCTATAGACTCCGTTTATTCCCAACGGTAACTACATCGATCTCTTGTGGGACCACAGTATACTCCTACTGGTGACCGTGTGTCTCAAACATCTCACAGAAGACAACCAAAATACGCAGTACTGATCTTTACATCTAGACATTTCCATCGAAACATCTCTAGAACTATGCAAAGATGATGTGCGTGACTCACCGTGGATCCGAAATAGACCACAATATCGTCAACAAAGACAATGAAAACCGATCCCATCATCCTGGGAATACCAAAACCATCATGTCACTGAAAACATCTAAAGCACTGTAAACCTATATGGCAAAAAAACAAACCAAGACACATAATGTTCGTATCACAGACATTCTTATCCATAAGATCTCCGATAATAAATCGAAAAAATCTGATCATCAACAACATAAATCACCAAAGAATAAATTATCCAGTGTGAGAGCAACGCTCCATCACAGGAAACACCACATATGTGGGAGCAACGCTCTACCACAAGAAATCCTCAATATGTAAGAGCAACACTCCACTACAAATAATCTGGAATATGTATCGCAATAAATATAGGAGCAATGCTTCGCTACCAGCAATCAGTAATATGTGGGAGCAACGCTCCACCACAAAATAATACATAAGTACCCTAAGGCACCTAACTATCCAGCTAGAGACTGTACAAGATCTCTCTACCACAAATCACTGTGGTTAGCCTAGGCTATAACAACCTAGTAAACTAATTGTAACGCCCGAAAATTCTCAAAACTATTTTAGAAATATTCTATGATTTTTATGAAATTTTAGGATATTTTTACAAAATTTTTAGAGTAGCGGAAGTGGCAAAAACAAATAGAAAACGAAAACATCCTAAGCGGGAATTGAACCCGAGATCTATGGTTTACGGATAATTCTAGTAACCAAGTGAACCCAGCAGGGCCGTGCTGAAAGGAAAGGGAAACAATTTTATTTAAGTTGGAGTTGGGCCGGAATTATCACTTAATATAAATAGGAAATAATTAAGTGAAGAGTTATTTTCTTGGATCATAGCTTTCTCCACCCCAACCTAATTCCGCCGCCCACTTCACCTCTTCCTCTTCTTCTTCCTCTCGGCGCCAACCCTAGGGTTCCCTCCCTAGGGCCCCAAGGTCATCTTCCGGTGACAACTCCGGCACGAGGACGCTCTTCTTCGCGAGAGGAACGCATAGACGCGAGAAGATTATCGAAGGAGTCGTCTCCACCGGAATTCTAGCGAATAGAATTGTAAGGAAATTAGCGTACGATGTAAGAAACCCCTCACCTGAAGTATAAGTAGCTTTCGTTTGATTGCATGCCTTTAGTTTAGCTATATGCAGATTTTTCGGCACCCAGGGTGTGTTTAAATCCTCCTCGCAGATTAGGGATCTAGTTGAGTACCTCTAGATGGGTCGGACACGTTGTTCTCCTTCAGTTGGAGGCTCTAGACGTTGTCGGGTGCCTAGAGGTGGTCTCCCTATTAGAGGGGAGAGTTGGAGCACACCAAGTGTTCGACAAAATGATTAGTATAGCTAAACACCACCTCAGATATTTTTAACAGCTCAGTTAAATGCATTAGTAGCATTTAAATCAGTATATTAGTCTAGTTCCAGCTTACATGGGACTACGGTCCAATGGGTGGGCTCCCACAGTCGCCTCTAGGTTTAGATAACCTAGCTCTAGGTTCAGATAACCTAGAAACAACAAAATAAACAATTAGTAGCTATATTCAGTATTTTATTTTCAGTGGCATTGTACTGGACCAGATGTCCATTGTGTTGGGCTCCCACAGTCGTCCCTAGGTTTAGATAACCTAGTAAACCCTACTAAATGCGGGACTTGCAAACCCGGATCTAGTTAGGGATGCACGCATAGCAAGTACAGTTGCCGGGCCCAAACAGCAGTATGATTACTATTTTCACCTATTATGATAATAGCTTTCAAACTCATAATCTAGTTATGTGATTATAGTTTAAGATCAGCACTAGCTCAGTTTTAGCTCAGTTTTAGTTTCAGTTTCAGTTTAGTGTCTCCTAGTTGATACCATGAGATAGCTCTATGCTTAGATTTTATTATGCATGCCATGTTTCAGTATTTATGCCATGTAACTTCAGTATGCCATGCTTTAACAAATTCAGTGCATGTTTGTAAATAGCATTCTTTAAAAACATGATTGCATCGTTGCATGTTTTTGTGAGGTAGATGGTTTCTTACTAAGCTTAAAGCTTACAGATACTTTTTCCTTATACTGCAGATAAAGGTAAAGGGAAAATAGATTAGCAGAGGAAGCTGAAGGTCAATGAAGTGATGGTGTGCGTGGCAGGAACCTGGAATGAAGATCCTTAGGGAGTTTAGCAAATTAAGAACTTAGTTTCTTTTCTCAAGTACCTTTATGCACTTTTAGACCTTAGAATGTTTAAACCATGGAAGATTTGTTTAAGTTGTTAGTAATTATGTTGGAATGCTAGTTAATAGATGTTAGAACTTATTTCAATTGATTTTAGAACTCTTATATGAGATTTTGGCACAAACTAGTGCTGAAATCAGGGGTTCTGATTCGAAATTAGAAACCTAGATCGATCTACAGATCGATCAGAATTGGGTTGTGCCGCTGGATCGGTCAGCTGACCGATCCAGTCACGAACAGAGAGTTAGCGTCTGTTATGGATCGGTCAGCCGACCGATCCAGATGCGAACAGAGAGTACAGAAGCTCACTGATCGGTCAGCTGACCGATCAGTGTGCTCCTGGATCGGTCGGTAGACCGATCCAGCCGCATACAGAAGCAAAATAGCTTATGGATCGGTCAGCCGACCGATCCAGAGTTTTCTTCCGTGCCAGTATCAAGCTAGATCGATCACTGGATTGATCCGACAGCGCAATCGATCCATGGATCGATTGAAATGCCTGATTACAGCTAGCAGGACATCCGAGAGGCATAGATTAACTTCCCTAGCGTGTGTACAACTCCTAGGTACACCTAGAATATTAAGTTCAGATTTTACAGTAATCAGTTTAGCAAAATTTTAATCAATCCAGATTTCCGCAATAGTCATTTAGCACAGCATAATGTAGCGATCGACCTCACAGCCTAGTCAGTAGATGGCGGGTCATTACAGAGTGGTATCAGAGCAGTGTTCCATACTTCCTACACACACATTAGCATTGAACCTGCAGCTTCCAAGGAAGAATACCTCTACTTTATTTATGTTTCTTACTTTCTTGTTATAGCTCATGTTTATAGATAACTGGTGCATGTTAGTATGTGATAGTATATAACATGATAACAATAGTTATACAATTATGATTTTATTAGTTATGCATGTCCTGTCCTCTATGTCTTTAGAAATGGCACGAGGACGCCCAGCTAGAAGGGCACCAGCTACTGAGCCCCAGCATGAGGCAGGCAGTTCAGTGCCTCCCCCAGAGCTGAACAACAACAGGAGATAGCCACCCTCAGGGCTAATCAGTAGAATACCCCCACAGTCACCCCGGAACCAAATCTGACGACTCTAGTGGTCTTAGAGGTTCCACCAGTCCAGCCTGCAGCACCAGCACTAGCAGCCCCAGCAGCAGAGGCAAGGAGAGAAGCTTATCTGATCCAGTGGCAGAGAGTCAAGCCAGAGAACTTCTCGGGCACTAGTGAACCATGGGATGCACAAGCCTGGTTCAAAACACTGGAGAGTACGATGGAGCTTCTGGACTGGCCAGAACACGAGAAGGTGAAGTGTGCCTCCTTCTGCCTGACAGGGGATGCACGCATGTGGTGGGAGAGAATCAGAGCGAAGCACCCAGTGAACCAGATGTCATGGGCTGACTTCGAGAAGGAGTTCTTTGAGGAATTCTTTCACATGCTAGTCACGAACCGCCACTACGACGAGTTCACAGAGTTTCGTCAGGGCAACCTTTCAGTGGAGGAAGCTGTGAAGAAATTCAACAGGTTGGCTCGTCTATGCCCAGAATTAGTCAGCATAGAAAAAGAACGAGTCCGGTTGATGCTCAAGATGCTGAGGCCAGAAATAGCAATGAACGTGGCTGGCGGCATTCATAGGCCGCAAACCACTGAGGAACTAGTTAGCAGTGCTCTGACCACCGAGCACTACCAGAATAATATCAAGCAGCAGAAGCAAGTCTCCTCAGAGTCCAAAGGCCAAGGAAGCTCACATACTCAGAAAAACCAGGGCCACAGCTCTAACTGGAAAGGGAACTCCAGCAACAAGCGCAAACCAGGGAGTTATCCAAAAGGAGGACCAGCCAGCAAGCAGCCCAGCTATCCCAAATGTGCTACTTGTGGGAAATTTCACCCAGGAGTTTGTCACAAGGGCACAAGGGGATGCTTTGAATGTGGACAGGAAGGGCATATGGCTAAGCAGTGCTCGAACAAGACTAGCTTTCCTGCACCACAGCCGATTCAGTACGGAGGCCAGTCAGCACAGTTACATCAGATGCAGGCTGCTATAGATGGTTCCCACATCAGCCAAGGCAGACTAGAAGCCCCCTCAGCCATGACGAATGCGAGGATCTACTCACTCACCAGAGAGGACGTAGCAAATGCCTCGACAGTTGTTACAGGTCAGATTAGTATTTTTCAGCAAATAGCAACTGTCTTATTCGATACTGGGGCAACCCATTCATATATATCCAGGGCATTTGCCGAGAAGTTAGCAGTACCTCCAGAGGTACTCAGCAGTCAGTTTTTGACGACACTGCCTTCAGGAGAAATTATGGCATCCACGCACTGGCTCAGAGCAGTGCCAGTCATTATAGCAAACAGAGAACTCTTTTGTGATCTGATAGTGCTAAATATGACTGACTACGATGTCATCTTTGGAATGGACTTCCTGATCAGATACGGCGCTTCTATAGAATGTCGTAAACAGAAAGTCGTATTCCAACCTGAAGCGGAAGCATAGTTCGAGTTCATCGGAGAACCCAAGAGAAAGGCCAAGAGGTTTCTCTCAGCTATGAAGGCACAGAGATTAATGGATTCAGGGTGTACGGGATTTTTAGCACACGTAGTCAGTACCAGTCAGGACAAGGACCAACAGCTAGCAGAGGTCCGAGTCGTATGTGACTACCCAGCAGTCTTTCCTGAAGAGTTACCGGGATTGGCACCAGACAGAGAGATCGAATTCGAGATAGAGCTCATCCCCGGTACAAATCCTATTTCCAAAGCACCCTACCGCATGGCTCCAGCAGAACTGAAGGAACTTCATGAGCAATTACAGGAGCTACTTGACAAAGACTTCATACGCCCTAGTCACTCACCATGGGGAGCGCCTGTATTGTTCGTGAAGAAGAAGGACGGGAGCATGCGCCTGTGTATAGATTACCGGGCACTGAACCAAGTCACCATCAACAACAGCTACCCCCTTCCTAGAATAGATGACCTGTTCGATCAGCTAGAGGGAGCAGCAGTGTTCTCCAAGATAGACCTCAGGTCAGGTTATCATCAGGTGAAAGTCAAGGAAGGGGATATACCCAAGACAGCATTCAGGACCAGATACGGACATTATGAGTTCGTAGTCATGCCCTTTGGCGTGACAAATGCTCCAGCTACTTTCATGGACCTCATGAACAGAGTATTCAGAGAGTACTTAGATAAGTTCGTTATCATGTTCATCGATGACATTCTTATCTACTCAAGAACTCAGGAAGAACACGCAGAGCACCTGAGAATAGTATTGCAGACTCTTCAGCAGAACCAGCTGTACGCCAAGTTCACAAAATGTGAATTTTGGTTAGATCAGGTGTCCTTCCTGGGTCATATCATCTCAAAGGATGGTATCATGGTAGACCCCAATAAGATAGAAGCTGTGAGCAACTGGAAAAGACCCAAGAACGCCAGTGAGATCAGAAGCTTTCTGGGATTAGCAGGTTATTACAGAAAATTTGTAGAGGACTTCTCCAGGATAGCCTCCCCACTGATAGCTCTTACCAGAAAGAACAGAAAGTTTCAGTGGACAGAGGACTATGAGAATAGTTTCAGCGAGCTGAAAAGGAGATAAAACCAGTGCACCTATTCTGACTCTACCAGAAAATACAGACAGCTTTGACATATATAGTGATGCCTCGAAGTTGGGACTAGGAGCAGTGCTGATGCAAGATGGCAAGGTAATCGCCTATGCCTCCAGACAACTCAAGGATTATGAGAGGAATTACCCCACTCATGACCTTGAGCTTGCAGCGGTAGTGTTCGCTATCAAAATTTGGAGACATTACTTGTATGGAGCTCAGTGCAGAGTGTATACAGATCATCAGAGTCTGAAGTACTTCTTCACTCAGAAGGATCTGAATATGCGACAACGCAGATGGCTAGAGCTGGTCAAGGACTACGATATAGACATCCTCTACCACCCAGGAAAAGCAAATAGGGTAGCAGATGCACTTAACAGAAAGTCCAGCGCTACCTTATTATCTCTAGCAGCCATGTCACCACCCCTACAGAAAGAGATCACAGATTTCGGTCTCGAACTCATAGTTGGACAACTCTCTACTATGACCTTAGAGTCGACCTTGCTTGGTGACATCCAGACAGCTCAGGAACAGGATCCTAAAATTCAGAAAATCAAGCAAGGATTAGCAGAAACAAAAAGTGGAGAATTCAGAGTGTCCGTTAGCGGGGTGTTGTACTTTGGCGACAGGCTATGTGTTCCAGATCAGGAGGAACTACAGAGGAAGATCCTAGACGAAGCTCACAAGACTCCCTATGCGATGCATCCTGGCTCCACCAAAATGTACCAGGACTTGAAGAAATGTTTTTGGTGGCCTGGGATGAAGAGAGACGTCACTCGATATGTCAGCACCTGCCTAACCTGTCAGAGGGTCAAGGCGGAACATCAGAGACCAGGAGGAGTTTTGCAGCCCATTCAGATTCCAGAATGGAAGTGGGAAGACATTTCTATGGATTTCATAGTGGGATTACCCAGAACCACGAATGGTTTTGATACCATCTGGGTAATAGTCGACAGGTTGACTAAATTAGCCCACTTCTTAGCTATCAGGATATCTTACTCCATGGAACAGCTAGCTCAGTTGTATCTCAAGGAGATCGTTAGATTACATGGAGTCCCACGAACCATTATTTCAGACAGGGACAGTAGATTCACATCACACTTCTGGGAGTGTGTACAGTCAGCTTTGGGCACGAAGTTAAAGTTCAGCACAGCTTTCCATCCTTAGACAGATGGACAGACGGAGCGAGCAAATCAGGTACTCGAAGATATGCTCCGAGCATGTGCCCTAGATTTCAAAGGAAGTTGGTGTAAATATCTGAGTCTAGCAGAATTTGCATACAACAACAGCTATCAGGCCACTATCAGTATGGCACCTTACGAGGATCTCTATGGGCGGAGGTGTAGATCTCCAATCTGCTGGTACGAGAGTGGTGAACAGAAAGAGCTAGAACTTCAGACAGATCTAGTGGCAGATACCACAGCAGCTATACAGCAGATCCGCCAGAAAAGCTATGCTGATACACGGCGCAGACCTTTAGAGTTTTCAGTTGGGGATTCAGTGTTCCTCAGGGTAGCTCCCATGAAGGGAGTAATGCGTTTTGGGAAGAATGGCAAGCTAAGTCCCAGATATGTGGGACCATACCTCATCAGCAGAAGAGTGGGCAAGGTAGCATATGAGCTAGAGCTACCCCAGGAAATGTCAGCTGTCCACAATGTATTTCATGTCTCTATGCTGAAGAAGCATATCCCAGATGCCACCCAGGTGATTGAGCCCCAGTCGGTACAGATCCATGAAGACCTCAGCTATGACAGTCGACCTATTCAGATAATAGACCGATCAGTTAAGAAATTGAGGAACAAGGAAGTACCGTTAGTCAAAGTTATTTGGCACAGTCACATAGCAGAAGAGGCAACTTGGGAGACAGAAGCCAGTATGAGACAGAAGTACCCATAGTTATTCTAAGTTCGAGGATGAACTTTTTACAAGGTATGGGGGATTGTAACGCTCGAAAATTCTCAAAACTATTTTAGAAATATTCTATGATTTTTCTGGAATTTTAGGATATATTTACAGAATTTTTAGAGTAGCGGAAGTGGCAAAAACAAATAGAAAATGAAAACGGCCTAAGCGGGAATTGAACCCGAGACCTATGGTTTACGGATAATTCTAGTAACCAAGTGAACCCAGCAGGGCCGTGCTGAAAGGAAAGGGAAGCAATTTTATTTAAGTTGGAGTTGGGCCAGAATTATCACTTAATATAAATAGGAAATAATTAAGTGAAGAGTTATTTTCTTGGATCGTAGCTTTCTCCACCCCAACCTAATTCCGCCGCCCACTTCACCTCTTCCTCTTCTTCTTCCTCTCGGCGCCAACCCTAGGGTTCCCTCCCTAGGGCCCCAAGGTCATCTTCCGGTGACAACTCCGGCACGAGGACGCTCTTCTTCGCGAGAGGAACGCATAGACGCGAGAAGATTGTCGAAGGGGTCGTCTCCACCGGAATTCTAGCGAATAGAATTGTAAGGAAATTAGCGTACGATGTAAGAAACCCCTCAACTGCAGTATAAGTAGTTTTCGTTTGATTGCATGCCTTTAGTTTAGCTATATGCAGATTTTTTGGCACCCAGGGTGTGTTTAAACCCTCCTCGCAGATTAGAGATCTAGTTGAGTACCTCTAGATGGGCCGGACACGTTGTTCTCCTTCAGTTGGAGGCTCTAGACGTTGTCGGGTGCCTAGAGGTGGTCTCCCTATTAGAGGGGAGAGTTGGAGCACACCAAGTGTTCGACAAAATGATTAGTATAGCTAAACACCACCTCAGATATTTTTAACAGCTCAGTTAAATGCATTAGTAGCATTTAAATCAGTATATTAGTCTAGTTTCAGCTTACATGGAACTACGGTCCAATGGGTGGGCTCCCACAGTCGCCTCTAGGTTTAGATAACCTAGCTCTAGGTTCAGATAACCTAGAAACAACAAAATAAACAATTAGTAGCTATATTCAGTATTTTATTTTCAGTGGCACTGTACTGGACCAGATGTCCATTGGGTTGGGCTCCCACAGTCGTCCCTAGGTTCAGATAACCTAGTAAACCCTACTAAATGCGAGACTTGCAAACCCGGGTCTAGTTAGGGATGCGCGCACAGCAAGTACAGTTGCCGGGCCCAAACAGCAGTATGATTACTATTTTCACCTATTATGATAATAGCTTTCAAACTCATAATCTAGTTATGTGATTATAGTTTAAGATCAGCACTAGCTCAGTTTTAGATCAGTTTTAGTTTCAGTTTCAGTTTAGTGTCTCCTAGTTGATACCATGAGATAGCTCCATGCTTAGATTTTATTATGCATGCCATATTTCAGTATTTATGCCATGTAACTTCAGTATGCCATGCTTTAACAAATTCAGTGCATGTTTGTAAATAACATTCTTTAAAAACATGATTGCATCGTTGCATGTTTTTGTGAGGTAGATGGTTTCTTACTAAGCTTAAAGCTTACAGATACTTTTTCCTTATACTGCAGATAAAGGTAAAGGGAAAATGGATTAGCAGAGGAAGCTGAAGGTCAATGCAGTGATGGTGTGTGTGGCAGGAACCTGGAATGAAGATCCTTAGGGAGTTTAGCAAATTAAGAACTTAGTTTCTTTTCTCAAGTACCTTTATGCACTTTTAGACCTTAGAATGTTTAAACCATGGAAGATTTGTTTAAGTTGTTAGTAATTATGTTGGAATGCTAGTTAATAGATGTTAGAACTTATTTCAATTGATTTTAGAACTCTTATATGAGATTTTGGCACGAACTAGTGCTGAAATCAGAGTTTCAGTGCGAAATCAGAAACCCAGATCGATCTACAGATCGATCAGAGTTGGGTTGTGCCACTGGATCGGTCAGCTGACCGATCCAGTCGCGAACAGAGAGTTTATGGATCGGTCAGCCGACCGATCCAAATGCGAACAGAGGGTGCAGCAACTCACTGATCGGTCAGCCGACCGATCAGTGAGCCACTGGATCGGTCAGCCGACCGATCAGTGTGCTCCTGGATCAGTCGGTAGACCGATCCAGCCGCATACAGAAGCAAAATAGCTTATGGATCGGTCAGCCGACCGATCCAGAGTTTTCTTCCGTGCCAGTATCAAGCTAGATCGATCACTGGATCGATCCGACAGCGCAATCGATCCATGGATCGATTGAAATGCCTGATTACAGCTAGCAGGACATCCGAGAGGCATAGATTAACTTCCCTAGCGTGTGTACAACTCCTAGGTACACCTAGAATATTAAGTTCAGATTTTACAGTAATCAGTTTAGCAAAATTTTAATCAATCCAGATTTCTGCAATAGTCATTTAGCACAGCATAATGTAGCGATCGGCCTCACAGCCTAGTCAGTAGATGGCGGGTCGTTACACTAATCAAATCCATCATCAACTCTATTAGCATCCTAGTGGGTCATCCACTGATAGGAGAATTAGTTGATGAGTTAATCCAACAAATGACATAATGCAGTCACTCCACATTCTGCATTCAGCATAAGTAGAATCATCATGCTGCTACCAATATATACCTGGCACACGTGCTCACACAACATATGTATAATCGACATAATCCTCCAATTAGTACACACCAAACATACTCACAACATAGGTATAAATCATCGTGATATCTCCAACAATGCATATCGAACCCGTGTACAAAATCAACATAGGTAAAATCAACAATACACCTCAAACAACACTCACATAACATATAGTATAACCAACATATACTTCCAATAAAACATACTAAACCCAGGTGCACTCACAATCAAACATAATCAAAAAGATACCTCAGATACCACACCAAACACATATGTACATATCACAACTCAGATTAAATCGACAAAATGCCTCCATCAAAACACCACCGATGTACTTATACTACAACTCGGATTTAATCGACAAGATATCTTCAATAATACATCTAGATACATACACCGAACTACATATCTATGATCCACAAGGAACCTTCAAACCATATCAGAACATGGATACATATACTACTTGCAAATGGACAGTCTACCATAGGACTCCTACAACACATAACAATCATAATATACATGCAACATAGACATGCAAAATCAGCATACCAGCTCAACCAAAGAGACCAACCTTATGCTACCAACACTCATGGGTTACGGGTATATCTAAACAAAATTCATGCATATGTATCAAGCATGAATACATCAATCAAAAGCAACCCAAAATAAAGCAGTCTAATCATCCAGTAACAACCCTGCTCTAGGTTCAAAGGAACTAATATCGGACAAGAATGATATACACACCATGATATAACATTGCAAGTCAATGTCATACACTACCAAGACCATATCTAATGGGGAAAATTTTATCATCATAAATCCAAATGTACTCTCCCAGTATACACTAGTAACGATTGTATCCCATAAGTGTTAAGCAATTAGCTCTACACTTCCTTACATCAGCAGGGTCACATATCCCAATGCACCCCCTAAGTTATCCCACCAGGTATATACAGTCCACGGTCAAAGTCTTCATGGAATAGGATACATCGATCCTCTATAACCTATCCAAGCCATCAGTGATATATGGCTAAATCAGTCCTTTCCACGTCAGTACAAAACATGTACTCAAATGTGCTTTAGATACATAACTAAGCACAAATATCCTAAAGGTTCGAACCTCTAAAAATAGAGTATGGCAATCCTCTACTGATCAACCAACAAAACTAAATCATTCATCTACTAACTAATCAAGAATACCTTAATCCTCCACAAGCAACTAAGGTATATCAAACCACAACTACCCAACTCGACAAACATAAATCAGTCTTCTACTGACCGATTTAACAAGAGTAAATCAATATTTACTGACGAAAATTAACTAAGATAAAATGGTATACAACATTGTCAAATAACTAAATCAGTTCATGGGTCAATTCAACACTAATTACATCAACTCAAACTAGAAAATGTCAACCCACATAATATCATATGTATAAATGTGTATGACCCAAAAGACAAAAGTCAGAATTCAAGAACATCAAAACACCCTTATTTTTTTATCCTCAAAAATATCAGCCCAAACAATATCAGGTGAATAAGTCTCTACTCCCCATAAGAGCATATTAACATTCAAAACATCGATCATTATTTATCCACATAGTCCAATATCAGAGGAAGCATATATCAATTTTTATCATCCTGTTAACTAACCACAACTAACCAGATTCATTAAAATTTCATGGGCACACTCAACCGTAAACTCTCTAGCACCCAATTTATAATCTGAGCACCAACTATAATCATCAAACCTGTAAATATCATACATGACACTCATTATGTCACCATCAACGACATCCCAAATATAAATCATTAAAATAGTTATCCACTAATAGATCATCAAAACAAATATCTAGTAATTGATCACCAGACAACCACATAACATTTATCCTCATAAATAATTAGAAATCAACATATCACAATACCTGATCTCACAATATCCCTCAACCTCAAACCATTCTCAGCAATGATCAAACATGGTAACCCCCAATGACCAATTCCCATCGTATCAGGTACCCTAATATCCAAAAGGTATGAGTATAAAAACTCTACTGGCTAAGTCAACAGGAGTCTGTAGGTATCATCCACTACCCAGCTAACAATAGCAGAGGCTGGTATGTGCCTCCATCTCCTACGATTAGTAACAGAAGCTAAAACTACTGATGGTATGATAAGAAAAATCATCAGAGACTATAATCCTTGATCTCTATTAAGGTCAACCATGCTCAATGGCTAACCCATCACATGTAATATGTGCTACAACAACCAAACAGGTACTAAATAAAAAAAAAATGCTAATACCTGTCATAAACTATAAAATTAAACATCATACCTATATGTCGTCTGGAGATGTTCCATCGCTGTCCAGTCCCCAACTTCTGACCTCGGAATTCCGTACGAGAAAAACAAACACCGGAAATCCATATAAATCCAAAACGGAAGTCCATAACATAATTGAAACGGAAAAATCCGTGCAACCCAAAATAACTGCCCAGACCAATATGTCTCGCAACTAGGGCTAGTATAAAAATGTCCATAATACCAAAAGCAGGTATCACACCCTGCTCTGATACCAATGAATTGGTATCAGATAAATCTCGAAAATCCAACACACGGAAATCAAACAAGTATCGCCAAACTTTGGCACTCTGATACCAAATAAATTGGTATCAGGTTATCCCAAATATCCAAAATACGAAAACAAAAATCATAAAACCTAAGCTCTGATACCACTAAATTGTCACACCCCAGAGAAGTCCCTGTCCGAAGAAATTTCGGCAGCATCTCCCCTGTACGGCGGACAATCTGAAACTTCTACATATCACATATACCTCAGTCACAGGCGGCTGGAATCATAACAATAAATAAAAACAATCACCACGCAGTTTATATAGATATTCAGCCTCTGGCTGTCACAACCACGCAGTTAATAATAGTAATCACAAACAATAGTATTCTGACTCGCTATCCACACTACTCCACTACACTCGTAAAGCTCAAAACCGACGAACTCACCTCTTCTACCGTCCAGGCAGGCATGTAGTAGAATAAAATCCAAATCATACCAAAAGTCCATCATACGATAGGAATCCATACAAGTTCCATATGTAAAATTCAAAAAAACAAGATTAAAACAAAGTCTGATAGAGAAAAACTAAAATAAAATAACAACTCAAAATTAGCAGAGAACTAGCTCTACGTGTAGATGGGGACCAGCGACTGGAACTGCTCCGGACAGCCTCAACCTGAAAATATATCAACAATGGAGGCGGGGTGAGTCCAACACTTAACAAGTACAACTGATATGCATAATAAAACAAATAATAGACAACACTAATCATGCGTACAGTCTCCTGAATACGAGAAGGATAAATGCAACTGAAACGAAATCAGGAGATAACCGTACTAACCGGGTAGTACAAAGGTAACAGGGTCGTCAGACCGGGGGAGACATAATCCTGTATGCATGTCAATCATATGCATCCATATAAATGCAGCAAGTAAATGCAGCAATCACAAACAATAAATGCAATAAATGCATATGGTGACCGTGCACTCTGACATCACTGCTCCTGATGAGCGACCGAGTAGACGGGATGCTGTCGGAGTACTCCTGTCCTCTGACCCCAAATCATAAATGGGGGAGCTCAATGCTCTCATCTCCCGGTACACGATGACGGGGAGAAAATCTCTGCCGACTACCACGCTGAGTCACCTGACCAACGGAGCCAAACAGAGTCCACCATCTGCCGGCTACCACGCTGCTACACTAAATGCCAGCGGAGCCAAACAGAGCGGAACTGTCTCACCTGACCAACGGAGCCAAACAGCAGAACCGCCACACACCTGCCTGATATACCACTAATCCATGGGTGGTGGTGTGTGCAGTACATGTAACTGGCGATGGACTCAACCATAGTGGAGCCGACAATCGCACAGCATGCAATCATGATGCATGACACTAAACATGGCAATCTCATGAATAACATAGTAATGACCATATAAATAATACAAAGTGTGTACCACTGGAAGATGTATCAGATAGAGGTACACAAATCAGATATGGCATCAAATAAACCCTAGATCCAGAAGATAACGTAGCATGTGGTTGGGTCACTACCTAAAGCATATATGATCAGGTAAGTAATATGCAGTGCAGAATAAATAAACAAGCAACCATGTAACTATCATGGAGTGACCAACCGAAACAAAATGATTACACAATCACTGCTATATGTTAAACATATTATTATGCATATCAAAGACATAAGTCAAAGTACCCACCTCTAATAGGAAAATAAGATCAGTCCGGTCCAACTCGGGCGTCGAGATGCTCGTCTCGAATCAAAGTCCTGTAATAAACCATATAGTTTAGCTAAATTTGAGTATAAGCAAATAGCTAAACTAATTTCTAATCCACTGACCAGTTAGGGTTAGTTTCATTAACCCCAATTACAACGTTATATACCTTCTAAACCTAAATCAATAATTATTGCTAACACAATAACAATAATCTTCCACAAAGATCAAAACCCTAAATCTTACCTCAATTCACAGTCAAAGCTGATTGCTACAGGATGAGGTAGCTGCTGGAAACCCTCCACTGAGGTGATCAAAAACCTAACAAAATGTATAAAATCAGATCCCAATTTTACACTAGCAGCTTACCCTTGATCGGAAATGGAAGAAACCCACCGTATAGGGGTGAACCAGGGTATCAACAACGACTTTGGGTCGAATCTGATGGCCAACGACAGTGATAGGGCTCGGCTGTACTAGCTTCGTGCGGGAAGTAGGAACTCAGCCGGCGGCAGATTAGGGCAGAGAGGAACAGCCGGCGCTAGACTCAGTTGCCGGCACAAAGGAGGCGACCGTCGGCACTACTCCGGCAGCGTTGGCTAGGGCTGAGGAGAAGCGGCAGAAAAGTAGAAGGGCAGCACGAAACTGTCGGCTGTGAGGGTCGCTGGCAGCATAGAGGGGAGAAAGCTCGGCGTTGTACTGCAAGGTGACACCGTGGAGATGGGTGTCGCGGCTGAGGCTAGGGCACCGGCGACGACTCGAATGTCGACTAGGAGAAGAATTTGGCCGGCACTGTGAGTTGCGGCCGACGGTGAATGGCTCGCTAGGGCAAGCGAGGAAGGAGCAGAATCGGCTGAGGAACCTCCACGAGGGGCGATGGGCAGAGGAGAAGAGAAGTGGTCGAGGGATTTCAGGTTTCGGCGAGGAAGAAACCGCCGGGCCGGCGGTTAGGGCACAGTCATGAGCGCGAGGGGAGGGAGGCGTCGGCGCGAGCAGGGTTGGGTGAGAAGGAAGTTTAGGCACGGGGAAAAAGAAAATAAATGAAAAGAAAAGGAATAAGGAATTTATAAAAGAAACAATTCCTCGCTTAAATGGGTCGCCTAAACAGGCTTTTTCCCGGCCCCGTTCTTGTCCCTGTTAACTCGTCCATACGAGCTCCGAAAAATTCTCGAAAAATTCCCCAAAATTCTGAAAAATTCCCTTATTAATATTCATATATTTTCGGTATTTTACATAAACTTGAAGCATTGATTTGTTGTGTCAACGTCATGATCAATGTGAATAGAGCTGAAGTTGGATGATATGCATTCAATGTATACTTGTTAATGTGTTAATAACCCGATGTTTATGCGAAGATCAATTAGTTGCTAGCATAATGTGATAGCTGCATATAAGTGATATGCAATCAGTAAACATGTTACCTATCGCTATAGCTAAGAATGACTTGTTGGACAAAGTCAAGGTCGTTCTTATCTATGGTAGATATGAATCCGCTTGCAGAAAACCTACCATCTCCCGAATTCAAAATAAGGGTGTTTGAATTTGATAAATAAGAGGGCTTTAATTACATGTAAAATGTTTACATAAATAAAATCATGTCTCTTATACATTCTCATTTTTATATTTCTAGGTTAATCATTTAATTATGACTTCTGTTAATTTACGTTCGATTTTGAACTCGAATAAACTGACTGGGCCAAACTTCTTGGACTGGTTTTGAAATTTGAGAATTATTCTCAAAGCTAAGAAGCTAGGTTATATCCTTGATGCCTCTTCCCACAAATCTTTATGCCGATGCAACTGCGGACTAATTGTTGGCCCTTCAGAAATATAAGGATGATTCTATACTTGCAAGTTGCATCATGCTAGCAGTTATGACTCCTGAATTACACAAACAACATGAGCATTTGGATGTTTATGATATTGTCTATCATCCTCGTGAGCTATTTGATGAGCAAGCTAGATCCGAAAGGTTTGAGGTCTCCAAGCTTCTCTTTTGCTCAAAGATGTAAGAGGGTTCGTCTGTAGTACAATACATATTAAAGATAAACGGCTACATAAAGAGTTTAGCATCACTCGGTTTTACGATGGATCATGAGTTAAGTATTGACTTATTTCTACATACTTTACCGAAAAGGCATTCACAATGTGATGAACTATCGGATGAACAATTTGGAGTTGACCATCCCTAAGATGATTAATATGCTCAAGACTGTGGAGCCTTCTGTTAAAGGTGAACAGAAAACTGTGATGTTAGTAAACTCCTCCAAGAAAGGTTCTAAGAGGAAGTCAAAACATCAAGCTAAAGGAAAGAGCAAAAAGGCCAAGACAGTAGAACCGGCACAAAAGGACCCATGCCATCATTATGGCAAGATGGGACACTGGCGAAAAAACTGTAAGATTTATGTTGAGTCTGTGAAGAAGAATAAGGCATCTGATGCCCCATCCTCTTCAGGTATTTTCGTTATTGATTGTCATGCTATTTCCTCAGACACTTGGACATTGCATACTGGGTGTGGCTCGCATATATGTAATGACATACAGGGGCTAAGGAATAGCAGAAGACTCGTTAAGGGAGAAATAAGCCTGCGAGTTGGGAATGAAGCAAAGGTTGTTGCAGTCGTCATCGGAACATACTTGTTAAACCTTCCTCGTGAACTTGTCTTCGAACTAGATAATTATTATTTTGTTCTTGTGTTAATAAAGAATATTATTTCTATTTCTTGCTTAAATTGAAAATGTTTCCATTTAACCTTTAGTAACAATTGTTGTTATATAACTTTAAATGGTGTTCTTTATGGCACTGGAACTTTATGCAATGGTATTTATGCGTTAGATATATCTGGTGGCGTACTCAATATCGAAACGAGCAATAAACATGTCTGATTAGATAATCAATTAACTTCTTACTCGTGGCATTGTCGTCTTGGCCATATAAGCAAGAAACGCATGTCCGAATTGTAAAAGATTACAGTTCTCGAATCATTTGAATTAGATACATTTGATACATGCGATTCATGTTTAAAAGGAAAGATGACAAAGTTATCTTTTTCTCGAAAAGGTGAATGGGTTGATTAGTTACTTGGCCTCGTACATACTGATGTATGTGGAACAATGTTAACACATGCACTAGGAGGTTATAACTACTTCATTACTTTCATTGATGATCACTCTTGTTATGGGTATGTGTATCTAATGAAACATAAATTTGAAGTCTTTGAAAAGTTTAAAGAATTTAGAAATGAAGTAGAGAAACAACTTGGTAAAAATATTAAGATACTTCGATCCGATCGAGGTGGTGAGTATTTAAGCCAAGAGTTTCAAGATTATCTAAGGAATAATGATATATTGTCATAATGGACTCCGCTTTATACGTCATAATATAATGGTGTATCAGAAAGGTGTAATCGAACCTTATTAGATATGGTTAGATCAATGATGGATTGTGTAAATCTTCCCAAAATATTTTGGGGTTATGCACTCATGATTGCTATTTACTTGCTAAATAGAGTCTCGACGAAGACAATCTCAACTATTCCATATTAGGTATGGACTAGTAAGAAACCCCTCGTATTTTATTTGAAGATATGGGGATGTCCTGCTTATGTAAAGAGGACTGTCTCAGACAAGTTGGACGCTAAGTCTGATAAGTGTTTATTTATTGGATATCCTAAGGAAACTAAGGGTTACCAATTATATTACCCCTTAGAACAAAAGGTGTTTGTTTCAAGGCATGCTACTTTTCTAGAGAAAGAATTTCTCTTACAAGAAACAAGTGCCAGTATAATTGAACTTGATGAAGTTCAAGAGACTCCAATAAACACTAATGAGATGCCTAGTCTATAACCACAACCGATAATGACACAACCTCCTTGTAGATTAGGTAGGATATGCAATATTCTTGAGAGATATGGATCTCTTGTAAGAGAATCGAATGACGTGTTATTTATTGAAGATGAGGAACCTACTAATTACGAAGAGACTCTAAATAGTTCAGAGAAGGACAAGTGGCTTATAGCCATGAAATCGAAAATAGATTCCATATACGAAAACCAAGTTTGGAATTTGGTGGACCCATTTGAAGGAATTATGCCTATAGGGTACAAGTGGGTTTTCAAGAAGAAAACAGACATGGATGGTAATGTAATTACCTACAAAGCTATGTTGGTGGCAAAAGGCTATTGCCAAAGGCAAGACATTGACTATGACGAATTTTCTCACTTGTAATCATGCTTAAATCCATTCGAATACTCTTGGCCATATCAACTCATCATGATTATTAGATATGACAAATGGATGTGACAACAACTTTCCTTAATGGAAATTTGCTTGAGGACGTGTATATGATGCAACCCGAAGGTTTCATATTTGTTAACAAAAATAAAGTATACAAGCTTCAATGATCCATTTATGGACTAAAGCAAGCATCAAGGAGTTGGAATGTCCGTTTTGATGAGGTAATCAAACAGTTTGATTTCTCACAAAATCCAGATGAATCTTGTGTGTATCAAAAGGTTAGTGGAAGTGTGGTCGTATTCCTAATATTATATGTTGATGACATATTACTCATAGGAAATAATGTGTCAGTTTTTCAGTCAGTTAAAGTTTGGTTGTCCACAATGTTCTCCATGAAAGACATGGGAGAAGCAACTTACATCCTCAGGATGAAGATCTATAGAGATAGATCGAGAAGGTTGCTTGGTCTTTCACAGTCGACATATATAGACAGAGTGCTAAAATGATTTAGCATGTCAGAATCCAAGAAATGTTTCATACCTATAAGGCATGAAATTCATCTTTCGAAGTCTATGTGCCCACGCACAGAAGATGAGAGGATTTGCATGGATAAGATACATTATGCGTCCGCAATATGATCTATCATGTATGCTATGTTATGTGCTAAACCCGATGCATCACATGCTCTGAGTGTTACGAGCAGATGCCAGTCTGATGCAGGTATGGATTATTGGGTGACTGTCAAGATGATCCTTAAGTACTTAAGAAGAACTAAGGATATATTCTTGGTATATGGAGATGGTGATATGATCATACATGAATATAAGGATACTAGTTTCTAAACCGATAAGGATGATTCTAAGTCACAGTCTAGATTCATATTCATATTAAATAGAGGTGCAGTTAGTTGGAAAAGTTCCAAGAAAGATACTGTTGCAGATTCTACCAGTGAGGTGGAATACATTACAGCTTCGGAAGCAGCAAAAAAAAAATAGTTTGGATCAAGAAATTCGTTACCAAACTTGGTGTGGTTCCATCCATTGTTGAAGCAATACCTGTTTACTGTGACAACACTAGAGACATTGCGCAAGAAAATGAACCAAGGTCTCATCAGTGATCAAAACACATGCTTCGCCGCTATCATCTGATCAGGGAGATCATTAGTAGGAAAGAATTATAACTCGAGAAAATTCTCACCGAAAGGAACTTAGCAGATCCTTTGACAAAGACTCTACCACAGAGCAAGTTTGAGAGTCACGTCTGTGCTTACGGTTTAGGACACCGTGGCGATTGGCTTTAGGCCAAGTGGGAGTGCTAGAATTTGAGAAATGTCATAAGCCAATCGCCTTACGATTTTAATATTTATTGGATAAATATAGATTTACTATTTTAGTGCATATTATATGTTTGAAGGTCTTAAACTCATTTACTGAATGTCCACAATACAATTCATAGCATGAGAGAAGTTATGATTAGATCACAACTAGTGATTATCTCTACATGTGCAATTATAAATGTATTGAAATTTTCCTAATCGTCGAATTGATGCATTCAGACATCATCAATTCTGTAAGACTAGCATGACTTATAATCCTTGATTCGGCCAAGCAGCCGACCACACAACAATTAATGAGACCATTAATTGGCTTGTAAGGTTTTTGGAAAATCTTAACCCAATTTCTCTCCTCCTCTCCCTCTCCCCTTCTCTTTGCAGCCGGCCACACAATAACAAGGAGAAGTTTTCTCCTTGTTGTCGTGACCACCACAAGCGAGAAAACACTCCCTTGTGTGCTTTTCTTCCTCTTCCTCTTGATCCCTCTTCTTCGTTAGTGGCTAGTAACTTCCAATGGAGAGGCTTGTACTCAAAGAGTTGTCTTGAGGAGCTCGGGGTGGATACGAATAGAGGCGAGGTTCGACAACGTCGCTACAGTTGATTCCCTTCTCGTTATAGGTCATCCGTAAGGTACACCTAACATAAATTTACTTTCCATAAAAATTAAATTATATGATCATGTTTGGCATGTTGTATCCTTGTATGCGTGTGGTGCGTGTGATGTAATAATTTAGGAATTATTATTATTTTATTTTTTACTGCACATGTTTACGAAACGTATTTTTACACACATCGCATCGGGCATATCCCAATAGTTTTCACAGTACATTCGACCTACTTTTGCATGCATGATTTGAAATAAATTGATTTAGTGCTTCATTTTCATATTTTATTATTCCTAGATACTGCTCTCATGTATTTTGAATGACAGGAGCGAAGATGGGAGCGAAACGAGGAGTGATGAGACCAAGCTGCCTAGCTCTACCACGAGCAATTGTGCCCAGTGGCACGACCTGTGGTAGGTTTTGGTGCCTCGCCACGGACAATCGCGCCTAGTGCCACTATCCGTGGCAAGTTTAGGTGTCTTGCCACAGGAGGTCATATCTATTGGTGCTTTTGACACCAATGATTAAAACTGAGTTTTGATGAATAACAAATGGATTAAAGTTAGATTTATTGTTGATCTAACCTTGTTATCAAGTGTGCAGGGTTGATTAACTTGACGGGTCAAGAGGACCTGACATCAGACAAGAAGTCCAGTCAAGATGTGTGATTCTTGATTGGTGAAGTCCAAATGTGAGATTCTGATAGGAGGAAGTTCGGATGTGCGATTCCGGCAGGAGATCAGGATGTTTGATTCTCGGTTTGCGAAGTCCAGATATACGATTCTAGCAGGAAAACCTAGTGGGTCAGATTGGACGTTGAGAAGGTAACTCGATATCTTCACTAAAGGAGAGTGAGTAAGTGTGGAAGTGTTCCGATTGAGGGGACAATAGGAGTCGGTCCAATATAGGTCTACTTCAGAAATCTAAATTGAGACTCTGACTAGATCATGGTCTTGAGGACAGAGTTTAAGTCATAAATTATTTATTATTGTGCTAACATTATCTTATAGGTCATTATTTATTATGTTGGATTAATACATTTTGTAAGGCAAAAGGAGCAAAATTTTCCTTAGGTGAACAATACCCGAGGTGCCTTCCATGGGATGGAAGGAGCCTTCAGTACTATTCATGGAATGTGCCTTCGGTGCTATGTAAGACACCTTCCATCGGATAAAATTTGACTTCGTTAATGATAAGGATCAACACTTTTTGGAGATCAAATATTGCACATTGGAGGCGACTTTAATGCTATGGAAGGTGCCTTCCACACCTTATAAAAGTGTTGCTTGACCAAACATTTGAATCCATCTCTCATACAAGTTTCTATGCATCTGATTGGCATTCCAACTGCTTTGGCTTCCTGCTGCTGCCCTGCTATGACTCTGCTATGCCCGACAACTGCTGAGAAGTCATCCACCACCGAGCGTGATCCGATTATCTTCGAAAGTGTTGAGTAACGAGTTTTAGTATTGTACTTAATTATTGTAAAAGAAAAAGTGTAGCGTGTTACATTTTGTCCTATTTTTTTTGTACTCGATCCCCTCTTCCGACGGTTCCAGAAGAGGTTGTTAGTGGATTACCCATCGATTGGTCCGCGAGACCTAGGTCTTGGAGTAGAGGTCGTCGAAGGCTCCAAACCAAGTAAACCCACTTACGTTCTTGTCATTTTTTTGTTTATGTTTTTATTTCCTTCGCACTTACCTACTCTAACGTTAAAAGAAAAGAAAAAGTTTTTCAAAACCATGTGATTCACTCATCCTCTCCCCCCCCCCCCCCTCACATGTGTCTCGATCTAAAAAGTGGTATTAGAGCAGGTTTTGCTCTGAATTAGTGCAACCACCAATCAAGCCAGGGTACCCTTTTTTTCGAATTTTAGTTTTTCTTATCTTATTTGAATTGATAAAATTTACCTCTTAAGATAATTATTTCTTTTTCGATTTTTACTCGAAGTTTGTGCAACACCACTCGAGCCTTCGACGTTTTTTTCCTCAAGCATTACTAATCTAAGACTAAGTCTTACTACTTCTTTCTAGTTTTCTATTTCAGTAATCAATGGCCCAACTTGAGGGATTCAGCACCGCTCGTCCTCTTCTCTTCAATAGAAATGACTTTCTATATTGGAAGAAGAGAATAGAGTTTTACTTGAAGATGGACATCGAGTAATGATTTACCATTCGATGAGGGTACCGAGCAGTTATAGACAAAGTAACTAAAGTACAACACAATTCAGAAAGATGGAGTCCCGAAGATAAGAAGAAAGCCCAGATCGACTCAAAATCCTTGAACACAATCCAATGCAGACTCACAAAAGAAGAACTCAACTGAGTCAGCCCGCACGAGAACACAAAGGAGCTATGGGTTAAGCTCATCGAGTTACATGAAGGAACTAACTATGCCAAGGTAACTAAACGAGACCTACTTCTAAATTCATTATTTAATATTAAAATATAGGACAGAGAAACCGCAAGCCAGTGACACGTGAGTATCAAGGATATCCTCAACATCCTACACATGATTGGACATCAACTCGAGAACTGTAGCGTTATCAGGTATGGTCTGAACTCGTTTCCTCTAACCTCACTATGAGCATCAATCGTAGATGCCTATAAGGTTTCTCGGAACCTTTCAAAATTAAAATTAGATGAATTATTTTGTGAATTAGAGTTGCACGAACAAACTAACACCACAAAGGTTGAGAAAGGAATTGCATTTCTTGCAGGTACCTCAAAGGGAGCTAAACTCGAGGTGGAAATTGAGTCCAACTTAGAATCACATGAAGAAGAGCAACTAGTGAACATGGTAAGGAAGATGTTTACTAGATGCAAGAAAAACTTTACCAAATGCAACATAAAGAAGATGTTCAAGTCTGCATTCAGCAACTCAAAGGCGAACATCACATGCTACGACTGCGACAAGAAGGGGCACTTCAAACATGAATGCCTGAACGAAGAGAAGATCAAGAAGACAAAGCAAAAGAAAACACTAAAGGCAACTTGGGACGAGTATTCCTTGGACTCAGAAGCTGATGAGCCAAAGCAAACTAGCCCTTACGTTGATGGCAATCAGAGGTGAAACAGATAAAGAAGAAGAATCCGAATATGAGTCAAGCAACGGATCTGCATCTGGTTTAGACGAACCAACTAGGGTAATATTTAATTATACTATAAAATTTTTAAGAATTATTTCCTGCTTAAATAATAAATTAATAAAACCTGAGGAATATTTTAAATTCTTCCTTAAGAAAAATAGTATCCTTAAAAGGTAGATCCGCTACCGTAACTACCCCTAGTGGAAAATAACATCCTTAAGGAATAACTGAGCATGACCTCCTTAACTAACCAAGTTCAAAATAGAAATTCAACTTAAGTTACAAATCTTGAGGAAGAAAATTCAGTTTTGAAAAATCAAGTTAAAGAGTTAAAAGAACAGTTGGAAAAGTTTATCTCAGGATCCAAGTATTTAAACATGATACTTGAATCCCAAGGAGCTGTGTATAATAAATTCGAACTTGGATACAAGTCTAACCCAACCTTTAAATTATTCTTAACCCTAACTCAAAATAAAAAACTAACTAAAGCTTGGATTCCGAAAACGTGTCTAGCAACACAAGTAGAACTCAATCAATACTATATACCAAAAAATAAAATTCACTACCTAAATCAAAATAAACCAAATAACTCACTCTTAATTTTAAAAATTAAACCTTAAAACTAAATTCAAACCTAAAGAATAAAATCAAATCAAATAAATCAAAAACTAAACATAAATTAAATAAAAATAAAATTAATTTAAACTCAAACTATAACCAAATCTATTATAATTATAAAGCAAATCGACACAAACCCAAAACCTAAATCCAAAGTTCAATAATTCAGGGGGAAACTCTAAATTAGTTGTCACCTTCAAAATAATAATTTACTCAGCTGAGTAATTAGGACTTGGATAAATAGGGATAAAAGTTTAACTTGATAAACAGTACTGGAGAAGTTTCGGATTATAGTAGGTTAGGGAAGCTCGGTCTATGCATGTCTAAGAAGATATGACCTCGACCTGATACATTTGGCTTAGTACAACTAATTGAAATTACCCCTTACTAATCTTAACTAGTTGGACCAAAGTTTTGTATTAAGTTCAGTGAATAGGACTATTTAAAAAATTTTGAAGACGTAGTTACTCTAATGATGTCTAAGTGACTCACCACAGCTTAGACATTTATCCAAAAAATGCATGTTTATTGAACCCAAAGCTAAATTTGAATCTAACAAAAGTTAAATCAAACCTTGAAATTCAACTAACTCATCTCACAAAATTATAAGATTCCTTGATTGAAAATATAGATCGGGTGAGATTAATAAGGATTAAATTAAAAAATAAAATAAATTAAATTAAATTAAATAACCTCAAATTAATTAACTAAAAATTAAATTCAAATTAATTAAAATTAAATCCTAACCTATTTTAAAACTTAAAATCACATTTATACTTAACGTAAATTAGAATCGAATTAAATTATTTTTTTTAAAAAAAATAAAGGGTCGGCACCGAAGGCGCCTCAGATACAATCGGAGGTGCCTTATGAAGGGCGAAAAAATTCACCCCCAACCGACTGAAGGCGCCTTCCGTCGGTTTAAGGTGTCCTCCATAACACATGGAAGGCGCCTTCCATCGGGCTGAAGGTGCCTTCAACCTAATTTTTTACAGCGAATAGAGGCTTGCTCTGTTCACATTTGTGTTCACATCAAGGCACCTTCTAACCCACTTTTCCACCATTTTCTTCCCTTTTCTCTCCAAAACTCTAAGAATGTCTCCTCGGTACACTCTAACTCCATATATCTAGTTGTTTTTGCCTATTTGTATTTTTTTTATGAATGTTTGCATGTATACACTACTTTAGGAAATGATGAAATGTTATTCCATCCCAGCCTAGTTCAAGCAGTATCCCCTCTGTCGATGCTAAATTTCCCACTGAGTAACTGAGGCTAGAATTTTTAGAGCATTCATATATTGCACTTAAATTTAGGTTTCTGAGTAGGTCATTCTTCACTCGATACTGTACCTCTATTATAGAGGTTATTGACTATTATCAGTTAGATAGGCTAGTTTACTATAGTCATTCAGTAAACTTAGACTTGTGTGCCTAATTCTATAACAACCTAGTTAAGATTGATGATCTGACATACTGCACTAGAGTCGGTGGGAAGGACTTTAGGTTCTCACCCACTCTATTGTATGATACCTTAAGATTTAGGAGATCTGCATGCCCCTTTCTGTGTTGCCCTAGTAGGGATTTACCCATATTAGATTGGACACTATCCATATGTATTTTTTAGGGAAGGAGAGACTACTTACTGTGACAGACTTCAAGTCTCTCTCTCTCTTAGGGTTCAAGACTATATCCTATATTGAGTTCTGACCACCTGTATTTTGTCGATTACATCTCGCGATGTTGCAATGATGCGTCCTTCCCACTCCTTTTTCTTGTATGCACTATGCCAGCACCTAGACATCGACATTGCATTACACATGTTTCAAAATGTCATTCATGCATCCAGTCTCGTTACTAGGCAACATGTTCATATGCCCTACTGTCACATTTTGACTTATATATTTTCAACCATAGGGCTAGATATGACCCAAGGTACGCCCACTTCCCTTGGCATATATGATGAGGTTGGTTAGCGTCAACTTGCATTAGTGCATATAGATGTCACTACTTAGGGGAGACTATCTTAGAGAGTAGGGCTGCAACCAAATATTCTAGATAAGGCCGAGGAGGATATGTCACCTATTATTCTGGCCGAGGGAGAGGAGATGCCAACATTTACGATAGAGGAGCTCGTTGGACCTCTTCCGACCTCGACCCAGCCCTCGACTTTGATTCAACCCTCGACTTCACTTTTTATAGAGGACCAACTTGCCAAACTTTAGGAGTCTTTCGCACAAATCCGACAGTTAGTTTGAGAGGGGTTCAGCTCACTTCAGGGGGATATGACCACCGGATTTACCTCTTTCCTGGAGGAGATGACCACCGAACTTCGGCAACTCAATATACAGATGCAGTCGAATCCTTCGGGCTTTATAAGTGCCAGAGCAGCTCCCACCTCCACCTGTAGATAATGATGACTAGACCTAATTATATTCAGTGCACTGCTATATGTTATTGTATCTATTTGACTTGATCTATATAGTCAGTGTCTTTCACCTTATCTGGATAATCTAGGAAATTCCTTTGTAGAGTAGGATGTCTTTCCTTAAAATGATTTTCAAATGGTTTGCAAATTTTAGAAAAATTCTTTACTTATATTTTCTAAAAATTCTTATTTCCTTAGTATTTCAAAATTAATTTTGGCCTTACACTAGATCAAATCTATAGAAAGCATGTTCTCATAGATCTAGGTATCGAGCATCTCACAAACACAATAGATCTACCTTAATTGTGTATTCAAAAACTTAGAACAACGTGAGATGCATATGCCTATTGTCTGGACTTAAGATGTTTATATAGTGTATCAACATAAGTCTGAGCGAAAAATACCAAAATTACAATGATCAGGTAGTAATCTATTTTAGTCAAACACTAACTTGATATATTTACTTAACTTGAATAACCAAGTGAACACTGCTATCTTTTGATAATTAGCGAGTAACTGACGGTTAGACATTTATGATCGAATTTTTAGATGAATATTATTTTAAAAATATATCAGGTTCAGGGGAGGATATTTGAAAATGACTTTCAAAATAAATTATTTCCTTTCCTACTACTTGTTGCAAAAATCACTTTCAAAATTTTTTACAAAATATGTTCAAAAATACCTTTCAAGTACTTGCTTTTCAAAAATTCTTATTCTTTTTTCAAATAAGTATTTTTCTTCTTTAAAAAATCTATATTTGAAAATACTTCCAAAACTATTTTACTTAGACAAATTCTTTACAAACTTTTTAAAAGGAGCTTTGAACAATTGAAATTTAAAAAATACTTTTCAAACAAGCTATATTTTTAACAAATATTTTGAAGTCTGTATTTCTTGTAAAATTTATTTTTACAAAATCATTTGTTTTGCAAAGTCCATTTTCAAAATGTTGAAAATCTTTTGAAAAATCAGAAAATTTTTGTCGAAATACTTTGAAAAATACTTTAAAAGATGGTTTTCAAACACTTTGAAAAGTTTTTGAAAATTTTTAGAAAGCTCTTGCACAAATTTATTTTACTTAGTAAAATTTCCTTGAAAATACTTTAAATTGTTTTACAATATTCATGCAACATTTTTTTAAAGTATTTTATATCATACAAAACGATTTCTAAACTACTTTCATAGTTAAAGCTTTGCAAAATGATTTACTTTAGTAAATTAATATTTTCAACATTTTGAAACTATTTTGAAAAGGTTGAGAATTTCTTTAAAACTTATATTAAATCCTCCCTCCAATAAAACCTACAGATTTTTTTAAGCTCTATACTTACTAAAGTTTTATTACAATCTGCTATGTTTACTACATTATTTTTAATGAATGTCAAAGAGGAGGTATGATTAAGTAAGAAAAATATAAGAAAAAGACAAACTAACTAAATCTTGAAATTCTTAACCCTAAAGTGATCAAGGAAATAAAATGAAAATTGAAATTATTTAATTTTATTTCTTTTAAATCATGTTATTTCTATTTCCTTTTATTGTGTATTTTTCTAACTTTAACTCAGGTTGTCATTACATCAAAAAGGGAAAGATTGTTGGTGCATTTGACACCAATGATCAAACCTGAATTTTAATGAATGACAAATGGATTAAAGTTAGATTTGTTGTTGATCTAACTTTGTTATCAAGTGTGCATGGTTGACTAACTTGATTGGTCAAGAGGCCTTGACACCAAGCAGGAAGTCCAGTCGGAATGTGCGATTCCTGATTGGCGAAGTATGGATGTGAGATTCTTGTAGGAGGAAGTATGGATGTACGATTCCGGCAGGAGATCGGTGTTGAGACACTTTGGAGCTAGAGGGGGGGGGGGGGGTGAATAGCTCGTCGCGCTCGTTTGCTTGCTTCGTAGATGATGTGCAACGGAATAAAACTCGAAGCAAACTCTCCAATGCTAACATGTAGATTTACTTGGTATCCACCTCAAGAAGAGGTGACTAATCCAAGGATCCACACACATGAGCACTCTCCACTAAGAAAAACACTCCTTCTTGGAACAATCTGGAGGTGGAGAAACCTCATACAAACTCACACAAGCATACAACTTGAAATAAGAAGTAAATGTAAATAATACAATAAATAACCTCTCTTGTTTGATCTCGTGAAGCTTGTGGATGCCTCTTGACTCTTGGAAGTGCAACAACACTTGTCCCCAAGATGCTCCAAGAACTGGAGGAAGAATTGTGAGCTCGGTGGAGAAGATCTGAAGAAGTCTATGCACGTGAAACCTTTTATCGTGCGCACAACGACTAGTTTTTCAAGCTTAATCGGCTAGCCTAATCGATTAAGCCTTTCTAATCGATTAGCCCAATCGATTAGGAAGCTTTCTGTTCGTGCGAGAACAAGCCGTAAGTGATTAAGCTTCCCTTCTTAATCGCTTACCAAACTCTTTGTGCATTTGCGAAATCCAAGCATAATTGATTGTCGTAATTGATTAAGCTCCGATAATCGATTAACCTAATCGATTACGGACCTCTCTGTGCATTCGCGAACTTTGCTTAATCGATTGCCCTAATCGATTAAGCTTCAGCAACTAACCTAATCAATTACCAAACCCTAACTTCCAAACCGAAATCAAAGGTTCCCTTACCCAACATCCGGTCAACCTTGACCTAATGGGACTCCACATTGCCTAGCATCTGGTCAGCCTTGACCTGCTGGGACTTCTTCACCATGTGTCCGGTCAATCCTTTGACCCACTTGGACTTTCTATCTCATGTCAAGTGTCCGGTCAACCTTGCACTTGGACTTCCCATCTCGTGCCAAGTGTCCAATCAACCTTGCACTTGGACTTCCCATCTCATGCCAAGTGTCCGGTCAAACTTGACCCACTTGGACTTTCCAACACCAGATGTCCGGTCAACCTTAGCCCACCTGGACCTCCACATGCCTGGTTCATATAGGAGAATCGGTGGCCGGCTTTAGGGGGGGTTGGATAGCTAGGCCACCCCCAAATCGATTTCTTCTCTACAAGCGGATTAGTGCATAGCGGAAATACAAAAACTATAGCAATGAAAAACAAACAAGAATACCAACGCTAACAAGCTCGATGTAACGTGATTCGGAGATTACTTGCTCCTACTCCACGACGTGTCCTTGAGGTGGATGAGCCCTTGATCCTTCGGTGGATCTGCCCCCGACAATCTCCGGCTAGAGTTTCTCCTTCTCGGTGGAGCAAACCTCTCACAAAGGTCTCTTCCTCTTTACAAGATGAAACTTAGGATTGGAGAGGAAGAGTAGACTTGAAAGCTTTGGGCAAGACTAAGAGAGTTTACAATGAGTACCAGTAACCTTCTCTAATGCCCCAAGCTTCCTATAAATAAGAGGAGAGAGTTGATCAAGATATCAACTCAAACCCCGACACCAGTCGACTGGTCCAAGCATCAGTCGACTGGTGTGCCGTTGGACCCAGCCAACGGCTCTTTGCAGAAAGCCAATTTCTGCCAATGGCCATATACCAGTCGACTGGTCCCCGTAGTCGACAAGCACATAATCATTTTGTGCATTCTGTGAAATAGGATCAGTCGACTGGTCTAATGACAGTTCGACTGATCCCAATACATTCTCACACACTCATCCTCGGAGTCACCTTTGAAGTCCTCTTCCTCGTCCTTCGTCCCTCAGATGCACCCGAGCCCGCGGCTCCTCTCCGTGTCATCCTTCACGTTCCCTTGAAGTCCACTTCCCTCGGCTCCACTCCATTGCTCCTAGTCCGGCAGTCCCTCAGATGTTTTCCACACCATCCTTCACCGACTCAAGGATCCGAGCCCTTGGATGAGCTTTCCACACTTGGCCGCACCAAGTTCTCATGTGTTTCACCAAGTCCTGTAAGACTCAAACATATATCAAATACATATGAGAGCCTAACTTAAACTGTTTGACATACACATCAAAACTTAGGTCGATTGCACCAACAATCTCCCCATTTTTGATGTATGGCGATATGTTTAAGTTAGGCACATATAATAACTTTTGAAAATTAGAAGCAATATGTAAACATGAAGCATAAAACCCATCTCCCACTTAACATATGCTCTCAACCTTAATTTTCAAAATTTTATACATAAGTATGAGAATAAAGGTTTCTAACTTAAACCTTCCCTTTTCTACCCCTTTGACACCATCAAAAATATTGTACCAAATACGTACACATTCTATGGTATCAAATCTAACAAAATTTAGACCACAAAATTAATTTCAGAAACCATCAGAATGCTGAAAGGTTGGTACCTGTCACAGTCGACTGGTACATTCTGAAATCAATTTTCAGCCTTCTGAAGCCACATTCAGAAATTCATAAAAAAATTCAAAAAATTTGAAAAATCATGAAATTTGGACAACATATTTCTTGAAATGTCCTTTAACTAGGAAAAATATGTTTTCATAAAAAGTCAAAGTATTTTTGAAATTTTGACCAAATCTCAAAAAGTATCAAAAATATGCAAGTTTGTATCAAATTAACACAAAGTTTTGCAATCTTATATTTCAATATAGCTATACCATAGTAAATAAAACATAGAATTATTTTCAAAACATTTAAAATGTCCAAATATGATCTATGGGCAATATGTCCATTAATTGAACACTTGCTTTCCCCATAGTTGGCCTATGATTACTAAAATTTGATACATTTCATAATTTATCAAAATGCCATAAGCATAAGTGAATTATTAGTATAATCCTATTATCTCACATTTATGGTTAGAAAATAATGTAAGTTATTGTGAGATAAAGGTAACCTCTACTTAGCCCTTTTGATCATGAATCTCTATCAAGGCTAAGTGCTCCCCCTTAAGGTCTCAAGTCAACCATTTTTCAAGGATTTGAATTATGATTTCTATGGTTGACTTGACCTAAAATCCTCTAACCTTTGAGGATTGATTTTGGTACCCAATAGAAATTCTTTCTAATTGGGTTAACCAAATACTCCTTGGGGATCCATTTTCTATCTATGGTCTTGGTTTTTGATTGCCCCCTAGCAAGTAGACAATGGTAGGTCTTTTCATTGTTGAGTTCATTGTATTCTAACCCATTTTTCTTAAAACTTACCCTTTGACTCCCAATGATCATATTTAGAGTTTTAGAGCCAATTTCAAATTTTCTAAGGGAATTGGTAAGGTATTCTACCTTTTCCCTTAATTTCCTATTTTCTTCTTCTAAACATGAATCATTCGAAAAATTAGAAGAATCATGCATATTATTATCCTTAATAGTCATGGATTCTAATTTTTCTTCAAGCATGCAAATGTCATTTTTCAAGGATTTATTTTTCCTTTTAGCTTTAAACAAATCATCATTTGTACTTGAAATAATTTTGATTAAAATATGAGGAGGAAGATTATGTACCTCACTTACTGAGAAGTCCGAATCCGAAGTTTGACCTCCCCCTTCACTTGAGCTCCCCTCTTCATCTTCACTTGAGCTCTTTCCCTCTTCATTTTCGGATGAGGTGGAGGCTATATCATCAATTTCCATTAGAGCAAAATTGACTACATGGTGCTCTTCTTCCTCCGATGATGATGAAGGATCATCCCATGTTGCTTTTAGGTTTTGAGCCTTCTTCCCCTTTTCTTTTGTCTTCTTCTCCTCCCTCTTCTTCCCTTCTTTCTTCTTCAAGAGAGGACAATCATCTCTTATGTGTCCCTCTCCTTGGCAATTGTAGCAAATTACCCTCCTTGTTTTACTTTTGCTTCTTGAGCTTTTCCTAGCATAAGATTTGTTAGTAGAAAACTTTTTAAATGCCCTTCTCATTTTTCTTACCATATACGTCTCTTGATCACTATCTATTGAGGTGCTTGATTCTTCGGAATTAGAGGATGGTGGGGATGAAGACTTCTTCTTCTTACCCTTTCCCTTGTTTGCCACAAGAGCTACTCCTCTTGATCTATGAGCTTCTCCATCTAATCCTTCAACTCTTGTTTCGTGGAGCTCCATTGTTGAGAAGAGTTCATCTAGAGAGGATTTCTCTAGGTCCTTTGATATGTAGTATGAATCTACAATGGAGCTCCAAGTTGTGGTTCTTGGGAAAGCATTTAGGGCTTTCATCATCATATCTCGATTTGAAAGTGTCTCACCTACACTTGTTAGTCCATTAATAATTTTCTTAATTCTAGAATGTAAAATTGATATCTTTTCTCCTTTCTCAATCTTGATATTGTTGAGTTGAGTTCGAAGGAGGTCTCTTCTTGCCAATTTTGCTTCCGATGTCCCTTCATGAAGCTCCACTAGCTTTTCCCATAACTTCTTGGTGCTTGAATAGGTTCCAACCCTTGTTACTTCTTGTTGGGGAAGAACATTTAGTAGATGATGGATTGCCTTGGAATTTGCTAGATGCTCTTCTTTTTACCTTTTGGTCCATCTTGTTATGTCAATTGTTTCATTGTATTCATCCTTGGGCTCTTCAAAATCACTTCTCATGATTAGCATAATGTCAAAATCGGTATTGAAAAATACCTAAATTCTTTTCTTCCACCAAGAGAAGTCGCCTTTGAATTTGAGTGGATGAATGTTTGACCCGACCATTTTGATGAATGTTCTTCTTGGCGATTAGTCCATTGAAGGGCAACCTTGCTCTGATACCAACTGTAGGAGAATCGGTGGCCGGCTTTAAGGGGGGTTGGATAGCTAGGCCACCCCCAAATCGATTTCTTCTCTACAAGAGGATTAGTGCGTAGAGGAAATACAAAAACTAAAGCAATTAAAAACAAACAAGAATACCAACGCTAACAAGCTCGATGTAACGTGGTTCGGAGATTACTTGCTCCTACTCCACGATGTGTCCTTGAGGTGGACGAGCCCTTGATCTTTCGATGGATCAGTCCCCGGTAATCTCCGGCTAGAGCTTCTCCTTCTCGGTGGAGCAAACCTCTCACAAAAGTCTCTTTCTCTTTACAAGATGAAACTTAGGATTGGAGAGGAAGAGTAGACTTGAAAGCTTTGGGAAAGACTAAGAGAGTTTACAATGAGTACCAGTAACCTTCTCTAATGCCCCAAGCTTCCTATAAATAAGAGAAGAGAGTTGATCAAGATATCAACTCAAACCCCGACACCAGTCGAATGGTCCAAGCACCAGTCGACTGGTGTGCTGTTGGACCCAGCCAATGGCTCTTTGCAGAAAGCCAATTTCTGCCAACGCCCATATACCAGTCGACTGGTCCCCGTAGTCGACAAGCACAGAATCATTCTGTGCATTCTGTGAAATAGGATCAGGCGACTGGTCCAATGACCAGTCGACTAGTCCCAATACATTCTCACACACTCATCCTCGGAGTCGCCTTTGAATTCCTCTTTCTCGGCCTTCATCCCTCAGATGCACCTGAGCCCGCGGCTCCTCTCCGTGCCATCCTTCACGTTGCCTTGAAGTCCACTTCCCTCGGCTCCACTCCATTGCTCCTCGTCCGACGGTCCCTCGGATGTTTTCCACACCATCCTTCACCAACTCAAGGATTCGAGCCCTTGGATGAGCTTTCCACACTTGGCCGCACCAAGTTCTCATGTGTTTCACCAAGTCCTACAAGACTCAAACACATATCAAATACATATGAGAACCTAACTTAAACTGTTTGACACACACATCAAAACCTAGGTCGATTGCACCAACAGTTCATTCATCAGGACTTTCCTTCTGCCTAGCTTCACTCACTAGAACTTTCCTTCTGTCTAGCTTCACTCACTAGGGCTTTCACCTGGCTTCACTCATCAGGATTTTCCATCTGCCTAGCTTTACTCACTAGGACTTTTCTTCTACCAAGATTCACTCACTAGAGCTTTCACCTAGCTTCACTCACTAGGGCTTTCACCTGGCTTCACTCACTAAGATTTTCCATCTACCTAACTTCACTCACTAGGACTTTCCATCTGTCTGGCTTCACTCACTAGGACTTTCCATCTGCTTGGCTTCACTCACCAGGACTTTCAACACCAAGTGTCCGATCAATACTGGCCCACCTGGATTTTTGTCTTCTGTCAACCTTCCCGTTGGACTTGCCCTTGCTTAACCTCCAGTTAGGACTTTTCAATCAAGTATCCGGTCAACTTTGACCTACTTGACCAATCTCCACACATGGACAATTGCAATTACAATCTCCATATATTGTCTAATATCAAAACTCAAACATCAAGACTCAAACTTGAGTCAACTCAAGCTTAGTTAACCTGGTCAACCTTGACCCAAGGGATATTGCATCAACAAACGGGGTGTTTGATTCCCGGTTTGCGAAGTCCGGATGTGTGATTCTGGCAGGAAGACCTGGTGGTCAGATTGAATGTCGAGAAGGTAACTCGACACTCGGTAAGTGAAGGTAAGTCACTGGAGGAAAGTGATTAAGTGAGGACGTGTCCTGATTGAGGGACAGTAGGCGTCAGCCCAATTTAGGTTTATTTCAAAAATCTAAATTGAGACTCTGACTAGATCCTGATCTGAAGGACAGGGTCTAAGTCATAAATTATTTATTATTGTGCTAACCTTATCTTACATGTCATTATTTATTATGTTGGATTAATACATTTTATAGGATAAAGGAGCAAAAATTATCTCGGGTGAACATTACCCGAGACACCTTCCATGGGACGGAAGGTGCCTTCAGTACTATTCATGGAAGGTGTCTTCCATCAGATAAAATTTGACTTCGTCGGCAATAAGGTGTTGGGTTCGTCGGGCCGCGAAAACCGCTTTTTCGCGTCGCGGAAACCCCGAGTCACCCAAAGCCATGGATCTCGTGCAAAGATTCGTAAACAAAACTTTTCGGAAAACCTTTTTCTTGTACGAGTTTGTAAAAACTTTAGATCTACACTAGATGAGAGTTATACCTTCGAAGCGAAGCCCTTCGCGTTCCCGCTCGTCCAAGAAGTTGCCGGATCTCTAGACCGTCAAGTGTACGGTCCTCTAGAAGTATCCACACGAACAATCCTTGATGGAGAAGACCAAACAAAGGTGTGCTAGCACCTTGTCTTGTTCGGCTAAGAGAGGAGGAGAGGGAGAAGAGAGAGCTCTAGAGGAAGAAGATGACTTAATCACACTTGAATGAAAAATGAAAAATTCATTCCCCACTCAAGTGGCCGGCCACCTCTTGGAGGTGTAACTCCCCACATTAATTCCAATTAATGTGGAAACCATTAAGAGTTGTAACCCCCATGAGGTGGCACTCTAGGATGATGTGGATCAACACTATTGGTCCACATCTTGCCACCTCACTAAATGACATGGCAACAAGTGTAACCTCCTCATTTAATGTGGGCCGGCCACATTAAATGCTATGGAGGCTTGTAACCTCCATGAGGTGGCACACATTGATGATGTGGAGCAATCCTATTAGTCCACATCTTGCCAACTCACTAGTGATGTGGCAAAAAGTCAAGTCAAACATGACTTTTTCTCTTCCTCTCAAATCAAGTCAAACTTGATCAAATCTCTCTCATGGTTGATCTAATCCAACCATATGATTCAAGTCAACTTAATATAATGAATCTAATTCATTAAATTAAGTTGATTTAATGAGTCATAATCTAAATTAGACTCATTAAATACATGAATCAACTTGAGTCCAACTCAATTAGCCCAATTTGGATTTCTCTTAATCCAATATGATTCATCAAATGAATCTAATCCTCTTGGTTCATCATATGAACCAAATCTCCATCTAATTGTCCTTAGTGTGTGACCCTATAGGTTCTTGTAACGTTGGCAATGCCCTAAACCCATTTAGGAGCATAAGTAATGAGCGGTATCTAGCAACACATCATTACTACCCAAGTTACAAGAATGTCGAGATCCGACATCACCTTGTGACTACCAATTGTGACTCCTCACAAAATATATGACATTGTCCTTCTATCCTAGACATCTAGATTGATCAATGTGAGGCATAGACCGTGTCATCCTCTAATCAATCTAAATCTTGAACTCCAAGTAGACTCACTCGATCAAATGAGCTCAACATCTAATGTTGACTCATTTGGGCATGACCATGCACTTAGTGGTCTCACTCTATCAAGAATAGCGATGTCGCTCCCGTCATATGGGAGGGATAGATCCCATCTACATCACTCACATCCCTCTGCATAATTCATTACATACCCAGTAATCGCCTTTATAGTCCACCCAGTTACGGATGACGTTTGACGAAACCAAAGTACATAACTCCTTATGTAGGGATCCATGGTGACTTCAGGTCCAAGGACTAATAGTCATACTAATAGCCACATGAGAAAGTATATGACACTCATATAACGATCCATGATACTTTCTCATGGCGGGTCATTCAGTATACATTCTCCAATGTATACCCATGTGTCAGCTTGATATCTCTATATCCATGACTTGTGAGATCAAGTCATCGAACTGACCTACATGCTAGTCTTATTACATTAACATTGTCCCTGAATGTTAATACTCGACTAGGAATGATTTAGAGTAGTGTTCCCTATATCATCTCACTATCGATTCAACTAATCGATTGATATATGTATGAACCTTCTACTCAAGGATGCTATTATACTTAGTCTATTTGGTACTAATACAAATAAGTATAATAACCAAACAAATGCCTTTATTAATATACAAGAATATGATATACATGAGTCCATACAATTATCAAAAATGATTGGCTCTAGGGCTCTAATTAACATAAGGATCAACACTTTTTAGGATCAAATTTTGCACATTGGAGGTTGCTTCAATGCTATGAAAGGTTCCTTCCACACCTTATAAAAGTACTGCTCAACTAAGCATTCGAATCCATCTCTCATACAAGCTTCTACGCACCCGATTGATATTCTGACTGTTTTGGCTTCCTGTTGCTGCCCTGCTACGACTTTGCTATGTCCGACAATCGCTAAGAAGTCGTCCAACACCAAGCATGATCCAGTCATCTTCGCAAGTGTTGGGTAACAAGTTTCAATATTGTACTTAATTATTGTAAAAGGAAAAATGTAGCATGTTATACTTGTCCTTTTTTTTGTATTCGATCCCCTATTCTGGAGATTCCAGAATAGGTTATTAATGGATTACCCATTGTAGATTCGTGAGACCTGAGTCTTAGAGTAGAAGTCGCCAAAGGCTCTGAACTAAGTAAAATCGCTTACGTTCTTGTCCTTTTTTGTTTCTATTTGTATTTCTGCTTCACTTACTCTAACTTTAATAGAAAAGAAAAAGTTTTTCTAAACCACATGATTTACTCATCCTTTCATGTGCGTCTCGATCCAATAATATCCAGTGGCACGGCTCATGCTAGTCTCTGCACCCTGCCATGACCTACCCATGCCTCGCTCGGCAGCCTTGCCATGGGTGCCCATGCCCAATGGCATGGCCCATGGCCCGCCACTACAGATCCAATGCTCCATGCTCCACATGGGCGACCGTGCCAAGGGGCATGACTTGTGTGGACACCTCAATTTCCAACACTATTTAAAGGGGGCTTCTCCATTGGACTAGAGATCTTGACCTGGGGTTGTCCAAGGACCCCAAGGAGGTTAGAGGAGGAGTCTTCGAGGCATTCCAGAGCCATCTATGCATTGAGGAGCCATCAAGAGTGACTAGGAAGAAGATTCATAAGCGATCTTAAGCTTTTCTTCCTCTTCTCTATTTTTTTGAATTCGAATCTATTTGTTTGAGATTGTTGAACATGTTCGTTGGTTGTAACCCCTTATTCATGGGGTAATTTGCTGGATTCTAAGATTAGAGAGTAACCTCTATGCGATGTAGACACTATTTTTGTAAAATACCGAAAAAGGGTGAATAACTATAAGAAAATTTTTAGAAATTTTTAAATTTTTTCTGAAAATTTTTCGAAGCTCGTATGACGAGTTTAAGGGGATTAAATGTGGGGCCACGAGAAAGTCAATTTATACTACCCCATTTAAATGAGGAAAAATTTAAATCTTCCTTTTTCTTTTTCTTTCTTTTTTTCTTCTCCTCTCACGCCCGATCCTTTTCGTCTCTGTCCTAACCACTCCTTTTCCTAACTGGCGCCGCACGCGACGGTTTCTTCTTCCTCGCGATTAAAGCCGTGGCCGAGGATTTTGCATCTTCTTCTTCCCCTCTTCTTCCTCGACAGTCACTTCTTCCCGACACACCCCCTCTGCCCTCTGCGACGTCGCCGTCGCCGCAACCCACTTCTCTCCTTCTCCTCCGCTGAGCTACCTCCGCCCGATTCAGCCGATTTACTGAGCCCTAGGTTGCATTCACAACCGACCGACTTCCTCCTCCCTGGGTTCGTGACACCGCCGTCCTTCTCTAAGCCCTAGCTTCCGATCGCAACACTAGCTGTGTGCTCTCTTCATCGCTGCCTCACTCTTCTTCGATCTTCGCTGTGAACGTCCTATCGCTGGGCACAACCATAGCTGGAAGGGGGAAACATCAAGGGAGGGTTGAAGGCAGAGCATTGCTGCCACTTGAAGAGTTCTCCCGTGGATTTCACCAGTGGAGAGGAAGAGGTAAGATGAATAGATTTGGTTGGAATTAGGTTATGGTTGGACTAGTGATTTTCATTCCTTGATCTGATCCATGATCTCCACTTTTGATCTCATGGTTGATTTTTGACTAGTAAGGAAGAATCCAGCAAGGTGGTTTTCACTCTGAGGTGTTCTTGTCCAGCAACTGCTTACTTTGAATTTGCAGCAACTAGCAACCCCTCATTCTAGTAGCAAACGACCCTTCATCAACAACAATCAGCAGCTGTGATTTGAGGTAAAGTGTAGGATCATGATACATTTTATAGTGAATTTGGATTTACATGGTTAGATGTTATTCATCTTGTTCGTTAGGTTTAACTCGAATGATGGAATAATTAACCCTAGTTGAACGTTAGGTTATATTTAATTAGGGTTTAAATGTCAGGTCTAATCTAAGCTACGGTTAGATCCGAATTATTAGTTAACCGAGAATAAATGAACGAAGTAGGGTTCTGGTAAATAAGAAATTACTTTAGCTATGTGAAATATATGTAGCTAAATTAAATGTGGCTATTACAGAACATTGATTTAGGACGAGCACTTCGACGCAGAGGTTGTCTAGCTCGATCTCTATTTTTAAGGCGGGTACTTTGACTTATCTTTTAAGATATTGTCGTTTAATATGCATAGTAATATTTAACGAGTGGTAATATTTATGTTCATTTCTGCATTGGTATGCCATTATCTATTACCTGAGCATGTTGTATTTATTTCATGTTGTTGCATTCATGTTCCTTTGATTATATATGACCTTAAGGTAATGACATACCATGCCTTATAATGTTCAAGACCTAGGTTTTTATACCATATCTGACTTGTGTACCTAGACCATTGATTTGATCCATTTATCCTATGGTACACATTATGTAGAGATGGATAGGATCAGGATATTTCAATGCTTAGTGTCATGCACCATCTCGCATGATTGCATGTTGTGCGATAGTCAGCTCCATTATTGTTGGGCACATCGCCAGTTACATGGATCTGCACACACAACCACTCATGGGTTAGTGGTTTTTATCAAGCAGGGTGTGTTGCAACAGGTTGTTCTATCAAGGGCTCCGCTGGTCCACTCATGGGTAGTGTAACGCAGCGTGGTAGCAGGATAGAGATTCCTCCTCTGGATTGTCTCAGGGAGATGAGAGCATTGAGCTCCCCCACTTATGATTTAGGGTAGGAGGATAGGAGAACTCCGACAACATCCAGTTGTAACGCCCACCCTTCTTACCCACGGGCGGCGCTACGTTCTTATACTACTTACGTACATGTTTTACTATAACAGCGGAAGAATAAAAACTTTAAAGAATTTAATTTATTAAGCATAATATCACATATTCTGATTTGTTCAAATATTGATTCTATAACTAATCATATTAATTTGTCCGAATCGTTCTTTGCCGAGCCACCACCACACACATCACTATCTGCTCCTCCTGCTGCTCCGTTGTTCCGAATATCCGTCCCCCATATCTGCGGTACAAGGAAAGTAAGCTATGAGCACTCATGGCTCAGTAAGTTCCTTTCCTACTCACTGAAACCGAAAATCATCGTATATCAATATCATATGTAATATCATAAGCATACAACATACAAGGGTATCATATTCATATCATATTATCACATGACATTATATCTAATCATCAGATAATTCAAGTACACATGTAGGCAATGCATCATGAATTTGAAAACTTATACTAATAAGTACTTGAAATTAATATCATCATTAAGGGGATCCCGGTTTGTACCACATACATAATACGCGCGCTTCATAGGTAGGTCCAAGGTAGCAAGTCTTGAACCCTATCATGCATACATACTAGGCCCGAGTCTTACTCCATCGACCTAGGGCATTCAGAGGCCCATTACTGACGAGGCCCGAGTCTTACTCCATCGACCCCGGGGCGTTTACGGAGCCCACCCATGGTACAAACCCATACAAAAATAACTTATCATGCATAACTATCATATCATGTCCTTAACAATCTTTCATGCATTTCTTTTCATTATGTATAGCATTTCCTATGCTATCACATATCATGGCATATTACATAACATAATTTCATTTCTTCATTTTGTATAGCATTTCCTTATGCTATCACATATCATGGCATATTACATAACATTATGTATAGCATTTCCTATGCTATCACATATCATGGCATATAACATAATTTCATTTTCTCCTCATTATATTTAGCATTTCCTATGCTATCACATATCATGGCATATTACATAACATTATGTATAGCATTTCCTATGCTATCACATATCATGGCATATAACATAATTTCATTTTCTCCTCATTATGTTTAGCATTTCCTATGCTATCACATATCATGGCATATAACATAATTTCATTTTCTCCTCATTATGTTTAGCATTTCCTATGCTATCACATATCATGGCATATTACATAACATTATGTATAGCATTTCATGGAAGGAACCTTTGCACTAGTTCGGTTAGACAATAATCTTACTCACCTCTTTAAAATATTTTTGGTTGAAATCCTAAGGTTAGATACTCCTCTGATCATACATCATATCAATATAAAATCATGGAAAGGAATCCTTCTACATAGCATAGAAAATCTTATCATGAAATGAGGTCTTGTTTAAATCATCCTAGATTTGAAAACCTTTTCTTTAGCCGAATTTTTCTTAAATTCTTTCCTAGGTTTTCTAATCCTTATAAATCCGAAAATCACATAAAAGCCTTGTACCACAGGTGAGGGGAAGCTTACCTTCTTCGCTTAAGTTTCCTAGATTTGAGAACTTGCTTGGGGACCTTTCTTCCTTGCTTGCTTGCTCGGCACCAATGGAGGAGAAGAGTGGCTAGGTCTTTTCGTGGAGAGGAGGAGGGAGAAGAGACCTCTTCCTCTTGTGTTGCTCGGCAACAACAAGAAAGAAAAGAGGGAGGGAGTGAGGAGGAAGAAGAGGTTTCTTCCTCTTGTGTTGCTCGGCAATAAGAAGAAGAAAGGAGGAAGGGAGAGGGTTTTCGGCACCCAAGGGAGGAGAGGAGGAAAGTGAGTGAGGATGAAGTTGAAGTCACCCCTCCATGCCTATTTATACTAAAATGAGGGGAGGAAACTTGTCTTAATTCATCCTCCTTATTTACTTCTCTTCTTAATGTTAAGAATATTCTAGAGAAGATGCTTCTTGAGTTCTCCCTTAATTTCTCTCTTTTCTTTCCTTTAATTAAAATTCCTATCTCTCCTCTCACAATATCCTCTCCTATCCCACTTGGTTAACACATGCATGTATCCACAAGAGAACCAAGGATCAAAACTTGGTTATGTATATTTTTACTTCTTTTTACTCTCTTTTCCTTTTTAGTAAAAAGAATCCTTTCTTATTCTTAACCACTTAGTCCTCTCTCTCCTTATCAATAATTCTCCTATCCCCTTTGGTATCGTATACATGTTCCTTACAAGAGATCCAAGGTTCAATCTCTCTTCTAACGTTTTATTTTCTTTTGTACATAATAATTCATATATTACCCTATTATGCATTATGCATAAATATTTCATACATGTATTCATATTTCTTCCTTTTGTCTACATTAATTCCATACATTATAAATCATGCATAGATGATTTATATTCTCAACTTTATTTTCTTTCATAATCATCTAAATCCTTCCCATCTTAATATTTAACTTAGAATATCTACACCTTCTTTTCACTACATTCGTACTCTCATTACCCTTACTTTCTTATCTAGGCTTTCTAGGGGTGTTACAATCTCCCCTACTTATTGAAAGTTCGTCCCCGAACTTAGAATGACAATTTCTGCTCAGATTCCTTAGACACTGGTGGAGCTTACCCTTGGTATAAGCCAATCACACAAAAAGTAAAGTACATGTCATACATATCATGTATCATAAAAGCATGCATATCATATCATAAATCATGCATATTCTATTCACTTATCATTTCATGAAAGCATGCATATCATATCATAAACAATTAAATCACAAGCATACATGTCTAAGCATAAAAGTGTAGCATGTGATTAACCTATCATAAGGAACAATGTCATAGGTTTTAGATTGGTTCTAAGCTTCCAAATACCTTGTTGATTCATCATGGCAGCAATCATCTGTTGCTGTTCCGTAAGCTGTCGTTGTAGCTCAGTAACTACATGTGCCCAATCAGGTGGAGGTACGGTCTCCTCTGTTCTGGCATTTCGTTTTCTAGCCATACCTAATTTCCTAAATGATAACAAAATTAGTCTAAGTTATCATTTATGCATGAATATCTTAACACATCATGTCTAGGTTTCATGCCATGTTTGGGTTATCGTTGAGGTATTCTTTCTTAGGTTGTCATATCATCTTTAGATTACCTTACCATTCATACGCGTCAAGATCTAGCCGATGGTATTATCATTCTTACTTGACTCATGCTTAAATTGATACCATTTCTACTCCTTTTTATTCATCAAAAGCTTTTATTACATTTTTTTTTTATTCATAACTTCTTCTCTTAAAAGGCCAGGTAAGTTGCGACTACTCCTGCCATAAAGGACATGAGAGCAGTAGTCATTATCAACCCAACCTGTATCGACTTGCCCAGATCATCCTGGGATGGATCAGGCATTATCGGAGGTTGAATCTCCGATGCCTCTTCCGGGTCGATTATTGTCTCTTCATCCATTCCCTCGTCTTCTTCAACATGTTCGTCTGGTTCCATCGGGTCTTCATTTAGTTCCCCCTCGAGGTTGTTCAGTCCCCACTCGAAGTCTATTATATCGTTGGGGTTGAAGCCCATTTCCATGTATTCAGCAAGGTCAATTTCATCCTCGACCATCTCAGGAAACTCGTTCTCTTCTTCATAATACTCCATAATTTCTGCATCTTCTTCTTCGTTATTGTCCGAATTCCCTTCCTCGATTTCCTCGAGATCTTCCTCTCCGAACTCGCCGTGTTCCGGAGGTTCCGAGTCGCTCACATAGTTGTCGAAGTATTCCAGCATATCGGGTTCATCCGTGAACTCGAGGTATTCGCCAAAATATTCCACATCCTCAGGATCGTATTCGAACGGAATATGGTCCATTTCTACAAGGTTTTAAAGATTCATTATTCCTCTTATATTATAGCCTAAGGTTCTTGTATCTAGGCTACCATTCATGCATCCTAGAATATCACCTACTTATCATCATGCACCATTCTCTAGGGTATAACTTAAGGTATCCTTCCTAGGCTACCATTCATGCATCCTAGAGTATCATACTATTTTTAACCCATACTTGTCATCATGCACCCTTCTCTAGGGTATAGCTTAAGGCATCCTTCCTAGGCTATTATTCATGTATCCTAGAGTATCATACTAATTTTTGCATATAAATAAATTAAGCAACTGTACTTACTTGGAGCGACAGGAAGGAGCTTGATGTGTGTGTAGTGAGCTGGCAAAACCTCGCTCTGATACCACCTGTAACGCCCACCCTTCTTACCCAAGGGCGGCGCTACGTTCTTATACTACTTACGTACATGTTTTACTATAACAGCGGAAGAATAAAAACTTTAAAGAATTTAATTTATTAAGCATAATATCACATATTCTGATTTGTTCAAATATTGATTCTATAACTAATCATATTAATTTGTCCGAATCGTTCTTTGCCGAGCCACCACCACACACATCACTATCTGCTCCTCCTGCTGCTCCGTTGTTCCGAATATCCGTCCCCCATATCTGCGGTACAAGGAAAGTAAGCTATGAGCACTCATGGCTCAGTAAGTTCCTTTCCTACTCACTGAAACCGAAAATCATCGTATATCAATATCATGCGTAATATCATAAGCATACAACATACAAGGGTATCATATTCATATCATATTATCACATGACATTATATCTAATCATCAGATAATTCAAGTACACATGTAGGCAATGCATCATGAATTTGAAAACTTATACTAATAAGTACTTGAAATTAATATCATCATTAAGGGGATCCCGGTTTGTACCACATACATAATACGCGCGCTTCATAGGTAGGTCCAAGGTAGCAAGTCTTGAACCCTATCATGCATACATACTAGGCCCGAGTCTTACTCCATCGACCTAGGGCGTTCAGAGGCCCATTACTGACGAGGCCCGAGTCTTACTCCATCGACCCCGGGGCGTTTACGGAGCCCACCCATGGTACAAACCCATACAAAAATAACTTATCATGCATAACTATCATATCATGTCCTTAACAACCTTTCATGCATTTCTTTTCATTATGTATAACATTTCCTATGCTATCACATATCATGGCATATTACATAACATAATTTCATTTCTTCATTTTGTATAGCATTTCCTTATGCTATCACATATCATGGCATATTACATAACATTATGTATAGCATTTCCTATGCTATCACATATCATGGCATATAACATAATTTCATTTTCTCCTCATTATGTTTAGCATTTCCTATGCTATCACATATCATGGCATATTACATAACATTATGTATAGCATTTCCTATGCTATCACATATCATGGCATATAACATAATTTCATTTTCTCCTCATTATGTTTAGCATTTCCTATGCTATCACATATCATGGCATATAACATAATTTCATTTTCTCCTCATTATGTTTAGCATTTCCTATGCTATCACATATCATGGCATATTACATAACATTATGTATAGCATTTCATAGAAGGAACCTTTGCACTAGTTCGGTTAGACAATAATCTTACTCACATCTTTAAAATATTTTTGGTTGAAATCCTAAGGTTAGATACTCCTCTGATCATACATCATATCAATATAAAATCATGGAAAGGAATCCTTCTACATAGCATAGAAAATCTTATCATGAAATGAGGTCTTGTTTAAATCATCCTAGATTTGAAAACCTTTTCTTTAGCCGAATTTTTCTTAAATTCTTTCCTAGGTTTTCTAATCCTTATAAATCCGAAAATCACACAAAAGCCTTGTACCACAGGTGAGGGGAAGCTTACCTTCTTCGCTTAAGTTTCCTAGATTTGAGAACTTGCTTGAGGACCTTTCTTCCTTGCTTGCTTGCTCGGCACCAATGGAGGAGAAGAGTGGCTAGGTCTTTTCGTGGAGAGGAGGAGGGAGAAGAGACCTCTTCCTCTTGTGTTGCTCGGCAACAACAAGAAAGAAAAGAGGGAGGAAGTGAGGAGGAAGAAGAGGTTTCTTCCTCTTGTGTTGCTCGGCAACAAGAAGAAGAAAGGAGGAAGGGAGAGGGTTTTCGGCACCCAAGGGAGGAGAGGAGGAAAGTGAGTGAGGATGAAGTTGAAGTCACCCCTCCATGCCTATTTATACTAAAATGAGGGGAGGAAACTTGTCTTGATTCATCCTCCTTATTTACTTCTCTTCTTAATGTTAAGAATATTCTAGAGAAGATGCTTCTTGAGTTCTCCCTTAATTTCTCTTTTTTCTTTCCTTTAATTAAAATTCCTATCTCTCCTCTCACAATATCCTCTCCTATCCCACTTGGTTAACACATGCATGTATCCACAAGAGAACCAAGGATCAAAACTTGGTTATGTATATTTTTACTTCTTTTTACTCCCTTTTCCTTTTTAGTAAAAAGAATCCTTTCTTATTCTTAACCACTTAGTCCTCTCTCCTTATCAATAATTCTCCTATCCCCTTTGGTATCCTATACATGTTCCTTACAAGAGATCCAAGGTTCAATCTCTCTTCTAATGTTTTATTTTCTTTTGTACATAATAATTCATATATTACCCTATTATGCATTATGCATAAATATTTCATACATGTATTCATATTTCTTCCTTTTGTCTACATTAATTCCATACATTATAAATCATGCATAGATGATTTATATTCTCAACTTTATTTTCTTTCATAATCATCTAAATCCTTCCCATCTTAATATTTAACTTAGAATATCTACACCTTCTTTTCACTACATTCGTACTCTCATTACCCTTACTTTCTTATCTAGGCTTTCTAGGGGTGTTACACCCGTCCACTCGATCGCTCAGGAGCAGTGATGGTAGAGTGCACGGTTGTCACAGCCCTACCCACTCAGTCTCACCATCATGTGTGAGACGACTGATTGGCGTCAGGGGTGACCAGGACATGTTGCATCATATGCACTGACTGCATTTATTACTTGTGTTTGTTGCACTTTATATGCTGCATATTTGGTGGATGCATGTGTTTGACATGCATACAGGATTTATGATACTACTTTCCCTTACAGTTTTACATTTTTCATATGATATATCCAGGAGACTGTGCACATATCTATTATTAGTTGCTATTTCTTACTATGCATGTCAATAGTTATCGGCTGATTAGTTGTCTCACTCTGTTGATATTACTATTTTTAGGTTGAGGCTGTCCAGAGGATTTCCAGTCGCTAGTTCCCCCCTCCAGGTTGTGAGGATGGCAGAAGAGGTAGGTTTGGAAGTATGCTGGTGATTTGAGTTTTATGGGTGTAGTTGAGTAGGATATTTGAGATGATTTCCTTATCATTGCTTATGTTCGGTTTTTACTATTAAACTGCGTGGGTGCTTGCTTATATATATATATATATATATATATATATATATATATATATATATATATATTCCAGCTGTGTTGGCCGAGATTTGTGTGACCTAGAGGGCTTGTAGGTATATCTCAGATTGTTACCCGTACATGGGAGATGTTGTCGAAATTTCTTCTAGCAGGGAGTCCCCCGCACCACATCTGTAACGCCCCGGCCCAGGTGGGCCCCACCCTCGGACCGAACCGGGAACGCCACCAGAATTGCCCATCGGATTGACGACTAGCTCCACAGACCACCGGAGGTCCTTTTAGCGTGGTTTATCCTCACTCGCACATACCCTGGAAAACTTCCCAGAAGGTCACCCATCATCAGATTTCTCCAAGCCAAGCACGCTTAACTTTGGAGTTCTTAAGTTTGAGCTTTTGAAAAGGAAGGTGTACCTTGGTGATATGGATATTACCATATAACCTTTTAAGCCATACTTAACCAGAATCTCAGAACCGGGGTATTACAATCACTCCCACTTAAAGGCATAACGTCCTCGTTGTGTAACCATGAATCACACCACAGATAAATCCCAGAATCTCCCTCACTTGGTGGTGCCCTGGGTGCTCCTGCCACAGGCGCACTCACGGTCACAACCTGGCTCTGATACCATCTGTAATGCCTCAGCTCGGGCGAGCCCCGCCCCCGGACCGAATCGGGAACACCACCAGAATTGCCCATTGGGTTGACAACTAGCTCCACAGACCACCGGAGGTCCTTTCAGCATGCTTTGTCCTCACTCGCACGCACCTTGGAAAACTTCCCAGGAGGTCACCCATCCTTAGATTTCTCCAAGGCAAGCATGCTTAACTTTGGAGTTCTTAAATTTGGGCTTCCGAAAAGGAAAGTGCACCTTGGTGATATGGATAGTACCATCTAATCTTTTAAATCATACTTAACCAGAATCTCAGAATTGGGGTATTGTAATTTCATTGATCTATGCACATTTTCTTAACTTGTTTTTAAGATGTATTAGATTATGGTCCGAATCTACAGCGTTGACACAATCTCTATGCCAAAAGCACGAGATTCATATCCCACGAGGGTTTGGGGATGAAATGAAAAGAGAACCTGATCTTCCGACTCATAGAAAATTGAGACGGAGAGAGTCGGATACAAAAGTGTAACCTGGTATGCCGCGAGCAACCCTAGGTCATCAAAGAGTTTAATAGATCAAACATAATTTGTCGCCACGCAGTAGGAAACGATGGTAATTAGAGTGTGAGATCTAGTGATAGGGTCCCCCTTAGGTTACAACCATTAGTTACATTCCTTTCGAAAGTAGACGATGATCAGGGTTGATATGTTGTTGTAGAAGCAAAAGTTTATATCAAATACCAAAGGATGATCTACCTACATAAGCCAGTATTGAGGACAAGAACTGAGACATAAATCAAGTTTTTGCTAGTATAGAGGTGAAACCAAAACTCTAGAATCATTTTCTCTGTTTGTCTTTCTTCTGCATTATCTGTCTCCTAGCCTCTGACTGTTCTCTTTGATCACGCACCTTTCTTTCATGGTCACTCTGATTTCCTTCTCTCCCTCTCTCCCTCCCCGTTATCTTTTCGCATATGGACTATTGTTTTAGCACTCATAACACTCGACATTTCTGATTTGGTCTAGACAGTTAAGTCTAATTTGTAAGTTAGTAATCAATCATCAGTCCCTGTGGATTCGATTTTGTTATTACTTGACGACGCTTCCATGCACTTACGAATTTACCACATATCAAAGAGGTATTTATATACCTCTGTATTAAGGCTTGAGGAACAAGCAAAGGTCCAAGCCCATATCACACATGTAAACCTGAATCACCTACACGTGGTGTGAACAAAATCCAAACCCATGTCATATGATTAGACCCAACCCGCCTACAAGAGACGTAGCCTGTAAGTGCTTTCGACACGGCAAATACTTTCTATATTTGCCCTTTGCCTGATCCAACCATACTTAATCTCTTTGTCTATTTGAGAATCTTATTCTCTAACTTATTTTTAGGTCTTTAAAATGTACTCGTAGTATGCGTAACCCAATATATTTACGATTATGTTAGTCATCCATAATTAATCATTAATTATGAATCGATCATAAGTAATAACTAATAGTACATTATGACCCCAATTGATCAAAAAATCACAGTTGATTATTTAATTTTAGATTAATTAGATTAGGATTAATTGATTAATAAATTTTGGATTAGTTAGTTGTAAGGATTAAATTTTTGTTTTAATATTAACATAAATTTTACTTTTAAATTTAAGTTTTAATTTAATTTATGTTAAGTTTTGATTTAAGTTATGTTTTAATTTTAATTTAAGTTTTATTTTTAACGTTTTTTTATTTTAGTGATTTTAATTTTAATTTAAGTTTTTAATTTTAACATATTTAATTTTAATGATTTTTTAACATTTTTTTAAAAATTTAATTTATGTTCTAGTTACATTATACATCTCATTCTGTCTAAACTTTTTAACTCATATAATCGTATAATTTTTGTGAGACGAGTTAAGTTACTTTTTAGTAGTTATTCACTCGTGTTAGATGTTAGATTTAAGTGTACTTTTGTATCCACCAAGTAAGCAAGCTGAAAATATTTTTCAAAAAGTTTATAGATTTTTTTTAAAAAATTAATAGTCAAAGATTTTTTAAGGATATAAACCATTGTTATAATAATTTTCCAAGCTTCAATGTATTTTTTAAAATTTGTAAAGATATTTTTAAAATATTTTTAACATATTTTCCAATGATTTTTTAAAATAGTTTTCAAAATAAATAAACTAATTTAAAATTGGTAGGAGAGCTAGACAAGATTTAGATTTAACTATTTTCATAGTTAAAAAAAATATTTTTAACATTTTTTTAAAAGTTGATAGCTTTTTAATGAACACTTTTTCCAAGATTTATTTAAAAATCAAATATATTTTTTCAAAGATTTCCCACATAATTTATTTTCAACTTCAACACTCCCCTTAATTAGACACAATTTGATTAATTTTGTTAACCATAAGGATAATCTATCTATGTGTCTTAAGGATCTAGAAATTTAATGTTGACCTAAAGATTTTGTGTTTAAGTATCAGCCAACTAATTTTTAAAGATATATAAATTTTTAAAAAAAATCTATTTATACATATATTTAATCAAGCATAATTGTTAAATCATTATTTCGAAGATAATTGTTTAAAAAATCTATGCATTTTGAAAACTTTTAAAAAAATATTTTTAATTGAAAAGTCTTTATCATCTTTTCCATTTTAAATGTCTCAATACAATTTTTAATTTAATTTTATCAGTTTTATTAAATTGAAACTAAACTGAATATAAAAAAATATTAACTAATTCATACGAAAATATTTAAAAATTATTTTTCTATTTCAATTTATATATAGGGCAGCCCAAATTATCAATGGGCCGGTGCCTGATCTTTATGTAGCCCTCTCGCGCGCCGATGTAAAAGAGAGAGGGAACTCAACGCAACTAACTCCAGCAGCAGCGTCGTCGTCGTCGTCATCCGCGTGCGTCAGCGTCAGCGTCAGCGTCAGCGTCAGCGTCAGCGTCAGCGTCAGCGTCAGCGTCAGCGATAACGGGTGCGTAGTCCTTACGCTTTCCCCTTCTTATCTATCAGACTAGGTTAGGAAGCAGCACCTGTATCCTCTTTGACGGCGCCGGCAGCGATGGACACGTACGCGATCTTTAAGGATTACCGTCTCCTCTTTGACGCTTTCGGCAGGGCGTTCGCCGAGCACTATTACCGGACGTTCGAGAGCAACCCGCAGGCGCTCGGAGGGCTCTACCTGGATTACTCCATGCTCACCTTTGAGGGCGAGAAGATCCAGGGTGCGGCTGCGATTGTCTCTAAACTCACTTCTCACCCCTTCCAGCAGTGCGCCAATGCCATCTCCACCGTCGATTGCCAACCCTCAGGATTTTCTGGTGGTGTTCTTGTCGTCGTTAACGGATTCCTCCTGCTTGGTGGCGAGCAACATCCTCGCATGTTCAGCCAGGTATCTCTCTCTCTCTCTCTCTTTTTTTAAACCTGTTTGTACATTCTAGGGGTTGTTTCTATTTCGATGGTTCCATCACCATTTATGTTTGATTAAGAAAATATAATCAAACATGTCATAGATAATTGATTGCATTTTTCGATGACCTATTTGTAAGAGGTCTTATGATTCCAGGCGCGGTTGGTATTATTCAGTCAACTTTCAAACCCAATTTTTTATGCTTTTTAAATTTCACTTTTTTAGATTACGTTCTATTGATGGCTTAAATTGAGTCCTTGGTACATCATTTTCACAAATATTGGCATATGTTACCGATCATTGTTTTATGAGAACTCTCTTGCCATTTGTGATTGTTTGATATGCTAGTAAACATTCGTCAATTCCTTATAAGATTAAAATCTCATCGAATTAAAGGGTTTAAGATGTGTGGAGATCAGATGAATCTAGTTGGATTTGAAAGCTTTAGATGTTAGATTACTTGTATCTTTATATGATCATATTCCAGTTTTATGGTTCATTTACATAATCATCATTCTTCTTAAGATGTGTTTATCTCAACTATTTAGGAATTAGGATGCCCAGATGAATTATATCCCCCAACTATTTAGGATGGCTAGATGAATTTAATCCCCCATTTGAACATCGTTCAAGGTAACATCACAAGTAATATTTAAATCAATTAATTCATTTTTACATTGATCAATGGTTTTCTGTCTCCATTAATCATTTTTGAATAAAGTTATATCAACTCAATTTATTTTCTCTTATTTTATCACCTAATTGAGCCACACCTAATTACTTCTAACTACTAGAATTTCTTATTTTGTCCTTTTATAGCAACTCGATATCTATTTTAGCATTTCATCTCTATTAGATTAAATTTTGTTACAAGTTCCCTAACATCCTGAAACTTTGATCCACGAAGTATTGGCGATCAAACCAATTGTCTTATTAAATTCCCTTTTACTGGGGCATTTGACTTTCACACAGGATCTCTTGTTTATGCTATTACATTATGTCTTTATCAATATCCCCTTGTTGACTAGAGATTCTGGGAAACTATTATAGTATTCATGTCCATCCATCTTAATCATAGTTGTCAAAAGCGCAAGACGCAAAAAAGCGCTCCAATGTCTTGGGCGCTAAGCACAAGGCGAAGCGTGGATTTTATGGAAAAAAGTGTAATAAACAAAAGGACTATTATATCTATTAAAAGTCTTTGAAAATGTCTTTAAAAATCTAAATAACCATAAACAAAATATTCTTTGATAAAGCTGTAAATTATTCAAAAAACTAAAAATAAATCAAAAGTCTTTGAAAATGTGATAGATGAAATATTAAATATCAAAATGATCATCTTCTTCATCTTCATTGTCCAAATCTTCGTGAACATCGGCTCCATCGCTTGATTTGTATTCATCGGTATCTTCTTCTTCAGTTTCATCATTAAGGTTAATCTCTTCTTCATCTACAAGAGTAGTTTGTGCTGAAAAATTGCTTTCTTTTTTTGCTGAATTAGATGATAATGCTCCTTTTGAAGAAGACGCATTTCGAGATTGAAAGTCATATGCATTTTCACCAACCCCAGATGCTTGTGCTACATCACTCCAACGTAAATCTTCACCTTCATAGGCAAAATCATTATCATTGTCTTTATCACTCTAATCCAATTTTCTTAACAACCATTCATTACTATCATCTATCTCTGACAAAGTAATAGGATCAATCTTATCTCGCATGTCCTATTTTCGCCTCAAACCTCTATTGTATTTGATATATACTAAATCATTCAATTGTTGTTGAGACAACCTATTTCTTTTCTTGGAATGTATCTTAAAAAAAAATTTAAAAGTAAAAGATTAAGTCCATAATATAAATTTTAATATGTATTAAAAAAACTCCAACTTACATGTTTAAAAATACTCTAATTACGTTCACAGTCTGAAGAAAAGCATGTGAGGTTTAAAATCTTCATTGCAAATAATTTTAATTCAGGTATTGATGCACCATAAGAAGACCACCAATCAACTTGAAATACAAAAACATTAAATTATAAGATTAACTTTATTACCATCTAATATTGATATTGCACAATATATTATTTACAAATTTACTTGAGATTTTGATGTTTTTTGTTGGATAGCCATTGACAAACCAAAAAGTCCTTTTGCTTTTTTGTATTTTTTTAATTGATTTGTGATCTTATCTTGTACAACCCCCCCATCACTTCTGTATCATTTTCTATGTTAGGGCTTAAGTAAAAATACTTGGGATTCAAGAAATATTCAGCTGCGTGCAAAGGTCGATAGAGTTGAACGTTCCATCTTCTGTCAACGAATTAAAAAACGCTACGATATTTCTCTTCATTATTGTTAAATGACGCAACGATAGTTTCTTTGGCCCTATCCATTGACTCATAATATAACCCATAGGAGCCTTTTTTTCATTGTCTACCAACAGCAATACTTTCACCAATGGGCTACCAATTTTTAATGCAAAAATCATATTTTTCCAAAATGAAGACATCAATATCACTTCTGCTACACGTTTTCTAACCGACTCTTTAGAAAATCGACTATTTGCCCACTTTTCAAATGCAAACATCTTTCTTAGATTTGCTTGTTGTACATGAAACCGCTTTAAAGTCAAAAAAGCATCTGTGAAACATGCCTTTTCAGTTCTTACCATGTCTTGCTGTTCAAACTCTCTTATCATGCTCAATACTGGTGGTCTGTTGTAAATATAACCATTCATCATCAATGGCCGTTCATGCAATTTTCTGAGATGAGGAATTTTGAATATATCCTTCAGGCAACAAATCTAAACAATGAGCTACACAGGTCCAGTACAAGTGTGGAAATCGGTTTTCTAAAAGACGTCCTGAAAAAAATAAATTTAGACAAAAAAAATTAAAATATGATCCAATTATTAATTGGAAGTAACTAAAATTTAAAATATTACCTGTACTAACATTGTAGCTTGTATTATCTGTTACAATCTGAACCACATTTTTTTCTCCAATGCAATACACAAATTTAGAAAGTAATTCAAACGTCTTGTCAGCTATGTGCGAATATCCTGAAGTATTAACTGATTCAACAAATACACTTTCTTTGGGGCTATTCATTAAAAAATTTATAAGAGTCCTACCTTTTTTATTTGTCCATTCATCTGCCATGATTGTGCACCCAGACTTAGCATGATCTTCTTCATGTGATTTGAGAAGCAAGTTCGTATTTGTCAACTCCTTTAAATACTTAACTCTCACTTCTTGATATGATGGAGGTTTCATCCCTATTCTAAATTGTCTAATAGTTTCAATACAATGCTCAAAAGAATCATATTTAACAGCATTGAAAGGAATTCTAGCATCCTACATCCATCTTGCAAATTTCTCAACTGTATTATCTCTTAGCTTCTTTTTATTTTCATCAAATTGTCCTTTGTTTTTTTTTACACGTCTTTGTTTGACAATTTCATCATCATCTTTCATAATATAAAGATTAATAGGTCCAGTCTGTTTACACTTTTTACCTTGGACTGTAGGTTGGATGCTTGGATCAGATATTGGTCGTTTCCCTTTCACTTTAATTTGATGATCATCTTCATATTCTTCCAAATCTTTCAGATCGTCAATATAATCAGAATGAGGAATATCATCTATTTGATTATTCAAATTACTTTTTTTTTGTACGAATTCTCTAATTTCTTCTTTATCATATTCGAGACATTTCGAATAAGCTTTCATATTTCTATTACCCCCAACTATATGTAGTTCGTGTCGATAAATTTCTCCATTTGTTATTTTACCGTAAAAAATACAACCAATAATATTTGGATTTTTAGGATCCGAACATGTTGCATAATTCCAAGCAATATCTTTTCGAGTGGATGAAATTGTTATATTTGACGTAGTTAAGGATCAAGAGTCAAGACCGTTGCAATTAATAATAAACAATCAATAAGTAAAAAAAATATAAAGTAGTAGAAAATAAATTATCAAAATATAAATATGATTTATAGGAATTAATTAAATTAATTTATTAGATTTTTTTACTTTTAATATATTTTTTATATATTTAAATTTGATTTATATGTATTAATAAAATTTATTAGATTTTTTTACTTTAAATATATTTTTTATATATATAAATTTGATTTGTATGTATTAATAAAATTTATTAGATTTTTTTATTTTAAATTTATTTTTTAAATCTGATTTAGAATTAATAAAATTTATTAGATTTTTTAAAATATTTTTTTATATATTTAAAATTTAAATAATTAAATCTGATTTATAATTAATAAAATTTATTAGATTGTTTTTTTAAAATAATTTTTATATATTTAAATCTGATTTATATAAATTGATAAAATTTATTTGATTTTTTAATTTTCAATTTTTTTATCTTTAAATTAAATATATATGAATTAATAAAATTTATCAATTTTTTATATTTTTATGTTTTTATATATTAAATTTGATTTTTGTGTTTTAATAAAATCTATTAAAAATTTTATTTTAATTATATTTAATTTTGATTTTCTTGAATTAATAAATTTATTAGATTTTTTTATTTTAAATATGTTTTTATATATTTTATTAGGATAAATTAATTAGGCTTTCTGTAAGGCTGTTTGAACTATCCATTTAAATTGGGAGTGGATCTAATTAATTAAATGTAAAGTTCGAAAATAAAAAAATTGTGATTATGCAGCTCACGACTACGAATCCAAAGGCGTCTTGCGACGCCTGCTTGTGCCGCGGAGGCTTCCCGCGACGTCTCCGATGCCGCTGGAAGCGATCGCTAGACGCGATCGCTAGACGACTTCGACGGTGCAAGAATCCTAGGATACCTCAAACTTAAGGAATTAACAGAAAATAGAAACTTACCTCGAAGCGAAGAGGTGGGCGATCGAAGAAGCAACAATGGCAGACGCAAAAAAAGCAGCAGCGACAGACGAAGTGACGAAGGTTTAAAGAAGTTTAATTAGGGCTTTAAATAAAATAACAAACAAAAAGGAATTTTTCTGCGAAGCGAGCGATGCTCGCTTCGTTGCCTTCTGCGCGAATTGCAGCAAAGTGCTCGCTTTCTAAACCTCTTGCGCGTCCAAGTTCTCGGAAGCGCAAGGGTCGCGCCTCGCTTTGCGCTTAAGCGAGCAAAGCGAGCGTTTTTAACAGCTATGATCTTAATTATTCCATATTTTTTCTTGTCACTCAACTTAAACCTTTTCCTTTCTAATTTTTTTTTTGTCTATAATTGAAGCTTCAAATTAAATCTAATTATGCATAAGTGACCACCTAACTTCGCCCATGACGAATCAGTCATGGCCGGTCCCAAGCTCGGATAAATGAGGGTTGCGTTAGGTTGTCAACCTGCATTAAAACTATGACAAATGTTCAATGAATGAATTCATTAAACTATTGTGCTAATATTAGATTGTTCCCCGGAAGAAACGCGTTGCAGGGTCCGACTGTAATATCTCGGCAAAGATCACTACATCTCCAGAACTAAGGTGTAGTGCTAAATATGCAAGAGTTCGCGTTGCAGGATTCGACTGTAACGTATTGACAAGGACCATTATATCTTCATGAGAACTTGGGTGTAATGTTAAATAGACAAGAGTTCTCACACCATAGATTGAATAAGAACAAATATGATAAGAAAACTAATAGTCTAAGACATAAACATAAAACATTCGAACCCTTACTGGTAAATCAATAGAGACAGTAGATACGATTATTAGGAGAAAACTTAATATTTTATGTTTATAAGAGACAAAATAGGTATGCAAGAAGATAAAGATGATAGAGAACTCAGGTTTTAAGTTATGCTACACAGGAAAGTGTAAAGCAAGAAATGGAGTTGATATTGTTGTAGATAGTTAGTTAAAGGATGGAGTTGTAGGAGTAGTTTGAAAATGAGATAGAATTGTAGCCCTTAAGATAATAGCGACAAAAGAAATTATGAACATAATTAGCGTTTATGTACTGCAAGTAGAATTATATGAAGGTACTAAATCAAGGTTTTGAGACGACTTAGATAAAGTATTACAAAACATTCTGTTAAATGAAATGATTTTAATATAAGGTGATCTAAATGGGCATGTCAGAGTAAAAAAAATGATGAATATGAAAAGGTACATAGGGGTATGAGTTTGGAAAGAGAAATGAAGAAGGGAAATTATATTAGATTTTGCGATAACATATGATCTTATATTAACTAATACGTTTTTCAAAAAAAGAGAAGAACACTTAGTCACGTTCAAAAGTAGGAATAATAAATCGCAAATTGACTTTCTTATGGTTAGGAAGAAGGATAGAAAAGTTTGTAAAGATTATAAAGACATCTCTGGAGAAAACTTAACAACTCAGCATAGGTTAGTAGTGTTGAATATACGCCTCAAGTACAGTATTAATAAAAAAAAACATATACGACTCCTAGAATTAAGTGGTGGAAGTTAAAGGATGGGAAGCAAAATATATTTAAAGAGAAGATAGGAATATGAGCATTAGGTGAAATATACAGTGACTGGTGAGTCAAAGAGACATGCACCATTAAGTAAGGAATCTTGATGGGGGAATGAGAAAGTACAAGAGAAGGTGAGGGAAAAATGAACAGCTTATAAGATTATATATTTGTAAGAACGAGAGCATTTTTTAAAAATATACAATAGCTAAGAAGGGGCTAAGAGAATAGTGAATGAAGCAAAAAATGAAACTTTTGAATTGTTATATTAAAAATTGGATACAAAAGAAGGGAAAAGAGATATTTATAGAATAGAAGACAAGAGATCTTATCCAAATAAAATGTATTAAAGATGAATGTAATAGAGTACTAGTAACGATGGAGAAATAAAATAGCGGTGGAAGATATATTTTCATAAACTTTTTAATGAATGTTTAGGTGATCAATTTAACTTAGGTAATTTAAATAGGTTAAATGAGTATAAAATTTTAATTTTTATTGTAAAATTCAAACTCCAAAAGTAGAACAACCTTTAAATGAGATGCATAATGGAAAAGTCGTTGGATCAGATGATATTCTGATAGAGATATGGAAGTGCCTAGAGAAATAAGATATTGAATAACTTAAAAAATTATTTAACATGATATTGAAAATGAAAAATATATCTGATTAATGGAGGGCAAGTACTCTAGTTCCCTTATATAAGAATAAGTAGTAATTTCAATAGCGGCAAATAGCGCGCTATGTAGCATGCTATGGTGCGCTACGATTAGCGAATGCAATGTGGCGTTCGCTGATTAACAATTGTCCTGAATAGCCCACACTATTCGGGACAATAACGTCGATAGTGCATGATAGCGTGCGTTATCTTGACTTACTAGCCCATAGCGTGCAATACTTGGGCTATCTTGATTTAGTTGATTACAAAATCAACTAAGCAAGAATCCAATTTTAACAAAGCAGAATCGTGATAAACATTCGAGTAGCTAGGGCAAAGGTAGAGGCGAGTAAGAAAGACATGTCCGAATACGATCGACGAAAGGCGGCGAGGGGCGAAGACTAGAGGTGAGGTTTTATCCTTTTTATTTTTCTTCGATTGGTTTGTTTCTGACTTTCAGTCGATTGTTTGTATTTTCGATTGATTTTTCTTCTAATATAATCAACAGTGAAATTAGAGAAGGAATTAATTAATTATTTGTTCAAACAGTGAAATGTTTTTGTTTATTTGGATTGTCTTTTCTCCTTCATTCATAGATAATCGAACAGTGTTAAGAAATTAATTAATTATTTATTTATTCTGATTTTTTCCTTTTGTTTTTCTAGGATTTTGATTGTATATTTGAATTTGCAATGTCTATGAATTTATTAAAAAAAAGATAAAAAAGATATTGGTTAGAAGTATTGTTATCAAAAGGAGGGGGAAAAATCTATTCGGTGCAAATTTTGTCACCATATATCGAATGGAGGGATTACTCGCTTAAAAGATCATTTAGCTCTAACTCATAAAGGGGTTGCACCTTGTGTTAGTGTTCCAGTTAATATTAAGCAAGAAATTAGAGAATCGCTTGACAAAATTAGAACATCTAAAAGCAAACAAATCAAATTGTTACGAGAGATTGGTGAGGGTCTCAGAGTATGAGTACGCAATCATCAAAATTGGACTTGGAAGTGAAGGGGGAAATTCAATTGGATTTTCTTGTAGTGGTGAATCAAAAAGTAAAGGTACTCTTCATGGATTTGTTAGTTCGAAACCTAGACAAATAATCCTTAATTTGGCATTCAAAAAAGATTTGCTTATTAATGTGAAGCGTAGAGTTGGTCGTTTTATTTACTCAACCGAAATTCCGTTTAATGTTGTGAATGATCCTTATTGGTTTCCTATGATTGAGGGTATTACGGAAAATGGAAGAGGGTTTGAGCCTCCTTTAATGCATGAGTTAAGAACTTGGATACATAAGATTGAAGTATGACATCAACCTAATATATGAGGAGCATAAAAAAGCATGAAAAAAATATTGATGCACTATTATGTCCGATGGTTAGACGAATGGAAAGTGTGGAAGTTTGATCAATTTTTTGGTGAATATCGACACTTTCTTTTTTAAAATCTGTTGATGCATCAACTTTTATTGAAAATGAGGAATTGATCTTTAAGTATCTTGATGATGTTGTTGATGAGGTGGAAGAGGAAAATGTGATTCAAATTGTCACGGATAATGTTTCGAATTGCATTAAGACGGGGAAAAAATTATGAAGATTAGACATAGAATTTGGTGGGCACCTTATGCGGCGCATTGCATTGATCTAATGTTGGAGGATATTGTAAAGTTTAAGATTTTTTCTAACACAATTGAGCCTGCTAAGATGGTTGCGAAGTTCCTTAATGGTGATTATACTTTCTTTGATGAGAAAGTATATAAACGGTAAAGAAATTCTCTGTTCGGCTGTTACTCGCTTTACTATTTCATTTATGACTCTTCAGCACATGTATAAGGTTAAAATACCACTTGGACAAACGTTTGCTTCCGACGATTGGGTTAATTCACCACTATCTTAAACAACTCAGGGGAAGGTCGTGAAAATAATTGTTGTTAATGATCCCAACTTTTGGCCACATGTTGCATTTTGTGTTAAGGGAAGTTGATTCGAAGGAGTGATCAACCATGAGATTTATTTATGAACTTATGGATAAAGGTAAAAGAGACAATAAAATTTAATTGTGGGGAAGTTGACAGAAAATATAAACCCATTTGGAAAAAAAAGATTCACGATGGACTTTGTAACTTCATCATCCTCTATACGCGGTCGATTATTATTTGAAACCGCAATTGCGTTATGAAGAAAGGTTTTCTAATTGTGATGAAGTTAGATGGATTGTATGCTTGCATGGATAAGATGTGGTCTTCTTATGATCGTTTTAAAGTAGACATCCAATTGGACTTCTATAACAAAGCTGAAGGAGAATTTGGAACTCCAATAGCAAAACGAACAAGAATGTTACGAACTCCGGGTAAAATTATTTACTTCTTTACATTCTCGTATCAGTTTTTAACCTTTTATACTAGCATTCGTATTTTAAAATTATATAAACATTCTTGTAATTTTCATTTTCTTTATATTATTAGCCTCGTGGTGGGAACGTTTTGAAAGTAAGACACCTGAGCTTACTATGTTTGCAATTCGAGTGCTTGGTCTCACTTGTAGTTCTTCGGGATATGAAAAAAATTGTAGCACTTTTGAATCGGTCAATATTCTAACTCTACTTGAATTTTAATTATTTTATAATTTATAATTTCAAGCTTAGGGAGAGAAGCATTAGGAGGAGAGATAAGATTGATCCTATTGTAGTTGATGAAATTGATTCGGATGATGAATAGATAACTGAGAAAGAAGGTCCTGTCCTCACCGTAACTACTAATGGCTTGTAATGGCTTGAAGATGCTGAATTATTTGAAAGTTATCCTATTGTGAGTGTGTTGTCCGCTATCTTTGAAAGTCTTTTCGACTCAGATAAATGAGTCAAATATGTTGAAATTATAGTTGAAGTTCTTCTACGAATTTAAAAAAAAAGAGTTGTTGAAAATTCAAAGTAAGCATATGCAAATTATTTACTTATATCTACTTCACCTATAATTGATTCTTAAATGTCGTGTCTCTTATATAATAGGTGGAAGCAAAGGTAAACAAGCAAGGTTGAGTCTGGTTGATGAGGAAGATAATCATCTTGATGCTGAAAATTATGGTGGATAATTCTAACAACTTTTGATAGTGGAAAATTTTCAACCATAGACACTATTGATGATGATAGTGATATAGAGTTGGATGATACAAAATATTTTTAAATTGTTTTAATCATAAGACTTTTTAAATTGTTGTTTTGGTTATGTTATTTTAATTATAAGACTTTTAAAATTATTATTCTAGGATATTTTGGCATGTAATGAATTATTATGATTAATTATAGGTTATGCTATTTTTATTTTACTTATATAAGTATATTTTACTTTTTAAATTTAAAATTTGATGTGCACGAAAAGCTTACGCTATACGCTTCGCTATTTACGCTACACGATGATAAGACAAAAACGTTATGAACCAACACTATGCTATTTAAAACTTTGAGAACAAGGGAAAACGTATAAAATTGTTCAAACAGATATTTAACTAATGAGAGAGATGTTACCTAATTATGGACGAATTCACTATACATTCAAGACACAGTTCCGTGATGCATGTTGTTTGCAGATATTGTTTTGGTAGATGAACACGTGAAGGAGTAAATGTTAAATTAGAATCTTGGTAGGAAACATTAGAAGGAAAATGTTTTAAATTTAATAGAATAAAAATATAATATATGAAATTTAAGTTTACAAATATTAGACGTAATGAGACAATTGTTAAGTAGGAGATGACGAGTTATTCGGAATCGAGAGGTTTAAATATTTAGGATTATGTTTACAAAACGATGGAGGGATTGAGAGATGTTACATACAATAAAAGTATGATGGTTGAAATAAAAGAGAGCACCGGGTGTTTTACATGATTGTAAAGTACCTCTAAAACTTAAAAGAAAGTTTTATAAAATCGTAATTAGACTTGCTATGTTATACGGAGTTGAATATTGAGCTATAATTCAAGTACATGAGCAGAAGATGAGAGTTACAGAGATTAGGATATTAAGGTGGATGTGCGAACATATGAGAATATTAAAGAGAATCAGAGTTGCATTTATTGAGGGAAAACTTCGAGAGATAAGTCTAAGATAGTATGAGCATATAATTAGACGATTAATAAATGCTCTAGTTAGGCGATGTGAAACAATGACAAATACATATATCAAATGAGGAAGAGGAAGATCGAAAAAAATTTAGTTAGCAACAATAAAACAAGATAAAATTTATTTAAGAATAGACGATGATATAATAGGAGATAAAGTTTAATGGCGTAAAAGAATTCATATAATTGATCTCACCTAGTAGGATAAGGCTTGACTGTTATTGTTGTATGTATAAGTGACCACCTAAAATAATTCCGAAGGTGGCTACAAAGCGACCTTATTTGACATATATAATTTATATGAGTATTGCTTCATTAAATTAATTTAAGTTAAAACAAATTCACTTAGTACCTTCAACTACCTTATTTAGTAGCGTGCAATGCTTAATTGTTAAATTAAACACTTGTTTGATAAGTAATAAATATCGTAGATATCAATAAAAATGTCTTCTAGTATGTAATATTAACTACATATTGTTAGGACCTTGCGAGCGGTGGAGGAGGGAGGGGGGGGAAAACCCGATCGCTTCGTCTCTTTTGTGTGCTCATCGTTTGAATGCGTTGTAGAAAACTTGTATTAAACTCTACGCCAAAGCACGACGCATTGCCTTTATGGAGGACCTCTCACTCAAAGCATGCTCCACTTCATTGATTTGCATCAATAATGTTTTGGAGTTTTTAAACTTTAAAGGAAATTCAAAATATAGGTTATGAGGTGTAACATTCAACCTTGAATCTAAACCTCCCCTCAATTTCATATTCTTCTCTTTTTAACTTCATTTTCTTATTTTCATCGAAAAAATCAATTTTGAATTTTTATTGAAGCATATTAAAGAGCTAAAAATAGTTAAGATACCTAATAGTGAGCTTAACCGACTAAATTTGCTTTATTTCAGCATAAACTCAAGGTAGCAATTGATAGTTGTTCACTAACAGTTGATTGCCACATACAACAATCAATTGCTAACTAATAGTAGTCGATTGCGGTGTCTAAAAATAACAATTCAATTTTAGACTCAACTCCAGAAATGCACAAGTAATTTTTTATTTTCCGACAAATCATAAAATTTCAGACAGACATTATTTATGTTAAATACGATTAGATAAAAATATATTTTTTTAAAAAAGATAAAAAATTGAAAATCATTGAAAACTTTAATGTTTCATTCTACTTTTGTCAACCTAATCAATGGTGATTCCTATCAACAAATAGATTTCATCAAGATTTTCTCAATTGGTTTTAAAATGATTTTCAAACAATTTTCAACCATCATCTATAAGCTAAATGCACATAACTTATACATTAATTTTTTTCATGATTGGTCATATAAATTATCTTTTGATGACACTTAGCTCAAATCGATGCACTAAATTAACATCTGAAGTTTATTTATCATTCTAATATCTCACTCGTGTTTAATGTATGTCAATACACACAAGTCATATGATTCTTTGTAAGATGTATAATTGATTTTTTACTAAAATTTAGGAATTATGCATCTCTAATAAGACATTTTAAACTTGATTATCCTACTTAGGATGTTAACTAATATCATTTGTCCTTAATTGCAAAGAATTCAAATTTATACATGTAAATGAGTATGACATATCTCGAAACTTTCATAAAGAAATATCACAATTAATGATACATGTATGATATCACATGACAATTTCAAGCATGTTATCGTGACAAGATAGATATATGATATGATGTTATATCATATCCCAAATTATATTTTTGGGCTCCTTCTTATTATGAGTGTGTTAGTCTCCCTGTGTTTAAGATGTCGAATGTCCACTAATTGAGTTACTGACAACTCATTTAATTAGTATCTTAATCCAAGAATAGTACCACTCAACCTTATCGTCATGTCGGACTAAGTCCACCTGCAGGGTTTAACATGACAATCCTTATGAGCTCTTCTTGGGGACATTATCAACCTAGATCACTAGGACACAGTTTCCTTCTATAATCAACAACACACACTATAAGTGATATCATTTCCCAACTTATCGGGCTTATTGATTTATCGAACTAAATCTCACCCATTGATAAATTAAAGAAATAAATATCAAATATATGTGCTTGTTATTATATTAGGATTAAGAGCACACACTTCCATAATAACTGAGGTCTTTGTTCCTTTATAAAGTCAGTATAAAAGAAACGACTTCTAATGGTCCTACTCAATACACTCTAAGTGTACTAGTGTAATTATATAGTTAAGATAAACTAATTCCTAATTACACTATGACCTTCCAATGGTTTGTTCCTTTCCATTTTGGTCGTGAGCTACTGTTTATAATTTATAAGGTACTGATAACATCATCTTTTGTATGTGACACCACATACTATGTTATCTACAATATAAATTAATTGAACAACTACAACAAATGTAGACAATTTGACCAAATGTGATTCTTTATTCAAAATAAATGTTTACAAAAGCTTAGGCTTTCAGTATAAACTCTAACAATCTCCCACTTATACTAATGACTAAGCTGCCATGTCTTCTGCCATACATCTGATTCCCATTCCCTCCACATGCCGATCGAAAGCTATTGCCGGAAGGGCCTTAGTGAAAGGATCACTATTCATCTGATGCAATCTTGGCGATGACAACTTCTCCTCGCTTCACGATATCTCGTATCAGGTGGTACTTGCGTTCTATATGTTTACTTGCCTTATGGGCTCGTGGTTTCTTCGAGTTTGCAACTGCACTGCTATTATCACAATAAATTGTGATGATTTTGGGCAAACCAGGAATCACATCTATGTCCATTAGAAAGTTCCTGAGCCATACTGCTTCTTTAGTCGCCTCAGAGGCTGCTACATACTCAGCTTCCATGGTTGAGTCCGAAACGCATTTCTGCTTAACACTCCTCCATGCAATGGCTCCACCTCCTAAAGTAAACACATAGCCTGATGTAGACTTACTGTTGTCCCTATCTGATTGGAAATCTGAATCCGTGTAACCCACAGGGAGCAAATCGTCTGCTTGGTAAACTAGCATATAATCTCTAGTCCTTCTCAGGTACTTTAATATATGTTTTACCGCAGTCCAATATCCTTGTCCAGGATTACTCTGATATCTGCTAACCATGCCCACGGTAAAACAGATATCAGGTCTCGTACATAGCATTGCATACATTAGGCTTCCTACAGCCGAAGCATAAGGAACTGTTTTCATATCCTCTATCTCCTTTGATGTCTTCGGAGACATCTCTTTAGATAGAGCTACTCTATGCCTAAAAGGTAAGAAACCTTTCTTGGAATCTTGCATGCTAAAACGAGCAATGATTGTATCTATATATGAAGCTTGGGACAGACACAACATTCTTTTCTTGCGATCCCTTATAACTTTGATCCCAAGAATGTGTGCACAATCTCCTAAGTCCTTCATATCAAATTGTTTGGACAACCATACCTTTACGTCCGATAATACCTTGACATTGTTGCCAATTAACAAAATATCATCTACGTATAGTACAAGAAATACCACCACATTTCCGTTACACTTCTTGTATACACAAGACTCATCCAGACACTGAATAAATCCATATGACTGGATTACTTCATTAAACCGGATGTTCCAAGACCTTGAAGCTTGCTTCAGTCCATAAATGGACCGATGGAGCTTGCACACTAAATGTTCTTTGTCTTTTTCAATGAACCCTTCTGGTTGCTTCATATGGATGTTCTCTTCAAGACTTCCATTAAGGAAAGCTGTCTTGACATCTATTTGCCAAATCTCATAATCCATATAAGCAGCAATGGATAAGAGTATCCGGATAGACTTAAGCATGGCTACCGGTGAAAAGGTCTCCTCATAATCGATTCCCTCTTTCTGAATGTACCCTTTCACAACAAGCCTAGCTTTGAAGGTTTCTACCTTCCCGTCTGTCCTTCTTTTCCTTTTGTAGATCCACTTGCATCCAACGGCTTTTACACCATCGGGTGGTTCTACAAGCTCCCAGACCTTATTAGAGTACATAGACTCTATTTCAGAATTCATTGCCTTTGGCCAAGATGCTGCATCTATATCTTGGAGTGCTTCGTCATATGTTCGGGGATCAGGTTCATGTTTACCCGGGATCAAGTCCGAAGACTCTCCCAAAAACATGAATCTATCAGGCTGCCTTACAACCCTCCCACTACGACGAGGCACTGTCTGTGGTTGTGTATCATGTGTGACACGTGTTGCAGTCTCTTGTGGTACTTCATCTTGTACTGTTGGTACTAAGGTAGACGTGTCCTCTCTAAGTTCTTCTAAAACAACTTTGCTACTAGGCTTGTGATCCATTATATAGTCTTCTTCTAAAAACTGGCATTGGTGCTAACAATGACCTTCTGGTCTTTAGGACTATAAAATAAACCACCTTTCGTTCCTCTGGGATACCCCACAAACACGCGAACTTCTGTACGAGATTCTAACTTATCAGTATCTGGTTTCAGCACATGTGCTGGACTACCCCAAATTCGAATATGTCTTAGACTAGGCTTTCGCTCATTCCACAATTCTGTGGGAGTAGAAGAAACTGATTTAGAAGGTACTAAGTTCAGAATGTACACTACCGTTTCCAGAGCGTATCCCCAAAACGAATTTGGTAATTCTGAATAACTCATCATCGATCTAACCATCTCCATAAGAGTCCTATTCCTTCGTTCTGCCACACCATTCTGTTGGGGTGTACCAGGTGCAGACAGCTGGGATTGAATCCCGGCTTTTGATAAGTAATTACTAAACTCTCCTAAGAGGTATTCGCCACCACGATCAGACCGTAGTGTCTTGATACTTTTACCTAGTCATTTTTTCACATCAGCCTTGTATTATTTGAACTTATCAAAACACTCGGACTTACGGCGCATTAGGTAAATGTATCCGTATCTTGAATAATCATCTATAAAAGAGACAAAATATTCAAAATCACCTCTTGCCTGGACAGACATAGGACCACACAAATCAGAATGAACCAATTCTAACATCTCTTTGGCTCTATACCCCTTGGTTTTGAAAGGCCTCTTGGTCATTTTTCCTTCCAAGCAAGATTCACAAGTTGGAAAATTTTTCAACTCTAATGAACCCAAGAGTCCATCGGATATAAGCCTCTGAATCCTACTTAAGTTAATATGAACAAGCCTTAGATGCCAAAGATATGCTTGGTTCATTTCCGAAGGTTCTTTTCTCTTATTTGAATTAGAAGATGTATTATTAATTTCCATATTATGCTTTGTGGGAGAAATTGGATTTAAAGTATACAAATTGCCAACTAATGTACCAGAACAGATAATCACTTTATTTCTCTTAATAACTACATCGTTACTAAAGGAAACTGAATATCCATCCAAAAACAGTTTAGAAACTGAAATTAAATTCTTTCTAAAACTGGGTACATAAAGACAATTTCTTAAAACCAAATTTCTATTCCTATTAAAAGATAAGTAGACGTCTCCCACTGCAACAGCCGCCACCTTAGTAACATTACCCATGTAGACGGTAATCTCTCATTCAGATAGTCCTCGGTGTAAAATACCGAAAAAAAATGGCGAATATTAATAAGAGAATTTTTCGGAATTTTTGGAGATTTTTCGGGAATTTTTCGGAGACCGTATGGACGAGTTTACGGGTATAAAAAAAAATAGGGCCCAGGAGGGCCTGTTTGGACTACCCTATTTTAAAGAGGAAATATTTATTTTCTTTAAATCATTTCCTTTTTCTTTTATATATATCTTTTCTTTTTATTTTCTTCTCCTCTCCCACGCCGCTTCCCTCTCCCGATTTCCCCTGACCCCGTGCCCTAACCGGCGCTGTTCTTATCTCCTTCCTCTCGTTGCCGATCACTTCTTCGGCTACTCCACCCGACGGCGCCGCCCTCTTCGATCTTCACTGTGTTGCCACCAAGCTCCTCCTCAGCCCTAGCACCGGTTGCCAACACTGTGCCTTGCCGATGGCGTCGCCGTTCGCCGGGGAGATCCCAGCCGCCGATCCTCTTCTGTGCCTAATTCCTCTCGCGTCGCACCGACCACCACAGTCGACGCCGGCCGCTCTGCCATCGTCCGATCGCTCGCTGCCGCACCTCTGCACGGGGCTTGCCTTGTTTGTGCCACCGCCGAGTCTGCTTCGCCGACTCTAGCCTCTGCCTCGACTCCAACGACGCCGTCTCTGTGCCCTAGTTTGGGTCATAGCCAGCCGACTCCCTCTCCTCCCTATGCTCACGACCCACCGTACGGGACCAGCGCTGGCCATCTTCACACTGTGCCTAATACTCGACCCGGTGCCCTAACTGCGATCATGAAGGTAAGGGGTTACTTAGTAGAAAATTTGAGATTTTGTTTGGATACCACAGGCTCAGCTTCACAATTTCCAGCGCTGACCTAGGGTTTCTGAGTGATTTCTTGATTCCAGCAGCGGCTGAATTGAGGAATTGTGTACGGTGGGGAGTTTATGGTTTCGGTAGCAAACTCTACCGCATTTTCTTGTTCCAGCAACAAAAGCACGACTGTATATTGAGGTAAGGGTTTTGGTGTATGGATTGAGTTGGCACGCTCTTGATACATGTTGTTTTAGGTATGAATTGATACATATATAATTGGATTTGGATTTAGGTTAATTTCTCGGGGATATGATTTAGCTAATTAATTTATATGTAATTGGCTAAATCCGTATATCATGTTATTACAGGACTGTGATTCGGGATTGGGCGTCTCGACATCGGATTGGTTCGATTCGATCTATATCGGAGGCGGGTACCTCTTGACTTATCTTTTATGATAATGTCTTTGGATATGCATAGTATTTTATAACTACAAGCAATGAACATGTTTGTCTTTGGTATGTCACTGTTTGATATCCATAGCATGTTAGGTTTATCGCCTGTGACGTATCCGTGCTTATATCATGTGATTTATTGCCATGAGTACTGTATTACCATGAGTATCTTAGTTTCTAGAATAAGTGACATACCATGTTTTACTGAGGTTAGGACTAGGTTCTGGACTTTTGGTTTCAGTCATGTGTAACGAGATTGTCTGATACTTAGGTTTTATGCCATGACTGGCTTGTGTACCTCTATTTGTATATCATATATGATCCGTGTACCCAGACCTTGATTCTTGATATGTGCATATTGTTGGTATTTATGTTATGGAAGGAGATATGTTTAGGATCTAGGTTGCTATACCATAGAGGACCTGTATGCCCTAGATCCGTGGATTGACCTACTGATACTGTGGTACCCATATTATGTATATATGGATTTTTCTATGCTGATCAGGATATTCCATACTTATTATGTTCAGGACATAGGTTTTTGATATTCTATCTGACCTGTGTATTCTAGATTTTGGTATGTGACCATCACTTTTACAGTACCCATTTTGTATATATGGATATGGTTATGTTGATCAGTTTTTGTTATGCATAGTGACATGCATCATGATTGCATGCTGTGCGATTGTCGGCTCCACTATGGTTGAGCACATCGCCAGTTACATGTACTGCACACACCACCACTAATGGTTTAGTGGTATATCAGGCAGGTGTGGCTGTTTGGCTCCGTTGGTCACATGACCCAGAGGTAGCCGTGATCAGCCGCTCTGTTGGCTCACCGGCATTTAGTGTAGCAGTAGTAGCCGAGACGGTGGACTCGTTTGCTCCGTTGGTCGGTGACTCGGGTAGCCGGCAGAGATACCTCCCGTCATCGTGTCAGGGAGATGAGAGCATTGAGCTCCCCATTTATGATTTGGGGTCACAGGACAGAGTACTCGACAACATCCCGTCCACTCGGTCACTCATCAGGAGTAGTGACGACAGAGTGCACGGTTGTCACAGCCCTACCCACTCGGTCTCACCATTTGTGTGTGAGATGACTGACTGGCGTCAGGGGTGACCAGGACACATCATTAACATCATATGCATTGATGCATTTATATTTTTATGATTGTGTTTGCTGCATTTGGTTGCTGCATTTTGGTTGGATACATACTTTTGACCTGCATACAGGATTATTGACACTTTCGGTTTGACGACCTTTTTGTCTGGATAGGAGTTCCTAGTGAGTACAACTTCCTCAATTACCTTTCAGTTTTGCATATTCCCTATATATGATTAGGAAGCTGTATTCCATGTTTATTGCTGTTAGATATATCTTACTACTCATGTCCCTTGGTATTCGCTGAGTTGTTGAGCTCACCCCCGTTGACACTATCTTTTTCAGGTACCAGGTTATTTATGGTGTCGCTTGGAGCATCCTGTCTGCTGGTCCGCACGTCACATCAAAAGACTTATTGATTCACGTATGTTTTGTTTGTTTTATGTATCAGTTTGTTTAGCTCTGTACTCTGGTTTTATTTTTGGAGTGTTGACGTTGTTATGTGGTATTTTGTATTTATGTTATTGGTTGTGTAAGTCTAGCCGACTAGCAGTTTTGTGTTTTGGTTTTGGTACAGCCGAGTGGGCTGCTTTATTTTTAACTGCGTGGTTGTGTCAGCCAGAGGCTGAATTTGATATTAACTGCGTGGTGTTTGTTTTCTTTTATTGTTATTATTCCAGCCGCATGTGGCTGAGGTATATAGTGCTTGTAGAAAAGTTTCAGATTGTCCGCCGTACAGAGGAGATGCTGCCGAAATTTCTTCGGACAGAGACTCCTCTGGGGCGTGACAATTTCGTGGTATCAGAGCAGGTATGCGATACTTGCAATGTGTTTTGGATTTTTGAGATTTATCTGATACCAATTTATTTGGTATCAGAGATCGGCTTACGTGTTTTATTTCTCGTGTTTCGGATTTCATGTTTTAGTCTTCTCGATGTGACTTTTTGGATTTTGGGACCTGGCAGTGACAGGACATCTCCAAGCTATAGGAGGTATGTGGTATACTGTTATCCTACATTTTTGTTAATATATGCACTGTTGACTATTACTGTTTATGACCTGTATTAGCACTCTTTACTGGTACCTGTCTAGTTGATATAGCATATATTTTATGTATTAGGTTAGCCACTGATGATGATCGACCTTGATAGAGATTAAGGGTTACAGTTTCTGGTGATTTATCATATCATACACTAGTAGTTTTTTTTAGCTTATGTTATTACTAGTTGGTTAGCAGATTGAGGCACATACCAGCCTCTGCTTTTAATAGCTGGATAGTGATAGTATTTATAACTTTATGTTGACCTAGCCAGTAGTATATCATGTTATTTTAGTTAATTTCATCAGTAAATATTGATTTACTCTTGTTAGATCAGTCAGTAGGAGTCTGATTTACACTTATTGATTTGGGTAGTCGTATATTGATATACCTTAGTACTTGTGGAGGATTAAGGTATTTTTGGTTAGTTAGAAGATGATTGATTTAGTTTTGTTGGGTTGATCAGTAGAGGACAATTATACTCCTTAGTTGGATATTATGAGCACATTGGAGTACATGATTGTTACTGACGTGGGAAAAGACTGAATTATCGTATATCATTGTGGATTTTGGTCAGTCTTTAGAGGATTGATTTATCCTATTCCGTGGGTACCTTAAATTTAGACTGTATGTACCTTGTAGGATAACTTAGAAGGTGGAGTAGGGTTTGTGTGGTAGATTGGATTTAAAATATGTTGATTATGCATATTAATGTGGCATGTACATATGTGTTTGGTGTGGTATCTGAGGCATCTTGTTGATTATGTGTGAATTGTGAATGCACTTGGGTTTTAGTATGCCTTATTGGAAGTATATGTTGATTATACTCTTGGCATATGTGTATATTTGGCATGTGAGTATTGTTTGAGGGGTATTGTTGATTTTACCTACGATGATATATGCACACGGGTTCGGTATACATTGTTGGAGGTATCACGGTGATTTATACCTATGATGTGAGTATTTTTTTAGTGTGTACTAATTGGAGGATTATGTCGATCATACATATGTTGTGTGTGCACGTGTGTCAGATGTATGGTTGGTAGCATCAGGATGATTCTACCTATGTTAAATGTAGAATGTTAAATGTCTACATTATGATATTGGTTGTTTTACCCTATCAACTAATTCTCCCATTAGTGGGTGACCGACCCACTAGGAGGATGATAAAGTTGACTATGGATTTGATTTGCTTACTGGGTGGTTATACCCTAGGCTACCCACATTGATCTGTGGTAGAGAGATCTTGTGCAGTCTCTAGCTAGATAGTTAGGTGCTTGGGCACTTATGTATTGTTGTGGTAGAGAGTAGCTCCCACATATTCTGTATTGTTTTGTGGTGGAGCGTTGCTCCCACATATCACGGATTGCTGGTAGCGGAGCATTGCTCCTATATTTATTGCAGATACATATTTCAGATTATTTGTGGTGGAGTGTTGCTCCCACATGTTGAGGATTTCTTGTGGTAGAGCGTTGCTCCCACATATGTGGTGTTTCCTGTGATGGAGCGTTGCTCTCACTCTGGAGGATTTATTCTTTGGTGATTTATGTTATTGATGATCAGATTTTTCGATTTATTATTGGAGAACTTATGGATAGGAATGTCTGTGATACGGACATTATGTGTCTTGATTTTTGCCATATAGACTTACAGTGCCTTAGATGTTTTCAGGGACTCGATGATCCTGATATGTCGAGGATGTTTGGATAGGTTTCCATTATCTTTGTGGACGATGATGTGATCTATTACGGATCCGAGGTGGGTCACGTACACTACCTTTGCATAGATTTAGAGATGATTCGACGAGAACATCTATATGTGATTATCAGTAGTGCTGGTTTGGATTGTCTTTTGTTATGATGTTTGGGACACACGGTCACCAGTAGGAGTGTACCGTGGTTCCACAGGAGATAGAGGTTGTTACCGTTGGGAGCAGCCGAAATCAGTGTAGGAGATCCGCAGTCTTTTGTGACTCGCAGGATATTACAGACCTTTCGTCGAGGGTTTCTTCCGCATAGCTATGCTACTTTCACGCGTGACCCTGAAAGGCGTGAAGTTTACTTGGACTGAGGATTGCAAGACCAGCTTTTAGGAGCTGAAGCGGAGTTTAGTGTCGGCTCCGATTTTTGGTTTTACCTTCTGGAGAGGACGAATTCGTGCTCTATACCGACGCATCTCTACCGGGTTTGGACGCTGTTTTGATGCAGCACGATAGAGTAGTCTCCTATGCTTCTCGTCGGTTGAAGAAGCATGAGAAGAACTACCCTGTACATGATCTGGAGCTAGTCGCCATTATTTTTGCCATGAAGATTTGGCGACATTATTTATATGACGTTACATTTGAGATTCTCACTGACCATAAGAGTCTCAAATATCTGTTTTACTTAGAAGGAACCTAATCTCCGACAGAGGAGATGGATGGAGTTCCTGAAGGATTTTGATTATACCATTAGCTATCACCTAGGAAAAGCTAATGTGGTTGTCGACGCACTTAGCCGGAAGTCTAGAGTGACTTTGGCTTGCCACCGAGTTGTGGTCACAGACTGGTTACCATGGTTGCTCAGTCGTCGATCAGTACGAGGATCCGAGAGCCCTAGGCTGTATTTGCGGGTTATTTGCAGCCAGATAGCTTCCGGGTAGCCGACCGAGTTCACACGAGACGAGGAGGGTATTATATACTTCCGAGGTAGATTATGCGTACCTCAGTCTCATCCGGTCTTATAAGAGTTACTTCCGGAGGCTCATCGCTCATGATTTGCTGTCCACCCATGCGGTACCCGTGTGTACCAAGATTTGAGGTGTTTCTATTGGTGGAACGACATGAAGGAAGACATCACGGATTTTGTAGCAAGATGTCTCGTCTGTCAACAAGTGAAGGCCGAGCATTAGAGATCTGTCGGCTTATTTCAGCGATTCCTATTCCTGAGTGGGAATCGGAACATATTACTATGGACTTTGTGGTGAGTTTGCCGAGGACATGACGAGACCATGACGCGATTTGGGTAATCTTTGATCAATTACCCAAATCCGCGCACGTTTTGGCTAATTGGAGAACAGATTTCCTGGATCGATTGATAGATCTGTTTTGCCGGGAGATCATTAGATCACGTGGTGGCCAATTGAGTATTATTTCGGATAGAGACTCTCGGTTCACGTCTCATTTCTGGCAAAGTCTGTGGCAGGCCTTGGGGCACTTAGCTCTGATTTAGTACAGTTTTTCCATCCTCAGAAAGATGGATAGTCGCAGCGGACCATTTAGACGCTAGAGGATTTGCTGAGATCGTGTGTATTGGATTTTGGAAACAGTTGGGAGGACTATTTGTCATTGGTAGAGTTTGCCAGAAGAGTTATGCGGACCGGAGTCGGAGACTTTTAGAGTTCTCCATTTGTGACCATGCATTTCTGTGAGTTTCACCCACGAAAGGGGTGAAGGGATTGGTCTCCGAGGTAAGCTAGCCTGCGATACAATGAATCTTTCCAGATCTTGGAAAGAGTTGGAGCGGTAGCTTATCGTTTAGCGCTACCACCAGCTTTGGCGGGCGTTCACGACGTATTCTATGTGTCTATGTTGATGAGGTATATATCCGACTCGACACGTGTTGACAGATATCTCAGTTCGTTTTCAGCCTGGCGTTACCTACGAGGAGGTTCCGGTACAGCTTTTCGACCGGAAAGAGCGTCAGTTGCGGAACATGACTATCCGGCTGGTTAAAGTCGGATGACAGTATCATTTGGACGAGGAGGTTACTTGGGAGCTCAAGGATACTATCCGAGCTCGATACCCCATTTTTCATTTGAGATAAGTGATTTTATTTACCGTTCAGCATTTATACTCGTTACCTATTGTTAGTATTTGCTGATGGTAGATAACGAAATTTGGGGACCAAATTTTTATTAGTGGGGAAGAATGTAAAATACCGAAAAAAAATGGCGAATATTAATAAGAGAATTTTTCGAAATTTTTGGAGATTTTTCGGGAATTTTTCGGAGACCGTATGGACGAGTTTACGGGGATAAAAAAAAATAGGGCCCAGGAAGGCCTGTTTGGACTACCCTATTTTAAAGAGGAAATGTTTATTTTCTTTAAATCATTTCCTTTTTCTTTTATATATATCTTTTCTTTTTATTTTCTTCTCCTCTCCCACGCCGCTTCCCTCTCCCGATTTCCCCCTACCCCGTGCCCTAACCGGCGCTGTTCTTATCTCCTTCCTCTCGTTGCCGATCACTTCTTCGGCTACTCCACCCGACGGCGCCGCCCTCTTCGATCTTCACTGTGTTGCCACCAAGCTCCTCCTCAGCCCTAGCACCGGTTGCCAACACTGTGCCTTGCCGATGGCGTCGCCGTTCGCCGGGGAGATCCCAGCCGCCGATCCTCTTCTGTGCTTAATTCCTCTCGCGTCGCCACCGACCACCACAGTCGACGCCGGCCGCTCTGCCATCGTCCGATCGCTCGCTGCCGCACCTCTGCACGGGGCTTGCCTTGTTTGTGCCACCGCCGAGTCTGCTTCGCCGACTCTAGCCTCTGCCCCGACTCCAACGACGCCGTCTCTGTGCCCTAGTTTGGGTCATAGCCAGCCGACTCCCTCTCCTCCCTATGCTCACGACCCACCGTACGGGACCAACGCTGGCCATCTTCACACTGTGCCTAATACTCGACCCGGTGCCCTAACTGCGATCATGAAGGTAAGGGGTTACTTAGTAGAAAATTTGAGATTTTGTTTGGATACCACAGGCTCAGCTTCACAATTTCCAGCGCTGTGAGTGATTTCTTGATTCCAGCAGCGGCTGAATTGAGGAATTATGTACGGTGGGGAGTTTATGGTTTCAGTAGCAAACTCTACAGCATTTTCTTGTTCCAGCAACAAAAACACGACTGTATATTGAGGTAAGGGTTTTGGTGTATGGATTGAGTTGGCACGCTCTTGAGACATGTTGTTTTAGGTATGAATTGATATATATATAATTGGATTTGGATTTAGGTTAATTTCTCGGGGATATGATTTAGCTAATTAATTTATATGTAATTGGCTAAATCCGTATATCATGTTATTACAGGACTGTGATTCGGGATTGGGCGTCTCGACATCGGATTGGTTCGATTCGATCTATATCGGAGGCGGGTACCTCTTGACTTATCTTTTATGATAATGTCTTTGGATATGCATAGTATTTTATAACTACAAGCAATGAACATGTTTGTCTTTGGTATGTCACTGTTTGATATCCATAGCATGTTAGGTTTATCGCCTGTGACGTATCCGTGCTTATATCATGTGATTTATTGCCATGAGTACTGTATTACCATGAGTATCTTAGTTTCTAGAATATGTGACATACCATGTTTTACTGAGGTTAGGACTAGGTTCTGGACTTTTGGTTTCAGTCATGTGTAACGAGATTGTCTGATACTTAGGTTTTATGCCATGACTGGCTTGTGTACCTCTATTTGTATATCATATATGATTCGTGTACCCAGACCTTGATTCTTGATATGTGCATATTGTTGGTATTTATGTTATGGAAGGAGATATATTTTAGGATCTAGGTGCTATACCATAGAGGACCTGTATGCCCTAGATCCGTGGATTGACCTACTGATACTGTGGTACCCATATTATGTATATATGGATTTTTCTATGCTGATCGGGATATTCCATACTTATTATGTTCGGGACATAGGTTTTTGATATTCTATCGACCTGTGTATTCTAGATTTTGGTATGTGACCATCATTTTACAGTACCATTTTGTATATATGGATATGGTTATGTTGATCAGTTTTTGTTATGCATAGTGACATGCATCATGATTGCATCTTGTGCGATTGTCTATGGTTGAGCACATCGCCAGTTACATGTATCTGCACACACCACCACTAATGGTTTAGTGGTATATCGTGTGTGGCGGTTCATTGCTTTGGCTGGGTCACATGACCCAATGAGGTAGCCAGCTTAGTTCCTCTGTTTGGCTCCCGGCATTTAGTGTAGCAACAGAGAGGCAGACGGTGGACTCGCTTGGCTGTTGGTCGGGTGACTCAGCTGTAGCAGAGATACCTCCCGTCATCGTGTACCGGGAGATGAGCATTGAGCTCCCCATTTATGATTTGGGGTCACAGGACAGGAGTACTCCGACATCCGTCCACTCGGTCACTCATCGCGAGTAGTGACGACAGAGTGCATGGATCTACCCACTCGGTCTCACCATTTGTGTGTGAGATGATCGATGGCGTCGGGGTGACCAGACACATCATTAGCATCATATGCATTGATGCATTTATATTTTATGATTGTGTTCGCGATTTGGTCGCATTTGGTTGATACATACTTTGACTGCATACGTGATTATTGACACTTTCGGACGACCTTTTATGCGGATAGGAGTTCTGGTGAGTACAACTTCCTCGGTTACCTTTCGCCGATATTCCTATATATGATTAGAAGTCAGATTCCATGTTTATTGTTAGATATATCTTACTACTCATGTCCTTGGTATTCACTGAGTTGTTGAACTCACCCCCACTATCTTTTTCGGTACCAGGTTATTTATGGTGTCGCTTGAGCATCCTCGTCACTGGTCCGCACGTCACATCAAAAAACTTATTGGTTCACGTATGTTTTGTTTGTTTTATGTATCAGTTTGTTTAGCTCTGTACTCTGGTTTTATTTTTGGAGTGTTGACGTTGTTATGTGGTATTTTGTATTTATGTTATTGGTTGTGTAAGTCTAGCCGGCTAGCAGTTTTGTGTTTTGGTTTTGGTATAGCCGAGTGGGCTGCTTTATTTTTAACTGCGTGGTTGTGTCAGCCAGAGGCTGAATTTGATATTAACTGCGTGGTGTTTGTTTTCTTTTATTGTTATTATTCCAGCCGCATGTGGCTGAGGTATATAGTGCTTGTAGAAAAGTTTCAGATTGTCCGCCGTACAGGGGAGATGCTGCCGAAATTTCTTCGGACAGAGACTCCTCTGGGGCGTGACACTCGGGTTTCCTGGAACCCCTACAAGGAATTGCAGACATGATCAGTGGCTCCCGTATCTACACACCAGGTGCTGGTAGATAACACCGCTAAACATGTTTCAACAACTAGAGCATGAGATATATCTTTGTTGTTCTGATTCCTACGAGGACAGTCTTCCTTCCAATACCCTGACTGCTTGCAGATGAAGCATTTGCCCTTCGGCTTCTTCACTCCAGCTTTAGGTCATATACTCTGAGATTTATTCACTTTCTTTGCTGAACCAACTTGTTTCTTCTTCTTCTTTCCTTTCGGTTTAGAAGTAGAACCATTTTCAGCATAGTTAATATGAGAATTGTGACGAAACAAACCTTCTGCTGCCTGAAGTTCTGTCATTAGTTCCGCCAATGAATATACCCTTTTGTTCATATTGTAATTCAGGCGGAATTGCTCAAAACTTCTAGGTAGTGTTTGGAGGATCATATCGATCTGGGTTTCCCCATCAATTTCTCCTCCAAGGATCTGTATTTCGTTCAGATAAGCCATCATCTTTAGGATATGATCCCTCACAAGAGTGCCCTCTTGCATGGTGGCTGTCATTATCTTTCTCATGACTTCTTGCCTAGAAGCCCGATCCTGATGACCAAAGAGTTCCTTGAGATTGTTTAGAATATCATAGGCCGTTGGTAAATCTTGATGCTGATGTTGCAATACATTTGACATTGAAGCCAAAATGTAACACCGCGCCATCTCATCTGCTTTTACCCATTTCCTATGATATTCAATCTCCTCTTGGGTAAATTCCCCAGTGGGTGCATCAGGACAAGGCTCAGTCCGTACAAACTTATAGCTTTCAGCAGTAAGATCAATGTCCAGGTTCCTTTTCCAATCTATGTAGTTAGGACCAGTAAATCTATTTTCTTTTAGTATGATGACCAGTGGGTTGAAAGTCATCCTAAGAATCTCAAATAACTTTTGGTTAGAACTCTAAATTTAGAATAATATTGATTCCTCAAACAATACTATTTTAAATTAACCAACACCTCAAAACACCGTGAATTTTGTATGCCACGATAGTATGGATGTATACAAATTCAACATTTGTAAAAGGAGGGTTAAACCCATTAATTTTATTATCTTGTCAACCTAACTTTTTGACAAATAAAATTAATAGTTGGTATCCTTTGGTCACACGAAAAATGGGAGGTTACTATTAGACGTGCCTAAGTGTATACCATTACTTGACACTAAGTCCATTAACAAGATTGTGCCCCTTCCGATGGGGAAGATCACACGCTCTTAATTAACTTCCTATAGTCATCCATAATGGAAGTTTGTTCTAGTGATCCACAGACAAGCTCATCCGATATGGAGGAAGGCACTCAGAGCCAACGCGCAAGCTTGCTTGCATCACTTACAAACCAGTAATGGAGACCGTGGAATTTATTTAAAATCTCTCTTCCACTTAGTTATTTATAAATGAGGAATTTTAACTATGCTAGCCTACTAAACATGTATACTAACATGCACACACAACACAATATAAAAGCAATAAATAGAAAAACTAATTTTCAACTATTATGGCTTTTATCTATTGTTGTCCTCCGTGTGTCGCCAACCCTAGCTGCTGCCATCTTTGGCCACTGCCACAGGGTCTAGTTGTCTCATCCATCTTGCTCCTTGTTCCGCTGCGTCTCTGGTCCTCAAAAGGTTCCACGCCTTGCAAGATTAGATCCGCGGCATAAATAGAATTTTACATTTTTCGATCCTATATTCCTCGAAGGAATGTACATGTAAACAAGATCGAACATAAAATAAAAATTTATATCCATCGATCCTATATTCCATAAAAGGAATGTACATGTAATTAGATCAAAAATAAAATCATAATAAAACTAAATATAGCTCCTGTTGTATTTTATAATACAATCATGCACACACATAAATGCCCTTGACATGTCCAAGGGTCCAAACACACACATAAAAACTATAAGCCATAATAGTTGGATCCTGCATCCACAATGTTAGCACATCCTACTATTAACCTGCCTAAATTATGTATGACATGTGCATAATTAAACTAATACCAAATACACATAGACAAAACCCTAGCTCTGATACCAATTGTTGGTTGCTACTCAGAAAACCTAATGATTCCACTGTACAAAAATCTTGTACAAAGGTCTGAACCTTTTCCTAGCTACCATGTGTTCTTTTAAATTAAACTTGCATCGCCTACGGAACTTAACACGTTTGATCCAAAGTTTAATCTATTTGTTCTTTTAGGTTTAGACTTGGATTTCCTGCGAAACTTAACACGTTCGATCCAAATCACCTAAGTTATAAATTCCACTAAATATTAATTTCTAAAATTATCTTCCAGGACTGCATGGCGAGGCACATGACCTTCTTGGATATGGGAACAACCACCACCGCCTAGACAAAGCCTTTTAAGGAAAGCTAATATTTAATTTCCTTAAATAACTTTAGGTCAACCGAAAAGAACAATTAAATCACAAGGAAAAGAAAAATAAAGAACACAACATCGAAAACAAATTCGAAATACTAGAATCGCATGCTTCTTGTATTTGGTATTTTTTACATGAAGATAAAACTAGTATGATGCGAAAATTAAATACTAGTATACCTTTTCTTTTGCATGCAAAAACCTCTAGGTCTTCTACCGTATTCCTCTTCTAACCTCGGATGTTGTGTGGGCAACGATCTTCCGAGATGAGAAACCACCAAAGCACCTTCTTCTCCTCCTTGCAAGATTCGGCCAAACCAAGTGCACCTCCAAGGAAGAAGAGAAACCACCAACCAAGCTCCAAGGGATGAAAGCTTTCTCTCCTTCTCCAAGCTAGAAACTGGCCACCACTTAATCTCCAAGAGCAAGGGGAATTTCGGCCACAAAGATGGAGAGAAGAGAAAAGATGAGGCCGGCCACACCAAGGAAGAAAAGAGGGAGAAGAATAATAAAAGTTCTGTCTCATGAAGACACCCCAACCCCCTCTTTTATAATCCTTAGCTTTGGTAAATTAGGAAATTTAATTACAATAAAATTTCCTTAACTTTCCTTGACATGAATTAATTAAGAAAAATAAAATAAATTTTCCCAATTAGACATATCATGGTCGACCACCTCTTGGAGAGCAAACAAGACAATTTTCAATCAACAATTAAAAATTCCTTATTTGTCTTCAGAAATTTTAAAAAATAAAATTTCCCTTTAAAATTCCTTCATGGTTGACAAAAAGAAATTTCTATAATTTTAATTTTTCAACATGTGAATAATTTACAAAGAAGAAAAATAAAATATCTTTCCAATCTACAAATAAGGAAAGAGATCTAATCTCTTTCTTTAATCTTTTGTAGATCCTTTTAAAAGAGATATTTTAATTTTTAATCTCTCCAATAAATTATATCTTTCACATAAGAAAAATTTAAAATTAAAATTATTTTAAATATAATGGGGGCCGGCCACCTAAGCTTGGGTTCAAGCTAGGGTCGGCCACCCATGAACCAAGGCTTGGCCGGCCCTAGCTTGATCCACAAGCTGGCTTGGCCGACCCCTATATCATGGGTATGAATGTGGGTATAGGTGGGTATAGTACTTTATAAATAAGAGGTTACGATAGGGACCGAGAGGAGAAATTGGTTTTGGTCTCCCAATAAAATTAAGCATCCCGTGTTCGCCCCGAACATACAACTTAATTTTATCAATAATAATTCATTCCACTAGAGAACTATTATTGAACTACCGCACCAATCCCAAATTACATTTTTGGGCTCCTTCTTATTATGAGTGTGTTAGTCTCCCTGTGTTTAAGATGTCGAATGTCCACTAATTAAGTGAGTTATTGACAACTCATTTAATTAATATCTTAATCCAAGAATAGTACCACTCAACCTTATCGTCATGTCGGACTAAGTCGACCTGCAGGGTTTAACATGACAATCCTTATGAGCTCATCTTGGGGACATTATCAACCTAGATTACTAGGACACAATTTTCTTCTATAATCAACAACACACACTATAAGTGATATCATTTCCCAACTTATCGGGCTTATTGATTTATCGAACTAAATCTCACCCATTGATAAATTAAAGAAATAAATATCAAATATATGTGCTTGTTATTATATTAGGATTAAGAGCACACACTTCCATAATAACTGAGGTCTTTGTTCCTTTATAAAGTCAGTATAAAAGAAACGACCTCTAATGGTCCTACTCAATACACTCTAAGTGTACTAGTGTAATTATATAGCTAAGATAAACTAATTCCTAATTACACTATGACCTTCCAATGGTTTGTTCCTTTCCATTTTGGTCGTGAGCTGCTGTTTATAATTTATAAGGTACTGATAACATCATCTTCTGTATGTGACACCACATACTATGTTATCTACAATATAAATTAATTGAACAACTACAACAAATGTAGACAATTTGACCAAATATGATTCTTTATTCAAAATAATATTTACAAAAGCTTAGGCTTTCAGTATACACTCTAACAAAGATCCATCTAATCAATCTGGGCTAGCATCTGGCTTCTTGAGGAGAAACTTCAAAGCTGCATGATCAGAAAATACAACCACGTGAGAACAAAGTAAATATGATCAAAATTTATCAAAAGCAAAAACAATAGCAAGAAGCTCTTTTTTTGTCGTGGTGTAATTTGCTTGAGCTGAATCCAAGGTCTTTGATGCATAGCAGATAACATGTGGTGCTCCTTCTGCTCTCTGTGCAAGTACTGCTCCTATAGCAAAATTTGAAGCATCACACATAAGCTTAAATGGTAAAGTCCAATCCGGTGACCTGATAATAGGTGCAGAAATCAAAGCCTTCTTCAATCTCTGAAAAGCCTCCTTACATCTCTGATCAAATTGAAACTCCACATCTTTATGAAGCAATTGAGACAATGGAAGAGCAATCTTACTGAAGTCCCTAATAAATCTCTGGTAGAATCCTACATGGCTAAGAAAAGCATGAACATCCCGCATGCATGCGGGGTAAGATAAAGAATATATAATACTAACTTTAGCAGGATCTACCTCAATACCTCTCCTAGAGACTATATGTCCTAAAATAATTTCATGCTCTACCATAAAATGGCATTTTTCAAAATTAAGTACCAAATCAGTCTCAATGCGTCTATCTAAAATCTTAGACAAATTTTCCATACATGCATCAAATGATGAACCATATACAGAAAAATCATACATGAAAACTTCCATGCAATGCTCTAATAAATCACCAAAAATACTTACCATGCATCGCTGAAAGGTTCCTAGAGCGTTACAAAGTCCGAATGGCATATGTCTGTAAGTAAATGTACCGAAAGGGAAAGTGAAAGTAGTCTTCTCCTGGTCCTTTGGGTCAATGCAAATCTGAAAATAACCAGTGTAACCATCAAGGAAGTAGTAATGTGACTTACCTGCTAGTCTTTCCAACATCTGATCAATAAAAGGAAAAGGGTAATGGTCCTTTCTACTTGCTTGGTTCAGCTTCCTATAGTCCACACAAACTCTCCAAGAATTCTTCACTCTTGTGGGCATCAACTCATTCTCTTCATTAGCTACCACTGCCACCCCTGATTTCTTCGGAACCACATGGATAAGACTCATCCACTTACTGTCAGAAATAGGGTAGATAATACCTGCCTGTAGAAGTCTAGTCACATCTTTCTTGACTACATCAAGGATCAGTGGGTTAAGTCTCCTCTGAGGTTGTCTCACTGGTTTCACGTCCTCTTCCAAATAAATTCTGTGCATGCAAATAGAAGGACTGATACTAGGAATATCTACTAATGTCCATCCAATGGCTTTCCTGTGCTGTCTCAGAATCTCTAATAATCTGCTTTCTTGTCCTGTTTCTAAATTCTGGGCTATAATGACAGGCAACTTCTGATTCTCTCCTAAGTAAGCATACTTCAAGTGTTGAGGCAATGGCTTCAACTCTTCACGTGCCTGATCAATAGATGGTGATCCTAGGGGTAATGTTTCTAAAGAACAATCCCCTACACATAATTCTTCTTCTCTGAGCGATCCTAGGGTTAGAGCTTCTCCTAAGCAATCCCCTACGCATAAATCATCTCTCTCAATCGGAAATAATCCTCTTAACCTATCATCCACTCCCAAGTCCAAAATATCCTCCAAAACTGTAAAAGATACATCAATCTCTAATAAGAAATCCATGCTATCCAGCTCCTCTGAGATATCCAAACTAAGAATAGAATGATCCTCCCTAGGATACTTTATAGCGTCAAAAATATTGAACTGGACAACTATATCTTCTATTTCCATGGAAAGTGTGCTCGTATAAACATCAATCTTTGTTCTTGCAGTCTTTAAAAATGATTGTCCTAGAATAAGTGGGGATCTACTGGCCAAATAGTCTCCCTCCATATCAAGGATATAAAAGTCTGCAGGAAAAATGAGTTCTCTCACCTTAACCAATACATCTTCAATAACTCCTGCTGGATGAGTTTGACTATGGTCTGCCAACTGAATCACAACTCCTATAGGCTATAATGGTCCAATTCCTAAATTCTGAAAAATTGATTTTGGAATCACATTAATTGAAGCTCCCAAATCTAACATAGCATCCTCAAAAAGATTGCTCCCAATTTCACAAGGTACTGAAAACACTCCAGGATCTTCACATTTCTAAGGAACTGGCTGAATGAGTGCAGATACATTCTTTCCCATGCAAATCAACTCATTTCCTTTCAACTTTTTCTTGTGCACACAAAGATCCTTAAAAAATTTAGCATATTTTAGAATTTGCTTGATTATTGTGAGCAAAGGAACATTTACCTCAACCTTACTAAATAAATTCACAAGCTCTTGAAATTCCTTAGCTTTTTCCTCCTCTACATTCTTCCTCGGTTGAATTTTACGTTGAGGAAAAGGCAAGGGAAGGCTTGGCTTTGAATCTTTTTTAGCAAGGGAATTCTCTTTCTCTGAATTTCTAGGTTTGCTGGAATTTGGCATGGCTGCTGGAATCTGTTCAGCTAGATTGTAACGCTCGAAAATTCTCAAAAATTATTTTAGAAATATTCTATAATTTTTCTGGAATTTTAGGATATTTTTATAGAATTTTTAGAGCAGAGGAAGTAGCAAAAATAAATAGGACCGTAAAATAGCCTACGCGGGAATTGAACCCGAGATCTATTGGGTCCTATAACTTATGGTGAACCTTAGTAACCAAGTGAACCCAGCAGGGCCGTGCTGAAAAGAAAGGGAAACAATTTTATTTAAGTTAGAGTTGGGCCGAAATTTCCACTTAATATAAATAGAGAATTATTAAGTGAGGTCTTATTTGATCGAGAATTTCTTCTCCTCAAACCCTCACCGTCGCCCACCTCTTCTTTCTCTCCCTCTCTCGACGCATCAAGCCAAGGGTTCTAGGAGCACCTCCCGGCAACATCAAAGGCACGAGGACGCTCCCCTCCGCGAGAGGAACACATAGACACGAGAAGATCGTCGAAAGGATCGTCTCCTCCAGAAATCTAGCGATTAGAATCGTAAGAAAATCCGAACGGGAGGTAAGAAACCCCTCTCACCTGCAGTATAAGTAGCTTTCGTGTGAATTCCATGTATTAGTTTAGTAATATGTAGACTACCGACACAAAGGATGCGAATCAGCGCATACCAAGTGTTCGATTTAATTGTTTGGCACAGGAAAATGCAACTTAGGCATTTTAGTAGCTTAGATAAATGCGATAGAAGCATCTTATAGCTTATTTAGTCTTGCTTCAGCTTTTACAGGACTAGATGTCCAATGGGTGGGCTCCCACAGTCACCTCTAGGTTTAGATAACCTAGTTCTGGGTTTAGACAACCTAGTAAAAGCAAGACAAGGATTTATTAGCTTATGTTCTATATTTTACTTTTCAGTGGCACTGTACTGGATTAAATATCCTTTGGGTTGGGCTCCCACAGTCGTCCCTAGGTTCAGATAACCTAGTAACCCTACTAAATTCGTGACTTGCAAACTCGGGTCTAGTTAGGGATGCGCGCACAACACGTACAGTTGTCGGGCCCATTAACAGCATGATTATGTATTTTCACCTATTATGATAATTAGTTTTCAAAACTCGCAATCAGTTGTGTATACAGTTTAACTTCAGTATTAGCTTGGTTTAGTTTAGCTCAGTTCATGCTTTAGTTCAGCTCACTCTTATGATTATGTATTATAGCTCTATGTTCAGCTTTTGTTACACATGCTTTAGATGATAGTATACCATGACTAGCTTTGATTTCTATGTATGATAGCATGCCATGATTTAGTCTAACCAGTACATTTTTCAAATAGCATGTTTTAAAAGCATATTGCATCGAATGCATGTTTTTGTGAGGTAGATGGTTTCTTACTAAGCGAAAGCTTACAGATACTTTTTCCTTATACTGCAGATAAAGGTAAAGGAAAGATGGACTAGCGGAGGGCAATGCGACGAAGATGTGTGTGGCTGGAACTTGGAATAAAAGATCGTAGGGAATTTCAGCAAACTTGTTTAAGCATTAGAACCCTTTAGCATTTTGGTTATTTTGCATCTTAGTAAGTTAAATGTTATGAACTAGTTAATCATGCATTCTATCATGTTAGAACACTATTTTTTGATGTTAGAATGTTTTGTGTTTAGTTTAGAATGATTATGAGTAACTTTGGCACGAACAAGTGCTGAAATCAGACCTTTGGCACGAAATCAGAAACTCGAATCGATCAGCTGATCGATTCGAGAGTTTCCAATCGATCGAAGGATCGACTGGGCAACTTGGCTCGCGAATAGTAGGCCTCTGGATCGATCAGCCGATCGATCCAGCAAATTCTGTCGCGAACAGAAGGCTCTGGGATCGATCACTGGATCGATTGGCCAGTCTGAATCGATCAGCCGATCGATCCAGAATTTTGCCCCGAGCACAGTAGCGTGCTGGATCGATCCAACCCACGTCCCGGATACAGTCGCCTGCTGAATCAATTGTTGGATCGATTCGACCATTCCAATCGATCGGTGAATCGATTGGGAGGCCTGATATTAGTTAGAAGCCCTTAGTTAAGTTCCTTGACCATAAGGGGAAGTAATAACGACATGAATAGCCTAGATTACACACCTTAGCTCCTGTAGAATGGTGAAAAGATAATAGTTTAGCAAAATTTTAATCAGTACAGCTTCCGTATCTAGATTTAGTGATGGTCAGGGAGTAGTTAGCACAGCATAATGTGACGATCGGCCTTACAGATTAGCCAGTAGAAGGCGGGTCGTTACAGAGTGGTATCAGAGCAGTTTCCATACTTCCTACACACACATCAGCATTGAACCTGCAGCTTCCAAGTAAGAACATCTCTCACTTTCTCCATGTTTTTTGTTTTCATGTTCAGATATAACTAAAGCATTCTTGTTTATGATAGTAGTTAACATGATAACAGTAGTTACTCTATTATGATGGTATTAGTCATGTATGTCCTTTGTTCCTTTGGAAATGGCACGAGGACGCCCAGCTAGAAGGGCACCAGCTACTGAGCCCCAGCATGAGGCAGGCAGTTCAGTGCCTCCCCCAGACCTTACAGCATTAGTGGATCAGTTACAGCAGCAGCTAGCTGAACAGCAACAGGAGATAGCCACCTTAAAGGCTAATCAGCAGAATACTCCTACAGTCACCCCGGAACCCAGCATAGCGACACCAGTAGTCTTAGAGGTTCCACCAGTCCAGCCTACAGCACCCGTAGCTCCAGCAGCAGGAACACAGAGAGAAGCCTATCTGATCCAGTGGCAGAGAGTCAAGCCAGAGAATTTCTCAGGCACCAGGGAACCATGGGATGCTCAAGCCTGGTTCAAAACACTGGAGAGTACGATGGAGCTTCTGGACTGGCCAGAGCATGAGAAGGTGAAGTGCGCCTCCTTCTGCTTGACAGGAGATGCACGCATGTGGTGGGAGAGAATTAGAGCGAAGCGCCCAGTAAACCAGATGACATGGGCTGACTTCGAGAAGGAGTTCTTTGAGGAATTCTTTCACATACGGGTCACAAACCGCCACTATGACGAGTTCACTGAGTTTCGCCAGGGCAGCCTGTCAGTTGAGGAGGCCGTGAAGAAATTCAATAGATTGGCTCGTCTATGCCCTGAACTAGTCAGCACAGAAAAAGAGCGAGTTCGGTTGATGCTCAAGATGCTGAGGCCGGAAATAGCGATGAACGTGGCTGGCGGCGTTCACAGGCCGCAAACCACCGAAGAACTAGTCAGTAGTGCCCTAACCACTGAGCACTACCAGAACAGTATCAAGCAGCTGAAGCAAGTTCTCTCAGAGTCGAAAGGTCAAGGAGGCTCAGACACTCAGAAACAGCAGGGCCACAGCTCCCACGGCTCAAACTGGAAAGGGAACTCCAGCAACAAGCGCAAGCCAGGGAGTTACCCAAAGGGAGGACCAGCTAGCAAGCAGCCCAGCTATCCAAAGTGTGCTACTTGTGGGAAATTCCACCCTGGAGTTTGTCGTAATGGCACACGAGGATGCTTTGAATGTGGACAAGAAGGGCATATGGCCAAGCAGTGTCCGAACAAGGCCAGTTTTCCTCCACGACAGCCGATCCAGTACGAAGCCAAGCTAGCACAGTTGCATCAGATGCAGGCCGCTTTAGATGGTCCGTACATCAGCCAGGGCAGATTAGAAGCCCCTCCAGCTACGACGAATGCACGGATCTACTCACTGACCAGAGAGGACGTAGCAAATGCCTCGACAGTTGTCACAGGTCATATTAGTATTTTATAGTAAAGTACAACTGTTTTATTCGATACTGGGGCAACCCATTCATATATATCCAGGGCATTTGCTGAGAAGTTAGCAATACCCCCAGGTACCCCTACTGACCTAATAAGCCCAACACAGTTACTTCAGATGATTAATACTCATTAACCTGATTTAGATTCTCTAATCTATAGATTAGAAAAGATAGAAATTATTGGTGAATCCACTCGAATACTGTGATAGGGACAAGTATACTGCAAACTGGAAATTATTAACCAAGACCTAACAATTAAAGCCAAGAATTAAAATATACCAATTGGGAAATTGAAGAATGCAAGATGCATATCAAGAATTATTACATCTAGGGGGCAGTCAAAGATCTACCTCTAGACATAGAAGCCTAGCATTGATAGTCAACAAAGGGGCAGAACAAAAACGTGGCACCTGTGAGATTGAATTTGAGATAGAGCTCATTCCCGGTACCAATCCTATCTCCAAAGCACCGTACCGCATGGCTCCAGTAGAACTGAAGGAACTTCATGAGCAATTACAGGAGCTGCTTGACAAAGGCTTCATACGCCCTAGTCACTCACCATGGGGAGCACCTGTATTGTTCGTGAAGAAGAAGGACGGGAGCATGCGCCTGTGTATAGATTACCGGGCACTGAACCAAGTCACGATCAAGAACAGGTATCCTCTTCCCAGAATAGATGACCTGTTCGACCAGCTAAAGGGAGCAGCAGTGTTCTCTAAAATAGACCTCAGATCAGGTTATCATTAGGTGAAAGTCAAGGAAGGGGATATACCCAAGACAGCATTCAGGACTAGATACGGACATTACGAGTTCGTAGTCATGCCCTTCGGCGTGACAAATGCTCCAGCTACTTTCATGTACCTCATGAACAGGGTATTCAGAGAATACTTAGATAAGTTTGTTATCGTGTTCATCGATGACATTCTTATCTATTCAGGAACTCAGGAAGAACACGCAGAGCACCTGAGAACAGTATTGCATACCCTTCAGCAGAACCAGCTGTACGCCAAGTTCACAAAATGTGAATTTTGGTTAGAGCAAGTGTCCTTCCTGGGTCACATCATCTCAAAGGATGGTATCATGGTAGACCCCAGTAAGATAGAAGCTGTGAGTAACTGGAAAAGACCCAAGAATGCTAGTGAGATCAGAAGCTTTCTGGGATTGGCAGGTTATTACAGAAAATTCGTAGAGGACTTCTCCAGGATAGCCTCCCCACTGACAGCTCTTACCAGAAAGAACAAAAAATTTCAGTGGACAGAGGACTGTGAGAACAGTTTTAGCGAGCTAAAGAGAAGATTGACCAGCGCACCTATTCTGACTCTACCAGAAATTACGGATAGCTTCGATATATATAGTGATGCCTCGAAGTTGGGACTAGGAGCAGTGCTAATGGAAAATGGCAAGGTGATCGCCTATGCCTCCAGACAACTCAAGGATTATGAGAGGAATTACCCCACTCATGACCTTGAGCTTGCAGCAGTGGTGTTCGCTCTCAAAATTTGGAGACATTACTTGTATGGAGCTCAGTGCAGAGTGTATACAGATCATCAGAGTCTGAAGTACTTCTTCACTTAGAAGGATCTGAATATGCGACAGCGCAGATGGCTAGAGTTGGTCAAGGACTACGATATAGACATCCTCTACCACCCAGGAAAAGCAAATAGGGTAGCAGATGCACTTAGCAGAAAGTCCAGTGCTACCTTATTATCTCTAGCAGCCATGTCACCACCCCTACAGAAAGAGATCACTGATTTCAGTCTCGAACTCATAGTTGGACAGCTCTCTACTATGACCTTAGAGTCGACCTTGCTTGGTGACATCCAGACAGCTCAGGAACAGGATCTTGAAATTCAGAAAATCAAGCAAGGATTAGCAGAAACCGAAGGTGGAGAGTTCAGAGTGTCAGCTAGCGGGGTGTTGTATTTTGGCGACAGATTATGCGTTCCAGATCAGGAGGAACTCAGAAGGAAGATTTTAGATGAGGCTCACAAGACTCCCTATGCGATGCATCCAGGCTCCACCAAAATGTACCAGGACTTGAAGAAGCGTTTTTGGTGGCCTGGGATGAAGAGAGACATCGCTCGATATACAAGACCGCCTAACTCGCGAGGGTTAAGGCGGAACATCGAGACCGAGAGGAGTTTTGCCCATTCAGATACCGTAATGGAAGTGGAAGACATTTCTATGGATTTCATAGTGGGATTCCAGAACCACGAATGGTTTTGATACCATCCGGGTAGTCGACAGTTGACAAAATCAGCCCACTTCTTAGCTATCGGATATCCTACTCCATGGAACAATTAGCTCAGTTATATCTCAAGGAGATCGTTAGATTACATGGAGTCCCACGAACCATTATATCGGAAGAGAGTAGGTTCACATCACACTTCCGGGAGTGTGTACAACCTTTGGGCACGGGTTAAAGTTCAACACGCCTTTCCATCCCCGCATGGATGGTTAGACGGAGCGAGTAAATCAGGTACTCGAAGATATGCTCCGAGCATGTACCCTAGATTTCAAAGGAAGTTGGTGCAAATATCTGAGCTTAGCAGAATTTGCATACAACAATAGCTATCAGGCCACCATCGGCATGTCACCTTACGAGGCTCTCAATGGGCGGAGGTGTAGATCTCCAATCTGCTGGTATGAGAGTGGTGAACAGAAAGAACTAGAACTTCAGACAGATCTAGTGGCAGATACCACAGTAGCTATACAGCAGATCCGTCAGAGGATAGAGACAGCTCAAAGTCGCCAGAAAAGCTATGCTGATACACGGCGCAGACCTTTAGAGTTCTCAGTTGGGGATTTAGTGTTCCTCAGAGTAGCCCCTATGAAGGGAGTAATGCATTTTGGAAAGAAGGGCAAGCTAAGTCCCAGATATGTGGGACCATATCTTATCAGCAGAAGAGTGGGCAAGGTAGCATATGAGCTAGAGCTACCCCAGGAAATGTCAGCTGTCCACAATGTATTTCATGTCTCGATGCTGAAGAAGCATACCCCAGATGCCACCCAGGTGATTGAGCCCCAGTCGGTACAGATCCGCGAAGACCTCAGCTATGACAGTCGGCCTATTCAGATGATAGACCGAGCAGTTAAGAAATTACGGAACAAGGAAGTACCATTAGTCAAAGTTATTTGGCACAGTCACACAGCAGAAGAGGCAACTTGGGAGACAGACGCCAACATGAGACAGAAGTACCCAGGGGTAGAGCTTCTCCTAAGCAATCCCCTACGCATAATTCATCTCTCTCAATCGGAAATAATCCTCTTAACCTATCATCCACTCCCAAGTCCAAAATATCCTCCAAAACTGTAAAAGATACATCACCTTGACCAACCTCTGTAAAATTTGAATCAATCTCTAATAAGAAATCCATGCTATCCAGCTCCTCTGAGATATCCAAACTAAGAATAGAATGATCCTCCCTAGGATAATTTATAGCGTCAAAAATATTGAACTGGACAACTATATCTTTTATCTCCATGGAAAGTGTGCCCGTATGAACATCAATCTTTGTTCTTGCAGTCTTTAAAAATGATTGTCCTAGAATAAGTGGGGATCTACTGGCCAAATAGTCTCCCTCCATATCAAGGATATAAAAGTCTGCAGGAAAAATGAGTTCTCTCACCTTAACCAATACATCTTCAATAACTCCTGCTGGATGAGTTTGACTATGGTCTGCCAACTGAATCACAACCCCTATAGGCTGTAATGGTCCAATTCCTAAATTCTGAAAAATTGATTTTGGAATCACATTAATTGAAGCTCCCAAATCTAACAGAGCATCCTCAAAAAGATTGCTCCCAATTTCACAAGGTACTGAAAACACTCCAGGATCTTCACATTTCTGAGGAACTGGCTGAATGAGTGCAGATACATTCTTGCCCATGCTAATCAACTCATTTCCTTTCAACTTTTTCTTGTGCACACAAAGATCCTTAAAAAATTTAGCATATTTTAGAATTTGCTTGATTATTGTGAGCAAAGGAACATTTACCTCAACCTTACTAAATAAATTCACAAGCTCTTGAAATTCCTTAGCTTTTTCCTCCTCTACATTCTTCCTTGGTTGAATTTTACGTTGAGGAAAAGGCAAGGGAAGGCTTGGCTTTGAATCTTTTTTAGCAAGGGAATTCTCTTTCTCTGAATTTCTAGGTTTGCTAGAATTTGGCATGGCTGCTGGAATCTGTTTAGCTAGATTGTAACGCCCAAAAATTCTCAAAAATTATTTTAGAAATATTCTATAATTTTTCTGGAATTTTAGGATATTTTTATAGAATTTTTAGAACAGAGGAAGTAGCAAAAATAAATAGGACCGTAAAATAGCCTACACGGGAATTGAACCCGAGATCTATTGGGTCCTATGACTTATGGTGTACCTTAGTAACCAAGTGAACCCAGCAGGGCCGTGCTGAAAGGAAAGGGAAACAATTTTATTTAAGTTAGAGTTGGGCCGAAATTTCCACTTAATATAAATAGAGAATTATTAAGTGAGGTCTTATTTGATCGGGAATTTCTTCTCCTCAAACCCTCACCGCCGCCCACCTCTTCTTTCTCTCCCTCTCTCGGCGCATCAAGCCAGGGTTTTAGGAGCACCTCCCGGCAACATCAAAGGCACGAGGACGCTCCCCTCCGCGAGAGGAACGCATAGACGCGAGAAGATCGTCGAAAGGATCGTCTCCTCCAGAAATCTAGCGATTAGAATCGTAAGAAAATTTGAATGGGAGGTAAGAAACCCCTCACCTGCAGTATAAGTAGCTTTCGTGTGAATTCCATGTATTAGTTTAGTAATATATAGACTACCGACACAAAGGATGCGAATCAGCGCATACCAAGTGTTCGATTTAATTGTTTGGCACAGGAAAATGCAACTTAGGCATTTTAGTAGCTTAGATAAATGCGATAGAAGCATCTTATAGCTTATTTAGTCTTGCCTTAGCTTTTACAGGACTAGATGTCCAATGGGTGGGCTCCCACAGTCGCCTCTGGGTTTAGATAACCTAGTTCTGGGTTTAGACAACCTAGTAAAAGCAAGACAAGGATTTATTAGCTTATGTTCAGTATTTTACTTTTCAGTGGCACTGTACTGGATTAAATATCCTTTGGGTTGGGCTCCCACAGTCGTCCCTAGGTTCAGATAACCTAGTAACCCTATTAAATTCGGGACTTGCAAACCCGGATCTAGTTAGGGATGCGCGCACAGCACGTACAGTTGCCGGGCCTATTAATAGCATGATTATGTATTTTCACCTATTATGATAATTAGTTTTCAAAACTCGCAATCAGTTGTGTATACAGTTTAACTTCAGTATTAGCTTGGTTTAGTTTAGCTCAGTTTATGCTTTAGTTCAGCTCACTCTTATGATTATGTATTATAGCTCTATGTTCAGCTTTTGTTACACATGCTTTAGATGATAGTATGCCATGACTAGCTTTGATTTCTATGTATGATAGCATGCCATGATTTAGTCTAACCAGTACATTTTTCAAATAGCATGTTTTAAAAGCATATTGCATCGAATGCATGTTTTTGTGAGGTAGATGGTTTCTTACTAAGCGAAAGCTTACAGATACTTTTTCCTTATACTGCAGATAAAGGTAAAGGAAAGATGGACTAGCGGAGGGCAATGCGACGAAGATGTGTGTGGCTGGAACTTGGAATAAAAGATCGTAGGGAATTTCAGCAAACTTGTTTAAGCATTAGAACCCTTTAGCATTTTGGTTATTTTGCATCTTAGTAAGTTAAATGTTATGAACTAGTTAATCATGCATTCTATCATGTTAGAACACTATTTTGTGATGTTAGAATGTTTTGTGTTTAGTTTAGAATGATTATGAGTAACTTTGGCACGAACAAGTGCTGAAATCAGACCTTTGGCACGAAATCAGAAACTCGAATCGATCAGCTGATCGATTTGAGAGTTTCCAATCGATCGAAGGATCGACTGGGCAACTTGGCTCGCGAACAGTAGGCCTCTGGATCGATCAGCCGATCGATCCAGCAAATTCTGTCGCGAACAGAAGGCTCTGGGATTGATCACTGGATCGATTGGCCAGTGTGGATCGATCAGCTGATCGATCCGGAATATTGCCCCGAGCACAGTAGCGTGCTGGATCGATCACTGGATCGATCCAACCCACGTCCCGGATACAGTAGCCTGCTGAATCGATCGCTGGATCGATTCGACCATTCCAATCGATCGGTGGATCGATTGGGAGGCCTGATATTAGTTAGAAGCCCTTAGTTAAGTTCCTTGACCATAAGGGGAGGTAATAACGACATGAATAGCCTAGATTACACCCCTTAGCTCCTGTAGAATGGTGAAAAGATAATAGTTTAGCAAAATTTTAATCAGTACAATTTCCGCATCTAGATTTAGTGATGGTCAGGGAGTAGTTAGCACAGCATAATGTGACGATCGGCCTTACAGCTTAGCTAGTAGAAGGTGGGTCGTTACATAGATAGAAATTGATAGAATATTCTGGAATAAAATTTCTACTTGTGCATCCTCCAAATTCAATGGATCAATGCAAATTGGAGTTGAACTTGAAGTTGGCACATTCTGAACTTCCTGAATTCCTTCACTGCTGGAACTTTGTTGCTGGATTTCTAGAAATTTTCCAGCAGTAGTTCCTTCATTTGAAAACTCTGAAACTCTTCTTCCACTTCTTAAAGTCGATGCACTAACATTCCCTTTAGGATTAGGAGTTGTTTGTGAAGGCAATTGACTAGATCCTTGAGCTTGCATTTGATTAAGGTTGGAAGCTAATTGCCCAATCTGCCTTTCTATATTTTGAATTGCTAAATCTATCCTTTGATGATTTTGTTGTTGTTGCAACATATATTACATCAATTCTTCTAATTTTGATTGCTATGGATCTAAATTTGAAGCATTACTAGAGCCTCCTTGAGTTAAACTTAATCTTGAAGGTGCTGGAAGTGCTTACTGCTGCTGTAATTGATTTGCATGCTTGAATTGTGAGTTCTAGAAATTCTAGAAATTATGTTGATTAGGCTAATTTTATTGGAAATTATACTGATAAGGCTGAAATTGTTGCTAAAATTGACTTGTAGGGTAGTAATGATGCTGGAAAGGTTGATTTTATTACTGGAATCCCAGCTGAGGATGCTGGAAATGCTGATTTGAAGATGGTTGTTGATAGAATGAATTGTCATATTTTAAATTCGGATGATCTCTCCAACCAGGATTATATGTAGAAGAATGAGGATCATATTTTTGTTGTTGAGCTCTAGAGAATGCTGCTAAAGATTCATCTTGATGAAGATTTGGGCAAAGTTTAGAAATATGGTCTTGACTTGAACAAATGCTACAAACCATACTTTGTTTACATGGAAATTGTATATTCGGCACAGGAAAAGATTGAGCAGCATTGTTCAAAGCTAATTGTTTCACCAAAGATGTTAATTCCATCAATGAGTTCCTTATCTCCTTTGGTTCATTGGAAACCATTTGAACTTCACCAAATCCTCTAGTAGTGAGTGCTCTACTTCCAAATTGCTGTGAATTTTTAGCCATGTTAGAGATAAGATCCCTTGCTTGCTCTGGAGTGTCGCATCTATCATACTTATGTCCATAGGTAGTAAACCCTCATAGAAGTATTGGACTAGTAACTGTTCAATGATCTGATGCTGAGAACGACTGGAACATAATTTCTTAAATTGTTGGAATGTATACTAAAAGCTTAGATTTTTGTATAAACATTTATTTAGAAATAAGAATCACATTGGTCAATATCTATATTTATATGCTAAGTGTAGTTGTTCAATTAATTTACATTATAGATAACATGGTGTGTGGTGTCACACACAGAAAATTATGTTATCAGTTCCTTATAAATTATAAACAGTAGCTCACGACTAAGATGGGTAGGAACAAACCATTGGAATAGTCATAGTGTAATTTTGTATTAGTTTATCTTGACTATAAAATTACACTATTACACTCCAAGTGTATTGAGCAGGACCATTTGAGGTAGTTTCTTTTTATACTGACTAAATGAAAGAATAATACCTCTGTTATTATGGAAGTGTGTGCTCTTAATCCTAATATAATAACAAGCACATATACTTAATATTTATTTCTTTGATTTATCTAAGGGTGCGATTTAGTTCGATAAATCAATAGGCCCTATAAGTTGGGAAATGATATTATTTATAGTGTGTGTTGTTGATTATAGAAGAAAACTGTGTCCTAGAAATCTAGGTTGATAATGTCCCCAAGAGGAGCTCATAAGGATTGTCATGTTAAACCCTGCAAGTGGACTTAGTCCGACATGATAATAAGGTTGAGTGGTACTACTCTTGGACTAAGAAATTAATTAAAGTGAGTTGTCAGTAACTCATTTAATTAGTGTACATTCGATATCTTAAACACAGGGAGATTAACACACTCGTAATAAGAAGGAGCCCAAAATATAATTTGGGATTGGTGCGGTAGTTCAATAATAATTCTTTAGTGGTATGAATTATTATTGATGAAATTAAGTTGGGTGTTCGGGGCGAACACGGGAAGCTTAATTTTATCGGGAGACCAAAACCAATTCCTCCTCTCGGTCCCTATCGTAGCCTCTTATTTATAAAGTATTATACCCACCCATACCCACCTTCTTACCCATCCTTATGTGGTCGGCCAAGCCAAGCTTGCAACCCAAGCAAAGGCCGGCCAAGACATGGCTTGGATGGGTTGAAGTGTGGCCGGCCCTAGCTTGAGTCCAAGCTTAGGTGGCCGACCATAATAAAATTAAAAGGATTTTATTTTTTTAAAATTTTCTTATGTGGATTCCATGGTTTTAAAAGAGAGTTTAAAATTTAAGTATTTCCTTTTATAACTTTCTACAAAAGATTAAGAAAAGATTTGATATCTTTCCTTATTTGTAGATTGAAAGGAAGATTTTAATTTTAAGAAAACTTTCTTTTTTTGTAACCATGTTCATGGTTTTAAAAGAGAGTTTAAAATTTAAATCTTTCCTTTTATAGCTTTCTACAGAAGATTAATAAAAGATTTGATATCTTTCCTTATTTGTAGATTGAAAGAAAGATTTTAATTTTAAGAAAACTTTCCTTTTTAGCCATGTTCATGATTTAAAAGAGAGTTTTAAAATTATAATTTTTCCTTTTATAGTTTCTACAAAAGATTAAGAAAAGATTTGATATCTTTCCTTATTTGTAAATTGAGAGGAAGATTTTAATTTTAAAGATAACTTTTCTTTTTGAAATCATCCACATGTTTTAGAGAGATTTTAATTTATAAAATTTTCTTTTATAACCTACTGATATGGGTTAGGTTTAATGGGTCCCTGGTGAAAAAGAGAAAGGAGATAGCAAAGTTAAGAAGATAGATCAATATCGGTCGGGATATACCGTAAGAAAGGAAGGCTGATCCCAGCCAGATAATACCTTGATGAAGGAGGACCGATATCGATCGATATATACCTTAGCGGAGGCAGGTCAATATCGATCGATATATACCCTAATGAAAGTAAGTTAATATCTATCGAGATATACCTTAGGAGAGGCAAGTCAATATCGACCGATATATAACTTAATTCGAGTAAGCTAAATATCGACCGAGATATACCCTAAGAAGGAAAGGCCAATATCGGCCATGCTTAAGCATGCAGGATAGATAAGGCAAGATGATCTAGAATAGTACGATTAGGCATGGACTGGTGTTAGTTAAGTATATATGATCATCCGGGAATGAAAAGATCTGAGGCTTTATGGAATTGGTAGTATATTATTAAATGACTAGTCGAATGATAATAATAAACCGACCGAACAAGGTCTGGGTTTGATATTTGGTTAATACAAAACATAGTATAATACCAAGCTATCTACAACTTAATAAAGACAGGACGAACAGGTAGACTTATAATTAATTTAATAAAGATATTTGTATGTGATCGTATAACAGGTTTATCTATTTGGCGAGAGATGTGCTTCTAGATTTTTCTGTAGGCACTAGACGATAAAGAAGGTATATCTGGGGTATAAAAAAAATTCCTTAAAAGCCATTTACCACAAGTACGTAGCTTACGTCATCTCATAACAAACTCTAACAAACCGAGGTCCACTTCATGACTACGGAGGTTATATAAAGTGGTATAAAAAGGAGAATTCTCTCCGTTGGTCAGGTAAGTTCACATTGCTGCTCACATTCACAACCCTAGTTTTTGACTACTGTTCATCTCCTTCTTCCTGCTTACACACCAAGGGAGATCACTGACTTGAGCGTCTGAGGGTCTAGCCAGGGATTCCCACCCCGGTCTTAGGTCACTGACGATAGTGTTGGTTGGTCTCTTGTGCGCAGGAAGTCTTGGAAGCCTCAGATCTGGGTTTTCTTCAGTCAAATTTCTTTCTCGCCATTGGAGCTTCGCACGAGGAGTACATTCTGGGACTTCATTCTCCTAGATCCGCTTTGAGTTTTTCGGATCGATACTCTATAGGTATTATTCTTCACCAGCAGTAGATTTTTCTTCCAGCTTTCCGTTTTGTCAAGCTTCTCAGACAAGATCAAATTTGGCGCCGTCTGTGGGAAACTTCACCTGAATCTAAGACTACAAGATGGAAGAGGCTGGAAAATCAAATCTACTCACTATTAGCCGTGAAGATCTAGATTTTCTTATTAATACTCATGTACAGAAAGATTTGCAACAACAACAGCAAGAACTTCAAGCTCATACTGGGGCTACTCTACCGGTAGCTTATAATCCGACAATTTCGACTACTGAGCAGCGGAAGAGAAAAGAGCCAGAAGAAGAAGAACATGTATATTTCCCTCCGGCTATAGTTTCCCCGACTAGGCATCCTAGAGCTTTCCTGCGTACTCCTTTGGAACAAGGAGGACGAAAGCCTATATTTCAAGAATCCTCTGGCGAAGCACCAGACAGAGAAAAGCTCAAAATTAAGATAATAGCTAGCGACAGTTCGCCGGAAAGAATCATTTCTCCATTCTCTCAAAGTGTACTGGATGATCCACTTCCCAAGCGGTATTAAAATCTTTAGATCAGTGAGTACACTGGGACTACAGATCCGGAAGATCACGTGTTAAAATTTGAGAATGTAGCACTACTACAACAAATTTCTGTTGGAGTGAAGTGTCGGATGTTCCTCACGACACTTAGAGGAGCAGCGTAGCGTTGGTTTAAGAGATTGCCAGAAAAATCTATCCAAAAGTTCAAGGACTTCAAGAAGGTTTTCTTTCATCATTTCTCTAGTAACAAAAGGTACCATAAGACTCCCTGGAGTCTATTTTCAATTAAACAAGCATCTAAGGAGTCCATTAGAGCCTATATCAAAAGATTTAATTAGGTAGCTATCGATGTACCCAACGCTACTATGGAAATATTAGTAAGTGCTTTTTCTCAAGGTTTGAATGATAATGATTTCTTTAAAGATCTAGTAAGAAATCCTCCTGTCAATTTTGACTTATTGATCGAGCGTGCCACCGAATTCATTAACGTTGAAGAAGCTCAAGCTGCTCGTAGGAAAGAAGGCACTACTTCTTCTCCTACCCCTGTTAAGGAGAAGGTTCCTGCTCCTGTTCCTCCACCTCGAGAACCTCGAGTAGTTCATCCACTGCATCGTCATCTAGAATATCGTCCACAAGCAGTACACCACGTGGAGATGCAATCAGAAGCACCAAGAAGGTGGTGCACATACCATAAGACTAGCAGTCATCATACAGAGGACTGCTTTGTTTTGAAAAATAAGAGAGTGAATCGGGATCGTTATCAAAGGAAAAATTATTATCGGCAACAATACCCCAGACAGCAAGGTCCGCTCAAACTGGAATATCGCCCGGTCGAGCCCCAACAAGGCGCATTACCAACCCCGACCGGTACAAGCCAAGCGCCCGAGAAAACTCAGCCTGATGTCATGACCACACGGCAAGAAGAAAATAGGAGCAATGCCGCCCGAGGCAACATTAATATGATCGTGGGTGGGCCTACTGATGGAGATTCCAACAAGGCCAGAAAAGCACATGCATGGAGACTTGAAATACATGCCGTAGGGTGCAGCAGGGAGAGGGCAACTGGTCCAAAAATCAGTTTTGGGCCCAGAGACCTCGAGGGAGTAGAAATACCCCATGATGATGCATTAATAATTAAGGATGTAATAGCTAATTATGTTATTTCTCGCACCTTCATAGACACTGGTAGTTCTGTGAATATTATCTTCAAGAAAGCTTTCGATCAGTTGCAGATTGACCCGAGTGAACTTCAACAGATGGTAACTCCTTTATATGGATTCACTAGTAATGAAGTACAACCACTTGGTCAAATAAAATTGGCCATATCCCTGGGAGAAGAGCCTCTTATGAGAACAAGAAGATCATATTTTATGGTGGTGGATGCCCCCTCCACCTATAATGTGATACTAGGTCGGCCGACCTTGAATGAGTTTGGGGCTGTCATTTCTACTTTCTGTCAAAAGATTAAATTTTCTGTTGATGACCAGGTCGAAGAAGTGCGGGGTGATCAGAAGACAGCCCGAAAATGTTATGTGGAGATCGTCCGTGCTGAAGCCAGCTCCGCTAGGAAAATCCAAAGAATGGAGGTTAATGTCATTCAAGAAAAGTCATATATTCTGGTTTATGAAGAAAAAGAAGAAGTCCAGATACAAACCGGTCGACCTGAAGCTACTACTTATGTCGCGATCGATCTTGAGCCTACATTGAAAGCCGAGCTGGTTCAGTGCTTAAAGAAAAACAATGATGTCTTCGCCCGGACGCCTAAAGAAGTCATGGGTGTTTCCCCTTCAGTCATGGAGCATTCTTTGCATGTTTTCCCAGATGCTTGGCCGGTCATGCAAAGAAAAAGAAATTTCAGTGTGGAACAAAATCAGATCATCAAGGAAGAAGTGACTAAACTCATGGAAGCTGGTTACATTAGGGAGGTACAGTTCCCTAGCTGGCTAGCTAATGTGGTCTTAGTCTCTAAGCCCGACAACAAATGGCGGGTATGTATCGATTTCCGTGATCTCAACAAAGCTTGCCTGAAAGATTATTATCTTCTATCCCGGATCGATCAATTGGTAGATTCTATATTTGGGTGTGAATACATTCCTATGCTGGACGCTTATTAGGGTTATCATCAGGTCCCCTTAGCTATGGAGGACCAAGAGAAGGTCAGTTTCATAACATCTGAAGGTACTTATTGTTATAATGTTATGCCCTTTGGACTAAAAAATGCAGGAGCAACTTATCAGAGGCTTATGAATAAAGTCTTCCAGAAACAGATTGGAAGAAATATGGAAGTATATGTCGATGATATCTTAACACTACAAGAAAAACCCTCATAGACATTGGTGGAACAACAACGGTTTTAAGCAAAAACCGATGTCTTTGAATATTTTACACCGGGTTTTCAAAAAACCGGTGTCTATAAGCGCAGATTTTCTCTCATAGACATCGGTTTTTTAAGCCGATGTCTATGAGCGCCTTTTTTTCGTTAATAGACACCGATTTTAACAGCGGTTTTTAATACCTGGTGTCTATGATAAAATAAAATAATTTAATTTTCCCACCCGGTGTCTACCGTATACCATCGCGACGCCACCACCATTTTCCTCCTCGCCTCATCTCCTCGCCGTCTGCGGTAGCAAGCGTTTCGCCAAGGAGCTTGCCTCCACCTCCATTTTCCGACCTCCACCAAGCAATCCATTCCGCCCGTGGGATCTGGTTCAACAAGGTCGCACCTTTGAACCTCTTCTTCTACCTCTTTCTCTTTTTCAATGTTTCTTTTTTATTCTTCCTTCCAACCTCACCACCCTTCTTCTTCCATAATTCTATCTTTATATTTTCTTTTGTTTTCTTTAATCCGAATCTCTTATTTCTGCCCCGTTGTTGTTTTGGTGTTCCCGTGGAGACCTCCCTACGCGTCTTCCGCCGCCCCCTTCTTCTTGTAGCCGCAGCAGATTCATTGTGACCCCATCATCGAACACTTCCTCCTCCTTCTGCCTCATCACCGCAGAGCGCGCCATTGGACGCGGAGGTAGAGACTCCGTTTCAGCGGGCTTCATCATGATCTACCCTCCTATTTCCATCATTCGCCCACTGCTCGGCACGATGTTGTCGGACAAAGTATACGGATTCACAAGCGATTGAATGGATTACCTGTAGGAAAATTTTTGGATGCCATGGTCGAGTCGGGGAAGTAATTCACGAAGCCAGCGGGTGCCTTGCCCTTCTGCCAAGAGTAGGAGTCGGTGCTATCCGCGAAATTGCGGAAGTAGGAAGTCATCGGTGAGTTGTTCGACGAAATGTCACCATGTTCTGGGCGGTAGATCGAGAAGGCACTCCTGCTCAGGTTGCTGTGATCGTTCTCTTGCGTGTGATGTGAGAATGAATTTATGTTTCCAGGCACGGATTTTAGATTCGGAAGTGAGGTGAGGAAGCTTGGCTCAGGGGCCGGCGGCAGCATATGCTCTTGTTGTTGAGTCTGGAAGAGATTCTTCGGCGTCTTCATCACCAGACCGGAGTGTTGGAGTGTATACTGAAAGCCTAAGCTTTGTAAACATTCATTATGAATAAAGAATCACATTTGGTCAAATTGTCTATATTTGTTTGTAGTTGTTCATTTAATTTATATTGTAGATAACATAGTATGTGGTGTCACATGCAGAAGATGATGTTATCAGTACCTTATAAATTATAAACAGTAGCTCACGACCAAAATGGAAAGGAACAAACCATTAGAAGGTCGTAGTGTAATTAGGTATTAGTTTATCTTGACTATATAATTACACTAGTACACTCAGAGTGTATTGAGTAGGACCATTTGAGGTCGTTTCTTTTATACTAACTTTATAAAGGAACAAAGACCTCGGTTATTATGGAAGTGTGTGCTCTTAATTCTAATATAATAACAAGCACATATATTTGATATTTATTTCTTTAATTTATCAATGGGTGAGATTTAGTTCGATGAATCAATAAGCCCGATAAGTTGGGAAATGATATTACTTATAGTGTTTGTTGTTGATTATAGAAGTAAACTGTGTCCTAGAGATACTAGGTTGATAATATCCCCAAGAGGAGCTCATAAGGATTGTCATGTTAAACCCTACAGGTGGACTTAGTCCAACATGACAATAAGGTTGAGTGGTATTACTCTTGGACTTAGATATTAATTAAATGAGTTGTCAGTAACTCACTTAATTAGTGGACATTCGATATCTTAAACACAGGGAGACTAACACACTCATAATAAGAAGGAGCCCAAAAATGTAATTTGGGATTGGTGCGGTAGTTCAATAATAGTTCTCTAGTGGAATGAATTATTATTGATAAAATTAAGTTGTGTGTTCGGGGCGAACACGGGATGCTTAATTTTATCGGGAGACCAAAACCAATTCCTCCTCTCGGTCCCTATCGTAGCCTCTTATTTATAGAGTACTATACCCACTATACCCACCTTCTATACCCACTAGGGGTCGGCCAAGCTAGCTTGGGAACCAAGCTAGGCCGGCCTAGGTATAATTGGGTGGCCCTAGCTTGAACCCAAGCTAGTGGGGGCCAAATTAAATTAAAAAGAATTTTAATTTTAATTTTATTATGTGGAAGAAATAATTTATTAAAAGAATTAAAATTAAAATATCTCTTGTAAAAGATCTACAAAGATTAAAAAGAGATTAGATCTCTTCCTTATTTGTAGATTGGTAAGATATTTTATTTTATCTTTAAATTATCCACATGTTAATAAAATTAAAATTATAGAAATTTCTTTTATCAACCATGAAGAGATTTTTAAAGAGAAATTTTAATTTTAAATTTCCGAAACAAATTAGGAAGTTTTAATTGTTGATTAAAACTTGTCTAATTTATCTCTTTTGATGTGGCCGGCCATTAGAGATTAATTGGGGAAATTTTATTTTATTTTTCTCAATTAAATCATGTCAAGGGAATTAAGGAAATTTTATTGTAATTAAATTTCCTAATTTGCGTAGGCCAAGGAATATAAAAGAAGGGGTGAGGGTGCCTTCATGAGACACAACCTCTATTATTTCTCTCCCTCTTTTATTCCTTGGAGTGGCCGGCCATCCTCTTCCTCTCTCCTTCTTTGTGGTGGCCGAAACTCTCAAAGGCTTGGAGCTCTTGTGGCGGCCGGATACTACTTGGAGAAGAAGAAGAAGAAGAAGGAGAGAAAGCTCGCATCTCTTGGAGCTTGGTTGGTGTTTTGTTCTTCATCCTTGGTTAAGCTTTTTGTGGCCGAACCTAGCTAGGAGGAGAAGAAGGTGGTTGGTGGTTTCTCATCTCGGAAGATCGTTGCCCACACAACGTCCGAGGTTAGAAAAGGGATACGGTAGAAGATCAAGAGGTTTTCTACAAGGTATAACTAGTAATTTTTCTTTCCGCATCATACTAGTTATTTATGGAAATAATACCAAATACAAGAGGCTTATGATTCTAGTATTTCGAATATGTTTTTCGATGTTGTGTTCTTTTGTTTTATTTTTCCTTGTGATTTGATTGTTCCTTTCGGTTAACCTAAAGTTATTTTAGGAAATTAAATATTATCTTTCTATAAAAGGTTTTGTCTAGTCGATGGTGGTTGCTCCCATATCCTAGAAGGTCATGTGTCTCGCCACGTCAGTACTGGGAACCAATTATGGAAATTAATATTTAATGGAATTAATAACTTAAGGTGGTTTGGATCGAACGTGTTAAGTTCCGCAGGCGATCCAAAATTTAATTTAAAAGAACACATGGTAGCTAGGAAAAGGTTCAGACCTTTGTACAAAATTTTTGTACAGTGGAACCTCTAGGTTTTCCGAGTAACAACCAACAATTGGTATCAGAGCTAGGGTTTTGCCTCTGTGTATTTGGTATTAGGTTAATTATGTAAATGTCATACATAATTTAGGCAGGTTAATAGTAGGATGTGCTAACTTTGTGGATGCAGGATCCAACTATTATGGCTTTTAGTTATTATGTGTGTGTTTGGACCCTTGGACATGTCAAGGGCATTTATATGTGTGTGCATGATTGTATTAAAATACAGCAGGAGCTGTATTTAGTTTTATTAGGATTTTATTTTTGATCTAGATACATGTACATTCCTTTTATGGAATATAGGATCAAAAATGTAAAATTCTATTTATATCGCGGATCAAATCTTGCAAAGCGTGGAACCTTCTAAGGACCAGAGGCGCAGCGGAACTAAGAGCAAGATGGATGCGATAGCTAGACCCGGTGGCGGTGGCCAAATATGGCAACAGCTTGGGATGACAACACACGGAGGACAACTAGAGATAAAAGCCATAATAGTTGAAAATTAGATTTTCTATTTATTGCTTTTATATTGTGCTGTGTGTGCATGTTAGTATACATGTTTAGTAGGCTAGCATAGTTAAAATTCCTCATTTATAAATAACTAAGTGAGAGAGGGATTTTAAATAAATCCCATGGTCTCCATTATTGGTTTGTAAGTGATGCAAACAAGCTTGCGCGTTGACTCTGAGTGCCTTCCTCCATAACGGATGAGCTTGTTTGTGGATCACTAGAACAGACTTCCATTTTTGGATGACTATAGGAAGTTAATTAAGAGCGTGTGATCTTCCCCAACGGAAGGGGCATAATCTTATTAATGGACTTAGTGTCAAGTAATGGTATACACTTAGACACATCTAATAGTATCCTCCCCATCGGAGTCACTGCTATTATTTGTGTGACCAAAAGAGACCAACTATTAATTTTATTTGTCAAAAAGTTAGGTTGACATGATAATAAAATTAATGGGTTAAAACCCTCCTTTTACAAATGTTGAATTTGTATACGTCCACACTAACGTGGCATATAAAATTCACGGTGTTTTGAGGTGTTGGTTAATTTAAAATAGTATTGTTTGAGGAATCAATATTATTCTAAATTTAGAGTTCTGACCAAAAGTTATTTGTGATTCTTAGGATGACTTTCAACCCACTGTCCATCATACTTCAATAGAATAGACTTACTGGACCAAATTACATAGATTGACAAAGGAACCTGGACATTGTCCTTATTCGAAAGCTATAAATTTGTACTGACCGAGCCTTGTCCTGAAGCACCCATGGTGAATCTACCCAAGAGGAGATTGAATATCATAGGAAATGGCTAAAAGTGAGATGGCGCGGTGTTACATTTTGGCTTCAATGTCAAATGTATTGCAACATCAACATTTTACCAACAGTCATGATATTATGAACAATCTCAAGGAACTCTTTGTCATCGGGATAGGGCTTCTAGACAAGAAGCTATGAGAAAGATAATGACACCACCATGCAAGAGGGTACTCTGTAAGGGATCATATCCTAAAGATGATGGTTTATCCGAACGAGATACACATCCTTGGAGGAGAAATTGATGGGAAACCCAGATCGATATGATCCTCCAACGCTACCTAGAAGTTTTGAGCTGGCCCGAACTATAATATGAATAAGAGGATTTATTCATTTGGAACTACTAACGGAACTTCAAGCGCCAGAAGGATTATTTCATCACAATGCTCAAATTCACTATGTCGAAAATGGTTCTACTTCTAAACCGAGAGGAAAGAAGAAGAAGAAACAAGTCGGTTCAAGAAAGAAAGTGAATAAATCTCGAGTACGGATTTAAAGTCGAGTGAAGAAGCAAGGGCAATGCTTCATCTCGCAAGCAGGTGACATTGAAGGCGGATCGTCCTCGTAGGAACCAAAACAAAGGTATATCTCATGCTCTAGTTGTTGAAACATGTTTAGCGGTGTTATCTACCAAGACCGTGTGTAGATACGGAGCCACCGATCATGTCTGCAATTCTCCGAGGGTTCCAGAAACCCGACGACTATCTGAAGGAGAGATTACCGTCTACATGAGCAATGCTACTAAGGTGGCAACAGTGGGAGACGTCTACTTATCTTTTAGTAGAAATAGAAATTTGATTTTAAGAAATTGTCTTTATGTACCCAGTTTTAGAAAGAATTTAATTTAAGTTTCTAAGCTATTTTTAGATGGATATTCAGTTTCCTTTAGTAACGATGTAGTTATTAAAAGAAATAAAGTGATTATCTGTTCTGGTGCATTAGTTGGCAATTTGTATACTTTAAATCCAATTTCTTCCACAAAGCAAAACATGGAAATTTATAACTCATCTTCTAATTCTAATAAGAGAAAAGAACCTTCGGAAATGAACCAAGCATATCTTTGGCATCTAAGGCTTGGTCATATTAACTTAAGTAGGATTCAGAAGCTTATAGCCGATGGACTTATGAGTTCATTAGAGTTGGAAAATTTTCCAACTTGTGAATCTTGCTTAGAAGGTAAAATGACCAAGAGGCCGTTCAAGGCCAAGGGGTATAGAGCCAAAGAAGTTTTAGAATTGGTTCACACTTATTTGTGTGGTCCTATGTCTGTCCAGGCAAGAGGAGGTTTTGAATATTTTGTCTCTTTCATAGACGATTATTCAAGATACGGATATATTTACCTAATGCGCCGCAAGTCCGAGTGCTTTGATAAGTTCAAAGAATACAAGGCTGATGTGGAAAAACGATTAGGTAAAAGTATCAAGACACTACGATCTGATCGTGGTGGCGAATACCTCTTAGGAGAGTTTAGGAATTACTTATCAGAGGCCGGGATTCAATTCCAATTGTCTGCACCTGGAACACCCCAACAGAATGGTGTAGCAGAACGAAGGAATAGGACTCTTATGGAGATGGTTAGATCAATGATGAGTTTTTCAGAATTACCAAATTCGTTTTGGGGATATGCTCTGGAAACAGCAGTATACGTTCTGAACTTAGTACCTACTAAATCAGTTTCTTCTACTCCCATAGAATTGTGGAATGGGCGAAAACCCAGTCTAAGACATATTCAGATTTGGGGTCCAACACATGTGCTAAAACCAGATCTGATAAGTTAGAATCTCGTATAGAAGTTCGCGTGTTTGTGGGATATCCCAAAGGAACGAAGGAGGTTTATTTTATAGTCCTAAGACCGGAAGGTCATTGTTAGCACCAATGCCCGCTTTTAGAAGAAGACTATATAATGGATCACAAGCCCAGTAGTAAAGTTGTTTTAGAAGAACTTAGAGAGGACACGTCTACTTCAGTACCAATAGTACAAGATGAAGTACCACAAGAGACTGCAACACGTGTTACACATGATACACAACCACAGACAATGCCTCGTCGTAGTGGGAGGGTTGTAAGGCAGCCTGAGAGATTCATGTTTTTGGGAGAGTCTTCAGACTTGATCGCGGGTAAACATGAACCTGATCCCCGGACATATGACGAAGCACTCCAAGATATAGATGCAGCATCTTGGCAAAAGGCGATGAATTCTGAAATAGAGTCCATGTACTCTAATAAGGTCTGGGAGCTTGTAGAACCACCTGATGGTGTAAAAGCCGTTGGATGCAAGTGGATCTACAAAAGGAAAAGAGGGATAGACGGGAAGGTAGAAGCCTTCAAAGCTAGGCTTGTAGCGAAAGGGTACACTCAGAAAGAGGGAATCGATTATGAGGAGACCTTTTCACCGGTGGCCATGCTTAAGTCTATCCGGATACTCTTATCCATTGCTGCTCATATGGATTATGAGATTTGGCAAATGGATGTCAAGACAACTTTCCTTAATGGAAGTCTTGAAGAGAACATCCATATGAAGCAACGAGAAGGGTTCATTGAAAACGGCAAAGAGCATCTAGTGTGCAAGCTCAATCGGTCCATTTATGGACTAAAGCAAGTTTCAAGATCTTGGAACATCCGGTTTAATGAAGTAATCCAGTCATATGGATTTATTCAAAGTCCGGATGAGTCTTGTGTATATAAGAAGTGTAACGAAAACGTGGTGGTATTTCTTGTACTATACGTAGATGATATTTTGTTAATTGGCAACAATGTCAAGGTATTATCAGACGTAAGGGTATGGTTGTCCAAACAATTTGATATGAAGGACTTAGGAGATTGTGCACACATTCTTGGGATCAAAGTTATAAGGGATCGTAAGAAAAGAATGTTGTGTCTGTCCCAAGCTTCATATATAGATACAATCCTTGCTCGTTTTAGCATGCAAGATTCCAAGAAAGGTTTCTTACCTTTTAGGCATGGAATAGCTCTATCTAAAGAGATGTCTCCAAAGACATCAAAGGAGAGAGAAGACATGAAAGCAGTTCCTTATGCTTCGGCTGTAGGAAGCCTAATGTATGCAATGCTATGTACGAGACCTGATATCTGTTTTGCCGTGGGTATGGTTAGCAGATATCAGAGTAACCCGACAAACCGAACATGTAAAGCATATATTAAAGTACCTGAGAAGGACTAGAGATTATATGCTAGTTTATCAAGCAGATGATTTGCTCCCTGTGGGTTACACGGATTCAGATTTCTAATCAGATAGGGACAACAGTAAGTCTACATCAAGCTATGTGTTTACTTTAGGAGGTGGAGCCATTTCATGGAGGAGTGTTAAGCAGAAATACGTTTCAGACTCAACAATGGAAGCTGAGTATGTAGCAGCCTCTGAGGCAGCTAAAGAAGCAGTATGGCTCAGGAACTTTCTAATGGACTTAGATGTGATTCCTGGTTTGCCCAAAATCATCACAATTTATTGTGATAATAGCGGTGCAGTTACAAACTCGAAGGAACCACGAGCTCATAAGGCAAGTAAACATATAGAGCGCAAGTACCACCTGATACGAGATATCGTGAAGCAAGGAGAAGTTATCATCGCCAAGATTGCATCAGCAGATAACCTGGCAGATCTTTTCACTAAGGCCCTTCTGACGAAAGCTTTCGATCGGCATGTGGAGGAAATGGGAATCAGATGTATGGTAGAAGATATGACAGCCTAGTCATTAGTATAAGTGGGAGATTGTTGGAGTGTATACTAAAAGCCTAAGCTTTGTAAACATTCATTATGAATAAAGAATCACATTTGGTCAAATTGTCTACATTTGTTTGTAGTTGTTCATTTAATTTATATTATAGATAACATAGTATGTGATGTCACATGCAAAAGATGATGTTATCAGTACCTTATAAATTATAAACAGTAGCTCACGACCAAAATGGAAAGGAACAAACCATTAGAAGGTCGTAGTGTAATTAGGTATTAGTTTATCTTGACTATATAATTACACTAGTACACTCAGAGTGTATTGAGTAGGACCATTTGAGGTGGTTTTTTTATACTGACTTTATAAAGGAACAAAGACCTCGGTTATTATGGAAGTGTGTGCTCTTAATCCTAATATAATAACAAGCACATATATTTGATATTTATTTCTTTAATTTATCAATGGGTGAGATTTAGTTCGATGAATCAATAAGCCCGATAAGTTGGGAAATGATATTACTTATAGTGTGTGTTGTTGATTATAGAAGGAAACTGTGTCCTAGAGATACTATGTTGATAATGTCCCCAAGTGGAGCTCATAAGGATTGCCATGTTAAACCCTACAGGTGGACTTAGTCCAACATGACAATAAGGTTGAGTGGTACTACTCTTGGACTTAGATATTAATTAAATGAGTTGTCAATAACTCACTTAATTAGTGGACATTCGATATCTTAAACACAGGGAGACTAACACACTCATAATAAGAAGGAGCCCAAAAATATAATTTGGGATTGGTGCGGTAGTTCAATAATAGTTTTCTAGTGGAATGAATTATTATTGATAAAATTAAGTTGTGTGTTCGGGGCGAACACGGGATGCTTAATTTTATCGGGAGACCAAAACCAATTCCTCCTCTCGGTCCCTATCATAGCCTCTTATTTATATAGTACTATACCCACCTATACCCACCTTCTATACCCACCAATAGGGGGCCGGCCAAGCTAGCTTGGGAACCAAGCTAGGGCCGACCTAGGTATAAATTGGGGTGGCCGGTCCTAGCTTGAACCCAAGCTAGTGGGGGCCGGCCAAATTAAATTAAAAAAAAATTTTAATTTTAATTTTTATTATGTGGAAGAAATAATTTATTAAAGAGAATTAAAATTAAAATATCTCTCTTGTAAAAGATCTACAAAAGATTAAAGAAAGAGATTAGATCTCTTTCCTTATTAGTAGATTGGTAAGATATTTTATTTTCTCTTTAAAATTATCCACATGTTGATAAAATTAAAATTATAGAAATTTCTTTTTATCAACCATGAAGAGATTTTTAAAGAGAAATTTTAATTTTAAAATTTCCGGAAACAAATTAGGAAGTTTTAATTGTTGATTAAAACTTGTCTAATTTATCTCTTTTGATGTGGCCGGCCATTAGAGATTAATTGGGGAAATTTTATTTTATTTTTCTCAATTAAATCATGTCAAGGGAATTAAGTAAATTTTATTGTAATTAAATTTCCTAATTTGCCTAGGCCAAGGAATATAAAAGAAGGGGTGAGGGTGCCTTCATGAGACACAACCTCTATTATTTCTCTCCCTCTTTTATTCCTTGGAGTGGCCGGCCATCCTCTTCCTCTCTCCTTCTTTGTGGTGGCCGAAACTCTCAAAGGCTTGGAGCTCTTGTGGCGGCCGGATACTACTTGGAGAAGAAGAAGAAGAAGAAGGAGAGAAAGCTAGCATCTCTTGGAGCTTGGTTGGTGTTTTGATCTAGCTTGCTTTTGTGGCCGAACCTAGCTAGGAGGAGAAGAAGGTGGTTGGTGGTTTCTCATCTCGGAAGATCATTGCCCACACAACGTCCGAGGTTAGAAGAGGGATACGGTAGAAGATCAAGAGGTTTTTCTACAAGGTATAACTAGTAATTTTTCTTTCCGCATCATACTAGTTATTTATGGAAATAATACCAAATACAAGAGGCTTATAATTCTAGTATTTCGAATATATTTTTCGATGTTGTGTTCTTTTATTTTATTTTTCCTTGTGATTTGATTGTTCCTTTCAGTTAACCTAAAGTTATTTTAGGAAATTAAATATTAGCTTTCTATAAAAGGTTTTGTTTAGTCGGTGGCGGTTGCTCCCATATCCAAGAAGGTCATGTGCCTCGCCACGTCAGTACTGGGAACCAATTATGGAAATTAATATTTAATGGAATTAATAACTTAAGGTGGTTTGGATCGAACGTGTTAAGTTCCGCAGGAGATCCAAGTCTAAACCTAAAAGAACAAATAGATTAAGTTTTGGATCAAACGTGTTAAGTTCCGCAGGCGATCCAAAATTTAATTTAAAAGAACACATGGTAGCTAGGAAAAGGTTCAGACCTTTGTACAAAATTTTTGTACAGTGGAACCTCTAGGTTTTCCGAGTAGCAACCAACACGGAGAAGTACAAGGGCAAGGGAGCGATTGCGGTGGAATTCATCAACCCCGCCTTCTGCAGCAGGTTGACCTGGATGAGGATCCGGAGATCACTAGAGCTTGGAATTGCTGACTTGTGTTGTTGTTCATGAAAGATAAGCTTCCGAGCATTGGGATGGCGGTGCTGGGGTTACTCTTCTGCCCAGTCTCAGTTAGGGAGGCTGATGTGTTATCCAAGAAATCGACAATTATGCTGAACTATACTGTGCGGAAAGCTGGGCAAATTAAATATTTTACTAATCTAATTGCTGGAAACGCTGAAACTGAATGTTCTACATGTACCTAATAATTGTACACATGCTAGGGGAGGTGTTTACAGCTGATAATAAACTTCGGATCGATCCACAGATCGATCCAACTGATACTGGCACGGAGACAGAACCCTGGATCGGTCGGCTGACCAATCCATGAGCTGAGATGCCTCTGTATGCGACTGGATCGGTCTACCGACCGATCCAGGAGCACACTGATCGGTCGGTAGACCGATCAGTGGCTCACTGATCGGTCGGCTGACCGATCAGTGAGCTTCGGTGCTCACTGTTCGCATATGGATCGGTTGGCCGACCGATCCTTAAACAGAGCCAACTCTCTGTTCGCGACTGGATCGGTCGGCTGACCGATCCAGCGGCACAGCTCGACTCTGATCGATCTATGGATCGATCAGAGTTTCTGATTTCGCACTGAAACGTTGATTTCAGCACTAATTCGTGCCAAAATCTCCTACAAACTCTACAACATCTGGGAAACATTATAACACTAACTACCAACATTCTAACATCATGAAAGAAGTGTTCTAAACATAATAAGGACATGGTTAACTAATTCATAACGATGAACAAACTAATCTGCAAAATGCTAAATCACTGAAAAGTTCTAGTATTTAAACAAAGCTTGCTAAGCTCCCTAAGATCTTCTTCCAAGTTCCTGCCCACACACATCTTCGTAGCACTGCCCTCCAGCCTCCGCTAGTCCATCTTTCCTTTACCTTTGTCTGCAGTATAAGGGAAAGAAGTATCTATAAGCTTTCGCTTAGTAAGAAACCATCTATCTCACTAAATCATGCATACGATGCAAATATGCTTTTAAATCATGCTGTTTGAAAAACATACTGAATATGCAAGCATGGCATGGCATGGTATCATACAAAGCATGGCATAACATAAGCTGAACATAAAATAAAACTGATCATAACATGTCTAGAACTGTATATGAAGCTATCATATTTAACAACTGAAATAAGCTGAGTCGATACAAAAGTGAGCTAAGCTGAAGCTGAGCTAATACTGAATTCCATTATGTTTTAAAACTGATTTGGAAAAACTATTATATAATAGATAAAAATACTAAACATACTGCTGTAGGGCCCTGGCAACTGTACTTGCTGTGCGCGCATCCCTAACTAGACCCGGGATTGCAAGTTCCGAATCTAGTAGGGTTTACTAGGTTAGCTGAACCTAGGGACGACTATGGGAGTCCAACCCAGTGGATATCTAATCCAGTACAATGCCGCTGGTGAAAGTAAAATACTGAAATGCTAATTAGCTGAATCTAGGTTATCTGAACCTAGAACTAGGTTGTCTATACCTAGAGGCGACTGTGGGAGCCCACCCATTGGACATCTAGTCCCATAAAGTTGAAATAAAACTGATATGCTGGTTCAAATGCTTCTATGCATTTAACTATGCTGTTAAAACTGTCTAATGTTGCGCTAAACATTTTATCGAACTCCTAGTGTGCTCCAACTCTCCTCTTTAATAGGGGGACCAACTCTAGGCACCCGACGACGTCTAGAACCTCTATCTGAAGAGGAAAAACGCGTTCGGCCCATCCAGAGATACTCAACTAACCCCTAAGTCTGCGAAGAGAATTAAATACACTCTAGATATCGATAAAAATCTACATATAACTAAATTATAAGCATGCAATCAAACGAGAGCTACTTATACTGCAGGTGAGGGGTTTCTTACCTTGTGTGCTAGATTTCTTACAAATCTAATCGCTAGAAATTCCGGTGGAGACGACTTCTCGACGACTCGCTCATGTCCACGTGCTCTACTCGCGGAGGGGAACGTCCTTGTGTCCGAGATGTCACCGGAAGGCACTCCTTTGGCCCTAAGGATGAAACCCTATGCTTGCTTGGGTGTTGGCGCCAAGAGAAGGAAGGAGAGGGAGAGGTGTTCGGCGTGAGGGTTTGGAGGGGAAAAGGTTACCGAACCAACTTAAAAATAACCCAAACCAACTTAAGTTTTTAATTTATATTAAGTGGGTATTTTGGCCCAACTCAATTATAAATATATTTGATTCTCCTTTCTCTCAGCACGGTCCTGCTGGGTTCACCGGTTACTAAGGCTAACTAAAAGTTTAGCGGACCCGAGAGGTCCCGGGTTCGATTCCCGCTTAAGCCTTTTTATTCTTCTAATTATTTTTGCTACTTCCGCTACTCGGAAAATTCCGGAAAAATATCTAAAAATTCCAGAAAAATCATAGAATAATTCTAATGCAAGTTTGAGAATTTTCGGGCGTTACAATCCCCCATACCTTATAAAAAGTTCATCCGAACTTCTGTCTCATGCTGGCTTCTGTCTCCCAAGTTGCCTCTTCTGCTGTGTGATTGTGCCAAATGACTTTGACTAATGGTACTTCCTTGTTCCACAATTTCTTAACCGCTCGGTCTATTATCCGAATAGGCCAACTATCATAGCCGAGGTCCTCGCGATCGCACTGATCGGGGTCAATCACCGGTGGCATCCGGGTATGCTTCTTCAAAGATAGAGACATGAAATACGTTGTGGATAGTTTCCTCGGGTAGCTCTAGCTCATATGCTACCTTGCCCACTCTTCGCGATAAGGTATGGTCCCACATATCTGGACTTAGCTTGCCCTTTTTCCCAAAACGACATTCTTCATGGGAGCCACTCGAGGAACACCGAATCCACAACTCGAAAACTCTAAGGGTCTCGCCACAGACAAGATAGCTCTTCAAGGCTCGAGCTGCCTCTATCCTCCGCGGATCTCAGATGGTCAGCTGTGGTATCTGCTACTAGATCCGCTCAAGCTCTAGTTCTTCTGCTCACCACTCTCATACCAAAGAGATTGGAGATCTACACCTCCGCCTGTAGAGAGCCTCATAAGGTGTCATACCGATAGTGGCTCGATAGTTGTTGTTGTATGCAAACTCGCTAGACTCGTATATTTGCACCAACTCCTTTGAAGTCTAGGGCACGCCGAGCATAGCTTCGAGTACCGATTTACTCGCCCGTCGACCATCCGTCTGAGGATGGAATGCTGCTGAACTTTAACTTGGTGCCCAATGTTGACTGTACACACTCCCGTAAGTGTGATGTGAATCTACTGTCTGAAATGATGGTTCGTGGGACTCCATGTAGTCTGACGATCTCCCGGAGATACAACTGAGCTAGCTTCCATGGAGTAGGATACCTTGATAGCTAAGAAGTGGGCTGATTTAGTCAACCCGACTATTACCCGGATGGCGTCAAAACCATTCGTGGTTCCGGGCAGTCCCACTATGAAATCCATAGAGATATCCTCCCACTTCCATACTGGAATCAGATAGGCTGCAGAACTCCTCCTGGTGATGTTCTGCCTTGACCCTCGACAGTGAGGCAGATGCTAACATATTCGGCAATGTCTCGCTCATCCCGGCCACAAAATGGTTCTTCGTGTCTTGATACATTTTGGTGGAACTCGGATGCATCGCATAGGAGTCTTGTGAGCCTCATCTAAAATCTGCCTCCGTAGCTCCTCCCGATCCGGAACACGTAGTCTGTCACCAAAGTACAACACCCCGCCATCGGACACTCTTCTACTTTCTGATTTTGCTAGCCCTTGCTTGATTTTCTGAATTCCGTGGTCCTGCCCCGAGCTGATGAATATCACCAAGCAAGGTAGACTCTAAGGTCATAGTAGAGCGTCCAACGATGAGTTCTAGACCGAAATCTACGATCTCCTTCGGAGGGGTGACATGGTGGAAGAGATAATAAGGTAGCACCGGATTTTCTCGCTAAGTGCGTTGGCTACCTTATTGGCTTTCCCCGGATGGTAGAGGATGTCTATATCGTAGTCTTTGATCAGCTCAATCCATCTCGCTGCTGTCGCATGTTCAGATCCTTCGAGTGAAGAAGTACTTCAGATGATCTGATACACTCTGCACTGAGCTCCATATAAGTAATGTCTCCAAATTTTGAGGGCGAACACTACTGCTGCAAGCTCAAGGTCATGAGTAGGGTAATTCTTCTCATAATCCTTGAGTTGTCTGGAGGCATAGGCGATCACCTTGCCGTTTTGCATCAGTACTGCTCCTAGTCCCAACTTAGAGGCATCACTGTAGATGTCAAAGCTGCTAGTGTCGTCTGGTAGAGCCAAAATGGGAGCACTGGTCAATCTCCTTTTTAGCTCGCTGAAGCTGTTCTCACAGTCCTCTGTCCACTGAAATTTCCTGTTCTTTCTGGTAAGAGCTGTCAGTGGGGAGGCTATCCTGGAGAAGTCCTCTACAAACTTCCTGTAATATCCTGCTAATCCCAGAAAGCTCCTGATTTCGCTGGCGTTCTTAGGTCTCTTCCAGTTACTTACTGCTTCTATCTTGCTGGGATCTACCATAATACCATCCTTTGAGATGATGTGACCCAGGAAGGACACCTGATCTAACCAAAATTCACATTTCGTGAACTTGGCGTATAGCTGGTTCTGCTGAAGGGTCTGCAACACTAGTTTCAGGTGCTCTGAGTGTTCTTCCTGAGTTCCTGAGTAGATAAGGATGTCATCGATAAACACAATAACAAACTTATCTAAATACTCCCTGAATACTCTGTTTATGAGATCCATGAATGTATCTGGAGCATTGGTCACGCCAAAGGGCATGACTACGAACTCGTAGTGTCCGTATCTGGTTCTGAAGTTCAGTATATCACCCTCCTTGACTCTGACTTGGTGATATCCTGATCTGAGGTCAATCTTAGAGAACACTGCTGCTCCCTTTAACTGGTCGAACAGGTCATCTATTCTGGGAAGAGGATACCTGTTCTTGATCGTGACCTGATTCAGTGCTCTGTAGTCTATGCATAGCCGCATGCTTCCATCCTTCTTCTTCACGAACAGTACAGGCGCTCCCCATGGTGAGTGACTAGGGCGTATGAAGCCCTTGTCAAGCAGCTCCTATAGTTGCTCCTGAAGTTCCTTCAGTTCTGCTGGAGCCATGCGATATAGTGCTTTGGAAATAGGATTGGTGTCGGGGAAGAGCTCTATCTCAAATTCAATCTCCCTGACTGGTGCTAGGCCTGGTAACTCCTCAGGGAAGACTGCTGGGTAGTCACATACAACTCGGACCTCTGCTAGCTGTTGGTCCTTGTCCTGGCTGGTATTGACTACATGTGCTAGGTACCCCGTACATCCCGAATCCATCAACTTCTGTGCCTTCATAGCTGAGAGAAATTTTCTGGCTTTTCTCTTTGGTTCTCCGATGTACTCGAACTGTGCTTCTGCTTCGGGTTGGAATACGACTTTCTATTTACGGCACTCTATGGAAGCACCGTATCTGATCAGGAAGTCCATTCCAAGGATGACGTCGTAGTCAGTCATTTCCAGTAGGATCAGATCACAAAAGAGTTCCCTGTCTGCTATAATGACCGGCACTGCTCTGAGCCAGTGCGTGGATGCCATGATCTCTCCTGAAGGTAGTGCCGTCAAAAACTGACCACTGAGTACCTCGGAGGGTATTTCTAATTTTTCGGAGAACACCCTGGCTATATATGAATGGGTTGCCCCAGTATCAAATAGAACAGTAGCACTATACTGAAAAATGCTAATCTGACCTGTGACAACTGTCGAGGCATTGGCTACGTCCTCTCTGGTGAGTGAGTAGATCCTCGCATTCGCCGTAGCTGGAGGGGCTTCTAATCTGCCCTGGCTGATAAGTGGACCTTCTAGAGCGGCCTGCATCTGATATAACTGAGCTGGCTGGCCTGCATACTGAATCTGCTGTGGCTGAGGAAGACCGGTCTTGTTCGGGCACTGCTTGGCCATGTGCCCTTCTTGTCCACATTAAAGCATGTTCTCAACAATGGAATTGTTTCAAGTAGCTTTTATGTCTTGTGAATTTAGGGTCCTTAGATTGGGTTGATATTTCATAGATGTCCTAGAGTTAGCTGTGGCCTTGCTGCTTTTGAGTGTGAGAGTTTCGGCCCTTGGACTCGAGGAGACTTGCTTCACGCTTATGTCGCTCGTAATGCTCGTGGTCAAGGCGCCGCTCACTAACTCCTCCGTGGTTTGTGGCCTATGCCACCACCACGCTCATCGCTATCTCTGGCCTCGGCATCTTGAGCATCAACCGGATTCGCTCCTTCTCTGTGCTACTCTGGGCATAGACGAGCCAACCTGTTGAATTTCTTCACGGCTTCCTCAACCGAAAGGTTGCCCCGATGAAACTCGGTGAACTCGCCGAGTGGCGGTTTGTAACCAGATGTGAAAGAACTTCAAGAATTCTTTCTCAAGTCACCCATGACATCCGTTCATCGGGCGCTTTGTTCGATCCTTTCCCACCACATGCGTGCGTCGTCAGGCGTAAGGAGGCACACTTCACCTTCTCGTGTTCCGGCCAAGCTCCACGTGCTCTCCAGTGTTTTGAACCAGCTTGTGCATCCCATGGTTCACTAATGCCCGAGAAGTTCTCGCTTGACTCACGCCACCGGATCGATAGGCTTCTTTCGCTCACCGGACCGCTGTGCCGGCACCGTCAGAGGTTGGACTAGTGGAACCTCCAAGACTTCGAGTCGTCAAATTCGGTTCCGTGGTATTCTACTGATTAGCCTTTAAGGTGGCTATTTTCTGTTGCTGTTTAGCTAGCTGCTACTAAGGTCTGGAGGAGGCACTGAACTGCCTGCCTCTTGCTGGGGCTCGTAGCTAGTGCCCTTCTAGCTGGGCGTCCTCGTGCCATTGCTAAAGACATAGAGGACATAACATAACTAATGTAATCACAGTTATATAACTACTGATATCATGTTTAAAAACTATCACATACTAACAAGCAGTAGGCATATAAACATGAACTGTAATAACAAAACAAGGAGCATAAATAAAGTAGAGGTATTCTTACTTGGAAGCTGCAGGTTCAATGCTGATGTGTGTGTAGGAAGTATGGAATTCTGCTCTGATACCACTCTGTAAAGACCCACCTTCTGGGTACTGGCTGTAAGGCCGGTCGCTACAATTATGCTAAACTATACTGTGCGGAAAGCTGGGCTAATTAAAAATTTTACTAATCTAATTGCTGGAAACACTGAAACTGAATGTTCTAAATGTACCTAATAATTGTACACATGCTAGGGGAGGTGTTTACAGCTGATAATAAACTTCGGATCGATCCACAGATCGATCCAGCTGATACTGGCACGGAGACAGAACCCTGGATCGGTCGGCTGGCCGATCCATGAGCTGAGATGCCTCTGTATGCGACTAGATCGGTCTACCGACCGATCCAGGAGCACACTGATCGGTCAGTAGACAGATCAGTGGCTCACTAATCGGTCGGCTGACCGATCAGTGAGCTTCGGTGCTCACTGTTCGCATATGGATCGGTCGGCCGACCGATCCTTAAACAGAGCCAACTCTCTGTTCGCGACTGGATCGGTCGGCTGATCGATCCAGCGGCACAGCTCGACTCTGATCGATCTATGGATCGATCAGAGTTTCTGATTTCGCACTGAAACGCTGATTTCAGCACTAATTCGTGCCAAAATCTCCTACAAACTCTACAACATCTGGGAAACATTATAACACTAACTACCAACATTCTAACATCATGAAAGAAGTGTTCTAAACATAATAAGGACATGGTTAACTAATTCATAACGATGAACAAACTAATCTGCAAAATGCTAAATCACTGAAAAGTTCTAGTATTTAAACAAAACTTGCTAAGCTCCCTAAGATCTTCTTCCAAGTTCCTGCCCACACACATCTTCGTAGCACTGCCCTCCAGCCTCCGCTAGTCCATCTTTCCTCTACCTTTGTCTGCAGTATAAGGGAAAGAAGTATCTATAAACTTTCGCTTAGTAAGAAACCATCTACCTCACTAAATCATGCATACGATGCAAATATGCTTTTAAATCATGTTGTTTGAAAAACATACTGAATATGCAAGCATGGCATGGCATGATATCATACAAAGCATGGCATAACATAAGCTGAACATAAAATAAAACTGATCATAACATGTCTAGAATTGTATATGAAGCTATCATATTTAACAACTGAAATAAGCTGAGTCGATACAAAAGTGAGCTAAGCTGAAGCTGAGCTAATACTGAATTCCATTATGTTTTAAAACTGATTTGGAAAAACTATTATATAATAGATAAAAATACTAAACATGCTGTTGTAGGGCCCTGGCAACTGTACTTGCTGTGCGCGCATCCCTAACTAGACCCGGGATTGCAAGTTCCGAATCTAGTAGGGTTTACTAGGTTAGCTGAACCTAGGGACGACTATGGGAGTCCAACCCAGTGGATATCTAATTCAGTACAGTGTCGCTGCTGAAAGTAAAATACTGAAATGCTAATTAGCTGAATCTAGGTTATCTGAACCTAGAACTAGGTTGTCTGAACCTAGAGGCAACTGTGGGAGCCCACCCATTGGACATCTAGTCCCATAAAGCTGAAATAAAACTGATATGCTGGTTCAAATGCTTCTATGCATTTAACTATGCTGTTAAAACTGTCTAATGTTGCGCTAAACATTTTATCGAACACCTAGTGTGCTCCAACTCTCCTCTCTAATAGGGGGACCAACTCTAGGCACCCGACGACGTCTAGAACCTCTATCTGAAGAGGAAAAACGCGTCCGACCCATCCAGAGATACTCAACTAACCCCTAAGTCTGCGAAGAGAATTAAATACACTCTAGATATCGATAAAAATCTACATATAACTAAATTATAAGCATGCAATCAAACGAGAGCTACTTATACTGCAGGTGAGGGGTTTCTTACCTTGTGTGCTAGATTTCTTACAAATCTAATCACTAGAAATTCTGGTGGAGACGACTTCTCAACGACTCACTCACGTCCACGTGCTCTACTCGCGGAGGGGAACGTCCTTGTGTCCGAGATGTCACCGGAAGGCACTCCTTTGGCCCTAAGGATGAAACCCTAGGCTTGCTTGGGTGTTGGCGCCGAGAGAAGGAAGGAGAGGGAGAGGTGTTCGGCGTGAGGGTTTGGAGGGGAAAAGGTTGCCAAACCAACTTAAAAATAACCCAAACCAACTTAAGTTTTTAATTTATATTAAGTGGGTATTTTGGCCCAACTCAATTATAAATATATTTGATTCTCCTTTCTCTCAGCACGGCCCTGCTGGGTTCACCGGTTACTAAGGCTAACTAAAAGTTTAGCGGACCCGAGAGGTCCCGGGTTCGATTCCCGCTTAAGCCTTTTTATTCTTCTAATTATTTTTGCTACTTCCGCTACTCGGAAAATTCCGGAAAAATATATAAAAATTCTAGAAAAATCACAGAATAATTCTAATGCAAGTTTGAGAATTTTCGGGCATTACAAAAGAGCAACACCCTGTGTATTTTTCTAGCCATTTATTAAAAGGAGCTGAGTGTAGATATACTACACTCAAGAAGTTGGCTTATGCATTAGTATTGACTGCCCGGAGGTTGCGCCCATATTTTTTAGCACACACAATTATTGTGTTGACTAATAGTACTCTCGGGCGGGTGTTGCTTAACCCGGAGGCATCGGGTCGATTGATCAAATGGACGACCGAACTTAGTGAGTATGACATACAATATCAACCTCGCTCGGCCATCAAAGCACAAGCTCTAGCAGATTTCATTATAGAAGTTCAAGGCCCTGAAGAAGAAAATACTTGGAAAGTTTATGTGGATGGATCATCAACCAGACAAGGTAGTGGAATTGGTGTTCTCCTTATATCTCCGAGGGAAGATAGACTTCAACTTTCTGTCAGGCTGAATTATAGAACTACCAACAATGAGGCAGAATATGAAGCATTGATAGCTGGATTACAAGCCACTCGACATATAGGGGCAGCTCGAGTTCTCATTTATTCTGATTCTCAGTTAGCAGCCTAATAATTATCAGGTAATTTTAAAATTAATAATGATAGGCTCAAGTTATATGCCGAGACATTTGATAAATTAAAGTCTCAGTTTCATGAAGTAAATGTACAAAAAGTTCCTCGATCCGAAAATCAAGTAGCCGATGAATTAGATAAATTGGCTTCTTCTATAACACCATGGAATCTGGATCGGCTAGTGGAGCAGACCCTGCTAATATCTTGTATCGAAAGGCAAGCTAAGGAAGAAATACAAGGTGATAGGAAGACACCAATCATATTATATTTGCAGCAGGGCATTCTTTCGAATGATGCAGAACAAGCAAGGACATTTAAGAAGAGAGCTGCTCAATACACTATGATAGGAGAACAATTATATAAAAGATCTTTCTCCAGACTTCTGCTTAAGTGTATTGGCACAAAATATGTACAATTTATCTTGCAAGAGGTTCATCAAGGCTCATGTGGTAGTCATATAGGGGGGAGATCCTTAGCTCGCAGAATTTTATTAGCAGGATATTTCTTGCCTACTCTACATGAAGATGCTAACAAATTGGTAAGAACTTGTATTTCTTGTCAGAAACATCAGAATATTCCGCATCATCCTACTCAATTATTAAGAACTTCTATAGTCTCATGCCCCTTTGATCAATGGGGCATGGATATAGTGGGCACGTTTCCTATGGCAACTACACAAAGAAGATTTTTATTAGTAGTAGTGGATTATTTCTCTAAATGGGTAGAAGCATAACCACTTGCTATGATTACTGAAGATGCAGTTATTAAATTTCTATGGAAAAATATCATATGCAGATTCGGTATTCCTCATAAATTAGTTTCTGATAATGGAAGGTAATTCCAGGGAGACAGAATCTTAGATTGGTGCAAAAGTTACGGTATTAATCAAGCATTCACCTCTGTGGCATACCCACAGAGTAACGGTCAAGCAGAGGTAACCAATAGAGAAATTATCAGAGGTTTAAAAACCAAACTAGATCATGTTGGAGGAAGCTGGGTAGACGAGTTACCCAGTGTTCTTTGGGCGTATCGTACTACACCTCGAGAAGCTACAGGGATCACTCCTTTCCAACTAGTTTATGGGGGTGAAGCAGTAATTCCTATTGAGGTAGGGGTAGAATCTGACAGAAAATAGTTATATGATGAAGATAATGCTCGTCGATGACTCATGGAGTTAGATCTAATAGAGGAAATCAGAGACAAAGCTGTCACTCGTCTCAAATCATATTGACAACGAATGAGGCAAAATTATAACAGAAGAGTTATTCCAAGATTTTTTCAAGTGGGAGATCTAGTATGAAACGTGTTAAGCCTGTTGGGGATGTTAGCAAGTTAGCACCGCAATAGGGAGGACCTTACAAGGTGGTAGAAAAACTGGCATCAGGTTCATATTATCTCTAGGACATTGAAGGAAGAACTCTTGAGCGTCCCTCGAGTGCAAATCATTTACAGCCCTACCGAACTTGACAAGCTTATATCATTCAAAAATATGTCTGAGGGGACAAATCAGAATTAATTGAAGCGGCTTCCCTGTGAACAAATGACAAATATGCTTATAGTTTATGTACTTTATTCAACTCGATAAATACAATTCAGGCCAAATATCGCCCAAGAAACAAATATGGTTCAAATAGCATGATGATTATTAGGGAAACAGTTCTAATCTGTTCAAACAGTCGCCGAATGGAATCTCTAAGGAAGGGTCTACCAGGTTTTCCTTGAGAAAACCTCCAAAGAACGCTAAACCATCACAAGGTTAGTGCAAGCATTTTTTGCTTTACATCAAAAGCATAGTCGATCAAGAAATTTCATGAAGTAACCCGGACGGGTTTTCATGGGAAGAACCGAAGACTTTAAACTATCATAAAAGCATAATCGATCGGGAAATTTCATGAAGTAACCCGGACGGGTCTTCATGGGAAGAACCGGAGACTTTAAACTATCATTAAAAAGCATAGTCAATCGGGAAATCTCATGAAATAACACGGATGGGTCTTCATGGGAGGAACCGGAGACTTTAAACTATCATGAAAGCATAGTCAATCGGGGAATTTCATGAAGAAACCCGGACGGGTCTTCATGGGAAGAACCGGGGACTCTAAACTATCATTAAAAAGTATAGTCGATCGGGAAATCTCATGAAATAACTTGGACGGGTTTTCATGGGAGGAACTGGAGACTTTAAACTATCATGAAAGCATAGTCGATCGGGAAATTTCATGAAGTAACCCGGACGGGTCTTTATGGGAAGAACTGGATACTTTAAACTATCATAAAAGCATAGTCGATCGGGAAATTTCATGAAGTAACCCGGACGGGTCTTCATGGGAGGAACCGGAGACTTTAAACTATCATGAAAGCATAGTCAATTGGGGAATTTCATGATGAAACCTGGACGGGTCTTCATGGGAAGAACCGGGGACTCTAAACTATCATTAAAAAGCATAGTCGATCGGGAAATATCATGAAATAACTCGGACGGGTCTTCATGGGAGGAACCAGAGACTTTAAACTATCATGAAAGCATAGTTGATCGGGAAATTTCATAAAGTAACCCGGATGGGTCTTCATGGGAAGAACCAGGGACTCTAAACTATCATTAAAAAGCATAGTCGCTAGGAAAATCTCATGAAATAACTCGGACGGGTCTTCATGGGAGGAACCGGAGACTTTAAACTATTATGAAAGCATAGTCGATCGGGAAATTTCATGAAGTAACCCGGACGGGTCTTCATGGGAAGAACTGGGGACTCTAAACTATCATTAAAAAGCATAGTCGATCGGGAAATCTCATGAAAGAACTCGGACAGGTCTTCATGGGAGGAACCGGAGACTTTAAACTATCATGAAAGCATAGTTGATCGGGAAATTTCCTGAAGTAACCTAGACGGATCTTCATGGGAAGAACTGGAGACTCTAAACTATCATAAAAGCATAATCGATCGGGATTATATTGTCAGTATAAATTCAGAGTTATGCGGGTTTCTTCATAAAAATTATCTGGTATTACACTCCAGACCAAGATTCAAGGTTCGAGGGGAATTCTGTATATGCATATAATCTTGCAAAGTTACATTCCCTATCCGGAGTCCCGATCATACGAAGCTCTTTATTTAAAACTACTTGGAATGTTATACTCAACTAAAGCACAGAAATTCCATGAAGTTTTTCATACAAAATCACTCAGAATTACATCCTCTTCTTAGATATTACCAATGGATGAATTTATTCAAATAAGGTTTAATTCCAAGGAATAAGGGAGGAATTCTTAAATGAGATAGTGCTTATTCTTAGTTCTTAGAAACATTGCAAGGGAAGCAATGTCAAGCTAACACAAGCCAGGAAAAACAAGTAAGTACCAAATTTTCTATTAATATTGCAGCTACTTAATTACAGATCTTTTAATTACAAATCTTTTAATTACAAGTCTTTTCATTACAAGTCTTTTCATTGCAAGTCTTTTAATTATAAGTCTTTTTAAATACATAGCCATGCTTACTCAAAATGATTTGTTAAATCTTCGGGTAATTCTTTGTTGAGTCTGCGATGGTTTATGAATAGAGGAGGAGGTTCTCTAGGTAGATAACCACCCTCTCTCAATTGTTGAATAATCCCTGTCACAGAATGATTTAAAGCTCCCACGATTCGACGGACATATTCTTTAACAAACGCCGAAGACCTTAGGTAAGTTAGGCGTCTTTCTTCCCATCGGTTTTCCTCATTCTCCTTGTAACTTTGAAATTCAGCCTGTATTTTAGCAGCTTGATCTTTGAGAGTGTCTTTCTCTAACTAAGTTGTTCCAGTTCCTTTCGAAGTAAGGATATTTCATCATCCCGGGCCTTTCTTTGTTCTTGCTCTTCTAGCAAAGCAAAATCTCTCGAGGCTGATTCTTGAGCTTGATCAGAAAGACAAACATTATGAAGCCTCTCCACTTTCTCTAAAACAAGACTTTTATGAGAAACATCTGAAAGGGCTTTGCCCTTCAGGGCAATTTCCATCCGCAAACCAGAATGTAATCTATCCACCTGTAGCTCTAAGGTTCTCCTTTCAAGCTCTTTGTTTTTCAATGACTATTGTGACTCTTGTAATTCTTTCTTCATGACCTCTATTTGCTGATCTTGTGAGGCTACTTTCTCATGTAATTGAGTAAGATCAGTGTGAGAAGGAGGAAGATTGGCTTTCAATGTTTCCATTTGAGCTTTCAAGCTGTTTTCTCGGTCCCGAGTCATAAGTAGCTGGTCTAGGTGAAGACTTGAGGCAAGAAACTAAATAATAATGCGGTTAGAAAGAATGATAAGAAGTTAGTAACATATAATTAAAAATACTTACAACAATAGCTTGACGACTGTGATTGTCAACCCGATTCGAAAGATTGGTGCCCCTTAATTGCTCTTGGCTATGTAGCCAAGCTTCAGCCAACAGGCCTTGTAGCTGAAGAGAACCATAACAAGGGGGATCGGAGGCTTGTCCCATCTGGGAAGGTAGACCCACAGCTTGTCTGAATAAAGGCGGAGGAATTGAAGGCGAAGGAGGCAAGGAAGGGGAAGACGCAATAGAAGGGAGAGAAGTAGTAGAAACAAGAGCAACAGAGGAAGAAGAAGACACAATAGAAGGGAGAGAAGTAGTAGAAACAAGAGCAATAGAGGAAGAAGAAGATGCAATAGAAGGGAGAGAAGTAGTAGAAACAAGAGCAACAGAGGAAGAATAAGACACAATAGAAGGGAAAGAAGTAGTAGAAACGAGAGCAGTAGAGGAAGAACTAGAGGGGACGGAAGGTGGTAATGCAAGAAAAGTTGATTCAGTTGTTGAAACACGAATTGTTGATGGCCCCAGACTTGGAGAAGATCTCCGGTAAGGTGTTCGTTTAGCTCGTGGCCCAGAAGCCAGAGGAGGCAAGGCTAATGCAAGAGGATGAGAGGATGTAGAGGAGGTAACTACCATCTGAGAAGCAGAAGAAGCTGAAACAAGGACAGAAGAGGAGGGGATGAGTAGAGCCGGTCTCATCATCCTAAGAGAAAGATTGGAGATAATGTGGGTAGGGGACATTGGTGCATTACCTCCCTCAAAAGAAATAGGTGCCGGAACGAGGGGAGCTTGTACAAAGGAACCAAAGAGGTCGGGAAAAGGAACATCCACAGTAAGCCTGGGTTTCTTGATTAAGGTAATAAAAGGTTGTTCCTCTTCCTCTTCCATAGCCGCAACAGCTTCTGCTTCTCGCTCTTCTTTAGACAGCACACCCAGGGTAGAGGAAGTAAGATTAGCTCGACGAGCCTGTAGCCATTTTTCTCCGAGATTGTTCAAAAAAGACGTAGTCATGGTAGTGTTCTTATACATGAAAGCCGGAAGAAGAGCATCGGCTGAAACATAAGAATTGGGCGTCATTATAGAGAATGATTAGCAACCAATTGACAAATATAGTTCAAAATGTTTAGACATACCAAAAGAGATATCCAGGGGAGTGCCAATGTTACTTATTCCAATGGGAAACATCAAGCCCTCCACAATCAAGGATGGTAAGCTGAATTTTTCCCCCTTTAGTTTAGATAATGCGAAAGAAACAAAGGGATCATTGAGGAGATTATCGATACTAGGAACTGGAGGAAGATCAAATATCCATTGGATAGGAAAAGGAGGAGAAGAAGGAAGACGCATAAAGAAAAATTTGTGATGTCATTCCCCTTGAGGAGGAATTTGGTTGAACAAAATAGCCTTAGGGCAAGACTGAAATTTGAAGACATCGATATCCACTTGGCATGGAACGAAGAAGTGATGAAAAAGACGAGGGGATAGAGGAAAATCTAGCAGTTTAGACACCCCGATGAAACCCATAAGGATAGAAAAAGATTGAGGGACGAATTGATTAAGGGGAATATTAAAGTAGATACTAACATCAAGAAAAAAGGGATGAAGAGGAAATCAAAAATCTTGTAAAACTTGGTCTCAAAAGATAAATATACACCCTAGAGGAGGAAGATGTGGGCTATCCCGTGGGGTAGGGCGAACTATATAGGAAGGAAAACCATAGCTCATTTGTAAATCCACCTCCTCTGTTTCCATAAGATCGGAAGCGCACGAAAGGAACCATGCAGGGGAAGAAGCAGCCATGGAGGAACAACGGAAGGAAAGCAGACAAAGGAGAAGGTAGGAATGTTCAAAAAGAAGAAGATAGCGTCTCAAGTCTCTTTCCCTCTCCCTCAGCGCCTTATACCCAAAAACCCTTAAACAGGAGAGGAAGAAGAACTGGAAAAAGGAGAAACCCGAAAGCATAAGGGAAGATAAAATAATAATATCAACGGCAGTTCGAGTAGAACTTAAGTATAAAAGTGGGTATAGAGAGAAAGAGTATGAATCCAATAAGGGAGAATACCTGGAATCATAACCGTCATAAAAAGGTAATGTCATCGGAGGATAAAATTGAATTCAAGAGGAGGGATGAATCCCAAGAGAAAGGTGTTAAGTTTGGTAATTTTCCTGGGGAAATGTAACCAAGTTCTTCTTGATATAGGCTTGATTCTTAAAAGAATCAAACAAATATGGAGAAAATCGGTCGGGTACCTGATTGATAAGATAATTTCATATTATCTATTTAAGTAAAACAATAAAACTGGACGGTCATACTGGACCGGACGAGATTTAGTTAAATATAAGACATCAGTCGATATGTTCTCGCCTAAGGGTATATCGACCGGGTATGATAAACTAATTGATATCGAAAATAGCATATTATAAAGTACCATGTTATATCAAATGAGACTCAATTAAAAACTACCGGACGGCCATACTAGATCGGACGAGATTTAGTTAAATATAAGACATCAGTCGATATGTTCTCGCTTAAGGGTATATCGACCGGGTATGATAAACTAATTGATATCGAAAATAGCATATTATAAAGTACCATGTTATATCAAATGAGACTCGATTAAAAACTACCAGACGGGACTTGTAGGCATAAGTATAAATCGGTCGATTACGATAGACCGGCCGAGATAAATACTATTCTGATATATTGATTAGAGATTTATAATGATAAGTCAGGTAGCACTCGCCATAATGAATCAGATGAAATTTGGTTAAGTATAATACACTAGATGAAATTCATAAATACAAGTATAAATCGATCGGTTATAATAAATCGAACGATATTAAGAATATTATGACAGGCCGCACTAAATCGAATGGGACTCAGTTAACTACAAAATACCGGATGATATTTGTAAACACTAGTGTGCATCGACCGGCCACGATAGATCGGCCGAAATGGAGGATATTATAGTATATGGAGTGAAGTTTTATAATGGCAGGCTAGGTGACATTCTACATACTTGGATAAAACAAACAACCACCATGAAATGGAACAGATTTAGTAGTAAATATAGAAGTTTAACTTTACATAAACCAACCAGCTTGTCATCACAAATTCTAGTCAATCCTACAATGATTCAAATTCGAGTAGGAAAATTACTCTATCGTTAACTGAGGAAATAGATCGGCGGGCCTGTTATCAAGAAGTTTACGTCGGTTCAAGAAATTAGCAGGGGGATCACGAGATAAGAAGCCTTCTTCTCGCAATTGCTGTACCGCCCCTTCAGCTCCGGCCGTGTAGGCCATCAGGATAGACTTTACTATGGGCTTGTTGAACTCTGGAGATTGGATCAAGACGGTAGCTCGCCCCTTGAAGCGGGTGTCTTCATTAGCCTTGTAAACGACCAAAGCCGTTTGGGAGGTTTTCAGCTCAGTTTCTTTGGTAGAGGCCTCGATTTTAGCTGAATTCAGGGAGGTATTTAAGGAGGTTATTTCGTCATCCTTCAGCTGTAAACCCTTAAGTTTATCAGCTAATGCCGACTCATAATCAGATTTTAACTTTTCGAGCTCTACTGTCTGTTTCTATAAATTGGAAGTTAATTCTTTGTTAAGATCCGTAACTGATTGGAATTGCGATTGAAGATTCTCAATTTGAGCCTTATATTGTCTTTTGGATTCTTCTGAAACTCTAGAAGAAGACATCTCAGTAATTTGCTGCTTCAATTTCTTATTCTCATTGTACAAGTTATGCATCAGCCTAGACAGACCCATGTTTTCTAACCATCGCTGGAAATATAATGAAGGGTCAACAAATAGTCAAGGATAAAAATAGGTAAACATTGATGAACATACCTGGGTTTCTTTATAAGAGAATCGATCAATTGTCTCAGGGGTAGTAAGCTCCCCAAAAAGAGGATGAATTTCCTCCCAGGCATTAGCAAAAGAACCTCCCAACAAGATAGGAAGGATGGGAATGGAAGAGGAACCCATGGAGAAAGAAGAAGTTAGAATAGAAGGAGGAGCGAAAACTAGATAAGAAGAAGGTGAGGAGGGCAGAGATCCAGATTCTGGAATAGATAGTGGAAAAGTGAAAGAAGTGCCACCAGGAGCAGTGGTGCTAGAAGAAGGCGAAGAAGAGAAAACAAGAGAAGGATAAAGGTCAGCTAAAGTGGGCTCAACAGAGGGAGGATCAGCAGAAGCAAAGTCTTCTGAGAGCAATTCTTCGGCGGAGAGGATGAGTCTCCTTTTGGGAGGAGGAGCCCTAGTAAGTTTGCGCCCCGGGCGTTTGCCGGGAACAACTTCAGCTATTGATTTATCATAGCTCACAGGAGATGCAAGCTCAATGATAGGAAGGGGAGTGGCTGTTGAAGGGGCAACGACCACTGATGAAGAAATAGTCGGCAAAGAAATAACAGGAATTTTCGCAAGAAGGCCTTCGGAAGCCTCAAGAACCACCTGAGAGCTGGATACTTCAACCAGGGGAACCGGATCTTCGACTGGAGGTGGCAGAGTAATGGCAGCAAGAAGCTCTTGCTCTTTTGCACGAAGTGCATCCTCTTCTAGACGCAGTTCTTCATCGATTAAAGCAGAATAAAAATTATCCACTACATAGAAGGAAGAAAATGTTTTAATTAGTAAAAATCAATAAGAAAGAAGCAGAATTTTACCTAAAGAGCCTTGCGTATCGGGCTTGACAGGGCTTAGACCAAATAAATACAGAAGATCGACCCGCAGCCACTTAGGGATAGAAAGCCGACGACATAATAATTTTTCACAATAAACAGGAAAAGAAGGATGAGGGTGAAACTCCCTGACCTTGGGCAAGGAAGGCAAGGAAGATCTCCAGGCATGAGACCAGGGAATGGATCCTGGAAACTTTATAAAGAAGAAATGATATTTCCAAGTTTTGAGAGACGAAGGCATATCCTCAAAAAGGACCATCTTAGTCCGAGATTGGAAAAGGAAAACACCGGGCTCCGAACATTTTGGGTAGGAAAACATGAAAAAATTTTGAGGAGTAGGAGGAATATCTAACAGACGAAATAGCATGTAAGTACCACACAGATAACGAAAGGCATTAGGCGCAAATTATTGCAAGGGAATGCCAAAATACTGACTCACATCAATTAGAAAAGGAGGAATAGGAAACCTCAAACCCCCTATCAATTGATCCCTAAAAAAAGTTACGCAATTAGCGGGGGGACGGTGAGGATGATCATCTGGTTTCGGGATTAAGATGCTATATTCCCTAGGGATTTCATATTGATGGCGGATAGCAAGCCTAGCATTTTTATCAAAAGAAGAGGAGATTTTGACATACCAAGGAGCAATCATTTCTTCAGCCATAGACAGAAGTAAAGGTTAGTGAAACAGCAAGTCACTTACTGAAAGCAAGAAAGGAGATCTCCGGAAAGTGGAATGAGACCAGGGTTTGGTCAAAGACGGCAGCAAGAGAAGAATGCTAAGGCAAGAAAGAAAGGGACGAGGTTGACAAGAAGACGAAGGGTTTAGGGTTTAGAAAATACACAACCGTCATTAGTTCAAAACACTTTTCTTTCAATAGACGTCGAGGATTATAGAAAAGGGGCAAACACCCGTGTGACGTAGCAAAGAGAGAGAAGATATGCGTTACATAATCATAAAGGGGCATTTATGTTGGACACGACAAATTGAATCATGCTGGGGTTGGTAACACCTCGTCATGCGCCTCCAACATTCTCTTACCATTGAAAAGTCAATCACAATCAAGGAAATTCTGAGAAGAAGACACAGTTTACTAGGTGTAATAAAGGAAGAAGGATTGAGTTTAACAAAACCCGGGTCAAGAACAAAAAATAATAAAAGTTATTTAGGCATGGTCTGAACTAATATTATTATAAAGTACAAATTAATACCGATCAAGGTAATTTTGCTTATAATATCAGTCAAAATAACTTTATCTATAATAGATAACATAGTATCGGTCGGAATAACTTTATCTATAATAGATAGCATAGTATCGGCCGGGATAACCTGGTTTACAATAAACAAACTGATATCGGTCGGAATAACTTTATCTATGATAGATAGCATAGTATCGGCCGGAATAATCTTGTTTACAATAAACAAGCTAATATCGGTCGGAATGACGATGCTTCTGATACATAAGTCGATATTGGTCGAGGCATTACATCTATTCCTGTGGACCAGAGGGATTCAAGAAAGTCACCCAATTCAATACAAAAGATTGTTCAATTTTACACTTAGAACCTGATCAAATACATAACATTATATTTTCCCCTCAAAATATTAAACCTCGAAAGGTCAACAAAAGTTACAAATATAAGCTCTCAAGATACTTAGAAGATTTCAATCCCACCGGAGCCAAACTTGCCAGGAAGCAGAAGTGGGAATATTTTACCTAGCACGAAGGAAGCTTGCCCGGGCAACAGAAGTGGCAATATTTTGCCCGGGATGAAGGAAACTATGAAGCAAAGTGGTCTCATAAACAAGGGAGGGGGCAGATTTATTCATGCCCTGGTGGAAAGGTGACGGAAGGGTTCCTCCCCTGCTTGAGCCCTAGAGCTCTGCTTCCAGAGTGGCCATCCTAACCCACGGGTAACATCGGCTACGCCTTCGTAGTGACATTTGTGGGCTATTTAGTTGGCCCTCCGTGAGTAGTGGGAACTCCCCTAAAACCCGTCAGGTTTGCAGAACAGTCGTGCCTTTGGCTGGAGATTATAGATCTTGAGAAACTTCGTTCCTCGAGATAGTTTCTCGAACTAAAAGGATAACTAAAGCCAAAGCTTGGGCAAACTCATATATAGATCTCGCCTTGTCCAACAAAAACTGCCCCCAGAAAGAGGGATCTGGGGACATACTCTTAGTAAGAAGAAGTGAACAAGGAAGATAAAGAAATGAGGCGAATGAAGAATGAAGAGAGGGGGATAGCCCTATTTAAAGGATCAAAAAGACTCAAGGGATCACTGTACTTGAGTTCACGGGATGACTATAACAGAGGATCACGAGGCCACCACAGTACTAATGACAAAGTCACGGATAAAGACAGACAAAGAGACAAACATAGACTTGTGTCTAGTCAGTCGGCTACGCCTCCTTCGACTAGACTTGAAGGGAAGGCTAGTGATATGGGTTAGGTTTAATGGGTCCCTGGTGAAAAAGGGAAAGGAGATAGCAAAGTTAAGAAGATAGATCAATATCGGCCGGGATATATCTTAAGAAAGGAAGGTCGATCCCAGCCAGATAATACCTTGATGAAGGAGGACCGATATCGATCGATATATACCTTAGCGGAGGCAGGTCAATATCGACCGATATATACCCTAATGAAAGTAAGCTAATATCGATCGAGATATACCTTAGGGGAGGCAAGTCAATATCGACCGATATATAACTTAATGCAAGTAAGCTAAATATCAACCGAGATATATCCTAAGAAGGAAAGGCTAATATCGGCCATGCTTAAGCATGCAGGATAGATAAGGCAAGATGATCTGGAATAGTACGATTAGGCATGGACTGGTGTTAGTTAAGTATATATGATCACCCGGGAATGAAAAGATCTGAGGCTTTATGGAATTGGTAGTATATTATTAAATGACTAGTCGAATGACAATAATAAACCGACCGAATGAACAAGGTCTGGGTTTGATATTTGGTCAATACAAAACATAGTATAATACCAAGCTGTCTACAACTTAATAAAGATAGGATGAACAGGTAGACTTATAATTAATTTAATAAAGATATTTGTATGTGATCGTATAACAGGTTTATCTATTTGGCGGGAGATGTGCTTCTAGATTTTTCTGCAGGTACTAGACGACAAAGAAGGTACATCTGGGGTACAAAAAAGATTCCTTAAAAGTCATTTACCACAAGTACGTAGCTTACGTCATCTCATAACAAACTCTAACAAACCGGGGTCCACTTCATTACTACGGAGGTTATATGAAGTGGTATAAAAAGGGGAATCCTCTCCGTTGGCCAGGTAAGTTCACATTGCTGCTCACATTCACAACCCTAGTTTTTGACTACTGTTCATCTCCTTCTTCCTGCTTACACACCAAGGGAGATCACTGACTTGAGCGTTGGAGGGCCTATCCAGGGATTCCCACCCCGGTCTTAGGTCACTGACGATAGTGTTGGTTGGTCTCTTGTGCGCAGGAAGTCTTGGACGCCTCGGATCTGGGTTTTCTTCAGTCAGATTTCTTTCTCGCCATTAGAGCTTCGCACGAGGAGTACATTCTGGGACTTCATTCTCCTAGATCTGCTTTGGGTTTTTTCGGATCGGTGCTCTATAGGTATTATTCTTCACCAGTAGTAGATTTTTCTTCCAGCTTTCTATTTTGTCAAACTTCTTAGACAAGATCACCAACCATGAAGGGAAAATTAATAGAGAAATTTTTATTTTAAAAATTTCCAGAAACAAATTAGGAAGTTTTAATTTAGTGTTTAAAACTTTCCTTGCTTGGATGATCTATAGGTGGCCGGCCATATTGAGTTTGAAAGGGAAATTTTTTTATTAACTTTCCTTTCACTGGCTAAGAGAATAAGGAAGTTTTTTTTATAAAATTTTCCTTATTTACCAAGACCAAGGAATATAAAAGAGAGGGTAAAGGTGCCTCACCTCATAACTTATGTTCTAGTTTTCCTCTCTTCTATTTCCTTGGTTGGTGGTCGGCCCTTCACATCCTCTCCCTCTCCTATTCTTCTTCCTTGGCCGGCAGCATCTACATCTCAAGGAGCATGGTTGGTGGCCGGATCTTGCTTAAGGAAGAAGGAGAGATAGGAGGTTTTGTTTCTATCATCCCTTGGAGCTTGGTGGTGTGGCCGAACCTCATCTATTCTTGGAATTATTGTGGTGGCTGAAACTCACAAGAACAAGAAGGAAGCCTGGGTGGTTCTCATCTCGGTAGATCATCGCTCACACGACGCCCGAGATAAGAAGAGGAATACGGTAGAAGATCAAGAGGTTGTTGCTTACAAAGAAAGGTATAACTAGTAATTATTTTCCGCATCATAATAGTTTTTCTTTGTATGAATTCCAAACACAAGTGGCTAGTGATTCTAGATTTTCGGATTAGATATTCAAAGTTGGGTTTCTTTTGTTTTGCTTTTTTTGATCTTGTGATTCAATTATTCTTTTTGGTTAAACCTAGAGTTATATAAGGAAATTAAATATTGAATTTCGTTAAGAGGCTTTGTCGAGGTAGTGGTGGATGTTCCCATATCCAAGAAGGCCAAGTGCCTCGCCATGTTTGACCTGAGAGCCGATTTTGGAAATAAATATTTAATTGAATTTATAACATAGGTGGATTTGGATCTATAATGTTAAGTATCGTTTGCGATCGAAGTCTAAATCTCTAAGAACAGATAAGTTAAATTTGGAATCAATAATGGTAAGTTCCGTTTGCGATTCCGAATTTAATTTCTAAAGAACACAATAGGTTGTTAGGAAAGTTTCAACACTTGTACAAAATTTTTGTACAGTGGAATCGGTACGATCTTCCTAGGACCAACCAACATAAATCTCTCCCAATAATCATACAGTGTCTCTCCCACCACTTGTTGAATCCCACAGATACTTTTCCTGATAGTTGCAGTTCTGGAAGCTGGAAAGAATTTCTCTAAGAAAGCCTTCTTCATGTCAATCCACGATGTAATGTATCCTGGTGGCAAATAATACAACTAATCTTTTTCTACTCTAGTTAGTGAAAATGGAAAAGCCCTCGGCTTGATATCCTCTTCTAAAATTCCCTGTGGCTTCATGGTTGAGCAAACCCCATGGAATTTATGTAAATGTCTATTAGGATCTTCTCCAAATAGTCCCTGATATTTTGGAAGCAAATGAATCAATCCTGATCTCAACTCAAATCTCCTGCCAAATCTGGATAAGTAATGCATGAATACTTAAATGTCTCATCAGGAGCTGCAAGCTCTTTCATTGTTATGTTCTGTTCAGCCATAGTAGCGTTAATGTGTGAAGAAAGTCCTTTAAGAACCTCTAAAGCTCTCTCTTTAATTCTCAAAGTCCTGAAAGTTCTCTCAATCTCTGGATCTAACTCAAATAATTTTTTATGTAGAAGTTCTGGTCATGGAATCAAAATCAAAATTAGTATTCAAATAAATTTTCAATGTAAGCAAGTAAGATGCAAATAAAGTAACCAAAAACTTCACAATCTAAATCAATCACACATTGCTAGTTAGTTCCTCGGTAACGGTGCCAAAATTTGATAGTCGACATTTAACATGTCACAAGGTGCTTCAAATTAATAAAAATTGGGAACCCAAATAAACTAAGAAAACACGTGTAGTAAGGAGTCCCAAGTCATATTTTTCCAAGGACAACTAGTAGATATGTGATTGAATTAAACTCTAAAACTCTTTTTGGTTTTATGATTGACAATGGAAATTAGATTTTAACTAAAATTCTGAAGTAAGAATAGAAAAGAAACAATCTCTCACTAGAGCATTTAAATAAATCGTAAGGAATGCTAGATGCTCTTTCTAATCAATCAAACATCTCGACAGAATGACCTTAACTCTAAAGGAAATTTAATCTAATACAAGATTTAAACCCTAATTTCGAAATGATCTAACCTAAGAAATTGGAATTTGCAGAAAACCTAATTCAGAATTCAATTAAGGGAATAAGAAATCAATTCTAATCTATCAAGAAATCTTAACTCTAAACTAGGTATGGATTAAATGTTGCTAAAAACTAATTATCTACCAAACTAACTAACAACCATTAAACCAACTAACAAAGAAAACTAGATCAAATTAACTAAACTAACCTAGTAAGAAATTACCTCTATCATTCAAATTTTGATTAAAGATAGTAAGACCATCGACAACAACCAAAGACCCTTGATTACAAGAATTGATCTAGCTACAATTTAGAAGTTTGACTTCAAAATAGCTAAGACACTATGACTTGAAAGTTTGATATGAAATCAGAATACAACACTCCTGACTTCACTTATTAAACATGTCGAATTCAAAATAGGTTGTGATTTGATGAAAGGAAATCTAAATCAAACACAAATTCTGGAAAACAAATCTTTAAACTAGATAAAAGTGGGCATTCACAACTCAAATCATAGATCCAGTCCCTTCTCTCTGCCGATCTGCAAAGGAGCTACTGGAAACACGCTTCAAGCTCTCAACAGTCCCAATCAATGTTTCCAACCAGTTAACGAGATGCGCTGAGCTCCTGGAATCGTCCTTCAAGCTCGTCACCTCATTGCGAGAAGAACAGGGGAAGACAACGGAATCGTGGAGCTAAAATCGATTGATCAAGTCGATTCCCAAGCTGTTCACGAAAATGAAGATGGATTGGATTCAGAAGCTTCAGAAGAATCCCGTCTAACCTCTAAGATGAAGTGGAAGACACAGATCTGGGGAACGCCCTCGTATCTGAGACTTTACCGATCGTGGAAATGGGAATCGTAATATGGGGAACGCCCTTCGATCGCGATTATCCTTCCATTCGCTGTTGAAGATTGAACTAAAATCGAAACTTTGGATTGTAAATGGAACTTGCATCACTGCAGATCGTGGAAGAGAAGTTGGTACAATGAACAGTAGCGCAAGCCACTGTTCATCGTGCAGTAGCTTCATTTTTCATCTCAGCCTCAGACCAGGTTCACTGCATGGTTCGATTCAGCCGCTTGATCCGGTTCAGGTGCAGCAATAACTGATTCGATCCACCAAGTTCAACAATGCATTGGCACAGGTCGAATCCATGTTCAAGCTAACTAGCTTAAATGCATCCAAGTGTGATAAATGAGTCCAAATCTTCACCTAAAACCAAGATTAACAAAAATATGTAAGGCACAAATCATGAATAAGAAGTATCTGATTGAATTAGCTCAAAATATATCTTGAATACCAAAATTTAACTCCAAAGTCAATTACTTGAACCAAATAAACTCAAAAATCCATCAATTCGAATCAAAATATAACACCAATTTGACTAATCATCACCCATGCATATACACTGATCGGGGATCAACTATATAAGAGGGCATTCTCTCGACCACTGCTTAAATGCCTAGGTCTAGACGAAGTGGAGTACGCCTTATAGGAAGTCCACCAAGGATGTTGTGAAAATCACGTCGGAGGAAGGATGTTCGCCCGGAAAATACTGCTGGCCGGGTATTTTTGGCCTACTCTACAGAGAGATGCTCAGCAATTGGTGGACACATGCCTCTCCTACCAAAATCATCAGCACATAACTCATTGGTTGACCGAGATCTTGAAAACTTCAATAATCTCCTGTCCCTTCGATCAATGGGGTATGGATATCATGGGTCCATTACCCATGGCTCCTGGGCAAAGGCGCTTTCTACTCGTAGCAGTCAATTACTTCTCCAAGTGGGTGGAAGCAGAAGCCTTGGCTAGGATAACTGAGAGAGTCGTCATCCAATTCTTGTGGAGGAACATTATATGGTGATTCGAAATCCCTCACAAGTTGGTTTCGGATAACGGTTGACAATTTCAAGGACGTAGGATCCAAGAATGGTGCAAAGGGTTTGGCAACACTCGGTCCTTTACTTCCGTGGTGTACCCGCAAAGCAATGGACATACTGAGGTCACTAACTGGATGATAGTTCGCGGGCTAAAAGTTAAGCTGGATCACATAGGCGGCGATTGGGTAGAAGAACTTCCTAGTATCCTCTGGGTGTACCAAACGACTCCTCAAGAGAGTACAGGGCTCACTCCTTTCCACCTAGTTTATGCCAATGAAGAAGTCATACCTATCGAAGTAGGAGTTCCATCCAACCGTCGACTACTATATGGCCCCGAGAATACCAAGAAGAGACTTTTAGAGCTAGACCTTATCAGTGAGACGTGCGAGAGGACGCCCGCCCAGATAGCCACATACCGGAAACGTATGCGGTAGACCTACGATAGGAGGGTGATCCCCCGCTTCTTCAGAGAAGGGGATTTAGTGTGGAAAAGGATCAGACCGGTCGGGGAGATAACTAAGTTAGTACCTCAGTGGGGCGTCCCATATAAGGTCATTAAAAGACTAGCGTCAGGTGCTTATTACCTACAAGATGCTCAGGGTAGAAAACTAGATCCCATGGAGTGCTAGCTATCTCCAACCTTATCGTGTTTGAGAATGTTAGCCTTTGTACCAACAATTGTGTATAAAAGGCTTGTTCATGAAGTAAAGCCTGTTGACACAACACTAGTCACAAGACCCGACCTAGATAGTGGCGAGCCCTGGTTGAACGACCTGACCAGGATATGGAAATCTCACTTGCTAGCAGCCCATGCAAACTTTAGTCTTACAAACACCCGACCTAGGAAATAAGGCAAGTGAAAGCATAAGGATAAGTTTTTAGAAAGAATAATATACATAGAGTCATTTGAACTTAAAAAAATATCATCAAGAATCTCTTGGAGAATTCGATGATGGTCCAAGAAATTCTCAGAAGGGTCGGTGGATAGGTATCCCCTTTCCTTGAGTTGTTGAACTGCCCCTATCGCGCCATAGGAGAGTGACCTGACGAAGCGATCTCCCACTTGGGAGCCAAACTCTATAGAACATAGGTACTCTTCTCGATGAAGTTGGGAGCATTCACCCTCCCCTGCCTTGTAAGCTTCCAGTGTAATCGAGAAGAGGACAATGCAGAACGGGCTTGAGATAGCTCCGTTTGTAAGGAGCTCAACTCGGTAGCTTGAGAATCCAAGTCCCTCTGCTGATCCATCAGAAGTAGGTTTTTGGAGTTTATCTCATCGGTCAGACAGTCCTTCTCCTATTTATTCGTGAGTTGGCAGGCATCCGAGGTCTTAGCCTTCTGAGCTAACTCTGACAGGGCTTTCTCCCTGAGATTAAGATCCTCTTGACATTGAGCAGTCATGGATTGGAGGAGAGCTTCTAATTTCTTCTTATCATCCCTTAATTGATCAGCTTCCGAAAGGGCTTCCATGCGATCTGCTTCCGGACAGCGTTCAACTTTGTTAAGGTCTCCACCTCTACCTTCAATTGGTGCATAGCTAGAGGGGAGTACGGAGGATAGCACTTCAAGCTTTCAATATGGTCCTTCAAGGTCTTATTTTGTTGGTGCAAGAATAAGGGCGTACAACTCAAACAAAGTGCCTCGATATAAACCTAACCACAAGCAGAAAGTCAGAATCCAAGAATAGAAGCAAAGAAAGAGGATAAGGACTCACCGTGGTAGCATTTTCGGAAAACCTGTCCACTTGAGCAAGCAAAGGAAGTTGGTCCATTTGCTCTGTCGCTTCCTTCCAGTCAGCAACTACTTGTCCATATAGTAGAACAGTACTCAGTGGGGAAGAAGCGTCGTAACGCAATCCTTGCTCTAAGGGCAGGGAAGCATGGAAATAGAAGCCCCGAGGCCATGATGATCCGGAAGCAATTCTTGTGGGAGAAGGTTGAGCAGATGTAGACGGTTGAGAGGAAGAAGCCCTTGCCCGGACAGTAGGGACAGGTTGTTGCATCAGATCGGGCTCTCCCGTAACGACCGGGGCTTTTCCGTGGTCTTGTCTTGGCCGGGCTGTTGGAGAAGCAGCAAGGCCACTCGGGAGTGGCGGATTAGGGAAGGAGGTCAGAGCGAGTCTGGGCGTGGTAGGCGTGGCAACCAGTCTGGGCCTAGGAGACGTGGTGGATGCCCCGGTCACCGGGTGAGACTCCGTAGTTCTATGCCTTGGTTGATGAGAGAGAGGTTGAGTATCTGAATCTGACTCCTCCGAAGTCAGGGGCGTCGAGCAGGAGGAACTGGAGGTCGCCTCTAGGCAGGCTCATGCACAACACGGGTTGTCGATGCCATTTGAGGGGTGGCCGAGCGAGAAGAATTATCCCTGGCCTGCCCTGAGGCAATAGGAAGGGGGTGGGGAAGATCTCGCCTGCTTAGAATTATGCATCCCCAGCGGCTGATCTCCATTGCACTTAGGGGAAGAGGCAAGGTCAGAGATGCTCAGGCCAGAGTATTGTCACGACGCCCCTTGGGTATACAATTTAGAGAATTCCTCTATAAGATTACACAAGAAATATAAACAACCAATCAAGAATGGTAATTATGTACAAAACAGAACAATCCATACAAGATTGAATTGATGCAAAACATAACAACATCATTGAATCAAGATGATGGCAAATCCTTGAATCTTACATCAATTTACATCACAAATACTCCCTCCATCCTAGAACAATAAGATCTACTCCATAGAACACAAGAAAAGAACCGAAGACAAGAAGATCACAAACATTCTGATCTCAATCAAGAAAAGAGAATGGAAATACTTATCTAAAGACGACAAGTGATCTTCGAAACCAATCCATGCTATCAGAGTCGAATCTTGGATGGAAGCACCTCTTGATCTCTAGAAACCACGCCCAAGATGTGGAAAGAAGCCTCTAAAATGGATCTCCCCAAAGGGAGAGCCTCCCCCCTTTTAAAGAGGAAGAAGCCCCTTTATATAGAAGAGGGTATTTGGGCGCCACACGACCCGTGGCACGACCGTGTGAGCATCACACGACCTTGCCAATTTCCTCCTCAGCCAAGGTCACACGGTCGTGTGACTCTCACACGACCGTGACATGCTTTGTCCTGGCCAGCTTGCACGACCATGCAAATCCACACGGCCTAGCCAATCTTCATCTCTGGAAATGTCACACGGCCGTGTGACACACACGACCATGTCATTATTTGGCTCTGTAAAGGTTGGACGGTCGTGTAACTCTACACGGCCGTGTACTGGCTGGCATAAAAAGTGGCACGCTCGTGTGGCTCTCACACGGCCATGTCATTCTCCTTTGCTATTAATGCTACATGGTCCTGTCATCTCCATACGGCCAAGGCCATTTTCCTTTGGCATGGCCATGTGGCACTCATAGCAAGTGTCATTTTCCTTCATTTGATTGTAAAATTGGCTACAAGCATCAAGTCTTCTCCAAATTCGACTCCTGAAAGTAGAAAATGCACAAGAGCAGATCTTCGAACAAAAATGAGTAATTATGCTAAAAGTAAAACGAGCATGAAAGTGCATAGAGAAACCATGTATAAAATATAAGAATGTGCATCAAAACATGCTAAACAAGTGTATAAAATCTATGCACAACACACCCCCGGACTTAAACTTTTGCTTGTCCTCAAGCAAAATGCCGCAATCTAGATTCATGTATTCAATAATGCATCATAATCCTTAATGCACTTTCCTAACTTTATCTACAAGTTTCATTAATAAGCATGATCATAGAAATAACCTAAGTATGGGTTAAGCATAAGTCTTTTGTGCACAGTGCAAATAAATGACCCAAACCCTTTAAGTTTCAATCTTCGTTCTAGTCAAGTCATCATCCAATTGAGTTCCTAATGTTTCCGGTGATAAGCACTTACCTGTCACACACTTTGTTCATATTTCTCAATCAACCCAAGGTCTCAAAGTCTTGCTCGATATCAAGAGAGCCATAGCAGTCATTTCCCTAGTAACCTAATTCAGTCTCAAATGGGTGACTTGCTAGTTTCTGTTGGGTTTTTCGGGCCGGGAAAACCGCTTTTTCGCGTCGCGGAAACCCCGAATCACCCTAGCCAACGGATCTCGTGCGAAGAAAAGTTCGAAAACATATGAGTACGAGTTACAAAACTTCTAGATCTACATGATGAAGATCTTTACCCTTGTTGCGTGCCCTTTTGCGTATCCCGCTCGTCCTCGGTACGCCGGATCTCGAAGTTGTCAATGTAAACAACTAACTACACGTATCCACACGAACACACTACGTGGAGGTGACCAAAAATCAAGGTGTGCTAGCACCTATGTGGTTCGGCCAAGGAAGGAGGAGAGGGAGAGCTTGAGAGGAAGAAGATGCAAAATTCCACACTTGAATGAATAATGAAAATCAATTCACACCCCATTCAAAATGTGGCCGGCCACCTTTCTCATGTGTAACTCCCCTCATTAATGCATTAAGTTGTCATCAAGGAGAGAATGTAACCTCCATGAGGTGGCACTCACTAGTAACTCCCATGAGGTGGCAACCATGATGATGATGTGGAGTAACATCATTAGTCCACATCAATGCCAACTCACCAATGAGGTGGCATAAAGTCAAGTCAAACTAAACTTTTAATCTTCCTCTCAAGTCAAGTCAAACTTGACCAAATCTCTTCCATGGTTGATCTAATCTAACCATTTGATTCAAGCCAATTTAATATATAATGAATCTAATTCATTAAATTAAACTGATTCAATGAGTCATAATCTAAATTAGACTCATTGAACACATGAATCAACTTGAGTCTAACTCAAGTTAGCCCAATTAGGATTACTCTTAATCCAATTTGATTCATCAAATGAATCTAATCCTCTTGGTTCATCATATGAACCTAATCTCCATCTAATTGTCCTTAGTGTGTGACCCTATAGGTTCTTGTAACGTTGGCAATGCCCTAAACCCATTTAGGAGCATAAGTAATGAGCGGTATCTAACAACACATCATTACTACCCAAGTTACAAGAATGTCGAGATCCGACATCACCTTGTGACTACTAATTGTGACTCTTCACAAAATATGACAAGTGTCCTTCTATCCTAGACATCTAGATTGGTCAATGTGAGGCATAGACCGTGTCATCCTCTGACCAATCTAAATCTTGAACTCCAAGTAGACTCACTAAATTAAATGAGCTTAATATCCTATATTGACTCATTTGGGCATGGCCATGCACTTCGTGGTCTCACTCTATCAAGAATACCGATGTCTCTCTCGTCATATAGGAGGGATAGATCCCATCTACATCACTCACATCCCTCTGCATAATTTGTTATATACCTAGTAATCGCCTTTATAGTCCACCCAGTTACGGGTGACGTTTGACGAAACCAAAGTACATAACTCCTTATGTAGGGATCTATGGTGACTTCAGGTCTAAGGACTAGTAGTCATACTAATAGCCACATGAGAAAGTATATGACACTCATATAACGATCCATGATACTTTCTCATGGCGGGTCATTCAGTATACATTCTCTAATGTATACCCATGTGTCAACTTGATATCTCTATATCCATGACTTGTGAGATCAAGTCATCGAGTTGACCTACATGCTAGTCTTATTGCATTAACATTGTCCCTGAATGTTAATACTTGACTAGGAATGATTAAGAGTAGTGTTCCCTATATCATCTCACTATCGGTTCAACTAACCGATTGATATAGGTGAGAACCATCTACTCAAGGACATTATTATACTTAGTTTATTTGGCACCAATACAAGTAAGTACAATAACCAAAATCAAAATGCCTTTATTTATATTGAATATGATACAATAAGTCCAAAATACAATCATCAAATGATTGTCTCTAGGGCTCTATCTAACAATCTCCCACTAGCACTAGTGCCAATCAGTGTAGGCTCTAAGCCCAAATGACCTAGTGTGACCATCATGCTTCTTCTGTGCCAAAGCCTTGGTCAAGGGATCTGCGATATTAGCCTCTGTAGGTACTCTGCAAATCTTCACATCTCCTCTCTCGATGATCTCTCGAATGAGATAGAAGCGCCGTAGTATGTGTTTGGTCCGCTGGTGTGAGCGAGGTTCCTTCGCCTGTGCTATTGCTCCATTGTTGTCACAATAGAGCTCGATGGGATCAGCTATGCTAGGAACCACCCCAAGTTCATGATGAACTTGCGGATCCAAACTGCCTCCTTTGCTGCCTCTGATGCAGCAATGTACTCGGCTTCTGTTGTAGAATCAACTACTGTGTCCTGCTTCGAACTCTTCCAGCTGACAGCACCATCATTTATGCAGAACACGAACCCTGACTGTGATCTATAATCATCCTGGTCGGTCTGGAAGCTAGCATCACTGTAACCCTTTAAAGCTAGCTCATCATCGCCTCCATATATCAAGAAATATTCTTTAGTCCTTCTTAAGTACTTAAGAATATTCTTGACCACTATCCAGTGACTTTCACCTGGATCTGACTGGTATCTGCTCGTCATGCTCAAAGCATACGAGACATCAGAACGAGTACATAGCATAGCGTACATGATAGATCCTATGGCTGAGGCATAAGGGATCTGATCCATGCGGTCTCTCTCCTCTCTAGAAGAGAGACCTTGAGTCTTCCAAAGACTCACGCCATGTGACATCGGCAGAAATCCCTTCTTGGAGTTCTGCATGGCAAACCGAAGGAGTACCTTGTCAATATATGTACTCTGACTTAGGCCAAGCAATCTCTTAGATCTATCTCTATAGATCTGTATCCCTAAAATGCGGGATGCCTCACCTAAGTCCTTCATTGAGAAGCAACTCCCTAGCCAGGTCTTGACAGACTGAAGCATAGGGATGTCCTTCCCAATGAGTAGTATGTCATCCACATACAATATGAGGAAGACAACTATATCCCCTACAACCTTCTTGTAGACACAAGGCTCATCTTCGTTCTTGATGAAACCAAACTGTTTGATTGCATCATCGAATCGAAGATTCCAGCTCCGAGAAGCTTGCTTTAGTCCATAAATGGACCTATGCAGCTTGCATACTCTGCTAGTATGCTGTGGATCTACAAAACCCTCAGGTTGTGTCATGTACACATCCTCGAGTAGGTTTCCATTCAGAAACGCGGTTTTGACGTCCATCTGCCAGATCTCGTAATCGTGGTAAGCTGCAATAGCAAGCATGATCCGAATGGACTTAATCATCGCTACTGGAGAAAAGGTTTCATCATAGTCAATACCATGAATCTGCTTGAAACCTTTAGCTACCAAGCGACCCTTATAGATAAGTCCACCCATGTCAGTCTTTCTATTAAAGACCCACTTACACCCAATGGGTTTTACCCCTTCAGGTGGATCAACCAAAGTCCATACTTGGTTGGTGTACATGAATTCCATTTCGGATCTCATGGCCTCTAGCCATTTCTCGGAATCTGGTCTCATCACAGCTTCTTGATAGGTGATAGGCTCATCCTCTATGAGCATAACGTCATCATAGTCAGACAAGAGAAATGAGTATCTCTCAGGCTGACGACGTACCCTATCAGACCTGCGAAGAGGTATGTCTACTTGAACTGGTTGTTGTTCCTCAACTCCTTGTGGAACAACATCATCCACAACACTTTGTGGTTCCAGTTCAATTTCCATCGAGGCATCAGTGCTATTGTTCGCATCTTGAACTTCTTCAAGATCGAACGCGCTCCCACTAGTCTTTCTAGAAACAAAGTTCCTTTCTAGAAAGACCCCAGTCTTTGCCACAACTACCTTGTGTTGACTGGGATTGTAGAAGTAATATCCCTTAGTTTCCTTGGGATATCCAATGAAAAAACACTTGTCAGATTTGGGTCCTAATTTGTCTGAGACTTGACGTCGAACGTAAGCCTCACAACCTCAAATCCTCATGAAAGACACCTGGGCATCTCTCCCAGTCCATATCCTATATGGTATCTTTATCACGGCCTTGGATGGAACTCGGTTGAGTATAAAAGCTGCCGTGTCTAGAGCATAGCCCCAAAGGTATGTCGGAAGATCTATGTGACTCATCATAGATCGTACCATATCTAATAGGGTACGATTCCTCCTTTCAGATACACCATTCCACTGTGGTGTTCCAGGAGGAGTGAGTTGGGATAGAATCCCACACTCAGCTAGATAGTCACGGAACTCATGGCTAAGGTATTCTCCACCTCGATCGGATCGAAGTATCTTAATACTCTTGCCAAGCTGGTTCTGTACTTCATTCTTGAATTCTTTAAACTTTTCAAAGGATTCAGACTTATGTGTCATCAAGTACACATAACTATATCTACTGAAGTCATCAGTAAATGTGATGAAGTATCTATAACCGCCTCTAGCAGCAACATTGAAAGGGCCACATACATCACTATGTATGAGTCCTAACAAATCAGTTGCTCTCTCGCTGTGCCCACTAAAGGGAGTCTTGGTCATCTTGCATCGTAGGCATGACTCGCATATCTCATATGATTCAAGATCAAATGAGTCCAACAAACCATCCTTATGGAGCTGGGATAAGCGCTTGTCATTTATATGACCTAAGCGACAGTGCCAGAGGTAGGTTTGGTTCATGTCATTTGACTTGAACCTCTTGGTATTTACGTTATAGATAGGGCTCTCTAGGTCTAGAATATAGAGTCCGTTTATCAGAGGTGCACTACAATAGAACATATCGTTTAAATAGACTGAACAACATTTGTTCTTAATAGTAAACGAGAAACCTTTCTTGTCCAAACAAGAAACTGATATAATGTTCTTAGTTAATGCAGGCACATAACAACAATCGACTAACTCTAGTACAAGCCCAGAGGGCAGAGATAGACAGTAAGTCCCTACAGCAACAGCAGCAACCCGTGCTCCATTGCCTACTCGTAGGTCCACCTCACCCTTTGTCAATGCCCTGCTATTTCTCAGCGCCTGCACATCAGTACAAATGTGAGAAGCACATCCAGTATCTAATACCCATGATGTAGAAATAGATAGATTGACTTCTATAACATATATACCTGAAGTGGAAGTCTCACTTCGCTTCTTCTTAAGATCCTCCAAGTATACCTTGCAGTTCCTCTTCCAGTGCCCGGTCTGACCGCAATGGAAGCTGTAGCATCCTTGGCGACCCCTCCTTTAGGCTTCAGTGCCTTGCCTTTGCCCTTGGCTTGGGACTTTCCCTTGCCTTTGGGCTTGCCCTTGCCCTTATGTTTCTGAACCATCATTACAGTGTTGGGCTTAGCCTTCTTAAGGTTTAGCTCAGCAGTTCTCAACATGCTAAGCAGCTCGGGCAGTGGCTTGTCAATTTCGTTCATATTGTAGTTTAGAACGAATTGACTGTAGCTATCCGGCAAGGATTGCAAGATCAGGTCAGTAGCCAGCTCTTGGCCAAGAGGGAACCCCAACCTTTGTAGGTTCTCTATGTACCCAATCATTTTGAGTACATATGGGCCTACGGGAGCCCCGTCTGACATCTTGCACTGAAACAGTGCCCTTGAGATCTCAAATCTCTCATGCCTCGCTTGTCCTTGATACAGCTGACGAAGATGTTCAACCATATCGTAAGCGCCCATTAACTCGTGTTGCTTCTGAAGCTCAGAGTTCATGGTCGCGAGCATTATACAAGACACATCTAATGCGTCATCTTGATGCTTCTTGAAAGCATCTCGATCAGCTCGCGGGGCAGTGGCAGGAGGAGCCTCCGGAATGGGCTGCTCCAGAACGTACAGTTTACGTTCTTTGGTGAGAACTATTCTCAGGTTCCTGTACCAGTCCAGGAAGTTTGCTCCATTGAGCTTGTCCTTCTCGAGGACAGATCGCAGGGAGAAGGTGTTCGTATTCGACGTCATGGTAATCTACAACAGAAATAAAAGCAGAAATAAATATCATATTCTTAATCATTTAATTAGGCCTTTAATTAAATGATGCTCCCACTGAATTCTATAATTCATGTGGGACAAGATCCACATTATACTAACCCTTGAGTTAGCTTTGGCTAATACGCCCAAGACTTAGTATGATCGGTAGGTAACGAATACCAATTACATCTCTATGCAACTCTTGTTTATAGAATCAAAATCCGCATTTATATTAAAACTCGAGTTAGCTTTGGCTAATACGCCCAAGAGTTAATATATATGTGATTTTGGCCTAACTTTCCAACCATTGGAAGAATGCCTATAGTTATACTCGATCCAACCGAGTTAACTAGGAATACTCAATCTAATTGAGTTGTACTCACCCATGCGTTGATAGGCGGGACCAAGATTGTCCCTCCGTACCCTTCCAAGATAGTATGTGTTGCTCTGCTTTGGCAGATTCAACAACTACATGCGATCGAGGTAGTGGTAGGTATCACGGCATGGTAGGCATTACGAGTTGACATGATTTAGATCTAATCTAAACGATGATGCGTATGAAATACTTGATTTAGATCTAATCTAATCGTGGGGTGCATCATATGCACGATTTAGATCTAATCTAATCGCTAGGCACTAATTAATTACTTAATTAAACATGCATCACATACACAAGTAATTAATTATATTTTGTGATTATGTCATGGCCTCTACTATGATCTTCTCAAGCCAATGAGAAGATCGGATGGTCAACCTAAGGTCAACTTCTCAAGCACCTTCCTTTTGACCACCTTGTGCTGCTCGCGCCTTCCTCGTAACTCCGTCTTGAGTGGACCTTCCACCGCTCCAATTTTGTACATTACATTTTTGAAACTCGAGTTACATTCGAGTCTAAATCTAATTTACAACAAGAATATAATCAGGGAAGGCACGACGCGCAGGTCGCGAATAAAAATAAAATAAAATAAAATACAGCACACACATCACATAACGGCACGCAGGCCGTATTATGAATTACAACACATTTCCAAATCTAATTTGGGTCGTTTGGGCCATGACAATCACAAAATTAATATATATAATTCAAAATTATATATTTCTGTAATTTTTATGTAATTTTTCATAATTTTACAGATTTTATGAGTAAATTTTTCCCGGCGGTCCCGATTAGCGATTTCGGGTGCAATCGCGGAGCAAATCCCCTTGCGGGGTTAGGGGCAGTACCCCTACCCGCAATCTAACCATCGCGAGTTGCTCCTAAGCGATCCAAGAGCGCCTTATCCCGCTGTCCCAAAAAGATTTGGATCGAAACGATGCCGTTTCGGAAAAAACTTCTCGGTAGTCGAAGCCTACAAGTGTATAAACACTTGTGCTTCGCTTCTACGAGAAAAATTACTCTTAAAACTATAAAAACCATAAATTTACAAAAATGTACAGAAGCTTTAATTTTTCAAAAAAATAAAATTAAACTCGTACAAGCTTCGCACGTGGCTCTGATACCACTGTTGGGTTTTTCGGGCCGTGAAAACCGCTTTTTCGCATCGCAGAAACCCCGAATCACCCTAGCCAACGGATCTCGTGCGAAGAAAAGTTCGAAAACATACGAGTATGAGTTACAAAACTTCTAGATCTACATGATGAAGATCTTTACCCTTGTTGCGTGCCCTTTTACGTATCCCGCTCGTCCTCGGTACGCCGGATCTCGAAGTTGTCAATGTAGACAACTCTCTACACGTATCCACACGAGCACACTAGGTGGAGGTGACCAAAAACCAAGGTGTGCTAGCACCTATGTGGTTCGGCCAAGGAAGGAGGAGAGGGAGAGCTTGAGAGGAAGAAGATGCAAAATTCCACACTTGAATGAATAATGAAAATCAATTCACACCCCATTCAAAATGTGGCCGGCCACCTTTCTCATGTGTAACTCCCCTCATTAATGCATTAAGTTGTCATCAAGGAGAGAATGTAACCTCCATGAGGTGGCACTCACTAGTAACTCCCATGAGGTGGCACTCACTAGTAACTCCCATGAGGTGGCAACCATGATGATGATGTGGAGTAACATCATTAGTCCACATCAATGCCAACTTACCAATGAGGTGGCATAAAGTCAAGTCAAACTAGACTTTTAATCTTCCTCTCAAGTCAAGTCAAACTTGACCAAATCTCTTCCATGGTTGATCTAATCTAACCATTTGATTCAAGCCAATTTAATATATAATGAATCTAATTCATTAAATTAAATTGATTCAATGAGTCATAATCTAAATTAGACTAATTGAACACATGAATCAACTTGAGTCCAACTCAAGTTAGCCCAATTAGGATTACTCTTAATCCAATTTGATTCATCAAATGAATCTAATCCTCTTGGTTCATCATATGAACCTAATCTCCATCTAATTGTCCTTAGTGTGTGACCCTATAGGTTCTTGTAACGTTGGCAATGCCCTAAACTCATTTAGGAGCATAAGTAATGAGCGGTATCTAGCAACACATCATTACTACCGAAGTTACAAGAATGTCGAGATCCGACATCACCTTGTGACTACTAATTGTGACTCTTCACAAAATATGACAAGTGTCCTTCTATCCTAGACATCTAGATTGGTCAATGTGAGGCATAGACCGTGTCATCCTCTGACCAATCTAAATCTTGAACTCCAAGTAGACTCACTAAATCAAATGAGCTTAATATCCTATATTGACTCATTTGGGCATGACCATGCACTTCGTGGTCTCACTCTATCAAGAATACCGATGTCTCTCCCGTCATATAGGAGGGATAGTTCCCATCTACATCACTCACATCCCTCTGCATAATTTGTTATATACCCAGTAATCGCCTTTATAGTCCACCCAGTTACGGGTGACGTTTGACGAAACCAAAGTACATAACTCCTTATGTAGGGATCTATGGTGACTTCAGGTCTAAGGACTAGTAGTCATACTAATAGCCACATGAGAAAGTATATGACACTCATATAGCGATCCATGATACTTTCTCATGGCGGGTCATTCAGTATACATTCTCTAATGTATACCCATGTGTCAACTTGATATCTCTATATCCATGACTTGTGAGATCAAGTCATCGAGTTGACCTACATGCTAGTCTTATTGCATTAACATTGTCCCTGAATGTTAATACTCGACTAGGAATGATTAAGAGTAGTGTTCCCTATATCATCTCACTATCGGTTCAACTAACCGATTGATATAGGTGAGAACCGTCTACTCAAGGACATTATTATACTTAGTTTATTTGGCTCCAATACAAGTAAGTGCAATAACCAAAATCAAAATGTCTTTATTTATATAGAATATGATACAATAAGTCCAAAATACAATCATCAAATGATTTGCTCTAAGGCTCTAGCTAACAATTTCCACTCACGACAACTATTTTTTATGTCCCTTTTTCAATATTTTTTTCATTCACTTCTTTTTTCCTTTTTCATACATTAAGTGATTGCATTGTGCAACACTTAAACACATAAGTTCATAAGCACAAAAATTGGGATATTTTAATTTTTCCAAATGAGCTTACAAGATTCGAGCCTCATCTAGTAACCAAAATGAAGTTTGAGAAATTACCATGGAAACCAAGTACTAAACAAATAGGATGAATCATGACTATTTCAATTATATCAACTATTCAAGCTCAAGTTAAGTGAAGTGAATGTAAGATCCTTAAGGTTAAGCTAAAACTCAAACTTATTTCCATATGATACTTAGCTCACATCATGCTACTCAAGATAAAGAAAAGAGGTACACTAAACATACTAGCATCATTTACAATATCATGAATCAAGATAAAAATGTGCTAATAATTTTGCTTTTGGACAAGTAAGCATAAAAGTGAGAATTGATATTTTCAATAGAAATGTCACAAAACACTTCAAAAGACAGTCAAATGACCATAAAAAACAATCCAAACAAAGCAAAACAAATGCAAGACAAACTAAAAATACAGAAATTTCAGGTTGCAAACCACCTCCCCCCAGACTTAAACTTTTCATCGTCCCAATGAAATCAATATGGTGGTGGAGGTGGACGAGGAAAAGGAGGTTTACGTGGACGACCAATAGGAAAACTAGGAAAGCCTGGAGTCTCACTCAAGATCTTATGATATTTATAGAGGGCATCCACTTGTTGACTAGTAATGCTCATGCCCTGCATGAATTCTCTCATTCTATCTTGATCAATATCATAGTCATGAACAAATTCAGCCACTTGACCTTGAAAATTTCTCGTAAACTGAAAATGATCTTGCACCTCTCTAAACTAGTCATCTGATAAAGAAAAATGACCCTCCAACATTACTCGTTGGGCCTCCTGCTTCTCATGAAGCGAGTCTAGAGATGTGCAAAAATTAGAAAAATTAAATCTGGAATGACCTGTACCATGGGCAAAAGAGTGTCTAGCAGGTTCCAGATATCTGGAAGGCTGCGGGTGTCCAGATGATGAGGGCTCAAGGTGGGGCTCACTTTCTCCAGATATGGAAGGAACATTCTCAGGATCTATATCAGTGATAACCCAATTAGCAAGGTTGCGAATAGAGGTCGGCTCGGGATAAGGAAGAGGTAATGGAAAACCATTCTTCCTAGGAAAAGTAAAACCATTCTCATCCCTACAAATCATTTTCATGGAAAAACATGCATCAATATTAATCATGTTATTGCCATGAATGATCTCTAACACATCTAGATCACAACCCAAATTTATAGCTATTTGAGTAATCAACCCACCAAAAATAATTGCTCTCGAGGATGCCTTCCCAGCTCTCACCAAGGTTTGCAATGGAAATTGGAATCAAAGTCAGCCTTGTGTAACATAGCCCACAAAGCATAAAGCTCCACTTTCTTAATGACTCCATCACTTTCCCCTCTACCAAAAATAGTTTTACTCATAACACGATGTAATTACCTAAAAATAGGGTTTTGCATATGGGAAACCTTAGCTCTTGAGAGCTCATAAGGTTGATCCAATCTAGTGATCAAATTTCAAAAATGATTCAAATTGAATCTTGAGTCAAACCTGCGAGAGATACCGGTAGACAATCCAAAATAATTATTGAAGTTACTAAATGTCCACTGAAACTCTTGATTCATTAATCTAAAAGTTATTTTGCCAACATAATCATCTTCATTAGCAAAGTGAACATCTAGTGAACTCAAGAACTCCAGTATGATACAAGGATATGTAGGTAGATGTGTGTACATAATATCATTCCAATCAAGAGACTCAATCATCCAATCTACATCATCTCTAATTCCTAGAATATCTAAAATAGTTGGGTCCATATATCGTGTACACACAATCTTTCTATTGACAAGAATTTCAAATCTAAATTTATGGTCCTCATTTCTAAACACAATATTGAATTCATTCTTGTTACCTTCATCGCGTGCAATCCTCGTTCCTTTGCCCTTTGTTGGCTCCTTTCCTTTTTCCTTTGTTGGCTCCCTTCCTCCGCTTGATCCACCTCTTCCCTTGCAAAGTTTCTTCAAAATATTAGACATGTTGTCAAGCTTAAGTAGGGAAAGGTGCTATTTTGTTGGAGAAGTAAGATCTTGTAAGAATAGATCTTGAAAGCAAGATCTTTGGGAAAAGGAATTTTAGATCTTGGAGATAGGAGAGGAGAAAAGTGTTGTTAAGATCTAGATCTTGATTAAGTTTGTGGAGAGAAATGAGTTTGAGATCTAGATCTGAGAAGATTAGAGGAAAGGTTGAAGATGAGTAGAGTTTGGGAGAGAGAAGTGACTTGAGGGTATGGAGGTGTGTGGTCGACACGGCCTGGGCACGGTCATGCCTTATAGACATGGCTAAGGCAAAATCACTCCACACAGGCCGTGTAGATCTACACGGCCCTAACCTTCTCCTTCTCGGGTAAGTCCGCACGGTCGTGCTGATTTGCACGGGCACAACAACCTTCTTCTCGGGGTTGTTCACATGGTCGTGTCTGAGACACGGCTGTATCCTTCTTCTTCTTGGGTAATTCTGCACGGTCGTGCTGGTTGGCACGAGCAGTGCAGCCTTCTTCTCTAGATTTCTCACATGGTCGTGCGTGGCACATGGCCGAGCACATCTCCTTCTCGGGTAGGTTCACATGGCCATGTGCTCCTTCTCTGTAATCTTTACACGGCCATGTCTGGTATACGGCCGAGCTCTATTTTGCTCAATATTGGATGATTCTACTCCTTCCCGACTTCTCCAATGCTTCCATGCCCATGAAGTAATCATGTTCAACTCATGAAAGTGAAAAAAAAACAACCTAAAAACAAAAATAACTATAAATTTAAAAGTACTAATTAATGAAAAGAAAAACTTGAGCTAAAAATTACTAAAGAAACCCTTGGGTTGCCTCCTAAGAAGTGCTTGTTTAAGGTCATTAGCTCGACCAATCTTCTTAGTCCTTTTCTCCTTTTCTTGCCCTTGGAGGGTAGATGTATTTTTCATTTTTATTGTGAGGTCTCCTCCCAACATCACTTGTCGGATCATGTCCCTCATCCGGCGGCCTCCCGTGAGGATGGAAATTCCAATCCTCTAGTTTGTAAGTGTCCACCTCACTACAAACACTTACCAAGAGAGAAGAGACATGGTTAGAAGAATTTGATAAATCATATTCCAACCTTTCCTTACCAATTACCAATGAAAGTTTATGAATTTTAGCAGCAATAATTGCCCCAGCTATTGTTGGAACCCCAAGGTTATTTTGGTGTGATCAACAAGTTAAGTTAGGTCCTGTGTGTTTTTTAACCTTGTGTCTAAGTGTGCAAGAGCTTAGGAGCACAGGTAGTCAAGCGGAAGACGCGGCTAGCAAGAAAAATGGCACGCGATGCATCCGAGGGAGGAGACGCTGCGGAAGAGTACACCAGCAGACGAAAATGAAGCGTGCGGTGGTTCCGAGAGACGAGAAGCCGGAGCGGAAGACTGCTCGAGGAGCAAGAGATGCAGCTAGCGAGAAGGTCAGCACGAGGTGCGACCGAGGGACAAAGTCTGCGGATGAGAAGGAAACATGAGGCGATTTCGAGGGATGAGAAGTCGGAGCAGAAACCTGCTCGAGAAGACCGGAAGTTATGTTTGGGTGAGCCCTATTCTGAATGGCAGAGATCACCCAAACAAGCGGAAGACTCGGTCTGAGGCGAATGGAGCCGGAGCAGAAGACCCGGGTGGAAAAAAAGTCAACAGGGTTAACTTTTCCCTTTGGGGCGCCTGGAACAGCCTAGGGCGCCCTGAGCTGCCTGGGGCGCCCGGACCTCTCCGAGGCGCTCGAAACCCTTCCAGGCGCTCAGAGTTGACTTTTTTACAGGATTGAGTTTTGACTCGATCTGAACATTGGGGGATAAAGTTTATCCCCCCAGGTCACCCGGAACCCTTTGGGGCACCCCGACCAAGGCTATAAATATAGCTTTGGTCCAGAAGCTTTTTCAATAATCAAACGAACTCAAGAATTGTAATTCCAACACTTGTGTGCTTTAAGTTTAGAGTTGAGCTTCTATTTCTGTGCTTAAACGCTGTAAGAGGCTTCTCCGCCTGAAGGAGATATTCTAGTGTGCTTCATCTTCCTTGGATTAACAACCTCCCCGGTTGTAACCAAGTAAATCTCTTTGTCTCTTACTTTTAGTTTATTTGTTTAATTTATTTATGCAAGTATTCTGTTGAGAATTCAAGAAGGGTTGGTTTTTGTTTTTGTGTTTGCAGGCTATCCAACCCCCCTTCAAGTCGGCCGCCAACGGTCCAATAAGTGGTATCAGAGCTAAGGCACCTCAGAAGGACTAACCGCCAACAGAAGCAACAAAATGATGGATGGAGCTAGCATCTGTTAGAACTTTCAAGCCGCAAAAATGGCTTTTTACATTTTGGAAACCCTGAAGTTCTTGCCACGGATCTATGCAAAGATAAAAAATTTACATATACATAGTTTTCTCCTAGATCTACACTAGATCTACATGGTAGAGATTATACCTTTGTAGCGAAGCCCTTCGCTTATCCTGCTCGTCCAAAAGGTGCCGGATCTCGAAAAGTGTCAAGTGAACACTCCTCTACAAGTATCCACACAGACAAAAGGTGGAGAAAAAATCACTTAGAGTGTACTAGCACTCTTGGGTGGCTCGACAATGGAGGAGAGGGAGAGATGAGAAGAGAGGAGGAAGAAGATGATGTCTTGAATGAGCACTTGATTGCTTCACATAAAGTGGCCGGCCACTTCATGAGAGGTTTTATACCTCCATGTAATACCAAGAGTCATGGCTCTTGTGTTGGGTTTTTCGGGCCGCAAAAACCGCTTTTTACCTTGCGGAAACCCCGAAACCCCCATTCCACGGATCCGTGCAAAGAATAAAAGTAGGAAAACTTCGAGTATGAGTTTTCTAACCTATATCTACACTAGATCTACAAAGGAGAAAGGTTTACCCTTGATGCGAAGCCCTTCGCATAATCCCGCTCGTCCAAAGTTCATCGGATCTCGAGAGTATCAAAGTAGATACTCCTCTATGTGTATCCACACGAACAAATGATGGAGAAAACAACTAAAAAGTGTGCTAGCACCCTTAGATGTTTCGGCCAAGGAGGTGGAGGAGAGGGAGAGAAGATGAGAGCTTGAGAGGAGGAAGAAGATGAAATCAATTAGCACAATTTGGATTACTCTTAATCCAATTTTGTTTATCACATGAACCTAATCTCCATCTAATTGTCCTTTGTGTGTGACCCTATAGCTTCTTGTAATGTTGGCAATGCTCCAAAACCCATTTAGAAGCATAAGTAATGAGCGGTATCAAGCAACACATCATTATTACCCAAGTTACAAGAATGTTGAGATCCAACATCACCTTGTGACTACTAATTGTGACTCCTCACAATATATGACAATGACCTTCTATCCTAGACATCTAGATTGATCAATATGAGACATAGACCGTGTAATCCTCTAATCAATCTAAATCTTGAACTCCAAGTAGACTCACTCAATCAAATGAGCTCAATATCTCATATTGACTCATTTGGGCATGGTCATGCACTTATTGGTCTCACTCTATCAAGAATATCGACATCTCATATAGGAGGGACAGATCTCATCTACATCACATCCCTCTGCATACCGTTCGCCTTTATAGTCCACCCGCCACGGTGACGCTGATGAAACCAGCAACTCCCATGGGAACCATGGTGACTTGCAGTCCGCGACTAGTAGTCATACAGCCACATGAGATGACACTCATATACCATCCATGATACTTTCATGGTGGGTCATTCACATTCTCATCGCATACCATGTCAACCGATATCTCTATATCCATGACTTGTGAGATCAAGTCATCTAGTTGACCTACATGCTAGTTTCGCCGCATTAACATTGTCCCTGAATGTTAATACTCGACTAGGAATGATTAAGAGTAGTGTTCCCTATATCATCTTACTATCAATTCAACCAATCGATTGATATAGGTAAGAACCTTCTACTCAAGGACGCTATTATACTTAGTTATTTGGCACCATTAAAAGTAAGTATAATAACCAAAACAAATGCCTTTATTTATTTACAAGAATATGATACAACGAGTCCATACAACAATCATCAAATGATTGGGTCTAGGGCTCTAACTAACAATCTCCCACTAGCACTAGTGCCAATCAGTGTAGGCTCTAAGGCCTAATGACCTAGTGTTGTTAACTAGAGCCCTAGAGCCAATCATTTGATGATTGTATTATGGACTTATTGTATCATATTCTTATATTAATAAAGGCATTTGTTTGGTTATTATACTTACTTGTATTGGTGCCAAATAAACTAAGTATAATAACGTCCTTGAGTAGAAGGTTCTTACCTATATCAATCGATTGGTTGAATCGATAGTGAGATGATATAGGGAACACTACTCTAAATCATTCCTAGTCGAGTATTAACATTTAGGGACAATGTTAATGCAATAAGACTAGCATGTAGGTCAACTCGATGACTTGATCTCACAAGTCATGGATATGGAGATATCAAGTTGACACATGGGTATGCATTGGAGAATGTATACTGAATGACCCGCCATGAGAAAGTATCATGGATCGTTATATGAGTGTCATATACTTTCTCATGTGACTATTAGTATGACTATTGGTCCTTAGACCTGAAGTCACCATGGTTCCCTACATAAGGAGTTATGTACTTTGGTTTCGTCAAACGTTACCCGTAACTGGGTGAACTATAAAGGCGATTACTGGGTATATAACGAATTATGCAGAGAGATGTGAGTGATTTAGATGGGATCTATCCCTCCCATATGACAGGAGCGACATCGATATTCTTGATAGAGTTAGACCACGAAGTGCATGACCATGCCCAAATGAGTCAATATGAGATATTGAGCTCATTTGATTTAGTGAGTCTACTTGGAGTTCAAGATTTAGATTGATTAGAGGATGACACGATCTATGCCTCACATTGATCAATCTAGATGTCTAGGATAGAAGGACAATGTCACATATTGTGAGGAGTCACAATTAGTTGTCACAAGGTGATGTTGGATCTCAACATTCGTGTAACTTGGGTAGCAATGATGTATTGCTAGATGACGCTCATTGCTTATGTTTCTAAAGGAGTTTAGAAATATTGCCAACGTTACAAGAACCTATTGGGTCACACACAAAGAACAAGTGGATGGAGATTAGGTTCATATGATGAACCAATTGGATTAGGTTCATATGATGCACCAAAGATTGGATTCAAATTAGATTATTGAGTTAGACTCAATTAGATTCAATTGTTGAATGAGTCTAATTTAAATATGATTCATTGAGTCAATTTATATTAATGAATTGAGATTCATTAAATTAAAATTGACTTGAATCAAAGATTGGATTTAACTCAACAAGGAAGAGAATTGGTCAATTTTGACTTGACCAAATGGAAGTTGAAACATCAAGTTTGACTTGATGTATTGCCACATCATGAAGGTTGACTCATCCTACATGGCATGACTAACCTTGCCACATCATCTCCACATCATCAAGGGAGATCAAGAGGTTACAATTCTCCATTTAATGTGGTCGGCCACATAAAATGGGGAGTTACCCATGTGTGGCCGGCCACATAATGAAAAATGGTTTCATTTTTTTGTGGCATTGATTTGGTGTTGAATGCTTCTTCCTCCTTAGCTCTCTTTCTCCTTGTCTTGCGTTGCCGTGGGTTTCAAGAAATTGAGAAGGTGTGTGAGTTGTGTTCCAAGAGAATAAGTGAGAGTGAAGGTCACAAAGGAGGGTACCTAGAGGAGTATGTGAGATTCCTTTTCTTTCTCTCCTTTCTCTCCTTTTAAATCCTACGCGAGAGCCCTAGAAAGTGCTAGCACACTTGGGGTGCTCTTGATGTGCGTAGATTATATACTCTTTTATGCATGTTTTTACGCACATTTACATACTTTGAGCATGCTTGATCTATGCATTTTTATACTTCCAGCTTTCCTTTTAGCATATTTACTCTTTTGGTTCGGAGACCTGCTTTTTGTGCATTTTCTGTACACAGGAGTCGATTTGGAGAAGAATCTACATCTTTGGGCATGCATTGGAGGAAACGAAGGGGGAAAGCACCGGGCCGTGTACCTTACACGGCCATGCACTGGGATGGAGCTCGGGCCGTGTGGAGTTTGGCACCAACAGAAGAGGGAGATGACATGGCCGTGTGAACCTCGCACGGCCGTGTCAAGATTTGAAGCCAACCAGAGCAGAAGCCTTACATGGCCGTGTGGATCTACACGGCCGTGTGAGATTTCCAGAGACCAAGCAGGCTGCGGCCGTGTGCACAACACGGCCGTGTAGCATTTCCAGAGACTAAGCAGGCTGTGGCCGTGTGCACCACACGGCCGTGTAGTATTTCCAGAGAGCAGGAGGGCCTTGGCCGTGTGCACCACACGGCCGTGCAGCATTGGCAGAGAAGGAACTGGACATGGCCATGTGGATCTCACACGGCCGTGTCACGGGGCCGTGTGGCGCCCGATTCCCTCCTCTATTTAAACCCTTCTTCATGAATTGAAAGGGGATCTCTCCCCTTTTGGGAGAAAGCAAGATTTGGTGGTTTCCTCCCATTCTTGGGAGGATTTCTGGGCGATTCTAAGGGAGATCTCGACGATTTCGACTCCGGAGCGTGGATTGGATCCGAAGACGAAGCTTCTTCGTAGATAAGTTTTCTCTTCCTCCCTTTTCTTGGTTTCTTGGATTGGGGGATTCAAGGAATGCTTGTAAACTCTATTTCTTCGGGTTTTCTTTCTCGATTCATGGAGTAGATCTTGTATTCTAGGGTTAAGGGAGTATTTGTATGATGGATTGATGTAATCTCTAATGGATTTGCCATTTTCTTGTTTCAATGACATTGACTTGCTTGTATCAATTAGATCTTGAATGATTAATGGTGATTTGTGCTTAATTCTCATTCTTGATTGATTGTTTGGATTTCTTGTGGACTTTATAAAGATAAACTCTCACTCGATCATCCGAGGGATCCATGTGACAGGTGCAAGCCCGTGTAAGGACGTTTGAGAGATAATCTTGAAGAGGAAATAGGGATATTCAAGAGAGTAGGATGGATTTTATGACTAGCTGCTTGTATCTTGATAGATTAATGAGTCGTGGGCTTCTACGTTGATATCCGAGGAAGGCATAGTAATAGGTGCACTTCTGTGTAAGGACAACATAGGTACATGTCTAATTAATCCTATTTAGATACATTTCTCAGTCCTTAGCCGGTTGTCTATTGCAAGAGGGAACCGACAACTTTCTACATGTTTGGCAATTGAGGGATAAGAATTGGTGAACCATTTACATTCAAGAAATCTTACAAAGAAACCGAAACTCCTAGAATCTCCCTTTATCATAACCCAAAACACTAGACTCTTATTTGTTGATCTTTAAGACTAGATTTGTTTACCTTTACTTTGCTTTTGAAATGATTGGATAGTTGTTTAGCTAATTCGCATTGAGGCATTTCTAGTGCTTATTCCAGTCCCTGTGGATACGATAATCTTTTATATTACTTGCGACATTTCCGTACACTTGCGGAGGGTAACAAGTTTTTGGCGCCGTTGCCGGGGACTGCGCTATAACATTAGGAATTATCAATTGAGTTAGACTAAACATAACTTTTCTTTCTTTCTTTACATTTTCATAGTTGTAACTTTAGAATTCTGTTTCTATAAGCTTTTCTTTTCTTGAATAACATTCTTGACAATTCTTTTTGTTGCAATTCTAATTCTAATTCTAACTTTGCATTCTTGATTTCTAGTACTCTAATCTAACTTTTCTCTGTTTTATCTTTTGATCTTGTTTCTATCTTCTTTTTTTTTGTAAACATATCTTGCAATTTTTAGTATATGAATTATTCTAGACATTTTTCTTTTTCCTTTTATCTTTTCTTTCTTGTTTTCATTATGCACCTTCTTTCTTGCAATTTAAATTCGGCATTTGCTTTCTTGCTTTTCATATTGCATTTTATTTCTTGTTTTTGATTCTTGATAATTTTCTTTTTCTTCTTGAATATCCATGAGCTCTAACATGTCAAGCAGGACCATGAGAAATTTTTCTACACCCTTTTATGCAAGATTTTTATCTCCCATTGTGCAACCTCAAATTGAAGCAGAAAGTTTCCAACTAGACCCAGAGATAATTTTCATGATATAAGGTCACAAATTTGGAGGAGAAGTATCAGAAAGTCCTTATCTGCATCTTGAAACATTTTTAGAGATTTGTGATTTGGTGAAATGTGAAGGAGTATCAGCAGATGCAGTTCGATTGATGACATTTCCTTTCAGTATCAAGGATAAAGCAAGGACTTGGCTATATTCTCTCTGTCCTCAAAGCATCACAAGTTGGGAACAATTGGAGAAGCAATTTCTGAATCATTTTTTCCCTCCAAGTAGAACGGTGTATATGAGGAATTGCATAACAAATTTTTCTCAGGCATATGGAGAATCATTATTTGAAGCATGGGATAGATTCAAGAGTCTTCAAAGGCAGTGCCCTCATCATGGTTTTGAAAAATGGTTGATTTTGCACATATTCTATGGGGGAATTTCTTTCTCAGACAAGACTTTATTGGATTCATCAGCTGGAGGTTCTTTTATGGACAAAAGTGTAGATGAAGCTTATTCGTTAATTGATCAAGTGACATTGAACCTCCATGAATGGTCGAACAAAAGTTGGATGGAATTTCCCTCAGATATTCAAAAAGTGCAAGCCATGAATGTAAGAGAGCCTGTCAAACAAAATGAAATTCAACCACCTAAAAATGTTGAAATTCACAAGTCACAGTGTGAGGAGTTCAAACATTTGGGGGCAAAGCTTAATAGTATTGTTTCAAAATGGTTTAAAGAAGATCCCCCTCCTACACAGTCAAGATCCAATGAAAAGTGTAATGATGTGGGGTTGAGAAGTGGCAAAAATCATGAAGAACTTCTGAAGAATGACATGTTTAGAATTGAGGAGAAGAATAATAGAAGATCACAAGAACTCAATTCCATTTCTCTAGGAAGTTCCCAAAGGCCAGAAGTACCTTTCCCTCAACGATTAATCACACCAACATTAGATAAGCAAGTTGGACCTCCTCCAAAAGCTCAAAGGAAATTTAGGAAAAAGGAAGTTCAGTCTTTCCCAAGACCTTCACTAAGGGTTCCTTTTCCACAAAGGTTAGTGGGGGTCAATGAAAATAAAGATTTCGGCAAATCCTGTGACACTAATATGGTTGAGTGCAGATTTTTGAATATATATGAAGATGAAGATTTTTCAGATGAGGATTTTATTGATAATATAGTGGTAAATAAGTTTTCAGATCTACCTCAAAATTTTATAAGGTGTTATAGTGACATTGAATTTTCAGATGATGAATGTGATGTGGTAGATCAACTTAAAACTGCAAGTGAAGTTATTGATCCTCTTGTTATTGATTCTCCTATTGAGGACATAGATGTTGGTTTATTTTTTGATGTATGTGTTGATGATGATGATATGGAAGAATGTGTAGGGAGCTGTGTTGTGGAAGCAGCATCTCAAGGATCACCACCTTTGTCAAGACAACCCTTAGAGGTTTTAAGAATTGATCATGTTTTGGAACAATGTGTAGAGACTTATGCAGAGCTAGCAGAGTCTCAAGAATCACCATCATTGATATCATCAACACCTAAGCTAGAGACAGAACCATCATTTGATTCAGAGGAAGTCACATCTACATGTTTAGAAATTTCAGGTATTTCTCAGCAAAGTAAGGTTAGTATTTCTTGTGATCTTTTGGAAAACTTTATGGAGGTACCTATAATTGACTTTGTTGGATGTGATTCAGTTTTTATTACTTATTCATCTTATCTTGATATGGTTCTAGCTCTATACTATATAACATGCTTGTGGGAGATTTGTTTTTCTTTTGGATGTGCAGATTTCACATGGGCCAATAATTGGAAGCTCAATCTGAACCGTCTTCGACCACCTGAAAAAATTTCCAAGAAGACGAAGATGGAGAGAGTTTTACTTTACTTTGTAGCTCCTTTGATGAAAGCTCCCTCCATAATAAGAGCCCTTGGTAGGAGGGTTCTAAAATATCTTACCCCTCCAAGAGCAAGATTTAGATGAATCTAATGAGGTGGTCGAGCTAATGACCTTAAACAAGCGCTTCTTGGGAGGCAACCCAAGTTCATTTTCCTTATTTTCTTTTATGTCTTTAGTTCTCTCTTTATAATAAACATGTATCATCTACTTAATTTTTCTTGTCTATCTTATTGTTGTAGAATTCAAAGTTGTGGAAGAATGTGAGTATTGGATAGAGGAGTATCTAAAAAAAAAAATATGAATGTCAACCATTTGGAGCTCATCACTTGGTAACTTCTCTTAAAATCTCCTCCACATTGTTTTTAGTTTTCATTGGGACAATGAAAATTTTAAGTCTGGGGGGATGCATTAGATGCATTTGATTTGCTTTGTTTGTTTTTGTTTTTTGCTTATGTCTTGCATTTTGGTTTTGATTTTTTGTGGCATACATCTTGAGAACATCAAAACTTCACTTATATGCTTTCTTGGATTCAAGTGAAATGTTAGCACGATTATTGTCTTGATTCATGATGTTCGAATGATGCTACTAGTAAACTTTGTGTAGTTCTTTTTTCTATCTTGGGAAGCATTAATAAGCTAAGAATCTATGGTGATGAGTTTTAGTTTTGGTTCAACCTTAAGGATTTTATCTTCACTACACTTGTGCTTGATGCTTGAATAGTTGATGTCATTGAAATAGTCATGATTCATCTTGTTTGCTTAGTACTTGGTTTCCATGGTAATCTCTCAACTTTCATTTTGGTTACTGGATGAGGCTCAAATCATTAAAGCTCATTTGGAAAAATCAAAATATCCCAACATGTGTGCTAAAAGTACATTTGTGAATAAGTTTTGCACAATGCAAACACTTATAAAAAAAAAATGAACAATAAGGGATATAAAAAACAGTTGTCATGAGTGGAATCTAGCAAGTCACCCCTTTGAGACCGAGTTAGGTTACTGGAGAAATGACTGCTTAGCTTCCCTTGAGATTGAGCACACCTTTGAGACCTTGGGTTAGTTGAGAAATATGAACCAAGTGAATGGTGAGTAAGTGCCTATCACTGGTTACTTGTCTTTCACTGGAAACATTAGGAATTCAAATTTGATGACGACTTGACTAGGACATGGATTGAAACTTGAAGGGTGTTGAGTTACTTTTACACTGCGCACAAGATTCTTATGCTTGAACCATACCTTATTTGTTTCCATGATCAAGCTTGTTAATGAAACTTTTTAATAGAGTTAGGAAAGTGCACTGGGTTTTATGAATGTGTTGTAGAACATATGAATTTAGATCGGAATGCTTGAGGACAAGCAAAGGTTTAAGTCTGGGGGTGTGATGTGAGTAGATTATATACTCTTTTATGCATGTTTTTACACACATTTACATACTTTGAGCATGCTTGATCTATGCATTTTTATACTTCCAGCTTTCCTTTTAGCATATTTACTCTTTTGGTTCGGAGACCTGCTTTTTGTGCATTTTCTGTACACAGGAGTCGATTTGGAGAAGAATCTACATCTTTGGGCATGCATTGGAGGAAATGAAGGGGGAAAGCACCGGGTCGTATACCTTACACGGCCATGCACTGGGATGGAGCTCGGGCCGTGTGGAGTTTGGCACCAACAGAAGAGGGAGATGACATGGCCATGTGAACCTCGCACGGCCGTGTCAAGATTTGAAGCCAACCAAAGCAGAAGCCTTACATGGTCGTGTGGATCTACACGGCCGTGTGAGATTTCCAGAGACTAAGCAGGCTGCGGCCGTGTGCACCACACGGCCGTGTAGCATTTCCAGAGACTAAGCAGGCTGTGGCCGTAATATTTCCAGAGAGCAGAGGGCCTTGGCCATGTGCACCACACTACCGTAACCAGGGCAGAAGCCGGACATGGCCGTGTGGATCTCACACTGCCGCGGGGCCGTGTGGCGCCCGATTCCCTCCTCTATTTAAACCCTTCTTCATGAATTGAAAGGGGATCTCTCCCCTTTTGGGAGAAAGCAAGATTTGGTGGTTTCCTCCCATTCTTGGGAGGATTTCTGGGCGATTCTAAGGGAGATCTCGACGATTTCAACTCCGGAGCGTGGATTGGATCCGAAGACGAAGCTTCTTTGTAGATAAGTTTTCTCTTCCTCCCTTTTCTTGGTTTCTTGGATTGGGGGATTCAAGGAATGCTTGTAAACTCTATTTCTTCGGGTTTTCTTCCTCGATTCATGGAGTAGATCTTGTATTCTAGGGTTAAGGGAGTATTTGTATGATGGATTGATGTAATCTCTAATGGATTTGCCATTTTCTTGTTTCAATGACATTGACTTGCTTGTATCAATTAGATCTTGAATGATTAATGGTGATTTGTGCTTAATTCTCATTCTTGATTGATTGTTTGGATTTCTTGTGGACTTTATAAAGATAAACTCTCACTCGATCATCCGAGGGATCCACGTGACAGGTGCAAGCCCGTGTAAGGACGTTTGAGAGATAATCTTGAAGAGGAAATAGGGATATTCAAGAGAGTAGGATGGATTTTATGACTAGCTGCTTGTATCTTGATAGATTAATGAGTCGTGGGCTTCTACGTTGATATCCGAGGAAGGCATAGTAATAGGTGCACTTCTGTGTAAGGACAACATAGGTACATGTCTAATTAATCCTATTTAGATACATTTCTCAATCCTTAGCCGGTTGTCTATTGCAAGAGGGAACCGGCAACTTTCTACATGTTTGGCAATTGAGGGATAAGAATTGGTGAACCATTTACATTCAAGAAATCTTACAAAGAAACCGAAACTCCTAGAATCTCCCTTTATCATAACCCAAAACACTAGACTCTTGTTTGTTGATCTTTAAGACTAGATTTGTTTACCTTTACTTTGCTTTTGAAATGATTGGATAGTTGTTTAGCTAATTCGCATTGAGGCATTTCTAGTGCTTATTCCAGTCCCTGTGGATACGATAATCTTTTATATTACTTGCGACATTTCCGTACACTTGCGGAGGGTAACAGCTCTCTTCTCCATCCTTGAGTGTTAGAGAACACATCTTGTTCGTGTGGATATCACTAGAGAGTTGTCTACGTTGACAACTTCGAGATCCAGCGTACCTTGGACTTGCGGGATTGCGAAGGGCTTCGCTTCGAAGGTATAAATCTTTTCATGTAGATCTAGGAGTATATCTAAGTTGTAAACTCGTACTCGTAAAATTTTGTTCTATACTCTTCGCACGGATTCGTTGGCTAGGGTGATTCGGGGTTTTCGCAACGCGAAAAACCCAACAGTGGTATCAGAGCCACGTGCGAAGCTTGTACAAGTTTAATTTGATTTTTATGAAAAATTAAAGGTTCTGTAATATTCTGTAAATTTAGTTTTTTTTTATGATTTTTATGGGTAATTTTCTCGTAGAAGCGAAGCACAAGTGTTTCGGCACTTGTAGGCTTCGGCTACCGGGAAGATTTTTCCAAAACGGCTTGGTTTCATCCTAAAACTTTTTGGGACAGTGGGCTTAGGTGCTGTTAGATCGCAAAGGAAGCCTCGCGATGGTTAGATCGCAGGTAGGGGCGCTGCCCCTGGCCCCGCAAGGGGATTCGTTCCGCGATTGCGCCCGAAAACGCTAAACGGGACCGCCGGGAAAAATTTACTCATAAAATTGTAAAAATTATGAAAATTACAGAAAATTATGAAAAATATATAATTTAGAATTATATAATAATTTTGTGATAGTCATGGCCCAAAAAAAACCCAATGTGATTGGATTTGTGTTGTAATTCATAATACGGCCTGCGTGCCGTTATGTGATGTGCGTGCTGTATTTTATTTTTTTTTCACGACTTGCGCGTCGTGCCTTTCTCTTATATTCTGGTTGTAAATTAGATTTAGACTTGAATGTAACTCGAGTTTCAAAATTGTAATGTAAATTTTGAAGCGGTGGAAGGTCCACACGAGACGGAGTTACGAGGAGGGCGCGAGCAACACAAGGTGGTCAAAGGAAGAAGCTTGAGAAGCTGTTGACCTTAGGTTGACCATCCGATCTTCTCATTGGCTTGAGAAGATCGTAGTAGGGTCATGACATAATCACAAAATTATTTGATTAATTATTTAATTAATTGTTTTGTGTGTATGTGATGCATGCTAGTTAATTAAGTAATTAATTAGTGCCTTACGATTAGATTAGATCTAAGTCACATGATGCACCCTTCGATTAGATTAGATCTATCGAGTATATGATACGCATCATCGTTTAGATTAGATCTAAATCACGTCAACTCGTAATGCCTACCATGCCGTGATACCTACCACTACCTCGATCGCATGTTGTTGTTGAATCTGCCAAAGCAGAGCAACACATACTATCTTGGTAGCGTACGGAGGGACAATCTTGGTCCCGCCTATCAACGCATGGGTGAGTACAACTCAATTAGATTGAGTATTCCTAGTTAACTCGGTTGGATCGAGTATAACTATAGGCATTCTTCCAACGGTTGGAAAGATAGGTCAAAATCACATATATATTAACTCTCGGGCGTATTAGCCAAAGCTAACTCGAGTTTTAATATAAATGCGGATCTTGATCCTATAAACAAGAGTTGCATAGAGATGTAATTGGTAATCGTTACCTACCGATCATACTAAATCTTGGGCGTATTAGCCAAAGCTAACTCAAAGGGTTAGTATGATGTGGATCTTGTCCCACATGAATTATAGAATTCAGTGGGAGCATTATTTAGTTAAAGGCCTAATTAAAAGATTAAGAATATGATATTTATTTCTGCATTTATTTTTGTTGTAGAATTTCCATGATGTCAAACACGAACAACTTCTCTCTGCGTTCTGTCCTTAAGAAGGACAAGCTCAACGGAGCAAATTTCCTGGACTGGTACAGGAACCTGAGAATAGTTCTCACCCAAGAACGTAAACTGTACGTTCTGGAGCAGCCCATTTCGGAGGCTCCTCCTGCCACTGCCACGCGAGCAGACCGAGATGCTTACAAGAAGCATCAAGATGATGCATTAGATGTGTCCTGTCTTATGCTCGCGACCATGAACTCTGAGCTTCAGAGGCAACATGAGTTGATGGGCGCTTACGATATGGTTGAACATCTTTGTCACCTATATCAAGGACAAGCAAGGCACTGGAAGAGGAACTCCAAAGAATACCTGGAAAATCTTACGAAGAAGAGAAATAAGATTTCTACTTCAGGTATACATGTTATAGAAGTCAACCTCTCTATTTCTTCATCGTGGGTATTAGATACCGGATGTGTTTCGCACATTTGTACTAATGTACAAGCGCTGAGAAATAGCAGGGCATTGACGAAGGGTGAGGTAGACCTACGAGTAGGCAATGGAGCACGGGTTGCTGCTATTGCTGTAGGAACTTATCATCTATCTCTGCCCTCTGGGCTTGTACTAGAATTAGATGATTGTTGTTATGTGCCTGCCTTGACTAAGAACATAATTTCAGTTTCTTGTTTGGACAAGAAAGGATTTTGGTTTACAATAAAGAACAAATGTTGTTCCGTCTATTTAAACGATATGTTTTATTGTAGTGCACATCTGATAAACGGACTCTATATTCTAGACCTTGAAAGCCCTATCTATAACATAAATACCAAGAGGTTCAAGTCAAATGACCTGAACCAAACATACCTCTGGCACTGTCGCTTAGGTGATATAAATGACAAGCGCTTATCCCAGCTCCATAAGGATGGTTTGCTGGACTCATTTGATTTTGAATCATATGAGGTATGCGAGTCATGCCTACGAGGCAAGATGACCAAGACTCCCTTTAGTGGGCACAGCGAGAGAGCGACTGATTTGTTAGGACTCATACATAGTGATGTATGTGACCCTTTCAATGTCGCTGCTAGAGGCGGTTATAGGTACTTCATCACATTTACTGATGACTTCGGTAGATATGGTTATGTGTACTTGATGACACATAAGTCTGAATCCTTTGAAAAGTTCAAAGAATTCAAGAATGAAGTACAGAACCAGCTTGGCAAGAGTATTAAGATACTTCGATCCGATAGAGGTGGAGAATACCTTAGCCATGAGTTTCGTGACTACCTAGCTGAGTGTGGGATTCTATCCCAACTCACTCCTCCTGGAACACCACAGTGGAATGGTGTATCCGAAAGGAGGAATCGTACCCTATTAGATATGGTACGATCTATGATGAGTCACACAGATCGTCCGACATACCTTTGGGGCTATGCTCTAGACACGGCAGCTTTTATACTCAACCGAGTTCCATCCAAGGCCGTGATAAAGACACCATATAGGATATGGACTGGGAGAGATGCCCAGGTGTCTTTCATGAGGATTTGGGGTTGTGAGGCTTACGTTCGATGTCAAGTCTCAGACAAGTTAGGATCCAAATCTGACAAGTGCTACTTTATAGGATATCCCAAGGAAACTAAGAGATATTACTTCTACATTCCCAGTCAGCACAAGATAGTTGTGGCAAAGACTGGAGTCTTTCTAGAAAGGGACTTTGTTTCTAGAAAGACTAGTGGGAGTACATTCGATCTTGAAGAAGTTCAAGATGCGGATCCTAGCACTGAAGCCTCGATGGAAGTTGAACTGGAACCACAAAGTGTTATGGATGATGTTGTTCCACAAGGAGTTGAGGAACAACAACCAGTTCAAGTAGACCTACCTCTTCGCAGGTCTGATAGGGTACGTCGTCAGCCTGAGAGATACTCATTTCTCTTGTCTGACCATGATGACATAGTGCTCATAGAGGATGAGCCTACCACCTATCAGGAAGCTGTGATGAGACCAGATTCCGAGAGATGGCTAGAAGCCATGAGATCCGAAATGGATTCTATGTACACCAACCAAGTATGGACTTTGGTTGATCCACCTGAAGGGGTAAAACCCATAGGGTGTAAGTGGGTCTTTAAGCGAAAGACTGACATGGCTGGACTTATCTATAAGGGTCACTTGGTAGCTAAAGGTTTCAAGCAGATTCATGGTATTGACTATGATGAAACCTTTTCTCCAGTAGCGATGTTTAAGTCCATTCGGATCATGCTTGCTATTGCAGCCTACCATGACTATGAGATATGGCAGATGGATGTCAAAATCACGTTTATGAATGGAAACCTGCTCGAGGATGTGTACATGACACAACCTGATGGTTTTGTAGATCCACAGCATACTAGCAGAGTATACAAGCTGCATAGGTCCATTTATGGACGAAAGCAAGCTTCTCGGAGCTGGAATCTTCGATTCGATGATACAATCAAATAGTTTGGTTTCATCAAGAACGAAGATGAGCCTTGTGTCTACAAGAAGGTTGTAGGGGACATAGTTGTCTTCCTCATATTGTATGTGGATGACATACTACTCATTGGGAAGGACATCCCTTTGCTTCAGTCTGTCAAGACCTGGCTAGGGAGTTGCTTCTCAATGAAGGACTTAGGTGAGGCATCCCGCATTCTAGGGATACAGATCTATAGAGATAGATCTAAGAGATTGCTTGGCCTAAGTCAGAGTACATACATTGACAAGGTACTCCTTCGGTTTGCCATGCAGAACTCCAAGAAGGGATTTCTGCCGATGTCACATGGCGTGAGTCTTTCGAAGACTCAAGGTCCCTCTTCTAGAGAGGAGAGAGACCGTATGGATCAGATCCCTTATGCCTCAGCCATAGGATCGATCATGTACGCCATGCTATGTACTCGACCTGATGTCTCGTATGCTTTGACCATGACGAGCAGATACCAGTCAGATCCAGGTGAAAGTCACTGGATAGCGGTCAAGAATATTCTTAAGTACTTAAGAAGGACTAAAGAATATTTCTTTATATATGGAGGCAATGATGAGCTAGCTGTAAAGGGTTACAGTGATGCAAGCTTCTAGACCGACCAGGATGACTATAGATCGCAGTCGGGGTTCGTGTTCTGCATAAATGGTGGTGTTGTGAGTTGGAAGAGTTCGAAGCAGGACACAATAGCTGATTCTACAACAGAGGCCGAGTACATTGCTGCATCAGAGGCAGCAAAGGAGGCAGTTTGGATCCGCAAGTTCATCACTGAACTTGGGGTGGTTCCTAGCATAGCTGACCCCATTGAGCTCTATTGTGACAACAATGGAGCTATAACACAGGCGAAGGAACCTCGCTCACACCAGCGGACCAAACATATACTACGGCGCTTCCATCTCATTCGAGAGATCACCAAGAGAGGAGATGTGAAGATTTACAGAGTACCTACAGAGGCTAACATCGCAGATCCCTTGACCAAGGCTTTGGCACATAGGAAGCATGATGGTCACACTAGGTCATTGGGGCTTAGAGCCTACACTGATTGGCACTAGTGCTAGTGGAAAATTGTTAGCTAGAGCCCTAGAGCCAATCATTTGATGATTGTATTATGGACTTATTATATCATATTCTTATATTAATAAAGGCATTTGTTTGGTTATTATACTTACTTGTATTGGTGCCAAATAAACTAAGTATTATAACGTCCTTGAGTAGAAGGTTCTTACCTATATCAATCGATTGGTTGAATCGATAGTGAGATGATATAGGGAACACTACTCTAAATCATTCCTAGTCGAGTATTAACATTCAGGGACAATGTTAATGCAATAAGACTAGCATGTAGGTCAACTCGATGACTTGATCTCACAAGTCATGGATATGGAGATATCAAATTGACACATGGGTATGCATTGGAGAATGTATACTGAATGACCCGCCATGAGAAAGTATCATGGATCGTTATATGAGTGTCATATACTTTCTCATGTGACTATTAGTATGACTATTGGTCCTTAGACCTGAAGTCACCATGGTTCCCTACATAAAGAGTTATGTACTTTGGTTTCGTAAAACGTCACCCGTAACTGGGTGGACTATAAAGGCGATTACTGGGTATATAACGAATTATGCAGAGGGATGTGAGTGATGTAGATGGGATCTATCCCTCCCATATGACGGGAGCGACATCGGTATTCTTGATAGAGTTAGACCACGAAGTGCATGGCCATGCCCATATGAGTCAATATGAGATATTGAGCTCATTTGATTTAGTGAGTCTACTTGGAGTTCAAGATTTAGATTGATTAGAGGATGACAAGGTTTATGTCTTACATTGATCAATCTAGATGTCTAGGATAGAAGGACAATGTCACATATTGTGAGGAGTCACAATTAGCAGTCACAAGGTGATGTTGGATCTCAACATTCTTGTAACTTGGGTAGCAATGATGTATTGCTAGATGCCGCTCATTGCTTATGTTTCTAAAGGAGTTTAGAAACATTGCCAACGTTACAAGAACATATTGGGTCACACACAAAGAACAAGTGGATGGAGATTAGGTTCATATGATGAACCAATTGGATTAGGTTCATATGATGCACCAAAGATTGGATTCAAATTAGATTATTGAGTTAGACTCAATTAGATTCAATTGTTGAATGAGTCTAATTTAAATATGATTCATTGAGTCAATTTATATTAATGAATTGAGATTCATTAAATTAAAATTGACTTGAATCAAAGATTGGATTTAACTCAACAAGGAAGAGAATTGGTCAATTTTGACTTGACCAAATGGAAGTTGAAACATCAAGTTTGACTTGATGTATTGCCACATCATGAAGGTTGACTCATCCTACATGGCATGACTAACCTTGCCACATCATCTCCACATCATCAAGGGAGATCAAGAGGTTACAATTCTCCATTTAATGTGGCCAGCCACATTAAATGGGGAGTTACCCATGTGTGGCCGACCACATAATGAAAAATGGTTTCATTTTTTTGTGGCATTGATTTGGTATTGAATGCTTCTTCCTCCTTAGCTCTCTTTCTCCTTCTCTTGTTGTTGCCGTGGGTTTCAAGAAATTGAGAAGGTGTGTGAGTTGTGTTCCAAGAGAATAAGGGAGAGTGAAGGTCACAAAGGAGGGTACCTAGAGGAGTATGTGAGATTCCTTTTCTTTCTCTCCTTTCTCCCCTTTTAAATCCTACCCGAGAGCCCTAGAAAGTGCTAGCACACTTGGGGTGCTCTCTTCTCCATCCTTGAGTGTTAGAGAACACATCTTGTTCGTGTGGATATCACTAGAGAGTTGTCTACGTTGACAACTTTGAGATCTGGCGTACCTTGGACTTGCGGGATTACGAAGGGCTTCGCTTCGAAGGTATAAATCTTTTCATGTAGATCTAGGAGTAGATATAAGTTTTAAACTCATACTCGTAAAATTTTGTTCTATACTCTTCGCACGGATCTGTTGGCTAGGGTGATTCGGGGTTTTCGCGATGCGAAAAAGCCGTTTTCGCGGCCCGAAAAACCCAACAAGTGTGACCATCATGCTTTCTCTGTGCCAAAGTCTTGGTCAAGGGATCTGCGATGTTAGCCTCTGTGGGTACTCTGCAAATCTTCACATCTCCTCTATCGATAATCTCTCGAATGAGATGGATGCGCTGTAGTATATGTTTGGTCCGCTGGTGTGAGCGAGGTTCCTTAGCCTGCGCAATTGCTCCATTGTTGTCACAATAGAGCTCAATGGGGTCAGCAATGCTAGGAACCACCCTAAGTTCAGTGATGAACTTGCAGATCCAAACTGCCTCCTTTGTTGTTTCTGATACAGTAATATACTCGACCTCTGTCGTAGAATCAGCTACTGTGTCCTGCTTCGAACTCTTCCAGCTCACAGCACCACCATTAATGCAAACACGAACCTGACTGCGATCGATAATCATCTTGATCGGTCTGGAAGCTGGCATCACTGTAACCCTTTACAGCTAGCTCGCCATCGCCTCCATATATCAAGAAATATTGTTTAGTCTTTCTCAAGTACTTAAGAATATTCTTGACCGCTATCCAGTGACACTCACCTGGATCTGACTAGTACATGCTCGTCATGCTCAAAGCATACGAAGCATCAGGATGAGTATATAGCATGGCGTACATGATAGATCCTATGGCTGAAGCATAAGGGATCTTATCCATGCGGTCTCTCTCCTCTCTAGAAGAGGGACTTTGAGTCTTCGAAAGACTCACACCATGTAATATCGGCAGAAATTCTTTCTTGGAATTCTGCATGGCAAATCGTAGTAATACCTTGTCAATATATGTACTTTGACTTAGGCTAAGCAATCTCTTAGATCTATCTCTATAGATCTTTATGCCTAGAATGCAGCCTGCTTCACCTAAGTCCTTCATTGAGAAACAATTCCCCAGCCAAGTCTTTACAGACTGCAGCAAAGGGATGTCATTTCCAATGAGTAGTATGTCATCCACATACAATACAAGGAAGACAACTGTGTTCCCAACAACCTTCTTATAGACACAAGGTTCATCTTCATTCTTGATGAAACCAAACTGTTTGATCACATCATCAAATCAAAGATTCCAGCTCTGAGAAGCTTGCTTTAGTCCATAAATGGACTTATGCAGCTTGCATACTCTGCCAGTATGTTGTGGATCTACAAAACCCTCAGGTTGTGTCATGTACACATCCTCGAGCAAGTTTCCATTCAGAAACGTGGTTTTTACATCCATCTACCAGATCTCATAATCATGGTATGCTGTAATAGCAAGCATGATCCGAATAGACTTAAACATCGCCACTGGAGAAAAGGTTTCATCATAGTAAATACCGTGAATTTGCTTGAAACCTTTAGCTACCAAACGACCCTTATAGATAAGTCCATCCATGTCAGTCTTTCTCTTAAAGACCCACTTACACCTAATGGGTTTGACACCTTCAGGTGGATCAACCAAAGTCCATACTTGGTTGGTGTACATGGAGTCCATCTCGGATCTCATGGTCTCTAGCCATTTCTCAGAATCTGGTCTCATCACAGCTTCTTGATAGGAGGTAGGCTCAGTCTCAACGAGCATAACATCATCATGGTCAGACAAGAGAAATGAGTATCTCTCAGGCTGACGACATACCCTATCAGACCTGCGAAGAGGTAGGTCTACTTGAACTGGTTGTTGTTCCTCAACTCCTTGTGGAACAATCTCATCATCCACAATATTTTGTGGTTCCAGTTCAACTTCCATCAAGGCTTCAATGTTATGGTCCATATCTTGAACTTCTTCAATATCGAACGTACTCCCACTAGTTTTTCTAGAAACAAAGTTTCTTTCTAGAAATACCCTAGTCTTAGCCACAAACACTTTGTTATGACTGGGATTATAGAAGTAATATCCCTTCATTTCCTTGGGATATCCTATAAAATAGCACTTATCATATTTGGGTCCCAATTTGTCCAAGACTTGACGTCGAACGTAAGCCTCACAACCCCAAATCCTCATAAAAGATACCTGGGCATCTCTCCCAGTCCATATCCTATATGATGTCTTTATCACAGCTTTTGATGGAACACGGTTAAGTGTGAAGGCTGCTGTGTCTAGAGCATATCCCCAAAAAGATATAGGAAGATCTGTGTGACTCATCATAGATCGTACCATATCTAATAGGGTACGATTCCTCCTTTCAGAAACACCATTCTACTGTGGTGTTCCAAGAGGAGTGAGTTGGGATAGAATCCCACATTCAGCTAAATAGTCACGAAACTCATGGCTAAGGTATTCACCACCTCGATCTGATCGAAGTTTCTTAATACTCTTGCCTAGTTGGTTTTGTACTTCATTCTTAAATTCTTTGAACTTTTCAAAGGATTGTAATTTATGTGTCATCAGATACACATAACTATATCTACTGAAGTCATCAGTAAATGTAATGAAGTACCTATAGCCACCTCTGGCAGTGACATTGAAAGGTCATATACATCACTATGTATAAGTCCTAACAAGTCAGTTGCTCTTTCGCTGTGTCCACTAAAGGGAGTCTTGGTCATCTTGTCCAGTAGGCATGACTCGCATGTCTCATATGATTAAAAATCAAATGAGTCCAGCAAACCATCTTTATGGAGCTGGGATAAGCGATTCTCATTTATATGACCTAAGCGACAATGCCAGAGATAGGTTCGGTTCATTTCATTAGACTTGAACCTTTGGTACTTATGTTATAGATGGGGTTCTCTAAGTCTAGAATATAGAGTCCGTTCATCATAGGTGCACTATAATAGAATATATCTTTTAAATAAATGGAACAACATTTGTTCTTTATTATAAAAGAAAAGTCTTTCTTGTCTAAACAAGAAACTGAAATTATGTTCTTTATGAGAGCAGGCACATAATAACATTCATCTAATTCTAGTACAAGCCCAGAGGGCAGAGATAGAAAATAAGTTCTTACAGTAACCCGTGCTCCATTGCCTACTCGTAAGTCCACCTCGCCCTTCGTCAATGTCCTACTATTTCTCAGAGTCTGTACACAAGTACAAATGTGAGAAGCACATCCGGTATCTAATATCCACGATGAAGAAATAGAGAGATTAACTTCTATAACAAATATACCTGAAGTAGAAATCTCATTTCTCTTCTTCTTAAGATCTTCCAGGTATCCTTTGCAATTTCTCTTCCAGTGCCCAGTCTGATCGCAGTGGAAGCAGGTAGCATCCTTGGCAACCCCTCCTTTAGGTTTCATTACCTTGCCTTTGCCCTTGGCTTGGGACTTTCCCTTACCTTTAGACTTTCCCTTGCCTTTATGCTTTTGCACCATCAAAATGGAGTTGGTCTTTACCTTCTTAAGGTTGAGCTCCGCAGTTCGCAACATGCTTAGTAGCTCAGGCAGTGGCTTATCAATTTCGTTCATGTTGTAATTCATGACAAATTGACTGTAACTTTCTGGCAAGGATTGCAAGATCAAGTCAGTGGCCAGTTCTTGGCCAAGTGAGAATCCCAACCTCTGTAGGTTCTCTATGTACCCAATCATCTTGAGTACATATGGACCTACGGGAGTCCCATCTTGCATCTTGCACTGAAACAGTGCCTTAGAGATCTCGAATATCTTGTTCCTTGCTTGTCCTTGATATAGTTGACGAAGATGTTCAACCATATCATAAGCAGTCATCAACTCGTGTTGCTTCTGAAGCTTAGAGTTCATGGTTGCGAGCATGAGGCATGATACATCTAATGCATCATCCTGATGCTTCTTATAAGCATCTCGGTCAGCTCGTGTGGTAGTGGCAGGAGATGCCTTCGGAATGGGCTGCTCCAGGACGTACAGTTTTCTTTCTTGTGTGAGAACGATTCTCAGATTCTTGTACCAGTCCAGGAAATTAGCTCCATTGAGCTTGTCCTTGTCAAGGACAGAACGCAGGGAGAAAGTGTTCGTGTTTGTCGACATGGCAATCTACAACAATAAAAATACGGAAAGTAAATACCATATTTCATTTATCATTTAATTAGGCCTTTAACTAAATGATGCTCCCACTGAATTATAGGGCTTTTGTAGAATCAAGTCATGGATGTGGTCAAACCACACTACTAGATTCATACCAATTAGCTATAATTCTCGCGATACAAGATCCACATCATACTATTCCTTGAGTTAGCTTTAGCTAAATCACCCAAGACTTAGTATGATCAGTAGATAACTAATTATCAATTACATCTCTATGCAACTCTTATTTATAGGATCAAGATCCTCATTTATACTAAAACTTGAGTTAACTTTGGCTAAATCGCCCAAGATCTAGTATAAATGTGATTTGTATCCTATCTTCCAACCATTGGAGAATGCCTATAGTTATACCCGATCCAATTGAGTTAACTAGTTATACTCAATCTAATTAAGTTTGTACTCACCCAAGCTTTGATAGGCGGGACCAAAATTGTCCCTCCGCACCCTACCAAGATAAAATGTGTTGCTCTACTTTGGCAGATTCAACAACAACAAATGATCGAGGTAGTGATGGGTATCAAAACTTGGTAGGTCATTCCGAGTTGAGTTGATTAAGATCTAATCTAATCATTAATTTGTATCATATACGCATTAAGGCACTAATTACCTTACATTAGCATGCATCACATACACATAAAGAATATAACAATATTCAAAGATAATGTGACATGGTTATGGCCCTACTACGATCCTCTTTAGCCAAAGAGAAGATCGAATGGTCAACCTAGGGATAGCACCTTCTCTAAGGTCTTCATTTGACCACCTTGTGTTGTCGGCTTCCTTCTTGTAACTCCATCTTTAATTATACATTACAAAAGTGAAACTCGAGTTACATTCGAGTCCAAAACTATTTTACAATAGGAATATTAAAAGAATGAGGGCACGACACACAGGTCGTGTAACAAAATATAACACTCACAACCAAATGACGGCTCGCAGGCCATATTATGAATTACAACACATAATTTCCAATCATATTGGGTCTTTTGGGCCATTACCATGAACACATCACACACATATTCAAAATATGCATTTTTCATAAATTTTCATAAATTTACTACTATTCTAACAACCCTTTATGAGCCGCAACTTCGCGGCAGTCTAGTTTGTTGATTTTTTCGGTCGAGGTCAAGTAACAACTCCCCTTACGGGGTTAGGGGCAGCACCCCTACTCACAAAATTAATTTTTGTGAGTGTTACATAGACCTTACAGCACCTAAAATCATTTAGATCACCGATTTGGCCGAGACCAACTCATTTGCAGAAAATTTTCTCTTAGTGGCTGAAACCTCCAAGTGACTATACACTTGTTGTTTTGCCCCAAGAGAAATATACTCATAAAGATTTTAAAATTCAGTAAATTTACAGAAATTTATAGATTTGCAAATTTTATATAAAATGCAAATAAAACTAGTATATGCTTCGCACGTAGCTCTGATACCACTGTTAGAACTTTCGAGCTGTAAAAATCACTTTTTGTATTGCGGAAACCCCGAAATTTTTGCCATGGATCCGTGCGAAGATAAAAAATTTACATATACATAGTTTTCTCCTAGATCTACACTAGATCTACATGGTAGAGATTATACCTTTGTAGTGAAGTCCTTCGCTTATCCCGCTCGTCTAAAAGGTGTCGGATCTCGAAGAGTGTCAAGTGAACACTCCTCTACAAGTATCCACACGGACAAAAGGTGGAGAAAAAACCACTTAGAGTGTGCTAGCACTCTTGGGTGGCTCAGCAATGGAGGAGAGGGAGAGATGAGAAGAGAGGAGGAAGAAGATGATGTCTTGAATGAGCAATTGATTGCTTCACATAAAGTGGCCGGCCACTTCATGAGAGGTTTTATACCTCCATGTAATACCAAGAGTCATGACTCTTGGTCTCCCTCATGAGGTGGCACACAATGATGTGGCCTTGATGATGTGGAATACCATCATTGGCCTACCCATGCCAAGTCACAAATGAGGTGGCATTTGGTCAAGTCAAACTTGACCCTTCATCTTCCCTCTCAAGTCAAGTCAAACTTGACCTATTAATCTCCCATGGTTGATCAAATCCAACCTTTGATTCTAGTCTATTTAATTTAATGAATCTCTATTCATTGAATTAAATTGACTAAATGAATCATAATCTAAATTAGACTCATTGGACACATGAATCAAATTGAGTCCAACTCAATTAGTCTAATTTGTATTACTCTTAATCCAATTTGGTTCATCACATAAACCTAATCCTCTTGGTCCATCATATGAACCTAATCTCCATCTAATTGCACTTTGTGTGTGACCCTATAGGTTCTTGTAATGTTGGTAATGCTCCTAAACCCATTTAGAAGCATAAGTAATGAGCAGTATCTAGCAACACATCATTACTACCCAAGTTACAAGAATGTTGAGATCTAACATCACCTTTGTGACTACTAATTATGACTCTCACAATATGTGACAATGTCCTTCTATCCTTGACATCTAGATTGTTTAAATTGAGGCATAGACCATGTCATCCTCTAATCAATCTATATCTTGAACTCCAAGTAGACTCAGGTGGCGTTTGGTTAAATGATGAGAATGACTATGGGTATGGGTTTAATAGTAAGGTGGAATGAGAATGAGAATGGGAATGAAACTCATCTAGTTATATGGGTTTTGTTGATTTCCATAAATCTAGAAATCATTCCCAAATTATCATTCACAAACCCATAATCCAAACAATATCTTTTACTATCATTCCATTCCCTCATTCTCAAACCCATCAACCAAACACCCCCTCACTCTAATCAAATGAGCTCAATATCTCATATTGACTCATTTGGGCATGGTCATGCACTTAGTGGTCTCACTCTATCAAGAATCATGATGTCACTCCCGTCATATAGGAGGGATAGATTCCATCTACTTCACTCACATCCCTCCACATAATTTGTTACATACCCAGTAATCGCCTTTATAGTCCACTCATTTACAGGTGACGTTTGACGAAGCCAAAGTATGCAACTCCTTACGTAGTGAACCATGGTGACTTCAGGTCTAAGGACTGATAGTCATACTAATAGTCACATGAGAAAGTATATGACACTCATATAACGATCCATGATACTTTCTCATGGTGGGTCATTCAATACCCATGTGTCAACTTGATATCTCTATATCCATGACTTGTGAGATCAAGTCATCGAGTTGACCTAATACTAGTCTCATCACATTAACATTGTCCCTGAATGTTAATACTTAACTATGAATGATCAAGAGTAGTGTTCTCTATATCATCTCACTATCAATTCAACCAATCAATTGATATAGATAAGAAACTTCTACTCAAGGACACTATTATACTTAGTTATTTGGCACCAATACAAGTAAGTATAATAACCATAAAGAAATGCCTTTATAAGTATATAGGAATATGATACATCGAGTCCATACAACAATCATCATATGATTGACTCTAGTGCTCTAACTAACAGCATCTACCCACCAACATTCGAGGGGGAGTTTATTTTATGGAAGCAACATATGAAGGTATATCTAAACACAGATTTTGGTATTTCATTAATTATGAAATTTGGTTATGAAGCACAAAGACAATGAATGGAGAAGAAATCAAGAAATATCTCTGGAATGAGAAGCAACGTAATGAATTGATGGCAAACGCTCGGGCTGAATTTCATGTTCTAAGCGTAATACCAGATGAAGATATTGACAGAGTCAAAGAATATATAAGTGCAAAAGAACTTTGGGAAAAGTTCTTAAAGACCTACGAAGAACCAGCTGAAGTCAAATCCAACTCTTCGATGGACACCAAGTCACCATCAGAACAGTCAGAGAATAAGGAAACTGCCAAGACAGTCGAACTCCATCCCGAGGACACAGAAAGCTCATCCCAGATGAGCATCGATGAAGGGGGAGAGACTTTAGAAGAAAGCAACACAGCAGGGGGAGAATCAACAGTTGACAAGGTAAGTCAGGTATGGTCTCTACCTTCTGAACAATTGGTTTAATCAATTGAAAAGTTGCCTGAAGATTTTTACAAATTCGAAATTAAATCATCGAAAGAGTTTTTCAGATTAGAAAATCTTTTGTTGAAAGAATTTAGCAAATTAGAAGCATTGCCAAAAGATTCTTGTGAGTTACAAAATACTTTGTTGAACGAATCTTGCAAATTAGAAACATTGCCGAAAGATTTTTTACCAATTATGTTGTCGAAAGAATTTTCTGCATGCTTAATATTTTTTGTTTTAAATCTGGAAAATTATGATTTGAGAAATTATGATAGACTAAAATAGAAATTTAGATATCATAATAATATTAAAGAAATGACAATAACTTGAGAACGAATTTTGTTTAAATAAATAAATAAATATTTTTGCCTAAGTTAAAAGCTTTTCTGAAATTGGAAATTTCTGCTTAAATTTTTTACTTGGAATTTTCAAAAATATTTTTACAAAATTTCCTAAGTCAGAATTATTTTTACTTAAAGTGATACTTAGAAATTTTTTTTGAGACTGCTTATGTGAAAATTATTGCAAAAATTTTCAAAGTTCTCAAAATTTTCTAAGTCTTAAACCCTTAGATTTTTTTCCCGGAACCCCATTTTTTTTATGTGATCAAAGGGACAGAAGGAAAAGTATAAGTCTAGGGGGAGATAGATTAAAAATAATTTTTCTATCTGTTTGCACTTAATTGCAAAAATTAGTTAGTTTATTTTAATGTCTATTTTTACCCTAGCTTAACTTGGGTTGATCACATCAAAAAAGGGGAGATTGTTGGAACCTCAAGGTTGTTTTACTGTGATCAACAAGTTAATTAGGTATTGTGTGTTTTTAACATTGTGTCTAAGTGTGCAGGAGCTTAGGAGCACAGGTAGTCAAGTGGAAGACGCAGCTAGCGAGAAGGATGGCACGTGGTGCGTCCGAGGGATGAGGCGCTGCGGAAGAGTACACCGGCGGACGAGAAGGAAGCGTGCGGTGGTTCCAAGGGATGAGAAGCCGGAGCGGAAGACTGCTCGAGGAGCAAGAGACGCAGCTAGCAAGAAGGTCGGCACGAGGTGCGACCGAGGGACGAAGTCTCCGGATGAGTATGATGGCGGGCAAGAAGGAAACACGCGGCGATTCTGAGGGACGAGAAGCCAGAGCGGAAGCCTGCTCGAGAAGACCAGAAGTTGGGTTCGAGTGAGCCCTATTCCGGATGGTAGAGATCACCCAAACGAGCAAAAGACTCGGTCTGAGGCGAACGGAGCCAGGGCAGAAGACCCTGGTGGAAAAAAGTCAACAGGGCTGACTTTTCCCTCAGGGGTGCCCGGAGCTGTCCGGGGCGCTCGGAACAGCCCGGGGCGCCCGGAGATGTCTGGGGCGCCCGGACCCCTCCGGGGTGCCCGAAACCCTTCCAGGCACCCGTAGTTGACTTTTTCACAGGATCGAGTTTTGACTCGATCTGAATGTTGGGGGATAAAGTTTATCCCCCCTAGGGCGCCCGGAACCCTTCGGGGCGCCCCGACCAAGGCTATAAATATAGCCTTGGTTCAAAAGCTTTTTTCAGCAATCAAACGAACTCAAGAATTATAATTCCAATGCTTGTGTGCTTTACGTTTAGAGTTGAGCTTCTGTTTCTGTGCTTAAACACTATAAGAGGTTTCTCCGCCTGAAAGAGATATTCTAATACGCTTCATCTTCCTTGGATTAACAACCTCCCCGGTTGTAACCAAGTAAATCTCTTTTGTCTCTTACTTTTAGTTTATTTGTTTAATTTATTTATGCAAGTGTTCTGTTGAGAGTTCGAGAAGAGTTGGTTTTTATTTTTGTGTTTGCAGGTTATCCAACCCCCCCCCCCCCTTCAAGTCGGCCGCCAACGGTCCAACGACTATAGCAAGAAAAGGTCTTCCTAAAATGATAGGAATTTTTGGATCTTCTACCATGTCATGTACCACAAAATCTTTGGGAATTATAATCCCACCAACCTCTACCAGCACATCTCAATAATGCCCATAGGATACCTGCAAGAATGATTAGCTAATTGTAGTGTCATGGTAGTAAGTTTAAAGTTTTTTAGACTTAATTTATTACAAATTGAATATGAAATGAGGCTAACACTTGCCCCCAAATCATAAAAAGCTTTTTCTATAAATTCAACTCCTATATTACAAGGAATATAAAAGCTTCCTGGATCTTTAAGCTTTGGGGAAATGTCTTTTCAAACAAAGCGCTACATTCCTCAGTGAGTGCTATGGTCTCGATGTCTCCTCTTCTTCTTTTGTTTGACATGATATCCTTCAGAAATTTGGCAAACTTTGGCATTTGTATGATTGCATCAATTAAAGGAACTTCAACACAAATTTCTTTAACTTTTTCCAAAAAATCTGTCAAACTCTTCATCCTTCTTTAACATAACTAATCTTTGAGGGAAAGGGACTACTTGACTTTGAGGGTTAAGTGGAAGAGTCTCTTCAACCTTATTGGTACTCTTCTCTTTATATTGAATCTGAATTGGTTCAAGTGCTGGAGGAGAGAGCTCTTCTTCAGTTTTCATCCCTTTTAGAGCAGTAACTTGAGGATCACCCAAGGTACGTCCACTCCTAAGCTCAATTCTATTGTAATGCTCTACTGGGTTGACATCAGATTTTCCAGGAAATTATCCTGGTGCTCTTAAAGATGATGAAGCTAACTGGGTAATTTGGCTATCTTGAATCTTTTGATGCTTATCAGAATTATCCATTCTATGAGTTAGCTTCAAAATATCTTGCTTCATTTAATTTTGATTGGAGATAATTTCCTCAAGCATCTTCTCAATTTTAGAAAATTGATAAGCTTGAGAAGATTATTGTTGTTGAAAATTTTGTTGCCCAGGCAGGAAACTTTGTCTTGCCCCCATAGATGGTCCTTGTTCTTGATTGTTTCTATAAGAAAAATTAGGATGATTCTCCCACCCAGGGTTTTATGTGTTTGAAAATGGATTGTTCTATCTCTGATTAAAACCCATGATAGCATCACATTGCTCTAACTGATTTATTTGTGCAGAGATAGCTCCCAAAGGATATGAGTCTTGAGAATGATCAGAACTTCCACATGTTTCACAGCAACATACTATGGCATTTACCGTGTTAGAATTTGTTCCCATATTTTCTAGCTTCTTAGTAAGAGCATCCAGCTTTGCAGTCATTAAGGTAACTACATCTACATCAAGCTTTCCTAATGCTTTTGTTGGATTTGTATAAGAATAGCCTCCACTTCTCTCTATTGTCGATTGATGATGATTCTGTGCTACACTTTCAATTATATCTTCAGCCTCATCTAAACTTTTATTCATAAGTGCCCCTCCAGCTGTTGAATCAAGGGACACCTTAGTATGATAATTGATGCCATTATAAAATATGTGCAACACCAACCATTTCTCCAATCCATGATGTGGGCATTGTCTGAGTATACTATTGTATTTATCTCATGCTTCAAATAAAGATTCTGAGTCAGATTATCTGAAGCTTGCAATAAGATTTCTCATATGAGTTGTCTTGCTTGGAGGATAGAATTTGTCTAAGAATTGCTGCTCACATTGTTCCCAAGTGGTAATGCTATTAGGACGTAAAGAATTCAGCCATTGTTTAGCTCTATCTCGTAAAGAAAACCCAAACAATAATAGTCTCACTGCTTCTGAAGGAACACCATTCATTTTCATGGTATTGTAGATTTCATAAAAGACTTCCAAATGCTGATTAGGATCTTCATGCAGTCCACCTCCAAATTAATTTTGTTGAACCATAGAAATTATTACAGGCTTAATCTCAAAATTATTAGCTTCAACAAAGAGTCTTGTAATGCTTGAACGGAACCCTCTGACATAAGGTGCTGCATAATCCTTAAGTGGTTTATTTTTCATACTTGAATGTTCTTGTTCTTCTTGATGTCTTTGTGAGGTTCTCCTTCTATGAATGGTTCTATCAATCTCAGGATCAAGAGGAAGTAAATCACCTACAAATTTAGATCTTCGCATACAAGAAGAAGATTAAAGAATTTAATTCAAAGAAAAGAATAAAGAATACAAAGAATTGGATTTTACAAACAAAAGAATAATGAATGCAAAGAAAGGATTTCAAAAAAAAATTCAGAACAGAATTAGAAAACTAATTACAAGTTAGATGTAAGAGAAGAATAGAAAAGAAAAGTTTAGTCTAACTCAAATGATAATCTCTAATGTTATAGACACAGTCACCGGCAATGGCGCCAAAAACTTGTTACGTACCGCAAGTGTACGGTTACGTCGTCAATAATAAAAGAATATTGAATCCACAGGTACTGGTTATAACCACTAAAATGTCTCAAAGCGAATTAGCTAAACAATCAAACAAGAGATTATATGATCTAAGAAACAACTAAAGAATAGAAGTGAAAGATTAAATGCAGAAACTTAGTTTTGTGAAGGTTCTAGGAGTCTTGGTTTCTTTGTAATACTCATTAATGTAAAACAATCTACCAATTCTTATCCTCAATTGTAATGTATTTGTAAGAAGTCACAGGTTATTTCCTGCAGAAAACACCGGTCAAGGACTCTCATCTAAACCTTAAGCAATCAAATAGTTATGATTCTTATGAAGTCCGTTAGCAGGGCAGCCCTATCACAACGCCCCTCGGGTATACAATTTAGAGAATTCCTCTACAAGATTCCACAGGAAATACAAATAATCAATCAAGAATGGTAATTAGGTACAAAACACAACAATCCATACAAGATTGAATTGATACAAAACATAACAATATCATTGAATCAAGAAGATGGCAAATCCTTGAATCTTACATCAATTTACATCACAAATACTCCCTCCATCCTAGAACAATAAGATCTACTCCATAGAACACAAGAAAAGAACTGAAGACAAGAAGATTGCAAACATTCTGATCTCAATCAAGAAAAGAGAATGGAAATGCTTATCTAAAGACGACGAGTGATCTTCGGAACCAATCCATGTTATCGGAGTCGAATCTGTTGGTGCAACCTTAGGTCAAGGTTGACCTGGTTGACCCGACTCGAGTTGACCTGACTCGAGTTGTATTTTGATGTTTGACGAGAACAGAAGAGTTGTATTTTGATGGGAGATTGTTGGTGCAACCTTAGGTCAAGGTTGACCTGGTTGACCTGACTCGAGTAGACTTGACTCAAGTTGTATCTTGATGTTTGACAAGAACAGAAACTTGGGAGGTTGTGGGTGCAACCCTTGGTCAAGGTTGACCTGGTTGACCCGAGGTGAGTTGACTTGGCACGGAAAAGTCCAAGCAGGGAGCTTGGCACGAGAAAAGTCCAAGCAGGGAGCTTGGCACGGGAGAAAGTCCAAGTATGGAGACTTGGCACGGAGAAGTCCAAGTATGGGAACTTGGAAGTGAAAGACGGAGAGGGCACGGTAGCTCGTTCTCCGGACGTGGTCAGAGAGGGCTCGGTAGCTCGTTCTCTGGACCGGATGTGGAAAGTCCTGGTGAGTGAAGCCAGGCAGACGGAAAGTCCTGGTGAGTGAAGCCAAGCAGTGGGAAAGTCCTGGTGAGTGAAGCCAGGCAGTGGGAAAGTCCTGGTGAGTGAAGCCAGGCAGTTGGAAAGTCCTGGTGAGTGAAGCCAGGCAGATTGGAAATCCTGGTGAGTGAAGCCAGGTGAAAACCCTAGTGAGTGAAGCTAGGTGAAAGTCCTGGTGAGTGAAGTCAGGCAGTGGGAAAGTCCTGGTGAGTGAAGCCAAGCAGTTGGAAAGTCCTGGTGAGTGAAGCCGGGCAGATTGGAAATCCTGGTGAGTGAAGCCAGGTGAAAACCCTAGTGAGTGAAGCTAGGTGAAAGTCCTGGTGAGTGAAGCCGGGCAAGGGAAAATCCAGATGGATCAAGGGTGATCGGACATCTGGTGTTGAGAAGGTCAAGTAGGTCAAGGGAGTCACCGAATACTTGACACGAAGAGAAAAGTCCAAGTGGGTCAAAGGGATTGACCGGACACTTGGTGGGGAGTCTTAGCAGGTCAAGGGAGTGACCGGATGCTAAGCATGATGTACCAAGAGGTCAAGGTTGACCGGATATTGGTTTAGACTTGGTTTGGGCAAAAACCAAGACCTAGATCGGTCTGGTGACCGATCCACTGATACTGTGGTTTCCTGATCGGTCTGGAGACCGATCAGAAAGCGATCAGTGTGCCAGCAGGAAGCCTGATCGGTCCCCGGGACTGATCAGGGTACGCACAGAGAGTTGGGCAACTCTCTGTGAAAGCCTTCTGATTGGTCTGGGGACCGATCAGCATAGAGCCTGATCGGTCTCCATGACCAATCAGAAGAACCCTGGACCGATCAGGGTGGAGCCTGATCAGTCCAGGTCTAGCCGTTGTGACTCAACGGCTAGATTATTTCGGGCTTCTGTGTTCTGGCCTTTTTGCTTGTAGGTTCGCAGGTTGGCTCAGGATATCAGAGGTTATAAAAGGAGATCGAGGGCTGCTACAGTTAGCAACTTCTTCTTCTCCGAAGCTTCTGCTTCTTCTTGTTCCTGCCTCTTCTTCTTGCTCCTGCAAGTTCTTCTGCGAGCTTTGCTGAGCTCTTCATTCCTGAAGCTTTTTGTGAGCTTCCACTCGGCTGGGACCAACTGATCAGTTGCTGTTGCTGTTGTGGTTGGATCCGAGAAGCTGCTGCTTCATCCAGTCGAAGAGAAGGCAAGTAAGTGAAGGTGTTTCATACATTTGTATTGTATTTTGCTTCTTGCTGCTTTCTACTCCTGTATTGCTTTTGCAAAACATTATGGCGAGGTTTCTCCACCCAGAAGGAGTGTTACATTAGCCGGTTCTCCGGGGTCTCATCTACCGACGGATTGATCGGATTCGTCCACCTTACGGACACGCCGAGGAGTAGGAGTTTCATCTCCGAACCTCGTTACATCGACGAGTTTGAGGTTTGCTATTCTTCGCTTTCGTTTTTATTCGTTTTATTTCCGTTGCGCTAACTTGATTTGTAGAAAGAAACGAAGTATTTGGGGACGGCTATTCACACTCCCCCTCTCTAGCCGCAATCCATCGATCCTAACAGAATCATGGATGGAAACGCCTCTTGATCGCTGGAAACCACGCCCAAGATGTGGAAAGAAGCCTCCAAAATGGATCTCCTCAAAGGGAGAGCCTCCTCCCTTTTAAAGAGGAAGAAGCCCCTTTATATAGAAGAGGGTATTTGGGTGCCTCCTCCAAAACTTTATCCCCCAACGTTCAGATCGCGTAAATCGCGATCTTGGTCAAAATCAGGTTCCGGGCGCCCCGGAGGGCTCCGGGCGCCCCGGACTGTTCTGGGCACCCCGGAGCCCAAAGTCAACAGTCGTTGACTTTTTCGTCCAGGACCTCTTCTCTGGTTCAGTCCCGCCTCGGTCCGGTTCTTCTCCTCCGGATCCGCTCACTTGGGTGATCTCTGCTATCCGGAAAAGGGCTCACCCGAACCCAACTTCCGGTCTTCTCGAGCGGGCTTCCCTCCGGCTTCTCGTCCCTCGGAATTGCCGCGTGTTTCCTTCTCGTCCGCCAGCGTACTCATCCGCAGTCTTCGTCCCTCGGTCGTCGACCTTCTCGCTAGCTGCGTCTCTTGCTCCCCGAGCAATCTTCCGTCGTCCCTCGGAACCACCGCGCGCTTCCTTCTCATCCGCCGGTGTACTCTTCCGCAGCACCTCGTCCCTCGGACTGCCGTCCTTCTCGCTAGCTGCGTCTTCCGCTCGATTACCTGTGTTCCTAAGCTCCTGCACACTTAGACACAAGGTTAAAAATACACAGGACCTAACTTAACTTGTTGATCACACCAAAACAACCTTGGGGTTCCAACAGTCTCCCCCTTTTTGGTGTGATCAACCCAAGTTAAGCTAGGGTAAAATAGACATTAAATAAAATTAAGTAAATTAACTTAATTTGCAATTTAAGTGCAAAAAGATAGAAAAAATAAATCTATCTACCTCCCCCTAGACTTATACTTTCCCTTCTCCCCCTTTGATCACAAAAAAAATGGGGTTCCAAGAAAAACAATCTAAGGGTTAAAAACTTAGAAAAAAATATTTCAAAAAAAAAAAATCTAAGTTTTTAAGAAATTTAGAAAAATTTTCTAAGTAATTTAAGCTGAGATTTCTAGTTTCAAAGAAATTCTTAACTTAGGAAAAAATGATTCTTGAGAATATTTTAAAAAATCCTAAAAATATTTTTGAGATTATTTCTAAGTATAAAAAATCCTAAGTAAAAAATTTAATTAGGATTTCTAGTTTTTTTTTTTTAAATGACTTAGGCAAAAAAAATTTCTAAGTAAGTAAATTTCTAATTTGAAATAAAATGTTTTGAATAACCTTTTTCAAACACTAATTAATTCTTGTATTAATGCTTCATTAGTAAGTTAATTAAACATTTATTTCAATATTTTGGCTTCCAGGTCGTGGCGAGGCACTAGGCCTTCTTGGTTATTGGAGCAACAACCACTTGCTTAGACAAAGCCTCATAAAGAAATTCTTTGTTTAATTTTCTCACTTAAAGCGCTAATTTTAATTAAAATTAATTTAAGCATGATTTAGGAACCCAATATAGGTTCCAACGTACTGGATTAACTAAAAAGTTTTTGGGGACATATTTTTTTGAAATATTTCTAATTTGTCCAGGGTGATATTTAAAGTACCAATTTAAATTATTAAATCTTCTAACATTGGTTTTAGATGAACATGCATGGTTTCTCAAGTTATCTACTTGCATTTTCAACTCATCATTTTCAAGTTTCAATTTTTCATTTGCTAGTTTTAATTTATCTAATTCTTATAAGGGACAAGACTTAGCTAGAATTACTTTTAAATTTTTATTTTCACTTTCTAATTTGCAGCAATCTTTTGTTAAAAGTTTAACGAACTTAAACATTTTATCGGGAGGAAGAGATCGTACTTGACTTACCTTGTCGATCTCGTTGTCCGTTTCTCCCCCTGAGCTACTGCTTTCTTTTGACGTGTCTCCCCCTTCATCGATGCTCTCGATGCTCATTTCGGAAGAGCTTGAATCGCAGTCGTCGTCTTGATGACTCGCCATCAGTGCGAGTCCGGAGAAAGCTTCGACTTCCGATTCGGACGATGTATCGTCCCACGTCGCCTTTAGGGCCTTTCGCTTTTGGATAGGCTTCTTACCCTTTTCCTTGTCCTTGTTCTTCAGCTTTGGGCAGTTGTCCTTTACGTGCCCTTCTTCGTCACAGTGGTAGCAGCGGATCGTTCTTCTCTTCTTTCCCTGCGAATGGTTAGTAGATCTGGATTTACAAAGTTTCTTGAATCTTCTTACCATCATTACCATTTCCTCGTCATCGAGAGAGGATTCCGATTCTGGTTTGTCTCTCGAGGCTTTGAGGGCGACGTTGTTTTTAGGCTCCTTCATTCCTGCACATCTTGACTCATGCACTTCAAATGTTGAAAAGAATTCTTCTAATGAAATCTTTTCTAAATCTTTAGAAATGTAAAATGCATCTACTAATGATGCCCATTTTGTATTTCTAGGAAAGGAATTTAAAGCGTACCTGAGCGAATCTCGGTTACTTACCTTTTCTCCGAGATTCGAAAGACCGATGATAATTTCTTTTATTCTCGAGTGTAGGTGCGCGACTGACTCGTCTTCCCCAAGTCGCAGGCTGGTGAGCTGATTGCGAAGCAGATCTCTTCTGGCGAGCTTAGCTTCGGGCGTTCCTTCGTGCAGCTCGAGGAACTTCTCCCAAAGTTCCTTTGCAGAGTTGTATTTACCAATCCTGTTGACTTCTTGAGGCGGAAGAACGCTTAGCAGATGGTACTCTGCTTTGCCGTTCGCCACGAAGTCGGCCTGCTCCTTTTTTGTCCATTTATCTATTTCCTTGTCCTCTGGAGCTTGAAAACCAAGTTTCATTGTTAAAAATAATTCAATATCTGTTGTAAGAAATACCTGCATATGTTTTTTCCAAGTGGCAAAGTCCCCTTCGAATTTCGGCGGATGAATGCTTGGTCCGGCCATCTCGTTGCTTCGTTTGGCGGTTAGTCTTCCTGAAGCGCCTTGGCTCTGATACCACTTGTAGGACCGTTGGGCCGGCTAGAAGGGGGGGTTGAATAGCCCTGAATAAAAAAACAAAAAGACCCTTCTCGAACAATTAAGCTAACACTTGAAAAAATATATTAAGCAGAAAATAAAGCATAAAAAACGAGACACCGAATTTGACTTGGTTACAACCGGGGAGGTTGTTAATCCAAGGAAGATGGTTGCACTAAGAACTCCTTCAGGCGGAGAAGCCTCGTTTACAGCAGTGTAGGCACAAAAAGAAAGAAGCTAATCAAAGCAATGGAAGCACACAAGTGTTGTTACAATTTCTGAATTGATTAAAAAGCTTCTGGACCAAGGCTATATTTATAGCCTTGGTCGGGGTGCCTAGAAGGGTTCCGGGCGCCCTGGGGGGATAAAACTTTATCCCCCAACGTTTAGATCACGTAAATCGCGATCTTGGTCAAAATCAGGTTCCGGGCGCCCGGAAGGGTTCCGGGCGCCCCGGAGGGCTCCGGGCGCCCCGGAGCCCAAAGTCAACAGCCGTTGACTTTTTCGTCCAGGACCTCTTCTCTGGTTCAGTCCCGCCTCGGTCCGGTTCTTCTCCTCCGGATCTGCTCACTTGGGTGATCTCTGCTATCTGGAAAAGGGCTCACCCGAACCCAACTTCAGGTCTTCTCTAGCGGGCTTCCCTCCGGCTTCTCGTCTCTCGGAATTGCCGCGTGTTTCCTTCTCGTCCGCCAGCGTACTCATCCGCAGTCTTCGTCCCTCGGTCGTCGACCTTCTCGCTAGCTGCGTCTCTTGCTCCCCGAGCAATCTTCCGCTCCGGCTTTCGTCCCTCGGAACCACCGCGCGCTTCCTTCTCGTCCGCCGGTGTACTCTTTCGCAGCACCTCGTCCCTCGGACTGCCGTCCTTCTTGCTAGCTGCGTCTTCCGCTCGACTACCTGTGTTCCTAAGCTCCTGCACACTTAGACACAAGGTTAAAAACACACAGGACTTAACTTAACTTGTTGATCACACCAAAACAACCTTGGGGTTCCAACACAAATAAGAAAAGATTTTAACAAAATTAAAATCTTTCTTTAATCCTTTGTAGAAAGCTATAAAAGGAAAGATTTTAAAATTTTAAAACTCACTTTTAAAACCATGTGGATGTCTATAAAAGAAAATTTTTAAAAATAAAATTTATTTTTTAAATCCCTTCATGAATGGCTATAAAAGGAAAGATTTTATCAAAAAATTTATTTTTAATAAAATCTCCTTTTCTCTTCTTTTCATGGTTGGCCCCATGCTTGGTCATCAAGCATGGCTTGGCCAGCCCTAGTCTTGGGCTCCAAGCTTGGCTTGACCGACCACTAAGCTTGGACATCAAGCTTGGCTTGGCCGGCCCCTAAGCTTGTGTAAGAGGCTGGGCTTTGGGTGGATAAAAAGCTTTATAAATAAGAGGCTACAATAGGGACTGAGAGGAGGAATTGGTTTTGGAGCTCTATGGGCTTGAGCTTCCCGTGTTCACCCCGAACACCCAACTCAAGTTCATCAATAATAACTTATACCACTAAAGAGTTATTATTGCACTACCGCACCAATCCCATATTACAATATGGGCTCATTCTTATCATGAGTGCGCTAATCTCCCTGTGTTTAAGATATTGAATGTCCATTAATTAAATGAGTTACTGACAACTCACTTAATTAATATCTAACTTCAAGAGTAGTACTACTCAACTTCATTATCATATCAGACAAAGTCTACCTGCAGGGTTTACATGACAATCCTTATGAGTTCCTTATTGACTCTTCGCAAGTGTATGGAAATGTCGTAAGTAATAATAAAAGATATCATATCCACAGGGACTGGAATAACACTAAAGATTTATCAACGTGAATTAGCTAAACAACTAATCAATTGATTATCAAAAGATAAATGCAACTATGCAAAGGAAAACAAAGAGATGAAAGAATAACAAACAAGAATCAGGGCTTTGATAAAAGGGGTGTTCTAGGAGTTTTGGTTTCTTTGTAAGGTTCTTCAATGTAAATGATCTACCGAATCTTATTTCTCAATTGTCCATCATTTGTAGAAGGTTGTCGGTTCCCTCTTGCAATAGACAACCGGCCTAGAACTAAAATTTATACCTAAACGTGATCAATTAAGAATGAATCTATGTTATCCTTACACGGGCTTGCCTGTCATGTGCATCCCTCAGAAAATTAACATAGGATTCATCACTACTCAACCGCATCAAGATATAATATATGAACACATACAATCTATCCTACCCCCTTGAATTACCCTATTTCACCCTCAAGATCATTCCTCAAACGTCCTTACACGGCCATGTTCCTATCACGAACGTCCCTCAAAAAATTGAATGAGAAACAATCCATACAAGATCCACAAGATATTCAAACATTCAATCAAGCATGGTAATTAGGCACAATCACAACAATCCATACAAGATCAAATTGATACAAACAGGGCAAAATCATAGAAATAGAAAATTGGCAAATCCACAAGAGTTTTACATCAAATCATCCTTACAATTACTCCCTCCATCCTAGAACAATGAAATCTACTCCATGAAATGAGGAAAGAAATCCGAAGAGAAGAAAATTACAAGCATTTTTGATACCAAATCCAAGAAAAGGAAGAAAGAAAGCTTATCTACGATGAAGAACCGTCTTCGGATCTAATCCATAATCTTGGAGTCGAAACGTTGAAGATCTCCCCTTGAATCGCTGCAAAATCCCTCCAAGATGAAGAATAATCACCCCAAATCTTGATTCCCCCCAAAAGGGAGAATATCCCTCTTCAATTCATGAAGGAGGTCTTATATAGAGGGGAGGTTTGGGCGCCACACGGCCCCGAGGCACGACCATGTGAGGTTCACACGGCCAAGGCCACTCCCTTCTCTGCCTACCTTACACGGCCGTGACATGCTTCTTCCACAACTCCCTTTGCATGGTCGTGTAGATCTACACGGCCTGCACTGCCTCTGCCTCTGGAAACCTTACATGGCCATGTAGTGCACACGACCAGGGCTTTCTTGGTCTCTGGAAACCTTGCACGGTCGTGTGGTATATACGGCCGAGGCTTTCTTGATCTCTGGAAACCTTGCATGGTCGTGTGGTGTACACGGCTTGGCTCCTTTTGGCTTCAAATCTTGGCACGGCCGTGTGAGGTTCACACGGCTGAGGCCACTTCCTTTTCTGCTGCAATCACATGGCCAAGGATCTCTACACGGCCTGGGAAACCCCCCATGGTAGGGTCGTGTGAGGTTCAAGAACAGCGCCTTCCTCTCTAGCTTCGCTTGCAGATTTGGCCTCGAACATGAATCCTTCACCAAATTCGACCCCTGTATACAAAAAATGCGCAAAAGCAGATCTCCAAACAAAAGAGTAAATATGCTAAAAGGAAAGCTGGAAGTACGAAAATGCATAGATAAAGCATGCTCAAAGTATGCGAATGTGCGTCCAAACATGCTTAAAAGTGTATATAATCTACGCATATCACACCCCCAGACTTAAACCTTTGCTTGTCCTCAAGCAAAATACATCAATCTAAATTCATATATTTTACAATGTTCTCATATCCCTAATGCATTCTCCTAACTCTATCAAAAAGTTTCATTAACAAGCATGATCATGGAAACAAGTTAAGTATGGCTCAAGCATAAGTCTCTTGTGCACAGTGCAAGGTAACTCAAAACTCTTCAAGTTTCAATCTATGTCCTAGTCAAGTCGTCATTGAATTTGAATTCCTAATATTTCCGGTGATAGGCACTTACTTGGCACACACTTGGTTCATATTTCTCAATCAACCCAAGATCTCAAAGGTGTGCTCAATCTCAAGAGAAGCTAAGCAATCATTTCCCCAGTAACCTAACTCGGTCTCAAAGGGGTGACTTGCTAGATTCCACTAACGACAACTATTTTTTATATCCCTTATTCAAATTTTTTTTCTATTTTTTTCACTCTTTTTTTTTCATAAGTATTTGCATTGTGCAAAACTTATTTACAAATGTACTTTTAGCACAAATGTTGGGATATTTTGATTTTTCCAAATGAGCTTACATGATTTGAGCCTCATCCAGTAACCAAAATGAAGTTTGAGAAATCACCATGGAAACCAAGTACTAAACAAACAAGATGAATCATGACTATTTCAATGATATAAATCATTCAAGCATCAAGTAGAAGTGAAGTGAAGATAAGATTCTTAAGGTCAAGCCAAATCTCAAACTTATCTCCATATGATACTTAGCTTATTTCATGCTACTTAAGATAGAGAAAAGAGGTTCATTAAGCATACTACTAGCATCACTTAAAACATCATGAATCTAGATAATGAACGTGCTAACATTTAATCTTGAAGACAAGAAAGTATATAAGTGAAGTTTTGATGTTCTCAAGATGTATGCCATGAAAAATCAAAACAAAATGCAAGACATAAGCAAAAAAACAAAAGCAAACAAAGCAAATCAAATGCATCTAATGCATCCCCCCAGACTTAAACTTTTCATTGTCCCAATGAAAACTAAAAACAATGTGGAGGAGATTAAAAGTAAAAGAAGTTACCAAATGATGCATGCCAAATGCCCATGTCATTAACTTCTCCATCATGTAGTTACACTCCTCCTAATCTTTGAGTCCTATAAAAGAAGATTGTCAACAAAAATTAAGTAGAGGATACATGCTTATTATAAAGAATGAAATGAATGTAAAAAGAACTAAAGACAAATGAAAACAAAGAAAATGAACTTGGGTTGCCTCCCAAGAAGCGCTTGTTTAATGTCATTAGCTCGACCACCTCATTAGATTTATCGAAAGCTTGCTCTTGGAGGGGTAAGATATTTCAACACCCTCCTACCAAGGGCTCTTATTATGGAGGGAGCTTTCAATATAGGAATTACAAAATGAAGTATTGCTCTCTCTATCTTCGTCTTCTTTGAAGTTCTTTCAAGTGGTCGAAGACGGTTCAGTGTGAGCTTCCAATTATTAGCCCAAGTGAAATCTGCACATGCAAAGAAAATACAAATCTCCCACAAACATATTAGATAAGATAGAGTCATAACCATATTAAGATAAGCAGAATAAGAAATAAAAACTGAATCACATCAAACAAAGTCAATGATAGGTACCTCTATAAAATTTTTCAAAAGATCACAAGAAATACTAACCTTACTTTGCTGAGAGATACTTGAAATTTCTAAACATGTAAATGTGACCTCCTCTGAATCAAATGATGGTTCTGGCCCTGGCTCAGATGTTGACGATATCAAAGATGGTGATTCTTAAGACTCTGCTAGCTCTGCATAAGTCCCTACACATTGTTCCATAATATGATCAATTCTTACAACCTCTATGGACAAAGGTTGTGATCCTTGAGATGTTGCTTCCACAACACAGCTCCCTACACGTTCTTTCAAAACATCATCATCAACACATACATCAAAAAATAAACCAACATCTATATCCTCAATAGGAGAATCAATAACAAGAGGATCAATAACTTCACTTGCAGTTTTAAGTTGATCTACCACATCACATTTATCATCTGAAAGTTCAATGTCACTATAACACCCTATAAAATTTGGAGGTAGATATGAAAACTTATTTACCACTGCATTATCAATAAAATCCTCATCTGAAGAGTCTTCATCTTCATCTCATATACATTTAAAAATCTGCACTCAACCATATTAGTGCCACAAGATTTGCCGAAGTCTTTATTTTCATTGACCCCCACTAACCTTTGTGGAAAAGGAACCCTTAGTGAAGGTCCTGGGAAAGATTGAACTTCCTTTTTCCCAAATTCCCTTTGAGCTTTTGGAGGAGGTCCAACTTGGTTATCTAGTGTTGGTGTGATCAATCGTTGAGGGAAAGGTACTTGTGGCATTTGGGAACCTCCTAGAATAATGGAACTGAGTTCATGTAGTCTTCTATTGTTCTTCTCCTCAATTCTAAACATGTCCTTCTTCAAAAGTTCTTCATGATTTTTTTCAATTCTCAACCCAACATCATCACACTTTTCACTAGATCTTGTCTGCGAAGGAGGGGGATCTTCTTTAAACCAATTTGAAACAATACTTTCAATCTTTGTCCCTAAATGTTTGAACTCCCCGTTCTGTGATTTGTGATTTTCAAAACTCATAGATGGTTGAGTTACAATTTGTTTGACAGGATCTATAGCATTTATGGCTTGCACTTCTTGAATGTTTGAGGGAGATTTCATCCAACTTATGTTCGACCATTCATGGAGGTTCAATGTCACTTGATCAATTAACATATATGCTTCATCTACACGTTTGTCCATAAAAGAACCTCCAGCTGATGAATCCAATAAACTCTTGTCTAAGAAAGAAATTCCCCCATAGAATATGTGCAGAATCAACCATTTTTTCAAAACCATGATGAGGGCACTGTCTTTGAAGACTCTTGAATCTATCTCATGCTTCAAACAATGATTCTCCATATGCCTGAGCAAAATTTGTTAAGCAATTCCTCATATACGCTATTCTTCTTGAAGGAAAAAAAATGATTCAGAAATTGCTTCTCCAATTGCTCCCAACTTGTGATGATTTGAGGATGGAGAGAATATAACCAAGTCCTTGCTTTATCCTTGATACTGAAAGGAAATGCCATCAATCGAACTGCATCTGCTGACACTCCTTCACATTTCACCATATCACAAATCTCTAAAAATGTTTCAAGATGAAGATAAGGACTTTCTGATACTTCTCCTCTAAATTTGTGATCTTTTATCATAAAAATTACCTCTGGGTCTAGTTGGAAACTTTCTGCTTCAATTTAAGGTTACACAATGGGAGACAAAAATCTTGCAGAAAAAGGTGTAGAAAAATTTCTCATGGGTCTGCTTGACATGTTAGTGCTCATGGAAATTCAAGAATAAAAAATAAGAAATAAAATGTAATATGAAAAGCAAGAAAGAAAATGCAGAATTCAAATTGCAAGAAAGAAAGTGCATAATGAAAACAAGAAAGAAAAGAAAAAAGAAAAATGTCTAAAATAATTCATATGCTAAAGATTGCAAGATATGTTTACAAAAGAAAAGAAGAAAGAAACTAAATCAAAAGAGAAAACAGAGAAAAGTTAGATTAGAGTGCTAGAAATCAAGAATACAAAGTTAGAATTAGAATTAGAATTGCAACAAAAAGAATTAACAAGAATGTTATACAAGAAAAGAAAAAATTATTGAAAACAGAATTCTAAAGATTAAGTTCAACTATGCAAATGAAAAGAAAAGAAAAGTTATGTTTAGTCTAACTCAATTGATAATCCTTAATGTTATAGCGCAGTCCCCGGCAACGGTGCCAAAAACTTGTTGACGTTCCGCAAGTGTATGGAAATGTCGTAAGTAATAATAAAAGATATCGTATCCACAGGGACTGGAATAACCACTAAAGATTTATCAACGTGAATTAGCTAAACAACTAATCAATTGATTATCAAAAGCTAAATGCAACTATACAAAGGAAAACAAAGAGATGAAAGAATAACAAACAAGAATAAGGGCTTTGATAAAAGGGGTGTTGTAGGAGTTTTGGTTTCTTTGTAAGGTTCTTCAATGTAAATGATCTATCGAATTTTATTTCTCAATTGTCCATCATTTGTAGAAGGTTGTCGGTTCCCTCTTGCAATAGACAACCAGCCTAGGACTGAAATCTATACCTAAACGTGATAAATTAAGAATGAATCTATGTTGTCCTTACATGGGCCTGCCTGTCACGTGCGTCCCTCGGATAATCAACATAGGATTCATCACTCCTCAACCGTATCAAGATATAATATATGAACGCATACAATCTATCCTACCCCCTTGAATTACCTTATTTCACCCTCAAGATCATCCCTCAAACGTCCTTACACGGGCATGTTCCTATCACGAACGTCCCTCAAAAAATTGAATGAGAAACAATCCATACAAGATCCACAAGATATTCAAACACTCAATCAAGCATGGTAATTAGGCACAATCACAACAATCCATACAAGATCAAATTGATACAAACAGGGCAAAATCATAGAAATAGAAAATTGACAAATCCACAAGAGTTTTACATCAAATCATCCTTACAATTACTCCCTCCATCCTAGAACAATGAAATCTACTCCATGAAATGAGGAAAGAAATCTGAAGAGAAGGAAATTACAAGCATTATTGATCCCAAATTCAAGAAAAGGAAGAAAGAAAGCTTATCTATGATGAAGAACCGTCTTTGGATCCAATCCACAATCTTGGAGTCGAAACGTTGAAGATCTCCTCTTGAATCGCTGCAAAATCCCTCCAAGATGAAGAAGAATTGCCCCAAATCTTGATTCCCCCCCCCCCAAAAGGGAGAAGATCCCTCTTCAATTCATGAAGGAGGTCTTATATAGAGGGGAGGTTTGGGCGCCACACGGCCCCGAGGCACGGCCGTGTGAGGTTCACACAGCCAAGGCCACTCTCTTCTCTGCCTACCTTACATTGTCGTGTGTGATACACGGCCGTGTGTGATACACGGCCGTGACATGCTTCTTCCACAACTCCCTTTGCATGGCAGTGTAGATCTACATGGCCTGCACTGCCTCTGCCTCTGGAAACCTTGCACGGCCATGTAGTGCACACGGTCAGGGCCTTCTTGGTCTCTGGAAACCTTGCACGGTCGTGTGGTAAACACGGCCGAGGCTTTCTTGATCTCTGGAAATCTTGCATGGTCGTGTGGTGTACACGGTCTAGCTCCTTTTGGCTTCAAATCTTGGCCCGGCCGTGTGAGGTTCACACGGTCGAGGCCACGTCCTTTTTTGCTGCAACCACACGGCCAAGGATCTCCACACGGCCTAGGCAACCCCCCATGGCAGGGCCGTGTGAGGTTCAGGAACAGCGCCTTCCTCTCTAGCTTCGCTTGCAGATTTGGCCTCGAACATGAATCCTTCACCAAATTTGACCCCTGTATACAAAAACTGCACAAAAACAGATCTCCGAACATAAAGAATAAATATGCTAAAAGGAAAGCTGGAAGTACGAAAATACATAGATAAAGCATGCTCAAAGTATGTGAATGTGCGTCCAAACATGCTTAAAAGTGTATATAATCTACGCACATCATTCCTCTTGGGGACATCATCAACCTAGACCACTAGGACACAGTTTCCTTTTATACTTAACAACACATCATATAAATAATATCATTTCCCAACTTATCGGGCCTATTGATTTAACGAACTAAATCTCACCCTTTGATAAATTAAAGAAATAAATACTAAGTATACGTGTTTGTTATTATATCGGGATTAAGAGTACGCACATCCATAATAACTGAGGTTTTGTTCTTTTATTAAGTCAGTATAAAAAGAACTACCTCAAATGGTCCTGCTCAATACACACATAGTGTACTATTATAATTTTATAGTCAAGATAAACTAATACTAAATTACACTAAAACCACTTCAATGGTTTGTCCCATTCCATCTTGGTTGTGAGCTACTATTTATAATTTATAAGGAACTGATAACATGATCTTCTGTGTGACACCACACACTTTGTTATCTACAATATAAATTAAATGGACAACTACATTTAAACATAAATATAGATATTTGACCAATGTGATTTCTAAATAAATGTTTATACAAAAAGTTAGGCTTTTAGTATACATCCTAACACCTAAGCCCAATGAGCACACCGGAATCAAACAAGATATGTTATGGAATGGTGGTATGATCCAAGGACCTAAGCTCTGTGAGTGCGCTAGAATCAATCAAGATATGTTCTAGGATGGTGGTATGATCCGGGGACCTAAGCCTAGTGAGCGGGACCAGAATAAAGGGGAACTCCGGTCCTAAGTTCGGACTACCCCTACCAACCTAGCGCTAGGGTAGTTGTCTGATCAACAACTTATGTTACGGTACTGCTAAGTGCAACTAGGCCACCACAACTGTATGTTTATAAGTACGCATGCAAGTATGTTCAAGTCATGTTCATGTTCATGTTTATGCCTATGCTTATGTTTATGTTTATATTTATGTTGTGTTTAAGTTTATGTTTATGTTTATGTTTATGTTTATATTTATATTTATGTTGTGTTTATGGTTATGATTGTATTATGTTCATGTTATGTTTATATTTACGTTTATGTTTAGGTCTATGTTTTGTTCATGTTATGTTTATGCCTATGCCTATGGACATGCTCGTGATCAAGTCTATCATTATGTTTAGTTCATCTACCATGCTTACCCGAGCAATCTTTTGCTCCCAGCAATATTTTGCTCTAGCTTCTCATCCCTCAGAAACATCGCATGCTCCCTTCTCGTCCGCCGATGTACTTTTCCACAACACCTCATCCCTCAAATGCACCGAGCCCATCAGCTCTCTCCCGTGTCATCCTTCTCGCTAGTTGCGTCTTTTGCCCGACTTCCTATGCTCCTAAGCTCCTGCACACTTAGACACGGGGTCAAACACAATAGGTCCTAACTTAACTTGTTTGATCACATCAAAATAACCTTAAAGTTCCAACAAGAAGGATAAATCCGCATAGAACACGGATGGAATTAGGGGTGATTTGACAAAGAGGAATGTGGAAGTATCGGCTCACTTCCGAGAAAAATGGGTGAATAGGAAAGTGGAGGTCGGTTCTAATTTGTTCTTTAAAGAAGGTCACATATCCCTGCGGTGGTCGAGAGAGTCTGTGAATCTCCGAAGGGATAACGATGTGCATAGTAGAGGATACTTCATAGTTGACACGAAGATCGTCTAGGTTTATTCCACAAAAAGTTGACACGGAAGAATCTATAGCGGGAAAGAGGAAGAAGGGAAGTCAAAAGCGCTAAGGAAAGAAGAAAAGGGGCAGAGGATGCTAGCTAAGCACGGAGAAGTCTGAAGGGGATATCAAATGGATTATTTATAGTTGTCAGGAGAGACGCCAGAAGAAACACCTCAGTATCCGCACCAATCCAGTGATCTGCAAACGAGGTAATTGGTGTCAGCTGCAAGTGCGCAAGTGATATTGGTCGTTGGATCTTCCTCGAGCATCATGAAAAAGGGTTTTATCAGAAAAGATTTGCTCAAGGGACACGTGGTAAAAAGGTATGATAAGCCTTTGTGATGACAAAGACAAGTGATACGACAATAGTTCTCGCTCGGGCATATGAGAAGACCCTGAAATTACAGTGGTCCATGATAGGTCGAGAAATTATTTCCTATAACCCAATTGGGATGATAGAGTGGCCTGAAAGGGTTAACTCCTGATCAAGCATAATAGCCCTTCCTGATACCTGCTCTGGTGATAAGATCGATCAGGGTTCTCTTCCCAATCTGGTGAATAGCACCCTCTAATACCCGAGCAGGTGATAAACCAACCAGGCCTCCAGGACGGGATTGAACACTTAACTAGAAATGCCTAAAGGACTTATATGAGCCCATTGGATGTGTGGATACCACATAACACACCGACGGCATGTCTGTTCACACAACACTTATAGAGCATCAAAAGGCACAGTGTATATAAAGGCGTGATTCATCAACACTTACATAATACCTTAAGGATAAAGTTAGAGGGTACTTAAAGCCTTACATTAAGCAGAGTGATTACCATACTGTTGGAACCCCAAGGTTGTTTTGGTGTGATCAAGAAGTTAAGTTAGGTCCTGTGTGTTTTTAACCTTGTGTCTAAGTGTGTAGGAGCTTAGGAGCACGGGTAGTCGAGCGGAAGACGCAGCTAGTGAGAAGGACGGTAGTCCGAGGGACGAGATGCTGCAGAAGAGTACACCGACGGACGAGAAGGAAGCGTGCGGTGGTTCCGAGGGACGAAAGCCGGAGCGGAAGATTGCTCGGGGAGCAAGAGACGCAGCTAGTGAGAAGGATGGCACGTGGTGCGTCCGAGGGATGAAGACTACGGATGAGTACGCCGGCGGACAAGAAAGAAACACGCGGTGATTCCGAGGGATGAGAAGCCGGAGGGAAGCCCGCTCGAGAAGATCGGAAGTTGGGTTCGGGTGAGCCCTTTTCCGGATGGCAGAGATCACCAAAGCGAGGGAACCGGAGTTGAAGACCCGGACCGAGGCGAAAAAAGTCAACCGGAATTGACTTAGGGTCCGGGGCGCCCGAAACTGTCCGAGGCGCCCGGACCAGCCCGGGGTGCCCGGAACCCTTCCGGGTGCCCGGAACCCTTCCGGGCACCCGGAGATTGACTTTTGACCAGTATCGAGATTTGGCTCGATCTGATCATTGGGGGATAAAGTTTATACCCCCCCAGGGCGCTCGGAAGGGTTCCGAGCACCCGGAGATTGACTTTTGACCAGTATCGAGATTTGACTCGATCTGATCGTTAGGGGATAAAGTTTATCCCCCCGCCCCCCGGGGCACCCGGAACCCTTCGGAACACTCCGATCAAGGCCAAAAATATAGCCTTGGTCCAGAAGCTTTTCAACAATCACGAGCATTTCATTTCCAAACACTTGTACGCTTTAGTTGTAGTTAAGCTTCTATTTCTGCACTTCAACGTTGTAAGAGGCTTCTCCGCCTGAAGGAGATTTTAGCGCTTAATCTTCCTTGGATTAACAACCACATCGATTGTAACCAAGTAAATATCTTGTGCGCCATCTTTTTATGTTTTTAATTAACTGCTTAATTTTATTCATGCAAGTGTTAGCTTAAAGCGATCGAGGAAGGGTTGTTTCATTTTTATCTTGCAGGATATCCAACAACCCCCCTTCTAGCCATCCCAACGGTCCTACAAGTGGTATCAGAGCCGAGACACCTCAAAAGGACTAACCACCGTCTGAAGCAACAAAATGATGGCCGGAGCTAGCGACTACCCACCTGCATTCGAGGGGGAGTTTTCCGTCTGGAAACAAAAAATGGAGGTATACCTTAACTCAGACTTTGGTATTTCTTTCATAATGAAATTTGGTTATGAAGAACCTAAGAAAGTGTACGGAGAAGAAATCGATAAACGTCTCTGGACTCACAAGAAACGTGAGGAGTTTATGGCAAACGCGCGAGCTAAATTTCAAATTCTAACTGTAATACCAAAGATCTCGACAGAATCGGAGAATACAAGAATGTAAAAGAACTTTGGAAAAAGTTCTTGAAGATCTATGAAGAACCAGCTGAAGCCGAATCCGATTCCTTGATGGACATCGAGCTGCCGACAGAACAGCCCGAGAATGAGGAAATTGTCGAGATAGTCGATCTCCATCCCGAGGACACAGAAAGCTCATCCCAGGTGAGCATCAATGAAGGGGGAGAGATATTGGAAGAAAGTAACTCAACAGGGGGAGAATCAACCACTGACAAGGTAAGTCAGGTATGGTCTCCACTTTCCGAGCAATTGGATAAATTTATTGAAAAATTGCCTGAAGATTTTTTTTGAATCAGAAATTGAATCTTCAGAAAAGTTTTTTAGATTAAGAAATCTATTATTAATAGACTCTTGCAAATTAGAATTTTTGTTAAAAAATTACTGCAAACTACAAAATATTTTTTCAAACGAATCTTGCACATTGCCGAAAGAATTTTTTAAATCATCGGAAAAAAATTTCGGATTAAAAAATCTTTTGTCAAACGAATCTTGCAAAACACAAAAATTGCCGAAAGAATTTTTACCTATTATTTTGTTGAAAGAATGTTGCCAAATAAAAGTATTGCCAAAAGATTCTTGCAAGTTACAAAATACTTTGTCAAACGAATCTTGCAAACTTGAAACATGTTTGAAAGATCTTTTACCAAATATTTTGTCAAAAGAATTTTCTGCATGTTTAATATTATTTACCTTAAATCTGAAAAATTATGATTTAAGAAATTATGATAAACTAAAATGGAAATTTAGATATCATGATTATGTTAAAGAAATGACAATAACTTGAGAACGATTTTTTTAAAAAAAAATCCTAAGTTAAAAGTTTTTTTTGGAGTTAGAAATTTCTGCATAAATTTCTTTTTTTCTTCAAAAAATCTTTATAAAAACTTAGAAATGTTCTCTGATATTTGTGACTTCAAAAAATTCTAAAACTTTTTAAAGATAAAATTTTCAAAACTTTCTAAGTCTTTAACCCTTAGATTTTTTCTTGACATCCCAATTTTTTTTATTTGATCAAAGGGGGAGAAGAAAGAGTATAAGTCTAGGGGGAGGTAGAAAATTAAAAATCAAAATTTTTTTGAAATTTAATGTTTTCTATCTTGTTGCAAATTATTGCAATAAATTGTTTTATTCTATGTCTATTTTTTACCCTAGCTTAACTTGGGTTGATCACATTAAAAAGGGGAAGATTGTTGTAACCCCAATGTTATTTTGGTGTGATCAACAAGTTAAGTTAGGTGCTGCGTATTTTTAACCTTGTGTCTAAGTGTGCAGGAGCTTAGGAGCATAGGTAGTCGAGTGGAAGACGCAGCTAGCGAGAAGGACGGCAGTCCGAGGGATGAGGTGCTGCAGAAGAGTACACCGGCGGACGAGAAGGAAGCGTGCGGTGGTTCCGAGGGACGAAAGGCGGAGTGAAAGATTGCTCGGGGAGCAAGAGATGCAGCTAGCGAGAAGGACGGCACGCGGTGTTGAGTACGTCGGCGGACGAGAAGGAAACACGCTGCGATTTCGAGGGACGAGAAGCCGGAGGGAAGCCAGCTCGAGAAGATCAGAAGTTGGGTTCGGGTGAGCCCTTTTCCGGATGGCAGAGATCACCCAAGCGAGGGAACCGGAGTTGAAGACCCGGACCGAGGTGAAAAAAGTCAACCGGAGTTGACTTAGGGTCTGGGGCGCCCGGAACTGTCCGGGGCGCCCGAACCAGCCCGGGGCATCCAAACCAGCCTGGGGCGCCCGGAACCCTTCCGGGGCCCCGGAGATTGACTTTTAACCAGTATCGAGATTTGACTCGATCTGATCGTTGGAGGATAAAGTTTATCCCCCCAGGGCGCCCGGAACCCTTCGGGGCGCCCCGACCATGGCTATAAATATAGCCTTGGTCCAGAAGCTTTTCGACAATCACGAGCATTTCATTTCCAAACACTTGTACGCTTTAGTTGTAGTTAAGCTTCTGTTTCTGCACTTCAACGTTGTAAGAGGCTTCTCTGCCTGAAGGAGATTTTAGCGCTTAATCTTCCTTGGATTAACAACCACATCGATTGTAACCAAGTAAATTTCTTGTGCGTCGTCTTTTTATGTTTTTAATTTACTGCTTAATTTTCATGCAAGTGTTAGCTTAAAGCGATCGAGGAAGGGTTGTTTCATTTTTATCTTGCAGGATATCCAACAACCCCCCTTCTAGCCAGCCCAATGGTCCTACAAGTGGTATCACAGCCGAGACACCTCAAAAGGACTAACCACCGTCTGAAGCAACAAAATGATGGTCGGAGCTAGCGACTACCCACCTGCATTCGAGGGGGAGTTTTCCGTCTGGAAACAATAAATGGAGGTATACCTTAACTCAGACTTTGGTATTTCTTTCATAATGAAATTTGGTTATGAAGAACCGAAGAACGTGTACGGAGAAGAAATCGATAAACGTCTCTGGACTCACTAGCAACGTGAGGAGTTTATGGCAAACGCGCGAGCTAAATTTCACATTCTAACCGTAATACTAAAGATCTCGACAGAATCGGAGAATACAAGAACGCAAAAGAACTTTGGGAAAAGTTCTTGAAGATCTATGAAGAACCAGCTGAAGCCGAATCCGATTCCTTGATGGACATCGAGCTGCCGACAGAACAGCCCGAGATTGAGGAAACTGTCGAGATAGTCGATCTCCATCCCGAGGACACAGAAAGCTCATCCCAGGTGAGCATCAATGAAGGGGGAGAGATATTGGAAGAAAGCAACTCAACAGGGGGAGAATCAACCACTGACAAGGTAAGTCAGGTATGGTCTCCACTTTCCGAGCAATTGGATAGATTTATTGAAAAATTGCTTGAAGATTTTTTTGAATCAGAAATTGAATCTTCGGAAAAGTTTTTTAGATTAAGAAATCTATTATTAATAGACTCTTGCAAATTAGAATTTTTGTTAAAAAATTCCTACAAACTACAAAATATTTTTTCAAACGAATCTTGCACATTGCCGAAAGAATTTTTTTATATCATCAGAAAAAAATTTCGGATTAAAAAATCTTTTGTCAAACGAATCTTGCAAAACACAAAAATTGCCGAAAGAATTTTTACCTATTATTTTGTTGAAAGAATGTTGCCAAATAAAAGTATTGCCAAAAGAGTCTTGCAAGTTACAAAATACTTTGTCAAACGAATCTTGCAAACTTGAAACATGTTTGAAAGATCTTTTACCAAATATTTTGTCAAAAGAATTTTTTGCATGTTTAATTTTATTTACCTTAAATCTGAAAAATTATGATTTAAGAAATTATGATAAACTAAAATGGAAATTTAGATATCATGATTATGTTAAAGAAACGACAATAACTTGAGAACGATTTTATTAAAAAAAAATCCTAAGTTAAAAGTTTTTTTTGGAGTTAGAAATTTCTGCATAAATTTCTTTTTATCTTCAAAAAATCTTTATAAAAACTTAGAAATGTTCTCTGATATTTGTGACTTCAAAAAATTCTAAAGTTTTTTAAAGATAAAATTTTCAAAACTTTCTAAGTCTTTAACCCTTAGATTTTTTCTTGACATCCCAATTTTTTTTATTTGATCAAAGGGGGAGAAGAAAGAGTATAAGTCTAGGGGGAGGTAGAAAATTAAAAATCATAATTTTTTTGAAATTTAATGTTTTCTATCTTGTTGCAAATTATTGCAATAAATTGTTTTATTCTATGTCTATTTTTTACCCTAGCTTAACTTGGGTTGATCACATTAAAAAGGGGAAGATTGTTGGAACCCTAATGTTATTTTGGTGTGATCAACAAGTTAAGTTAGGTCCTGCGTGTTTTTAACCTTGTGTCTAAGTGTGCAGGAGCTTAGGAGCATAGGTAGTCGAGTGGAAGACGCGGCTAGAGAGAAGGACGGCAGTCCGAGGGATGAGGTGCTGCGGAAGAGTACACCGGCGGACGAGAAGGAAGCGTGCGGTGGTTCCGAGGAACGAAAGGCGGAGCGAAAGATTGCTCGGGGAGCAAGAGATGCAGCTAGCGAGAAGGACGGCACGCGGTGTTGAGTACGTCGGCGGACGAGAAGGAAACACGCTGCGATTTCGAGGGACGAGAAGCCAGAGGGAAGCCCGCTCGAGAAGATCAGAAGTTGGGTTCGGGTGAGCCATTTTCCGGATGGCAGAGATCACCCAAGCGAGGGAACCGGAGTTGAAGACCCGGACCGAGGTGAAAAAAGTCATCCGGAGTTGACTTAGGGTCTGGGGCGCCCGCAACTGTCCGGGGCACCCGGACCAGCCCGGGGCATCCAAACCAGCCTGGGGCGCCCGGAACCCTTCCGGGGGCCCGGAGATTGACTTTTAACTAGTATCGAGATTTGACTCGATCTGATCGTTGGAGGATAAAGTTTATCCCCCCAGGGCACCCGGAACCCTTCGGGGCGCCCTGACCATGGCTATAAATATAGCCTTGGTCTAGAAGCTTTTCGACAATCACGAGCATTTCATTTCCAAACACTTGTACGCTTTAGTTGTAGTTAATCTTCTGTTTCTGCACTTCAACGTTGTAAGAGGCTTCTCCGCCTGAAGGAGATTTTAGCGCTTAATCTTCCTTGGATTAACAACCACATCGATTGTAACCAAGTAAATATCTTGTGCGTCGTCTTTTTATGTTTTAAATTTACTGCTTAATTTTATTCATGCAAGTGTTAGCTTAAAGCGATCAAGGAAGGGTTGTTTCATTTTTATCTTGCAGGATATCCAACAACCCCCCTTCTAGCCAGCCCAACGGTCCTACAAGTGGTATCAAAGTCGAGACACCTCAAAAGGACTAACCACCGTCTAAAGCAACAAAATGATGGTCGGAGCTAGCGACTACCCACCTGCATTCGAGGGGGAGTTTTCCGTCTGGAAACAATAAATGGAGGTATACCTTAACTCAGACTTTGGTATTTCTTTCATAATGAAATTTGGTTATGAAGAACCGAAGAACGTGTACGGAGAAGAAATCGATAAACGTCTCTGGACTCACAAGCAACGTGAGGAGTTTATGGCAAACGCGCGAGCTAAATTTCACATTCTAACCGTAATACCAAAGATCTCGACAGAATCGGAGAATACAAGAACGCAAAAGAACTTTGGGAAATGTTCTTGAAGATCTATGAAGAACCAGCTGAAGCCGAATCCGATTCCTTGATGGACATCGAGCTGCCGACAGAACAGCCCGAGAATGAGGAAACTGTCGAGATAGTCGATCTCCATCCCGAGGACACAGAAAGCTCATCCCAGGTGAGCATCAATGAAGGGGGAGAGATATTGGAAGAAAGCAACTCAACAGGGGGAGAATCAACCACTGACAAGGTAAGTCAGGTATGGTCTCCACTTTCCGAGCAATTGGATAGATTTATTGAAAAATTGCCTGAAGATTTTTTTGAATCAGAAATTGAATCTTCGGAAAAGTTTTTTAGATTAAGAAATCTATTATTAATAGACTCTTGCAAATTAGAATTTTTGTTAAAAAATTCCTGCAAACTACAAAATATTTTTTCAAACGAATCTTGCACATTGCCGAAAGAATTTTTTATATCATCAGAAAAAAATTTCGGATTAAAAAATCTTTTGTCAAACGAATCTTGCAAAACACAAAAATTGCTGAAAGAATTTTTACCTATTATTTTGTTGAAAGAATGTTGCCAAATAAAAGTATTGCCAAAAGAGTCTTGCAAGTTACAAAATACTTTGTCAAACGAATCTTGCAAACTTGAAACATGTTTGAAAGATCTTTTACCAAATATTTTGTCAAAAGAATTTTTTGCATGTTTAATATTATTTACCTTAAATCTGAAAAATTATGATTTAAGAAATTATGATAAACTAAAATGGAAATTTAGATATCATGATTATGTTAAAGAAACGACAATAACTTGAGAACGATTTTTTTAAAAAAAAAATCCTAAGTTAAAAGTTTTTTTTGGAGTTAGAAATTTCTGCATAAATTTCTTTTTATCTTCAAAAAATCTTTATAAAAACTTAGAAATGTTCTCTGATATTTGTGACTTCAAAAAATTCTAAAGTTTTTTAAAGATAAAATTTTCAAAACTTTCTAAGTCTTTAACCCTTAGATTTTTTCTTGACATCCCAATTTTTTTTATTTGATCAAAGGGGGAGAAGAAAGAGTATAAGTCTAGGGGGAGGTAGAAAATTAAAAATCAGAATTTTTTTGAAATTTAATGTTTTCCATCTTGTTGCAAATTATTGCAATAAATTGTTTTATTCTATGTCTATTTTTTACCCTAGCTTAACTTGGGTTGATCACATTAAAAAGGGGAAGATTGTTGGAACCCTAATGTTATTTTGGTGTGATCAACAAGTTAAGTTAGGTCCTGCGTGTTTTTAACCTTGTGTCTAAGTGTGCAGGAGCTTAGGAGCATAGGTAGTCGAGTGGAAGACGCGGCTAGAGAGAAGGACGGCAGTCCGAGGGATGAGGTGCTGCGGAAGAGTACACCGGCGGACGAGAAGGAAGCGTGCGGTGGTTCCGAGGGACGAAAGGCGGAGCGAAAGATTGCTCGGGGAGCAAGAGATGCAGCTAGCGAGAAGGACGGCACGCGGTGTTAAGTACGTCGGCGGACGAGAAGGAAACACGCTGCGATTTCGAGGGACGAGAAGCCAGAGAGAAGCCCGCTCGAGAAGATCAGAAGTTGGGTTCGGGTGAGCCATTTTCCGGATGGCAGAGATCACCCAAGCGAGGGAACCGGAGTTGAAGACCCGGACCGAGGTGAAAAAAGTCAACCGGTGTTGACTTAGGGTCTGGGGCGCCCGTAATTGTCCGGGGCACCCGGACCAGCCCGGGGCATCCAAACCAGCCTGGGCCGCCCGGAACCCTTCCTGGGGCCCGGAGATTGACATTTAACCAGTATCGAGATTTGACTCGATCTGATCGTTGGAGGATAAAGTTTATCCCCCCAGGGCGCCCGGAACCCTTCGGGGCGCCCCGACCATGGCTATAAATATAGCCTTGGTCCAGAAGCTTTTCGACAATCACGAGCATTTCATTTCCAAACACTTGTACGCTTTAGTTGTAGTTAAGCTTCTGTTTCTGCACTTCAACGTTGTAAGAGGCTTCTCCGCCTGAAGGAGATTTTAGCGCTTAATCTTCCTTGGATTAACAACCACATCGATTGTAACCAAGTAAATATCTTGTGCGTCGTCTTTTTGTGTTTTTAATTTACTGCTTAATTTTCATGCAAGTGTTAGCTTAAAGCGATCGAGGAAGGGTTGTTTCATTTTTATCTTGTAGGATATCCAACAACCCCCCTTCTTGCCAGCCCAATGGTCCTACAAGTGGTATCACAGCCGAGACACCTCAAAAGGACTAACCACCGTCTGAAGCAACAAAATGATGGTCGGAGCTAGCGACTACCCACCTGCATTCGAGGGGGAGTTTTCCGTCTGGAAACAATAAATGGAGGTATACCTTAACTCAGACTTTGGTATTTCTTTCATAATGAAATTTGGTTATGAAGAACCGAAGAACGTGTACGGAGAAGAAATCAATAAACGTCTCTGGACTCACAAGCAACGTGAGGAGTTTATGGCAAACGCGCGAGCTAAATTTCACATTCTAACCGTAATACCAAAGATCTCGATAGAATCGGAGAATACAAGAACGCAAAAGAACTTTGGGAAAAGTTCTTAAAGATCTATGAAGAACCAGCTGAAGCCGAATCTGATTCATTGATGGACATCGAGCTGCCGACAGAACAGCCCGAGAATGAGGAAACTGTCGAGATAGTCGATCTCCATCCCGAGGACACAGAAAGCTCATCCCAGGTGAGCATCAATGAAGGGGGAGAGATATTGGAAGAAAGCAACTCAACAGGGGGAGAATCAACCACTGACAAGGTAAGTCAGGTATGGTCTCCACTTTCCGAGCAATTGGATAAATTTATTGAAAAATTGCCTGAAGATTTTTTTGAATCAGAAATTGAATCTTCGGAAAAGTTTTTTAGATTAAGAAATCTATTATTAATAGACTCTTGCAAATTAGAATTTTTGTTAAAAAATTCCTGCAAACTACAAAATATTTTTTCAAACGAATCTTGCACATTGCCGAAAGAATTTTTTATATCATCGGAAAAAAATTTCGGATTAAAAAATCTTTTGTCAAACGAATCTTGCAAAACACAAAAATTACCGAAAGAATTTTTACCTATTATTTTGTTGAAAGAATGTTGCCAAATAAAAGTATTGCCAAAAGAGTCTTGCAAGTTACAAAATACTTTGTCAAACGAATCTTGCAAACTTGAAACATGTTTGAAAGATCTTTTACCAAATATTTTGTCAAAAGAATTTTCTGCATGTTTAATATTATTTACCTTAAATCTGAAAAATTATGATTTAAGAAATTATGATAAAATAAAATGGAAATTTAGATATCATGATTATGTTAAAGAAACGACAATAACTTGAGAACGATTTTTTTAAAAAAAAATCCTAAGTTAAAAGCTTTTTTTGGAGTTAGAAATTTCTGCATAAATTTCTTTTTATCTTCAAAAAATCTTTATAAAAACTTAGAAATGTTCTCTGATATTTGTGACTTCAAAAAATTCTAAAGTTTTTTAAAGATAAAATTTTCAAAACTTTCTAAGTCTTTAACCCTTAGATTTTTTCTTGACATCCCAATTTTTTTTATTTGATCAAAGGGGGAGAAGAAAGAGTATAAGTCTAGGGGGAGGTAGAAAATTAAAAATCAGAATTTTTTTGAAATTTAATGTTTTCTATCTTGTTGCAAATTATTGCAATAAATTGTTTTATTCTATGTCTATTTTTTACCCTAGCTTAACTTGGGTTGATCACATTAAAAAGGGGAAGATTGTTGGAACCCTAATGTTATTTTGGTGTGATCAACAAGTTAAGTTAGGTCCTGCGTGTTTTTAACCTTGTGTCTAAGTGTGCAGGAGCTTAAGAGCATAGGTAGTCGAGTGGAAGACGCAGCTAGTGAGAAGGACGGCAGTCCGAGGGATAAGGTGCTGCGAAAGAGTACACTGGCGGACGAGAAGGAAGCGTGCGGTGGTTCCGAGGGACGAAAGGCGGAGCGAAAGATTGCTCGGGGAGCAAGAGATGCAGCTAGCGAGAAGGACGGCACGCGGTGTTGAGTACGTCGGCGGACGAGAAGGAAACACGCTGCGATTTCGAGGGACGAGAAGCCAGAGGGAAGCCCGCTCGAGAAGATCAGAAGTTGGGTTCGAGTGAGCCCTTTTCCGGATGGCAGAGATCACCCAAGCGAGGGAACCGGAGTTGAAGACCCGGACCGAGGTGAAAAAAGTCAACCGGAGTTGACTTAGGGTCTGGGGCGCCCGGAACTGTCCGGGGCGCCCGGACCAACCCGGGGCGTCCAGACCAGCCTGGGGCGCCCGGAACCCTTCCGGGGGCCCGGAGATTGACTTTTAACCAGTATCGAGATTTGACTAGATCTGATCGTTGGAGGATAAAGTTTATCCCCCCAGGGCGCCCGGAACCCATCAGGGCGCCCCGACCAAGGCTATAAATATAGCCTTGGTCCAGAAGCTTTTCAACAATCACGAGCATTTTATTTCCAAACACTTGTAGTCTTTAGTTGTAGTTAAGCTTCTGTTTCTGCACTTCAACGTTGTAAGCGGCTTCTCCGCCTGAAGGAGATTTTAGCGCTTAATCTTCCTTGGATTAACAATCACATCGGTTGTAACCAAGTAAATATCTTGTGCCTCATCTTTTTATGTTTTTAATTTACTGCTTAATTTTATTCATGCAAGTGTTAGCTTAAAGCGTTCGAGGAAGGGTTGTTTCATTTTTATCTTGCAGGATATCCAACAACCCCCCTTCTTGTCGGCCCAATGGTCCTACACATACAAGTTATTTAAAAGTCGGGAAAGCACTTTCAGGAAGCTCACCGAGAAGGCGAGCCCGATCCAAGAAGTCCTCAGGAGGGGTAGACTGGAGAAATCCTTCCCCTTGTAGTTGCACCTGAGCTCCCTCACCACCGTAGCATAGCATGTCATTTATAAGGGTGCCAACCTTGGTCCCAAATGTTGTGGAGGTGAGAAAGGTGGTCTTATGTGCCGCAAGGTGGGCATCTTCCCCCGCCTTGTACTCTTGCAGCTCACCCTTGGCCTTGGCAGCGTCATCCTATGCCCCGACCAACTATTGGCGAGCGACTCCAATCTCCGCCCAAGCCACAGACAGCTCCTCCTATACGGACTTCAGATCGGCCTGAGCTGCATCCACCTACTTTTGGAGGGCAGTTTCCTGGTCAAGGCCAGCAGACAGCTCAGCCGCTTTAGCTGCCAAATCCGCTCGCAGGGACGCTTGGGCCTTCTGGAGGTCTTGCACTTGGGAAGAGAGGTTGGCAACCTCTGCTTCCTTAGCCTCCAGGTCAGCTACGATTTGCACCCGTCTCGCGCTGTCTGATTTGAGCTTGGACTCGTTGGTCCTCAAGGTGGCTTCCAAGCATTTCACCTTCTTAGACTCGGCATGAGCCAGGTCTCGGGCGGTCTGAGTTTGGTCTTCCACCGTCTACAGGTGGGCTTGCACCTGGCTCTCCAGGGTCGTCAAGTCAAAAACATGCCCTATGGTTGAAGAAGACGCCATCCCCTGAATTTGAGCCTTTAAAGACCTGTTCTCCCTAAGGAGACTAGCTAAGTACTGGTATAAGCTCATCCCAATGAGCTAGGTCTGCAAAAGTACAAGCGAAGTCAGCAGTGCTATAAGATTATAAAGAGGGAGCCAATTAAAATTTACTGAGGTCAGATGTTGGGAGAATTGATTGACCAAGTCTAATTGGGGGTAGTCCAGAATTAGATTGGCCATGCTTGTCCAGCAATCGACCAAGGCACTATGTAGCTACACCTGACCGCAGGGGGAGGAAGTGCTAGGAGAAGGGGTCGGACCCACCTCTTGGAGGGATGGTAGTTGAAAAGAAGAGGCGAAGGTGAGTCATCCTTTAGGGCACTCATTAGGATGAGAAGAAGAAGCAGGGGCCAAGGACGATTGCTGGCTGGTGGCCCGAAGAGCGGGGGACACAGAAGGTCCGGCCTAGCCTTTTGCTCGGGAGGTTGTCTGCTCCTGAGCCAGGGCAAGAGTAGGAGAAGAGATTGCAGCCTCGGACAGGGTCGGAGTTCTTGTCCAAGCAGGAGTTTGTGTCTTGGATGACGCCCAGGAAATGGGCTGAAGGTGTTGGAATTTCATTCTGTTTAAATTTCCCTGTACACAAAAAAATGTACAAGAACAAAACTTTTCCTAGCAACCCGCATGTTTGATCAAACATGTATTTGATCAATCAAGCAAGTTCTTGAATGATCAAAGCATACCTTGATCAAAGTACAAGATCGCTGGCCTCTTGTGTTGGTATTCAAAATCGATACATAGAAACTAAAACCAATTGCGCAGCGGAATTAAAGAACTAGTTGTACCTTTTCTTTGTAACTAAAGACCTCTTGATCTTCTGATGTATCCCTCTTCTTTTCTTGGACGTCGTTTGGGTGACGATCTACCAAGACAACACCACCCTCCTTCTCTTCTCGGTTTCCAAACCACCGGCTACAAAAGGAGGCTCTAGGATGGGCCACCTTCTAATCTTCTTCCTCTTCTTCCTCTTCTTCAAGCTGCCGGCCACCAATGGATTGCTAAGAAGGAGCGCCAGCCCTAGCTAGGAGAGGAAAGGGGGGTGGGGGCAGCCCTTGCAAGGTGAGGAAGAGGCAACCCTAGCAAGGTGAGGAGGGGCGCCGGCCCTAGCAAGGGAAGAGGGGCGCCGGCCCTAGCAAGGGAAGAGGGGTGCCGGCCACAAGGAGAGAAGAGGATTGTGGAGAATTAGAAAATTAGGTTTTAGAAGTCACCACCTACTCCTTTTTATAGGTTTATCGTCGGTTACAAAGAAAGAAAAATAATAGAATTCTTTTTAGAAAAAATCTTTCTTTCTATAACCGAATTCTGTTTTAAAAAAATCTCTCTTTCTATAACCAAGTTAAATCAAACCAAGTTAAGTTAAACCAAACCAAGTTAAGTTAAACTAAACCAAGTTAAACCAAACCCAGTTAAGGATGGGTAAATGCGAGGCTTTATATAGAGGCTACAACAGGGACCTAGAGGATGAATTGGTTAAGGCCTCCTGATGGGCTTGGGCTTCCTTTGTTCGAATCGAACACCCAACCCAAGTCCATCAATAATAATCCATACCACTAAAGGGTTATTATTGAACTACCGCACAAATCTCATATTACAATATGGGCTCCTTCTTATCATAAGTGTGTTAATCTCCCTGTGTTTAAGATATCGTATGTCTATTAATTAATTGAGTTACTGACAACCCAATTAATTAACATCTGATTCCAAGAATAGTACCACTCAACTTTATTATCATGTCGGACTAAGTCCACCTACAGGGTTTATATGATAATCCTTATAAGCTCCTCAAGGAGACATCATCAGCCTAAATAATTAGGACACAGATTCCTTCTATAATCAACAACACACCATATAAATAGTATTATCTACCAACTCATCAGACATATTGATTTAATGAATAAATCTCACACATTGATAAGTTAAAGAAATAAATACTAAGTATATGTGCTTGTTATTATATAGAAATTAAGAGGGTACACATTCATAATAATAGAGGTTCTGTTCTTTTATGTAGTTAGTATAAATCGAACAACCTCAAACGGTCCTGCTCAATACACACAGTGTACTAGTGTAATTTTATAGTCAAGACAGACTAATATCAAATTACACTAAAATCGTGTTAGTTAGAGCCCTAGAGCCAATCATTTGATGATTGTATTATGGACTTATTGTATCATATTCTTATATAAATAAAGGCATTTGTTTTGGTTATTATACTTACTTGTATTGGTGCCAAATAAACTAAGTATAATAGCGTCCTTGAGTAGAAGGTTCTTACCTATATCAATTGTGTAGAAGGTTCTTACCTATATCAATTGATTGGTTGAATCGATAGTGAGATGATATAGGGAACACTACTCTTAATCATTCCTAGTCGAGTATTAACATTCAGGGATAATGTTAATGCGACGAGACTAGCATGTTGGTCAACTCGATGACTTGATCTCACAAGTCATGGATATAGAGATATCAAGTTGACACATGGGTATGCATTAGAGAATGTATACTGAATGACCCGCCATGAGAAAGTATCATGGATCGTTATATGAGTGTCATATACTTTCTCATGTGACTATTAGTATGACTATCAGTCCTTGGACCTGAAGTCACCATGGTTCCCTACATAAGGAGTTACATACTTTGGTTTCGTCAAACGTCATCCGTAACTAGGTGGACTATAAAGGCGATTACTGGGTATGTAACAAATTATGCGAAGGGATGTGAGTGATGTAGATGGGATCTATCCCTCCTATATGACGGGAGTGACATCATTATTCTTGATAGAGTGAGACCACTAAGTGCATGGCCATGCCCAAATGAGTCAATATGAGATGTTGAGCTCATTTGATTGAGTGAGTCTACTTGGGATTCAAGATTTAGATTGATTAGAGGATGACACGGTCTATGCCTCATATTGATCAATCTAGATGTCAAGGATAGAAGGACACTTGTCATATATTGTGAGGGGTCACAATTAGTAGTCACAAGGTGATGTTGGATCTTAACATTCTTGTAACTTGGGTAGTAATGATGTGTTGCTAGATACCGCTCATTACTTATGCTTCTAAATGGGTTTAGGAGCATTGTCAACGTTACAAGAACTTATAGGGTCACACACAAAGGGCAATTAGATGGAGATTAGGTTCATATGATGAACCAAGAGGATTAGGTTTATGTCATGAACCAAATTGGATTAAGAGTAATCCAAAGTAAACTAATTGAGTTGGACTCAATTTGGTTCATGTGTTAAATGAGTCTAATTTAGACTTAGACTCATTGAGCCAATTTAATTCAATGAATAGAGATTTATTAAATTAAAATTGACTTGAACCAATGGTTAGATTTGATCAACCATGGGAGAGAAGTGGTCAAGTTTGACTTGACTTGAGAGGAAGATGAAAGGTCAAGTTTGACTTGACCATTGCCACCTCATTTGTGAGTTGGCATTAAGTGGGCTAATGATGATGTGTCACATCATCAAGGTTAGCACATGTGTGTGCCACCTCATGAGAGAGATCAAGAGTTGTGACTCTTGAAATCCCATGGAGGTTTATAAGCCTCAAAAAGGTGGTCGGCCACTCAATTCACAAGTGTGAGTTTCATTTGGTTTTGGTAACCTCCTTCTTCTTCCTCTCTACCTTTCTTCTCTCCCTCTCCTCCACCATTGCTGATCCTCTAAGGTTGCTAGCACATCTTTAGAGGTTCTCTCCATAGATTTGTTCGTGTGGATACACATAGAGGGTTGTACACTTGACAACCTTGAGATCCGGCGAACCTTGGACGAGCGGGATTTACGAAGGGCATCGCATCAAGGGTAAACTCTTTTCTTTATAGATCTAGTGTAGATCTAGGTTAGAGAAACTCGTACACATAGAAAATTTTTTGTTTTATAACTTTGCACGGATCCGGTGGCATGGGATTCGGAGTTTCCGCAACGCAAATAGCTGATTTTGTGGCCCGAAAAACCCAATAGTATCTGAGCCACGTGCGAAGCGTGTACGAGTTTCATTTATATTTTTATGAAAAATATCAGTTTTGTAACTTTCTGTAAATTTATGATTTTTATGTATTTTATGGGTATTTTTCTCGTAAAAACGAAGCAACAAGTGTTTGAACACTTGTAGGCTTCGACTACCTAGAAACACCGTCCGAATCGGCAAGGTCTCGCCCAATACATTTTGGGACAGCGACTTAAGGCGCTGTAGGATCGCTTAGGAATACTTGCAACGGTTATATCGCAAGTAGGGGTGCTGCCCCTAACCCCGCAAGGGGCTTCGTTCTGCGATTGCGCCCGAAAATCGCTAATTGGGACCGCCGGGAAGTTACGACTCATAAAATCGTAAAAATATTTTAAAAATTACAAAAATTTATGGAAATCACATAATTTAGAATTATGTATCATTTTTTGATGGTCATGGCCCAAAGAACCCAATTTGATTGGAAATATGTGTTGTAATTCATAATATGGCATGCGCGCCATTTTGTGTGCTTGTGCGTGTTGTACTTGATTCGCGACCTGCGCGTCGTGCCCTTCTATTTATATTCCTGTTGTAAAATAGTTTTTAGACTCGAATGTAACTCGAGTTTCACCTTTTGTAATGTACAAAATTGGAGCGGTGGAAGGTCCACTCGAGACGGAGTTACGAGGAGGGTGCGAACAACACATGACGGTCAAAGGGAGGAGCTTGAGGAAGCTATTGACCTAGGTTGACCAACCGATCTTCTCATTGTCTTGAGAAGATCGTAGTAGGGCCATGACTAATCACAAAATTTAATTAATTGCTTGTGTGTGTGTATGTGATGCATGCTAGATTAGTAATTAATTAGTGTCTTAACGATTAGATTAGATATAAATCGCATACATGATGCACCTCCATGATTAGATTAGATCTAAATCGAGTATTTGATACACATCGTTGATTAGATTAGATCTCAATCGCGTCAACTCAAAATGCCTACCATGCCGTGATACCCATCACTACCTCGATCACATGTTGTTGTTGAATCTGCCAAAGCAGAGCAACGCATATTATCTTGGTAGGGTGCGGAGGGACAATCTTGGTCCCGCCTATCAATACATGGGTGAGTACAACTCAATTAGATTGAGTAACTAGTTAACTCAATTGGATCGAGTTTAACTATAGGCATTTTCCAATGGTTGGTAGATAGGTCAAAATCACATTTATATTAACTCTTGGGTGATTTAGCCAAAGCTAACTCAAGTTTTAATATACATGCGGCTCTTGATCCTATAAACAAGAGTTGCATAGAGATGTAATTGGTAATTAGTTACCTACTGATCATACTAAGTCTTGGGCGATTTATCCAAAGCTAACTCAAGGAGTAGTATGATGTGGATCTTGTCCCGCACGAATTATAGCTAGTTAGAATCTAGTAAGTGTGGTTTGACCACGACCATGACTTGATTCTACAAAAGTTCTATAATTCAGTGGGAGCATCATTTAATTAAAGGCCTAATTAGATGATTAATTGGAATATGATATTTATTTTTCTGCATTTTTCTGCATTTTTCTGTTGTAGATTACCATGTCGTCAAACACGAACTCCTTCTTCCAGCGTTCTGTCCTTGATAAGGACAAGATCAATGGAGCTAACTTCCTGGAATGGTACAGAAATCTGAGAATAGTTCTCACTCAGGAAAGAAAATTGTACGTCCTGGAGCAGCCCATTCCCGAGGCACCTCCTGCCACTGCCACGCGAGCTGATCACGATGCTTACAAGAAGCATCAAGATGACGCATTAGATGTGTCATGTCTTATGCTCGCGACCATGAACTCTGAGCTTCAGAAGCAACACGAGTTGATGGGCGCTTATGATATGGTTGAACATCTTCGTCAACTATATCAAGGACAAGCGAGGCACGAGAGATTCGAGATCTCTAAGGCACTGTTTCAGTGCAAGATGCAAGATGGGACTCCCATAGGCCCATATGTACTCAAAATGATTGGGTACATAGAAAACCTACAGAGGTTGGGATTCCCACTTAGCCAAGAGCTGGCCACTGATCTGATCTTGCAATCCTTATCAAATAGCTATAGTCAATTCGTTCTAAATTATAACATGAACGAAATTGACAAGCCATTGCCCGAGCTACTTAGCATGTTAAGAACTGCTGAGCTCAACCTTAAGAAGGTTAAGCCCAATTCCATTCTGATGGTACAAAAGCATAAGGCCAAGGGCAAGCCCAAAGGTAAGGGAAAGTCTCAAGCCAAGGGCAAAGGCAAGGCACTGAAACCCAAAGGAGGGGTTGCCAAGGATGCTACCTGCTTCCACTACGGTCAGACCGGGCACTGGAAGAGGAACTGCAAAGTGTACCTGGAAGATCTTAAGAAGAAGAGAAGTGAGACTTCCACTTCAGGTATATATGTTATAGAAGTCAATCTATTTATTTCTTCATCATGGGTATTAGATACCGGATGTGCTTCTCACATTTGTACCAATGTGCAGGCGCTGAGAAATAGCAGGGCATTAACGAAAGGCGAGGTGAACCTACGAGTAGGCAATGGAGCACGAGTTGCTGCTGTTGCTGTAGGAACTTATTCTCTATCTCTGCCATCTGGGCTTGTACTAGAATTGGATGATTGTTGTTATGTGTCTACTTTGACTAAGAACATTATATCAGTTTCTTGTTTAGACAAGAAAGGCTTTTCATTTATAATAAAGAATAAATGTTGTTCAGTTTATTTAAATGATATGTTCTATTGTAGTGCACCTCTGATGAACGGACTCTACATTCTAGACCTTGAAAACCCTATCTATAACATAAGTACCAAGAGGTTCGAGACAAATGACATGAACCAAACCTATATCTGGCACTGTCGCTTAGGTCATATAAATGACAAACGCTTATCCCAGCTCCATAAAGATGGTTTGTTGGACTCATTTGATTTTGAATCTTATGAGACATGCGAGTCATGCCTACTGGGCAAGATGACCAAGACTCCCTTTAGTGGACCCAGCGAGAGAGCGACTGACTTGTTAGGACTTATACATAGTGATGTATGTGGCCCTTTCAATGTCGTTGCCAGGGGTAGTTATAGGTACTTCGTTACATTTACTGATGATTTCAGTAAATATGGTTATGTGTATATGATGACACATAAGTCAGAATCCTTTGAAAAGTTCAAAGAATTCAAGAATGAAGAACAAAACCAGCTTGGCAAGAAAATTAAGATACTTCGATCTGATCGAGGTGGAGAATACCTTAGCCATGAGTTTCGTGACTTTCTAGCTGAGTGTAAGGATCCTATCCCAACTCACTCCTCCTGGAACACCACAGTGAAATAGTGTATCCGAAAGGAGGAATCGTACCCTATTAGATATGGTGTGATCTATGATGAGTCACACAGATCTTCCTATGTATCTTTGGGGCTATGCTCTAGACACAGCAGCCTTCATTCTCAACCGAGTTCCATCTAAGGCTGTAATAAAGACACCATATATGATATGGACTGGGAGAGATGCTCAGGTGTCTTTTATGAGGATTTGGGGTTGTGAGGCTTACGTTCGACGTCAAGTCTCGGACAAATTGGGACCCATATCCGATAAGTGCTATTTTATTGGATATCCCAAGGAAACGAAGGGATATTACTTTTACATTCCCAGTCAACACAAGATAGTTGTGGCTAAGACTGGGTATTTCTAGAAAGGGATTTTGTTTCTAGAAAGACTAGTGGGAGTACGTTCGATCTTGAAGAAGTTCAAGATGTGAACCATAGCACTGAAACCTCGATGGAAGTTAAACTGGAACCACAAAGTGTTGTGGATGATGTTGCTCCACAAGGAGTTGAGGAACAACAACCAGTTCAAGTAGACCTACCTCTTCGCAGGTCTGATAGGGTACGTCGTCAGCCTGAGAGATATTCATTTCTCTTGTCTGACCATGATGACGTTGTGCTCATTGAGGATGAGCCTACCTCCTATCAGGAAGCTATGATGAGACCAGATTCTGAGAAATGGCTAGAGGCCATGAGATCCGAGATGGAATCCATGTACACTAACCAAGTATGGACTTTGGTTGATCCACCTGAAGGGGTCAAACCCATTGGGTGTAAGTGGGTCTTTAAGAGAAAGACTGACATGGATGGACTTATTTATAAGGGTCGCTTGGTAGCTAAAGGTTTCAAGCAAATTCATGGTATTGACTATGATGAAACCTTTTCTCTAGTAGCGATGTTTAAATCCATTCGGATCATGCTTGCTATTGTAGCGTACCACGATTATGAGATCTGGCAGATGGATGTCAAAACAGTGTTTCTGAATGGAAACCTGCTCGAGGATGTGTATATGACACAACCTGAGGGTTTTGTAGATCCACAACATACTGGCAGAGTATGCAAGCTGCATAGGTCCATTTATGGACTAAAGCAAGCTTCTCGGAGCTGGAATCTTTGATTCGATGATGCAATCAAACAGTTTGGTTTCATCAAGAATGAAGATGAACCTTGTGTCTACAAGAAGGTTGTTGGGAGCACAGTTATCTTCCTTATATTGTATGTGGATGACATACTACTCATTGGGAAAGACATCCCTTTGCTGCTGTCTGTCAAGACTTGGCTAGGGACTTGTTTCTCAATGAAGGACTTAGGTGAAGCATCCCTCATTCTAGGCATACAGATCTATAGAGATAGATCTAAGAGATTGCTTGGCCTAAGTCAGAGTACGTACATTGACAAGGTACTACTACGGTTTTCCATGCAGAACTCCAAGAAGGGATTTCTGCCGATGTCACATGGTGTGAGTCTTTCGAAGACTCAAGGTCCCTCATCTAGAGAGGAGAGAGACCGCATGGATCAGATCCCTTATGTTTCAGCCATAGGATCTATCATGTACGCCATGCTATGTACTCATCCTGATGTCTCGTATGCTTTGAGCATGACGAGTAGATACTAATCAGATCCAGGTGAAAGTCACTGGATAGCGGTCAAGAATATTCTTAAGTACTTGAGAAGGACTAAAGAATATTTCTTGATATATGGAGGCGATGACGAGCTAGCTGTAAAGGGTTACAGTGATGCTAGCTTCCAAACTGACAAGGATGATTATCGATCGCAGTCTGGGTTCATGTTTTGCATAAATGGTGGTGATGTGAGCTGGAAGAGTTCGAAGCAGGACACAGTCGCTGATTCTACAACAGAGGCCGAGTGTATTGCTGCATCAGAAGCAGCAAAGGAGGCAGTTTGGATCCGCAAGTTCATTACTGAATTTAGGGTGGTTCCTAGCATAGCTGATCCCATAGAGCTCTATTGTGACAACAATGGAGCAATAGCACAGGCTAAGAAACCTCGCTCACACCAGCGGACCAAACACATACTACGGCGGTTCCATCTCATTCGAGAGATCATCGATAGAGGAGATGTGAAGATTTGCAGAGTACCCACTAAGGCTAACATCGCAGATCCCTTGACCAAGGCTTTGGCACAGAGAAAGTATGATGGTCACACTAGGTCATTAGGCCTTAGAGCCTATACTGATTGGCACTAGTGCTAGTGGGAGATTGTTAGTTAGAGCCCTAGAGCCAATCATTTGATGATTGTTCTATGGACTCGTTGTATCATATTCTTATGTATATAAAGGCATTTGTTTATGGTTATTATGCTTACTTGTATTGGTGCCAAATAACTAGGTAAAATAGCGTCCTTGAGTTGAAGGTTATTTACCTATATCAATCGATTGGTTGAATCGATATTAAGATGATATAGGGAATACTACTCTTAATCATTTCTAGTCAAGTATTAACATTCAGGGACAATGTTAATGCGACGAGACTAGCATGTAGGTCAACTCGATGACTTGATCTCACAAGTCATGGATATGGAGATATCAAGTTGACACATGGGTATGCATTGGAGAATGTATACTGAATGACCCGCCATGAGAAAGTATCATGGATCGTTATATGAGTGTCATATACTTTCTCATGTGGCTATTAGTATGACTATTAGTCCTTGGACCTGAAGTCACCATGGTTCCCTACATAAGGAGTTACATACTTTGGCTTCGTCAAACATCACCCGTAACTAGGTGGACTATAAAGGCGATTACTGGGTATGTAACAAATTATGCGGAGGGATGTGAGTGATGTAAATGGGATCTATCCCTCCTATATGACGAGAGTGACATCATTATTCTTGATAGAGTGAGACCACTAAGTGCATGACCATGCCCAAATGAGTCAATATGAGATGTTGAGCTCATTTGATTGAGTGAGTCTACTTGGGATTCAAGATTTAGATTAATTAGAGGATGACATGGTCTATGCCTCATATTGATCAATCTAGATATCAAGGATAGAAGGACACTTGTCATATATTGTGAGGAGTCACAATTAGTAGTCACAAGGTGATGTTGGATCTCAACATTCTTGTAACTTGGGTAGTAATGATGTGTTGCTAGATACCGCTCATTACTTATGCTTCTAAACGGGTTTAGGAGCATTGCCAACGTTACAAGTGTTGGTGCGGGAAGCATCCGACGATCGAACCTTAGTTTTGATAATGGCAAAGGATTCAAGGTTAAGTTGGTTTGTGATCTAACATGCTTGCCTGAGTGTTTCAGGAAAGTCCTAACTGCGGTTACGCAGGTGAAAATCCTAAGGGATGGTAACCTTAGGTCCTAGGGGGCGATAACCCTAGGTGGAGGAAAATCCTAGGGGGTGGCAACCCTAGGTCATAGGGGGTGGTAAGCCTATGCGGAAAGACTTGGCAGGTCGATAGCTTCAGGCAAAAGTCATAGGGGGTGGTAACCCTAGGTGGAAAGTCCTGGTGTCGCGAACCAGGTGAAAGACTGGACTAGCCGGGAAGCGGATGTCCAGCAGAAAGTCCGAAAGCGTCGAGTGCTGAGCAAAAGTCCAGTCGATCTGGAGAATCGCACTGGCAACAGGTAAATCTTCTGAGTGGAGTAGGTGAGGACGCGTTCCCCGTAGAGGGAACAGTAGGCGTCGGATCGACCTAGGGTTTCCAGTCGAAAATCCGAAGTCAGACCCGGACAGTCCGGAGACTGTCATAATATTCTTTATCATATTCATACTGTTGTTTTATACTAACTTTGTGCTGCAGGGTGTTTTTGTGATTAACATATCTTGCAGGGACCAAAGTGCACAATTACCCTCGGATGAATAGTGTCCGAGGCGCCTCCATGGAACTTGGAAGCGCCTCGGGTGCAAAACCTGAGCTGGCTGCGAAACCCACTTGGAGGCTCCTTGGACAGAAGCCTGAAGGCGCCTTGAAGGGCGTTGAAGGCGCCTTCAGGTCGCAGCAATCAAAGGCTTATCGCAGCGAACTGATCGGGATAGAATTCAGCTTCAAGGCACCTTGGAGCTTGTTTAAGGCGCCTTGAACACTGTATAAAAGCAGGGTTCGAGGCAGCAGCTGAATCATCTTCTTCCAAGCAATCCTCCTGCGACTAGCTGCTAATGACACGATCCCGAAGTGCTGCGACAACCACCCGACGACCCGGAGCTCCGAATCTTCATTTCTTAATTGTCGTTTGTATAATTAATTCTTGTCAATTATTGTACTTTAGCTTGTAATTATTCCGAACTTATAGTTGTTGCCCACGGAAAGCGATCAAGGATCATGGGCCTTCGAGTAGGAGTCGTCATAGGCTCCGAACGAAGTAAATGACCGTGTTCTTGTGTGTTTGATTTTTCTTTATTCCGCTGTAAGTTTCAACTCCGATAGTGTTTAATCGAACGATTTACGATTCCGAATCGAGTGAAAGCCACGAGCGATATTCACCCCCCCCCCCTCTAGCGCGTCTCGATCTAACAATTGGTATCAGAGCGGGGTCGCGTTGATCTGGTGCAACCACCAATCATGTATTTTTTCGTGGTTATTTTCTGTTCTTTTCGGAGTCAATTAGAATTAGCTAATTAGCTACATTCTAATTATTTTACGAATCGGTTTTTACTCGAAGCTGGTGCAACACCACTCGAGTTCATTATTTCTTATCCTTATCCTCCCGCACTGCTAATCTAAGACCTAGTCTTGGCACATTTCTTTTGTTTTTGTTTTATATATATTGTCGATATTACAAATGGCCCAACAAGAAGGGTTCAGCACCGTTCGCCCCCCACTTTTCTCCGGAGAAGACTTCGGATATTGGAAGGGGCGAATGGAAACCTTCCTGAAGACACAATTCGATACGTGGATGATAATCAAGACCGGACTACAACTCCCACCCGACGAAGACGGCAAGGCGACACCCTACGAAAAATGGGAATCTACCACAATCAAGAAGGTGGAAGTTGATGCCAAAGCGACCTGCATCCTCCAGTGTGGGCTGACCAAGGAGGAGCTCAACAAAGTTGGTCCATTCTCAACGGCAAAGAATTTATGGGAGAAATTAATCGAACTTCACGAGGGCACCTGTGAAACCAAGGTAAGTAAGCGTGACTTATTATTTAATAAACTATACAATCTAAAAATGCAGGAAGGAGAGACGGCGAGTTCGCTCCACGCACGGATTCAAGACATCCTCAACTCTCTTCATGCGATCGGGCAGAAAGTCGAGAATCGGGACGTCATAAGGTACGCTCTAAACTCATTTCCGAGGAGTACATTATGGGCATCAATGGTAGATGCCTACAAAGTCTCCAAGGACCTGTCTTGTTTAAAATTAGATGAGTTATTTTCTGAGTTTGAACTTCACGAGCAGACTAATACACAGCCAACCGAGAAGGGGGTTGCTTTGGTTGCAGGTACCAGTCAAACACGGGAACCGAGATTACGACGAAAAACCGAACCAAAATCAGAAGACGAACCCGACTCAGAAGATGAAGAAGACGAACTGACCAGTGAACTCGTGAAGAAGCTCTACAAGAAGAAGAAGGGCTTCAACAAGAAAGACCTGAAGAAGGCGGTACAATCCAAGGAGGTCCAACCGAGTTCTAAGGTAAAATTTGAAGTAATCTACTACAGATGCAACCAAAAGGGGCACATCAAAGCCAACTGCCCCAACCAAAAGGAAGCAAAAAAGCAAAGAAGGAAGAAGGCCCTGAAGGCGACTTGGGATGAATCTTCTTCGGAGGACGACGACGACGAACTCGATCAGACGAGTTTACTCGCGTTGATGGCCCGGGACCAGATCGACGAATCCGAGAGCGAGAGTGAGTCAGAGGCCGAGTCCGAGCGAAGCCACGGATCCGCATCCGTTTCCGAAGGGCCGGACTCCACTGTAAGTATTCCTAGACTTAATAATTTAATCAATTATTTATTACGCAAGTTAGCTAAGTCAAACCTTAAGATTAAGTAACTTCTAAAGGAAGTAGCTGTCCTTAAAGAAGTGACTGACTCTAAATCCTTACCTGATAAAGTTCAGACTGGAAATTCAACTCAAGTTCAAAAACTTGAGGAAGAAAAATTCTAGTTTGAAAAATCAGATCAAGGATTTAAAAAATACCTTAGAACTGTTTTCTTTAGGCTCCAAGAATCTTGACCTAATTCTTGGGACACAAAGAGCCGTTTACAATAGAACTAGGCTAGGATATAAAACTAAAAAGAAATATAAATCTTATTTATCCTTAATAAACAAACCAAATAGAAAGGTAATCCAAGCATGGGTCCCCAAGTCTAAATTGATCAATCAAATTAGACTTGGCCAATACTGGGTCCCGAAGGATCAAATACACTACCTCGATAGACCATATCGAGGCTATAATCCAGGGGGAGTAAACACGAAAAAAAATTCAACTTATAAATTAAAATTCAAAATTAAATTAAAATTCAAAAATTCAAAATTTGAAATTAAATTAAAATTATAAATTCTAAAAATTAAAATTCAAATTCAAAATTTAAAATTAAATTAAAATTAAAATTCAAAATTTGAAATTAAATATAAATTCAAAATTCAAAATTCAAAATCAAATTAAAATTTTGAAATTAAATTATGAATTCAAAATTCAAAAACAAATGCAAAATTCGAAATTAAATTAAAATTCAAAAATTCAAAATTTAAATTACAATTTCAAAATTTGAAATTAAATTATGAATTCAAAATTCAAAAACAAATTCAAAATTCGAAATTAAATTATGAATTCAAAATTCAAAATAAAATTAAAAATTAAAAATTAAATTAAAATTCAAAAATTCAAATTACAAATTCAAAATTCGAAATTAAAACTCAATCCAAAACTTAAATCAAATAAAAAATAGAAGGAGGATCCAGAATAACTAGCACCTCCAAATAAACTACCCGACTGGGTAACCGAACTTAATCTACCCGAAATGGGTAAACAAGAGTAGACTACCCGGTAGGATAATTAAGGTTAGAAAAAGTGGGCTAGGTTTAACTTGACCCACGGTACTGGTGAAGTTTTTGGATAATAGTACGTTAGGGAAGCTTGGACATCGCATGTCTAGGAAGATATGGCTTCGATCTGGTGCATTTGGCCAATTGGAACTGACCGAAGCTACCCTTAAATGGATCCTAACCAGTTAGACCAAGGTTTAGTATTAAGTTCAATGGGTAGGACTATTTGGAAAACCTCGAAGACATGGTTACTTTAATGAGTTCCTTGTGACTCACCATAGCCCAGAAGTTTATCCAAAGAATGCTTACTTGTTGAACCCAAAGCTAAACCTGAATCTAACACAAAGTTAAACCAAACCCTTAAAGTGAACCTCAATTCATCTCACAAAAATTATAGGATTCCCTGATTAAAAATTTAGATCGGGTGAGATGACTAAGGAATTTAAAATTCAAATTCAAAATTAAACTCATAACTATAATTAATTCAAATTCTATAATCAATTAATTTATTTTAAAAACTTAATTCCAAAATCTTTTTTAAAACTTAATTTCAAAATCTTTTTAAAACTTAATTCCAAAATCTTTTTTAAAACTTAATTTCAAAATCTTTTTAAAACTTAATTTCAAAATTATTTTAAAAACTTAATTTCAAAATCTTTTTAAAAAATTAATTTCAAAATCCTTTTAAAAAACTTAATTTCAAAATTATTTTTAATTTCAAACTTCTTTTAAAAATCTGTTCAAAATATTACAAAATCATTTTAAATCATTTAAAACTTATTTAAAATCAATTTCAAAATTAATTAACTTATTTTTCAAAATTAATTTAATTAAAATTATTTTTCACAGATTAACTTAAAATTATTTTTGTCAAATTTAATTAAACTAAAATATGTGTTAACTTAAAGCTAATTAAACTCATATTATAATTTTTAAAAAAAAAGGAAAAAAAAAGGACACGTGGCGCCTGAATGAAGGCGCCTCCCACACGAGGGAGGCGCCCTCAACAGCGACGAGAAATTTCCCGCCGCCTATCTAAGGCGCCTTAAAGAGCCCTTAAGGCGCCTTCACTCATCTCTTTTGTCACGAATAGAAGTTCTTCCTTCTGTTCGTGTTCTACCGAAACACAACTCCATCCGATTTTTCCCAACCAAGGCGCCTTCAACCCATCTCTTCCTCCTTTAATCCTAGCTATGCCTCCTAGGTTTAATCTAAACTCTTCTCAATCATCTATTACCTAAATTTCTTGCTAGTTTTGCTATTTTTCTTGTATAATGTCAACAATAGGAAGCGTCGTATTATGGATCCTACATCGGCTAGGGCCCCTTCCACGGACCCTAGATTCCCCTCGGAACAGCATAGGATAGATTTCGCTAGGTTCACCTTTGAGTCTATTAAATCTAGATATATTGGTCGAGAATTTTTATCTCAATACTGTCAACCCGCAATCCAGATGATAAACTACTATCATCTAGATAAACTGGTTGACTGTACCACTACAGTCAATCAAGACCTATGTGCCCAGTTCTATCACAGCCTTGAAAAGGTTGATGATAGTACCTATTCCACCAGAGTTGGTGGTACTGACCTTCAGTTTACTCCCTCCCTACTTCGCACCAGCTTAGAGCTTAGGGAGTCCCAGTGTACATTCTTATGTTTTCTGAGTAGGGAGCTATCTTTTGGTGATCCCTATTCCCACATTACCTTAAATGACATCTACATGCATTTTTTTGGGGAGGAGAGACCCTTGGGCTTGACCGAGTTCAGATCCACTCTTCTTCGCGTTCAGGACTATGCTATGTACAGGGTCCTGACAGCATGTATCCTACCCATCTCATCTCGAGACGTCTCGAAGATGCGACCGTCCTACTCGTTCTTTCTGTACGCCCTCAGCCAGCACCTAGATATAGACATAGCCCTCCATATGTTTCATAACATCATTCTTGCATCTAGTACAGTTACATCTGGAGTGATTCATATGCCTTACTGCCATATCCTGACCCAGATATTCTCCAGCTCTAGGATAGACATCACTAGAGGGGTACTCATCCCACTTACCATTTATGATGAGTTAGGTCAGCGTAGCCTTAGATTAGCGGGGGCAGAGGTCACTGCCGAGGGGATTCTAGCCTGGAAGGGTCGACCACCACCAGCTGCTGCCCCTGGTGCTCCGGAGGTCTAGGACGTACCAGATGCGGATGAGGAGTGGCTCGATTTCCTAGCAGAGGACTTTTTCACAGATCCTTCCACCTCTGCCGGACCCTCCACATCAGCCGGGCCTTCATCTTCGGCACCACTCTCTGTCGAGGACAGACTCACTCGGCTCGAGATCCAGTCCACTCAAACGCGGCAAGTTGTGCTAGATAGTCATCGCTTCCTTCGATCCATGCGATCCGAGATGGCTGTTGGTTTCGCATCTCTCCGAGGCGAGATTCGGCGTCAGGGACATCCTCAGCCGCCACCCGAGCAGCCTCTAGCCGATCCTCCAGCTGACGATCCGCCTGCTTGATTCTATCTTTTAGACTGTCTGGATATGTCACTCACTTCTTAGATTTGGCTATCTTACTCATCTTTTGGATTGTATCTTGGAGTTGGTTACCTGATGTTTAGCTGCCTTATATTTAATTGAGTACTTATGTGTTACTTTTTCAAAATTGTGAGTATAATTTCAAAATCACTTTTAAATTGGTTTTAAAAATATAGGAAAAATAATGATTTTAAAATTCCTTTTTTTTTAGAAGTTTCAAAAATTTGGACTTAGCCTAAGTTGTCCCCCTAGAAATCATGTTCCCCTATATTTAAGCCAGAGCATCTCACAAACACATAGGTATACCTTGATTGTGTTTGAAAAACATAGAATGGCGTGAGATGCATAGGGTACAGCCTGGACTCAAGAATGCTTATATCTGTGTATCAATATGAGTCTAGGCGTTAAACACGTAATATACATCAATCAAGTCAAGTTTTCCAGCTCTAGTCAAATCTAACTGGACCAAATTGACTTAACTTGACTAACCAAGTGAAAGCTGTTGCCCTCTAGGCAATCAGCAAGTAGCTAAAGTTTAGACAATTGGTAAAGGATACTCAGTTTTCAGGTTAAGCATGTTTGATCTTTAGGGCTCTGATACCTCTTAAAGTAAAACTGGATAATTTGAAATCTATTGAACTTGACCCATGCTTGGACTTAAGGACCAACTGACTTTGAATAAATAACCTAACCCAAATTTTTAGCTACTCCACTCCCTCCTTGTCCTAAAATTTAATAAGTATTGTTTAAAATTAAGCTAAGTTTTTTTACCTAAGCTATAGTTTGCAAAATCCAATACTTGCAAAGAGCTTAGCTAAGTTCCAATTTTTATTTACATAGCTATTTTCAAAATTTTAAAACTTAGCCCACTTTGAAATCTAACTTTGTAAATTCTTGCTTTCCTAAGTAAAGCATAGTTTTGCAAAATTTAACTCATTGCTTTCAAAAATTTCTACTAAGTAAAAAGCGACTTCAAAAATGTTTTCTCAAAAATCATTTGGCTCCAAATATTTCTCTAACAATTTTCAAAATCTAGACAAGTACTTCTCTACGTATAGTTTTACTAGCTTTTCAACTTAGCTAAAGACTTTCAAAAGGTTCCACCATCTAGTGGTTTTATAATTTTAACTAAGTTTCCAAAGGGCTAACATCATCCTTTAAAATCAACCCTTATTAACTTTTAGATCGTTATTTCACTTAGCTAAAAGGTAAGAAAATAAAATTATAAAATGGTAAGTGTTATCAAAGTCTTGTTATCCCTCTTTAATAATCGAATGGCTATTTTGATTATTTTTGATATATGGCAAAGGGGGAGAGTAGCAAATTAAAATACTCAAATAATTATCAAATTCAAATTCAAAAATGAGAGTAGCAAATTCAAATTTAAAATAATGAATAACAAAATATTAAAGGCGGAGTAACAGTTAAGGGGGAGCCTAAACTTGATGCTATGCTTTAAATTCATGGAGTTTACTTTAGCAAAATATTCATTGATGCTATGCTTGCTTTAAATGTTTTTATTTGCATCTACTCTTTATTTGATATCTATTTACTTAACTTTGAATTTCGGTTGCCATTATCAAAAAGGGGGAGATTATTGGTGCGGGAAGCATCCGACGATCGAACCTTAGTTTTGATAATGGCAAAGGATTCAAGGTTAAGTTGGTTTGTGATCTAACATGCTTGTCTGAGTGTTTCAGGAAAGTCCTAACTGCGGTTAGGCAGGTGAAAATCCTAAGGGGTGGTAACCTTAGGTCCTAGGGGGCGATAACCCTAAGTGAAGGAAAACCCTAGGGGGTGGCAACCCTAGGTCATAGGGGGTGGTAACCCTATGCGGAAAGTCTTGGCAGGTCGATGGCTTCAGGCAAAAGTCCTAGGGGATGGTAACCCTAGGTGGAAAGTCCTGGTGTTGCGAACCAGGTGAAAGACTGGACTAGCCGGGAAGCGGATGTCCAACAGAAAGTCTGGAAGCATCGAGTGCTGAGCAAAAGTCTAGTCAATCTGGAGGATCGCACTGGCAACAGGTAAATCTCCTGAGTGGAGTAGGTGAGGACGCGTTTCCCATAGAGGGAATAGTAGGCGTCGGGTCGACCTAGGGTTTCCGGTCGGAAATCCAAAGTCAGACCCGGACAGTCCGAAGACTGTCATAATATTCTTTATCATATTCATATTGTTGTTGTATGCTAACTTTGTGCTGCAGGGTGTTTTTGTGATTAACATATCTTGCAGAGACCAAAGTGCACAATTACCCTCGGATGAACAGTGTCCGAGGCGCCTCCATGGAGCTTGGAGGCGCCTCGGGTGCAAAACCTGAGCTGGCTGTGAAACCCGCTTGGAGGCGCCTTGGAGGAAATCAAGGCGCCTTGGACAAAAGCCTGAAGGCGCCTTGAAGGGCGTTGAAGGTGCCTTCAGGTCGCAGCAGTCAAAGGCTTATCGCAGCGAACTGATCGGGATAGAATTCAGCTTCAAGGCACCTTGGAGCTTGTTTAAGGCGCCTTGAACACTGTATAAAAGCAGGGTTCGAGGCAGCAGCTGAATCATCTTCTTCCAAGAAATCCTCCTGTGACTAGCTGCTAACGACACGATCTTGAAGTGCTACGACAACCACCCGACGACCCGGAGCTCCGAATCTTCATTTCTTAATTGTCGTTGGTATAATTAATTCTTGTCAATTATTGTACTTCAACTTGTAATTATTCCGAACTTATAGTTGTTGCCCATGGAAATGATCAAGGATCGCGGGCCTTCGAGTAGGAGTCGTCATAGGCTCCGAATGAAGTAAACGACCGTGTTCTTGTGTGTTTGATTTTTCTTTATTCCGCTGCAAGTTTCAACTCCGATAGTGTTTAATCGAATGATTTACGATTCCGAATCGAGTGAAAGCCACGAGCGCTATTCACCCCCCTCTTGCGCGTCTCGATCCAACAACAAGAACCTATAGGGTCACACACAAAGGGAAATTAGATGGAGATTAGGTTCATATGATGAACCAAGAGGATTAGGTTCATGTCATGAACCAAATTGGATTAAGAGTAATCCAAAGTAAACTAATTGAGTCGGACTCAATTTGGTTCATGTGTTAAATGAGTCTAATTTAGACTTAGACTCATTGAGCCAATTTAATTCAATGAATAGAGATTCATTAAATTAAAATTGACTTGAACCAATGGTTAGATTTGATCAACCATGGGAGAGAAGTGGTCAAGTTTGACTTAACTTGAGAGGAAGATGAAAGGTCAAGTTTGACTTGACCATTGCCACCTCATTTGTGAGTTGGCATTAAGTGGAATAATGATGATGTGCCACATCATCAAGGCTAGCACATGTGTGTGCCACCTCATGAGAGAGATCAAGAGTTGTGACTCTTGAAATCCCATGGAGGTTTATAAGCCTCAAAAAGGTGGCCGACCACTCAATTCACAAGTGTGAGTTTCATTTGGTTTTGGTAACCTCCTTCTTCTTCCTCTCTACCTTTCTTCTCTCCCTCTCATCCACCATTGCTGATCCTCTAAGGTTGCTAGCACATCTTTAGAGGTTCTCTCCATAGATTTGTTCGTATGGATACACATAGAGGGTTGTACACTTGACAACCTTGAGATCCGGCGAACCTTGGACGAGCGGGATTTGCGAAGGGCATCGTATCAAGGGTAAACTCTTTTCTTTGTAGATCTAGTGTAGATCTAGGTTATAGAAACTCGTACACGTAGAAAATTTTTGTTTTATAACTTCGCACAGATCCAGTGGCATGGGATTCGGGGTTTCCGCAACGCAAAAAGTGGTTTTTGCGGCCCGAAAAACCCAACAAACCGTTCCAATGGTTTGTCCCAATCCATCTTGATTGTGAGCTACTATTTCTAATTTATAAGGCATCGATAACATGATCTTTTGTGTGGCACCACACACCATGTTATCTATAATATAAATTAAATGGGCAATTGCATTGATATATATATAAATATAAAATGCAAACATTTGACCAAAGTGTTTCTCATTTCAAAATATTTCAAAACAAATATTCATACAAAAGCTAGGCTTATAGTATACATCCCAACAATCTCCCACTTATACTAAAAGACTATGTTGCCCTAAATGCTACCATACATCTGATTCTCATCCCCTCAACATGCCTATCAAAAGCTCTCACCAGAAGGGCCTTAGTGAAAGGATCTGCTAGGTTTTCTGCTGATGTAATCTTGGCGACAACAACCTCTCCTCATTTTATAATGTCTCGTATCAGGTGATACTTGCGCTCAATGTGTTTACTTACCTTATGGGCTTGTGGTTCCTTCGAGTTTGCTACTGCACCACTGTTATCACAATAAATTGTGATAACTTTGGGCAAATCAGGAATCACATCTAAATCCATCAAGAAGTTTCTGAGCCATACAACTTCTGTGGCTGCCTCAGAGGCTGCCACATACTCAACTTCCATGGTGGAGTCTGAAACGTATTTCTACTTAATACTCCTCCATGCTATGACTCCACCTCCCAAATCAAACACATATCCCGAGGATGATTTACTATTGCCCCTATGTGATTGGAAGTCTGAATCCGTGTAACCCACAGGGAACAAATCATCTGCCTGGTAAACCAACATATAATCTCTAGTCCTTCTTAGGTACTTTAATATATGCTTTATGGTAGTTCAATGTCTCTGTCCTAGGTTACTTTGATATCTGCTAACCATGCCCACGGCAAAATAGATATTCGGTCTAATACATAGCATCGCATATATTAGGCCTCCTACAGCCGAAGCATAAGGAACTGCCTTCTTCTCCTCTATCTACTTTGGTGTCTTGGGACACATTTATTTAGACAAAGGTACTCCATGCCGAAAAGGTAGAAAACCTTTCTTGGAATTTTGTATGCTAAAATGAGCTAGGATAGTATCGATGTATGAAGCTTGGGATAAGCACGACATCCTTTTCTTACGATTCCTTATTACTCTGATCCCAAGAATATGTCCACATTCTCCCAAGTCCTTCATATCAAACTGCTTGGATAACCATATCCTTACGTCTGACAACACTTTGACATTGTTGCCAATGAGTAAAATGTCATCTACGTATAGTACAAGAAATACCACCACATTTCCATCACTTTTCTTGTATACACAAGACTCATCCAGACACTGAATGAATCCATAAGACTGGATCACTTCATCAAACCGAATGTTCCAAGATCTCGAAGCTTGCTTCAGTTCATAAATAGACCGATTGAGCTTACATACAAGATGCTCTTTGCCCTTCATAATGAATCCATCTGGTTGCTTCATATCGATGTTTTCTTCAAGACTTCAGTTGAGGAAAGATGTCTTAACATCCATTTGCCAAACCTTATAATCCATATGAGCAGCAATAGATAAAAGAATCCGGATAGACTTAAGCATGACTACCAGTGAAAAAGTATCCTCATAATCAATTCCCTCTTTCTGAGTATACCCCTTCGCAACAAGCCTCGCTTTAAAGGTTTCCACTTTCCCGTCTGTTCCTCTTTTCCTTTTGTAGACTCATTTACATCTAATGGCTTTTACACCATTCGGTGGTTCTACAAGCTCCCAGACCTGATTAAAATGCAAAGATTCTATTTCAGAGTTCATTGCACTTTGCCAAGATGATGCATCTTTATCTTGGAGTGCTTCTTCACATGTCCAGGGATCATCTTCATGTTCACCAAGGATCAAGTCCGAAGACTCTTCCAAAAACATGAATCTATCAGGTCGCCTAACAACCCTCCTACTACGACGAGGCACTACCTGTAATTGTGCATCATTTGTGACACGCGTTGCAGTTACTTGTGGTATCTCATCTTGTACCGTTGGTACTAAAGTAGAAGCGTCCTCTCTTATTTCCTCAAGAACAATTTTACTCATGGGCTTGTGGTTCATCACATAGTCCTCTTCTAAAAATTGGGCATTGGTGCCAACAATGACCTTCTGATCTTTAGGACTATAAACAAACCAACTTTCGTTCCTCTAGGATATCCCACGAACAAGCGAACTTCTGTACGTGATTCTAACTTATCAGCGTCTCCCTTTAGCACATGTGCTAGACTACCCCAAATCTGAATGTGTTTCAAACTAGGCTTACGCCCATTTCATAATTTTGTGGGAGTAGAGGGTACTGACTTAGAAGGTACCAAGTTCAGAATGTACCCCACCATTTCCAGAGCATATCCCCAAAACAAATTTGGTAATTTTGAATAACTCATCATTGATCTAACCATTTCTATAAGAGTCATATTCCTTCATTCCGCCACACCATTCTGTTGAAGTGTACTAGGTGCAGACAATTGGGATTAAATCCCGGCCTCTGATAAGTAACTCCTAAACTCTCCTAAGAGGTACTCTCTACCACGATCAGACCGTAGTGTCTTGATACTTTTACCATGATGTTTCTCCATATCATCCTTGTACTCTTTGAACTTATCAAAGCACTCAGACTTGCGGCGCATCAAGTAAATGTACCCATATATTGAATAGTCATCTATAAAAGAGATAAAATATTCGAAATCACTTCTTGCCTAGATAGTCATAGGCCCACACAAATCAAAATGAACCAATTCCAACACTTCTTTGGCTCTATACCCCTTTGCCTTAAAAGGCCTCTTGGTCATTTTTCCTTCCAAGCAAGACTCCCAGGTTGGAAAGTTTTCCACCACCAATGAACCCAAAGGTCCATCGGCTATTAACCTTTGAATCCTACTCAAGTTAATATGACCCAACCTTAGATGCCAAAGATATGTTTGGTTCATTTCCAAAGGTTGCTTTCTCTTATTAGAATTAGAAGATATGTTATTAATTTCCATTTGTTACATCGTGGGATTTATTGGATTAAGAGTATACAAATTGCCAACCAATGCACCAGAATAGATAACCACCCTATTTTTCTTGACAACCACTTTGTTATCAAAAGAAACAGAATATCCATCCATAAATAATTTAGAAACTGAAATCAAGTTCTTTCTAAAATATGGTACGTAAAGACAATTTTTCAAAATCAAAGTTTTATTCCTATCAAAAGATAAATAAATATCTCCCACTGTAATAGCCGCCACTCTCGTAGAATTACCCATGTAGACGGTGATTTTCCCTTCATGTAGTCGTCAGATTTCTTGGAACCCCTGCAATAATTACAGGCATGATCAGTGGCTCCCATATCTACACACCAGGTACCGGTAGATAACACCGCTAAACATGTTTTAACAACTAATGAATAAGATAAACCTTTATTGTTCTCCTACCTAGCAACCCGATTCTAGTGTCCGAAGAGTTCCTTGAGATTGAGCATCATGTCATAGGAAGTGGGTAGGGCCTGATGCTGATGTTGCAGTACATTTGACATAGAAGCGAAAATATAACACTGCGTCATCTCATCCTCCTTGACCGATTTCCTATGTCTCTCTATCTCCTCTTCACTAGAATCATTATCAGGCATGCTAGGACAAATCTCAAGAAGTACGAACTTGTATTCTTCAGCAGTTAAGACAATATCCAAGTTTCGTTTCCAATCAATATAATTTGGACCAGTAAGTTTATTTTCTTTTAAAGTAACAGCAAGAGGATTGAAAGCCATTTTGAAATCCTGAGAATCACAAAATAAAATATTTGGTCAAAACTTTAGAATTTAAAATAATATTGATTCCTCAAACAATATAATTTAAATTCACCAACACCTCAAAATACCGTGAATTTCGTATACCACAATAGTGTGGACGTATACTAATTCAAACATTTGTAAGAGGAGGTTTTACCCATTAATTTTATTATCTTATCAACCTAACTTTATGACAAATAAAATTAATAGTTGGTTTATCTTCGGTCACACAAATAATAGCAGTGACTCCGATGGGGAGGATACTATTAAATGCACCTAAGTATATACCATTACTTTATACTTAGTTCATTAATTAGGATTGTGCTCCTTCAGATGGAGAAGATCACACATACCTAAATAATTTCTTATAATCATCCATAGAGGAAGTTTGATCTAGTGATCTGCAAACAAACTCATCCGATATGGAGGAAGGCACTTAAAGCCAACGCGCAAGTTTGAATGCATCACTTATAAACCAGTAATGGAGACCGTGGAATTTATTTAAATAATCCCTCTCCCACTTAGTTATCTAAATTGAGGAATTTTAATCATACACGCACATCACAGCACACACATCACAGCACATAAAAACAACATATAAAGGCAATAAATATGAAAATAAAATTTTCAACTATTATGATCTCATCCAACGCTATCCTCCAATATGCCGCCAATGGATCAAGCCATCGTGTCTATCTTGTTTCCTTCTTTGTCGTGCCTCCAGTCCTCAAAATAGCACCACGCATAGCAAGGATATAAGCCGCAACAAAAAAATAAAATTTTACATTTATCGATCCTATATTCCACAAAGAAATTTACATGTAATCTAGATCGAACAAAATGAAAAAAATAATGATACAATGACCGACTGTAACCAAAAACCAATCACACAGAACTAGAAAACTCACTCTGATACCACTTGAAGGCACTGGAATTTCGTTCTGTTTAAATTTCCCTGTACAAAAAAAAAGTGTACAAGAATAGAACTTTTCCTAGCAACCCGCATGTTCGATCAAACATGTGTTTGATCAATCAAGCAAGTTCTTGAATGATCAAAGCACACCTTGATTGAAGTACAAGATCGCTGGCTTCTTGTGTTGGTATTCAAAATCGATACAAAGAAAACAAAACCAATTACACAGCAAAATTAAAGAACTAGTTGTACCTTTTCTTTGTAGCTAAAGACCTCTTGATCTTCTGCCGTATTCCTCTCCTCTTCTTGGACGTCATGTGGGTGATGATCTACCAAGACAACAACACCCTCCTTCCCTTCTCGGTTTCCAAACTGTCGGCTACAAAAGGAGGCTCTAGGATGGGGCACTTTCTAATCTTCTTCCTCTTCTTCCGCTTCTTCAAGCTGTCGGCCACCAATGGATTGCTATGAAGGAGTGCTGGCCCTAGCTAGGAGAGGAAAGGGGGGGGCCTTGCAAGGTGAGGAAGGGGTGGCCCTAGCAAGGTGAGGAGGGGCGTCGGCCCTAGCAAGGGAAGAGGGGCACCAGCCACAAGGAGAGAAGAGGATTGTGGAGAATTAGAAAATTAGGTTTTAGGAGCCACCACCTACTCCTTTTTATAGGCTTGCCGTCGATTATAAAGAAAGAAAAATAACAGAATTCTGTTTAGAAAAAATCTCTCTTTCTATAACCGAATTCTGTTTAAAAAAATCTCTCTTTCTATAACTAAGTTAAACCAAACCAAGTTAAGTTAAACCAAACTAAGTTAAGTTAAACCAAACTAAGTTAAGTTAAACTAAACCAAGTTAAGTTAAAACCCAGTTAAGGATGGGCGGATGCGAGGCTTTATATAGAGGCTACAACAGGGACCTAGAGGAGGAATTGGTTAAGGCCTCATGATGGGCTTGGGCTTCCTGTGTTCGGACTGAACATGCAACCCAACTCCATCAATAATAACTCAACCACTAAACGGTTATTATTAAACTACTGCACCAATCCCATATTACAATATGGGCTCCTTCATATCATGAGTGTGTTAGTCTCCCCGTGTTTAAGATATCGTATGTCCATTAATTAATTGAGTTACTGACAACCTAATTAATTAACATCTGATTCCAAGAGTAGTACCACTCAACTTTATTATCATGCCGGACTAAGTCCACTGCAGGGTTTACATGACAATCCTTATGAGCTCCTCAAGGGGATATCATTAGCCTAAATAATTAAGACATAGATTCCTTCTATAATCAACAACACACTGTTGGTGCGGGAAGCATCCGACAATCGAACCTGAGTTTTGATAATGGCAAAGGATTCAAAGTTAAGGGTTGTTGCTATCTAACATGTTGATTGAGTGTCTCAGGAAAGTCCTAACTGCGGTTAGGCAAAAGAAAAAACCCTAGGGGGTGGTAACCCTAAGTCATAGGGGGTGGTAACCCTATGCGGAAAGACTTGGCAGGTCGATAGCTTCAGGCAAAAGTCCTAGGGGGTGGTAACCCTAGGTGGAAAGTCCTGGTGTCGCGAACCAGGTGAAAGACTGGACTAGCCGGGAAGCGGATGTCCAGTAGAAAGTCCGGAAGCGTCGAGTGCTGAGCAAAAGTCCAGTCGATCTGGAGGATCGCACTGGCAGCAGGTAAATCTCCTGAGTGGAGTAGGTGAGGACGCGTTCGCCGTAGAGGGAACAGTAGGCGTTGGGTCGACCGAGGGTTTCTGGTCGAAAATCCGAAGTTAGACTCGGACAGTCCGGAGACTGTCATTACTTCATATTCATACTATTATTTTGTATTAACTTTGTGGTGCAGGTATTTTTGGATTAACATACTTGCAGGTATCAAAAACACAAAGAATAACTCGGATGAACAGTGTTCGAGGCGCCTCCATGGGGCTTGGAGGCGCCTCGGGTGCAAAACCTGAGCTAGCGCGAGAAGCAGACTTAAGGCGCCTTGGATGGATTGAAGGCGCCTTGGATAGCTTGGAGGCGCCTTGAAGGGTTTGAAGGCGCCTTCAGGTCGCGACAGTCAAAGGGTTATCGCAGCGAGCAGATTGGGATAGAATTCAAGCTTCAAGGCGCCTTGGAGCTTGTTTAAGGCGCCTTGAACACTGTTTAAAAGCAAGGTTCGAGTAGCACATCAGGAAATCAACTTCCAAGCTTCCATTCTGCTGTATTCTGCTCAAGTACTGCTTCCAAAGTGCTGATGCAACATTCTGACGACCCGGAGCTCAGATTTCTTTTCTACTACAGTTGTCGGTATAATTTTAATCACAGTTACATTTGTAATTAGATTGTAATATTCATCGAGCTTATAGTTGTTGCCCACCGGAAGCGATCAAGGATCGCGGGCCTTCGAGTAGGAGTCGCCTTAGGCTTCGAACGAAGTAAATCTTTCGTGTCTTTGTTTGTACTTGTTTCTGTTTCTTTCCGCTGCGCTTATACTCGAACTACTTATTCGATACGATTCCGATCATCGAAAAATGATTTAGCCACGAGCGCTATTCACCCCCCCCCCCTCTAGCGCATCTCGATCCAACAATTGGTATCAGAGCGGGGTTGTTTTGAGTTGGTGCAACCACCATTCAAAACAGTTTTTTTCGTGGTATTTTGTTTATTTTTTCAGAGTCAATTAGAAATTAGCTAATTAGCTAAAATTCTAATTCTTTTCAAATCAGTGTTGCTCAAAGTTGGTCAATACCACTTGAGCTCTTTATTTTTTCCCTTCTTCTTCCCGTACTACTAATCTAAGACTCAGTCTTGGAATAGATCTGCTTGGTTGTGTTTTTCTTAGATCTAAATGGCCCAACAAGAAGGATATAGCACTGTTCGTCCCCCACTATTTTCCGGAGAAGACTTCGGATATTGGAAGGGGTGAATGGAGATATATCTGAAGATCCAGTTCGACACCTGGATGATAGTCAAGACAGGACTGCAACTACCAACTGATACAGATGGTAAGCCTACATCTTGTGAGAACTGGGAGCCAGCCTTTATCAAAAAGGTGGAAGCCGACGTCAAAGCTACCTGCACCATCCAGTGCGGTCTTACCAAAGAAGAGCTCAACAGAGTCGGTCCGTTCTCTTCCGCAAAGGAGCTGTGGGAGAAACTGATCGAACTTCACGAAGGCACCTCGGAAACTAAGGTAAGTAAGCGTGACTTATTACTTAATAAACTATACAATTTAAAAATGCAGGAAGGTGAGACGGCAAGTTCGTTACACGCTCGAATTCAAGATAGTCTGAACTCCCTTCATGGAATCGGGCAAAAGGTAGAAAACAGAGACATTATAAGGTATGCTCTTAACTCGTTTCCTAGGAGTACATTGTGAGCATCGATGGTAGATGCCTACAAAGTCTCTAAGGATTTGTCTTCCTTAAAATTAGATGAATTATTTAGTGAATTTGAACTGCATGAACAAACTAATGCACAGCCATCCGAGAAGGGTATTGCTTTGGTTGCAAGTACGAGTCGAACACGGGAATCAAGAGTACGGCGAAAAATTGAATCGGAATCAGAAGACGAACCCGACTCAGAAGATTCAGAAGATGAACTGACCAACGAACTAGTAAATCTCGTGAAGAAGCTCTACAAGAAGAAAAAGGGCTTCAACAAGAAAGATCTGAAGAAGGCAGTTCAATCCAAAGAGGCTCAACCGAACTCGAAGGTAAAGTTTGAAGTCACCTGCTACGGGTGTAACCAGAAGGGGCACATCAAAGCAAACTGCCCCAACCAAAAGGAAGCCAAAAAACAAAGAAGAAAGAAGGCCCTGAAGGCAACGTGGGACGAATCTTCTTTAGAGGACGACGACGACGAACTCGATCAGACGAGTCTACTTGCACTGATGGCTCGTGTAAGATACCGTAAAATTAAATAATAAATGTTATTGGACGAAAAATCTTATTGGATTTTTCAGGAATTTTTAAAAAAATTTCAGGATTTAAATGGAGTTCGTATGACTTGTTTTAAGAGGATAGATTCGGGGTACAGTGGAGGCTTGTTTGGAATCCCAATTAAGCTGGAGTTGATTGAGGAATTAGCTTAAGATTTAATTAATTGAATCTCAAGCTGGATTTTATGTTTTTTTTTCTTTCTTCTTTTCCCTAATTAATCTCCCGAACCCAGCTTTTCCGTTTCCTCACCTCTCCCGAACTCCTTCTTGCGACTTCTTTCTAGAGGTCGACGCCACAAGAAAAGCGATCGTCGAAGCCTAATGCACCGTCAGCTGAGCCTTCCCCCTTGCTCTCCCTATCGCGGCGTGGAGCCTCTCACCCTTCTCGCGATCAAGCTACGGCCTGCCACCGAACCCGAGCCTTTTGCCTTTTCTTACGATTTCCCCTTCTTCCCGATCCATCGTCGGCAGCCAATTCCCTTCCTCCTCCGATCATGCAAGCGCAAGGGATGCAGATCCATCGTCGGAAACTTGATTCTCTTTCTCCTCCAGCTGAGCGATTGCATCGTCGGCGGTTTCTTGCTCACAATCGGTTGTTGTTCGGCTTCTAGGGCACAGTGGAGTTAGGGCACGGCAGGGGGAGGGGGAATTGATTCGCGTCCCTCTCGGCGGATCGAGCTCTCTCAGTTCTCCTTCTCTATCTGTTCGCTGGGGTGTAATCTGCAACTCCACACCTGCTGGATCGGATCAGACGACACCATCTTGAGGCAATCGATCGAGGTAGGCAAGCTTCAAAGATTTTGCCTGAGTGGTTTCCTTTGTGATGATCTTCTTGTTCTAGATTAGAGGGAGGATCGGATCAGTGTATTCTAGACGTTTCCTGTTGTCGGAGATCACTGCAATCCTGCCTTTTTGTGTCGATCCCAGGTTACTGTCACAACTTGATGTTGTTGTGAACCACCGTGGTGAGTGAAGGTAAGGCTTGTGGATGAATTATTGGGTTTAATCTTAATTGAGAATGTATTGATTGTGGATTGTGTATTGGATTTATGCTAGGGGTTGATTTTGGGCATCTGTTTGTGCTGGACCAGCTGTAAATGGGTGGAGAAGCTCCATTTTTCTCCACAGCAAACTTTGGATTTCTTCATCAAAGGGTGTGGATTTTGTTTTGGATCAAGGTGAGTTAAGTATGGAGTTTTGATTGCATTTATGTGATAGATGGATGAATTAAGATTTAAACCATATTATGTTGGGGATAATGAGATGTTATGGATGATTGGATTTGATTAGTGTATATTGATTTTAGAAGATGATCATGATTAAATTGATTAACTCATGAGTAGGATTGAAGTGAAGGAAATTGTGGATTTAGTTAAACCTAATTGGATTAAGAAATTAGGTTAATCATTTCGATTAGGGCTTCCCTAATTAGATTTGGGAGTTTATTTAGCTATTTACTACCTATGTAATTAGCTAAGTATATTATGTGATCACAGGATTTTGTTTCGAGGCGAGCGTCTCGACGGGGGATTTGTTTATCTGACACGGTCGACAGATAAAGGCGGGTATTTCTTCCTTGGCCTCTATGCAGATTTTCTTGTACTTAGTGCATGGTTATTATTGGATGAATTAGGCTGCTTTATCTTGTATCATGATCGGTTGCTGATTTTCCTGCATGATACTTATGCTTGACCCTTGTGATGATCTATTTAATTCATATGCAGTCTTCACTCTTGATATCTACTCTGTCGTGATTACACGTGTAGAGTATGTCTTATAGGGATTATCGGGTTGTTGGTATTACCATGCTGATTGGGTATATGATGTGGACTGCACATAGATGGGTATGTGTTATAGGAGTCATCTTGTTGACCGTGCATTTACATGTAGTGTGTACATACGTATTTGTTATGTACTTTTGGAGGAGTTGTGTTGATTGTATGTTTGTGGTACATATACATGTCTGTTGTGTTTTTATTAGAGGATACATGTTGATTGTACTTATCTTTTGTGTACATGTGTCTGGTGGGATTATTGGAGATTTTTGGTTGATTATACATGTATAGTGTGTACATATGTTTGGTGGGATACGTGGAGGTATCATGACGATTATACTCATGTTGGAGGTATTTATGAGATTTGGGGTTGTTGCATGGATGATGATTATTTATATATATCATGTTCATCATTCATTGCATCTGATGATCATTATCTCCGTTGTGGTTGAGAGAGTCATTAGTTGGTTTGAGAATAGCACCGCACACTCGGCCACTCATGGGTAGTGGTAACTGGAGCAGTTGCTGCTAGTCCTGTCGTGCCACCCGGTCATGAGGTTTTGTGAGATTCGGCATTGTGGGCAGTCAGGGACCCTAATGCTATGTAGCTAGATAGCTATTAGCGGACTGTCCGACTCGACCACTATATAGTGGGCTGGAGGGTAGTATAGTCGTCATAGACCCAAGCCTCTCGGCCATACAGGGGTCGTGGTATCTGGAGAGGTGGCGGGGGTGACCATGGAGCATGCATGCACTTTTGCATATGATGCGCGGTGCATCTGGGGGTTATATTTGCATACATGCCTAGTAGATACTTGTTGCATGTGATTGTCGTTGTTGCACTTGATTGAGATATGGTTGTTGCATATGGTTGTCATGCTGCATACATGTCATTTATTTTACATGTATATGCAGTTGTATTTATATTGCACAGGTGTCATGGGTACGTCTGTTGCAGATCCGGTGAGTTTACTGATCATTGTACCATGTGTCGATTCCAGATTGGGTATGTATCTGTCATTATGTTAGTTGTGGTTTGTACAGTTTATATGTCAAGTTATTATGTCAGATATGTTTAGGTGCATTGATTATGATAGTATGATCATGTTCTTTATTCCCTACTAAGACTGTATACTTGTGATCTTCATGTTGTTTATGGACCATGCACTATCTTGTCTATTACCCGCTGAGTTACCTATACTCACCACCGCATGTATACATTTATGTTTTTAGGTAGCTTGTAGATGGTTGGTGTCGCTCGGAGTATCCTGTCTGCCGGGTCCTACGTCACATCCGAAGATCGTGCTTGTTTTCTTTTATATATTCTTTTCTTATTTTTGGCATTGTATTTGTGTATAGTCATGTGGCTATCTTACGGTTTTGGTGTTGTATTTGTGTTTGAGCTGTGCCAGCATGCATTGTATTTATTCGTGTTGTGTGGGCTTTCCTTCATTTTTCCGCTGTGTTTTAGTATAGCTGTGTGGGCTGTTTTATATATAATTGCGTGGTTGTGATTGTTTCATTCCAGCCGAGTGGGCTGTTATTATAACTGCGTGGTTGTGTATTTAAATATTCTAGCCGCATGTGGCTGATGTATTTTGCTTGTATTGATGCTTCAGATTGTCACCGGTACAGGGGAGATGCTGTCGGATTTTTGTCTGGCAGAGACTCCTTTGGGGGCGTGACAATTTAGTGGTATCAGAGCGGGTACGATACCTGTTTTGTTTTGTGTTCTGGTTTTTCGAGATTTATCTGATACCAATTTTTTGTATCAGAACAGGTACGATGCCTGTTATTGTGTTTTGGTTTTCGTGATTCGATTTTCTTAATGTGACTTTTTGGGTTTTGGGACCAGGCAGCAGCAGGACATCTCCAGGCTATAGGAGGTATGTTTGCATATTGTTATCATACATTTTTGTTGGTGTATGTATTGTTGCCCATATAGTTATGATGTGTGTTCGTGTTCTCTTGTTAGTACTTGCCTAGTTGTTTGTATCATGCATTGCATGTGTTAGGTCAATCACTAATCACGGTTGACCTAATGGAGATCAAGGATTACAGTCTCAGGGGATTCTTCATATCATACTACCAGTAGTGTTAGTGTCTGCTACTACTGTTGGTTGATAGTTAGTGTCACATACCAGTTGTCTGTTACTATTAGTTGGGTTATGGATAGTATTTGTGTACTACAGTTGACTCTGTTAGTAGAGTATCGGTTTACTCTGGTTGGCTCAGTCATTTTGGGATTGATTTACTTGGTTGACTTGTGTAGTTATGCTTTGACTTATTACCCTTGTTGACTTGGACAGTTGGGGTTTGACTGATCTTAGTTGGTTTGTGATCCTATTAGTTCGGTAAGTAGAGGATCGATTTACCCTTGTTGACTTGGGTAGTGGTGTATCGATTTACCTTAGTTAGTTTCATCAGTGGATGATTGATTTACTCTTATTGGATCAGTTAGGAGATGATCGATTTATTTTGTTGGTCCGACCCGTAGGGGACTGACTTACTCTATTTTTAGAGATTCCTATCTTTGGGATGTTTCATACTTGGTTAGATATTTTGATTTGTACCGGTGTAGAAAGGACTGAATTGGCCGTATACCATTATCGGCTTAGTCAGTCTATAAAGGATCGATGTATCCTAATCCATGGGGACTTTGACTATGGATTGTTTGTACCTGGTTGGGGGGCCTAGAAAGTACATTCAGATAGGATACCGCACGGTGTGGAAAAGTGTAAAGCTACGTGCTTAACACTTTGAGATACAACCGTTACAAGGGTATAACTTGGAGAGTACATTCGGATATGATGATCTTCGAGGGGTAGAGCGTCTATTGACAGATATATTGATCAGTTGTTTAGTTGTAGCGTTCCTCTATCTTTGTGTTCATTGCTCGATAGTGGAGGTTGCTGAGCCTCAGGGTGGAGCAATCACAGTATGATGGGGTACTGGACAATGGTTAGACGACTCAACTAACATTGTTTTTATCAAGTGGCTCAAGACCTTGACCACGTGATCATTTTGCCAGGTCTTGTAGTCTATATCTCATATTAGAGGGTTTGATCTTTTATCGATATTCGAGGGACATTTATAGGATGATTATGAGGATTGTGGAGATATCTTCTGGATGGATAGACTCTTAGTCAGGAGGTGGTGTGAATCTTTAGACTTGGGATTGACATCCTTTTACTATGGATATTTGATTATCAGAAAAGATGAGATGATGAGATTTGGCAGACTTTTTGGATACATTTAGTTTGTTGATTGTGAGTGTTGAAGGTTGGATGCTTTCCTTTTACTCTATCTTTGTTAGGAGACTATCTGGTATGATTGATTGATGTTGAGGATGATTTTTTATTGGTAGATATTGGGAGATCAGATGTGGTGATAGATTGTCTTTTGATGATCTATTAGTGGATATTTGACTTGATGATCTATTATTTGGTAATTGATGTTGATAGTGATATGGAGAGTAGCACATGTGTGATATTTATGGATTTGGTGATTTGTAGTTAGTGATTAGATTACAGACTTATTATCGGGGATCTTACGGTTGGATGTGCCTGTTGTACAGATATTATGAGTAAGCCTGTAGTACGTACATTATGAGTCCTTGGGGTTACCATTAAGGCATACCGTGCCTAGATGTTTACATGGACTCAGTGTACTTGGTATTCTTAGGGTTTGGATTAGTTTTCATTGTTTCCATTGACGATGTTGTGATCTATTTTCGATCCGAGGTGGATTACGTACACTATCTTTGCATAGTTTTAGAGATGTTTTGACGGGAACATCTATATGTGAAGTTAGTAGTACGTATTATGATTGTCTTTTACGAGTTTTTGGGACACGTTGCGTTTAGTAGAGGATATCGGTGGATCCACAAGAGATAGAGGTTGTTATCAGTTGGGAGTAGTCGTAGTCTATACAGGAGACTCGCAGCTTCCTTGGTCTGGCTGGATATTACTGGAGATTGGATTGAGAGTCTCTCTAGCATTGTTATGTCGTTGACTGGACTGTCTAGGAATGGTATGAAACTTTCTGGGATAGATGCTTACGAGATCAGTTTCAGGAGTTGAAACGAGAAGCTGATAACTGCACCTGTCTTAGTAGTATTTTCTAGTGTAGACAGATTTGCACTCTACACAGAGGTATCATACCTGAGGTTTGGTCCAGGTTCGATATAGCATGAGCAAAGTAGTTTCGTGCCAATAGTTAGAATTCTCGTGTAATGAGAATTGGATTCTTTATCTTTGTGGGAGATTATGTGTGTTTCCGAGTCATTTCTTATCCGGGAGGAGTTACTACATGAAACACATTGATCTGGATTTGCAATACATTTGGGTCACATCTGATGTATAGAGACTTGAAATGTTCCTGTTGGGTGGAACGATAAGAAGAAAGACATCGCAAATTTTGTAGCTTGATATCTAGTATGTCAGCAAATGGAGGCTGAACATCGGAGATCAGTAGGATTGTTTTAGTAGACTCATATTTTGGAGTGGAGTTAGGAGCATGTTTTGATGGACTTTGATGTGGGATTACCCAGGACACGAAGTGGATATGATGGTTTGGGCAATCATTGTTGAGTGATGACTTGCTTTCTAGCTATGGATTTGTAGAACGGATTCTTTGGATTGAGTAGTAGGATTATACTCTAGAGGGATTACCGGACCGGATGATGTATTTCTGAGTATTGTTTTGGATGGAGATCAGTGATTTCACATCATGATTTTGACTGTGATTACAGTAGACTTTGGATTAGGAGCTTTGTTTTAGTATGAATTTTTGCCCTCAGATTGATGGATAGTTTGAGTGCCCTATATAGATGTTGGAGGATCTGATGATAATGGATTTTGGATTTCAGAGATAGTTGATTTAGCCACATTTGGTTAGACAGTAGTGTGGAAGTAGTGGAAGTAGGGTGAACTCATAACCCATAGTCATCCTTTAGGGTTGCTGATTTATTCATGATATCTGGATGGAGTGGTATATGAGTATGTTGTTTGGTGGTTACCCTTGGAGGAGGATTCCTGAGATGACCAGTAAATTTACGGACCAAATTTTTATTAGTGGGGGAGAATGTAAGATACTGTAAAATTAAATAATAAATGTTATTGGACGAAAAATCTTATTGGATTTTTCAGGAATATTTAGAAATTTTTCGGGATTTAAATGGAGTTCGTATGACTTGTTTTAAGAGGATAGATTCGGGGTACAGTAGAGGCTTGTTTGGAATCCCAATTAAGCGGGAGTTGATTGAGGAATTAGCTTTAGATTTAATTGATTGAATCTAAAGTTGGATTTTATGTTTTTTTTTCCTTTCTTCTTTTCCCTAATTAATCTCCCGAACCCAGCTTTTCCGTTTCCTCACCTCTCCCGAACTCCTTCATGCGACTTCTTTCTAGAGGTCGACGCCACAAGAAAAGCGATCGTCGAAGCCTGATGCACCGTCGGCTGAGCCTTCCCCCTTGCTCTCCCTATCGCGGCGTGGAGCCTCTCACCCTTCTCACGATCAAGCTACGGCCTGCCACCGAACCCGAGCCTTTTGCCTTTTCTTACGATTTCCCCTTCTTCCCGATCCATCGTCGGCAGCCAATTCCCTTCCTCCTCCGATCATGCGAGCGCAAGGGATGCAGATCCATCGTCGAAAACCTGATTCTCTTTCTCCTCCGGTGGCGATTGCAAGGGCGGTTTCTTGCTCACAATCGGTTGTTGTTCGGCTTCTAGGGCATAGTGGAGTTAGGGCATGGCAGGGGGAGGGGGAATTGATTCGCGTCCCTCTCAGCGGATCGAGCTCTCTCAGTTCTCCTTCTCTATCTGTTCGCTGGGGTGTAATCTGCAACTCCACACTTGCTGGATCAGATCAGACGACACCATCTTGAGGCAATCGATCGAGGTAGGCAAGCTTCAAAGATTTCGCCTGAGTGGTTTCCTTTGTGATGATCTTCTTGTTCTAGATTAGAGGGAGGATCGGATCAGTGTATTCTAGACGTTTCCTGTTGTCGGAGATCACTGCAATCCTGCCTTTTTGTGTCGATCCCAGGTTACTGTCACAACTTGATGCTGTTGTGAACCACCGTGGTGAGTGAAGGTAAGGCTTGTGGATGAATTATTGGGTTTAATCTTAATTGAGAATGTATTGATTGTGGATTGTGTATTGGATTTATGCTAGGGGTTGATTTTGGGCATCTGTTTGTGCTGGACCAGCTGTAAATGGGTGGAGAAGCTCCATTTTTCTCCACAGCAAACTTTGGATTTCTTCATCAAAGGGTGTGGATTTTGTTTTGGATCAAGGTGAGTTAAGTATGGAGTTTTGATTGCATTTATGTGATAGATGGATGAATTAAGATTTAAACCATATTATGTTGGGGATAATGAGATGTTATGGATGATTGGATTTGATTAGTGTATATTGATTTTAGAAGATGATCATGATTAAATTGATTAACTCATGAGTAGGATTGAAGTGAAGGAAATTGTGGATTTAGTTAAACCTAATTGGATTAAGAAATTAGGCTAATCATTTCGATTAGGGCTTCCCTAATTAGATTTGGGAGTTTATTTAGCTATTTGCTACCTATGTAATTAGCTAAGTATATTATGTGATCACAGGATTTTGTTTCGAGGCGAGCGTCTCGACGGGGGATTGGTTTATCTGACACGGTCGACAGATAAAGGCGGGTATTTCTTCCTTGGCCTCTATGTAGATTTTCTTGTACTTAGTGCATGGTTATTATTGGATGAATTAGGCTACTTTATCTTGTATCATGATCAGTTGCTGATTTTCCTGCATGATACTTATGCTTGACCCTTGTGATGATCTATTTAATTCATATGCAGTCTTCACTCTTGATATCTACTCTGTCGTGATTACACGTGTAGAGTATGTCTTATAGGGATTATCGGGTTGTTGGTATTACCATGCTGATTGGGTATATGATGTGGACTGCACATAGATGGGTATGTGTTATAGGAGTCATCTTGTTGACCGTGCATTTACATGTGGTGTGTACATACGTATTTGTTATGTACTTTTGGAGGAGTTGTGTTGATTGTATGTTTGTGGTACATATACATGTCTGTTGTGTTTTATTAGAGGATACATGTTGATTGTACTTATCTTTTGTGTACATGTGTCTGGTGGGATTATTGGAGATTTTTGGTTGATTATACATGTATAGTGTGTACATATGTTTGGTGGGATATGTGGAGGTATCATGACGATTATACTCATGTTGGAGGTATTTATGAGATTTGGGGTTGTTGCATGGATGATGATTATATATATATATATAACATGTTCATCATTCATTGCATCTGATGATCATTATCTCCCTTGTGGTTGAGAGAGTCATCAGTTGGTTTGAGAATACCACCGCACACTCGGCCACTCATGGGTAGTGGTCGCTGGAGCAGTTGCTGCTAGTCCTGTCGTGCCACCCGGTCATGAGGTTTTGTGAGATCCAGCGTTGTGGGCAGTCAGGGACCCTGATGCTATGTAGCTAGATAGCTATTAGCGGACTGTCCGCCTCGACCACTATATAGTGGGCTGGAGGGTAGTACAGTCGTCACAGACCCAAGCCTCTCGGCCATACAGGGGTCGTGGTATCTGGAGAGGTGGCGGGGGTGACCATGGAGCATGCATGCACTTTTGCATATGATGCGCGGTGCATCTGGGGGTTATATTTGGATACATGCCTAGTAGATACTTGTTGCATGTGATTGTCGTTGTTGCACTTGATTGAGATATGGTTGTTGCATATGGTTGTCATGCTGCATACATGTCATTTATTTTACATGTATATGCAGTTGTATTTATATTGCACAGGTGTCATGGGTACGTCTGTTGCAGATCCGGTGAGTTTACTGATCATTGTACCATGTGTCGATTCCAGATTGGGTATGTATCTGTCATTATGTTAGTTGTGGTTTGTACAGTTTATATGTCAGGTTATTATGTCAGATATGTTTAGGTGCATTGATTATGATAGTATGATCATGTTCTTTATTCCCTACTGAGACTGTATACTTGTGATCTTCATGTTGTTTATGGACCATGCACTATCTTGTCTATTACCCGCTGAGTTACCTATACTCACCACCGCATGTATACATTTATGTTTTCAGGTAGCTTGTAGATGGTTGGTGTCGCTCGGAGTATCCTGTCTGCCGGGTCCTAGGTCACATCCGAAGATCGTGCTTGTTTTCTTTTATATATTCTTTTCTTATTTTTAGCATTGTATTTGTGTATAGCCATGTGGCTATCTTATGGTTTTGGTGTTGTATTTGTGTTTGAGTCGTGCCGGCATGCATTGTATTTATTCGTGTTGTGTGGGTTTTCCTTCGTTTTTCTGCTGTGTTTTAGTACAGCCGTGTGGGCTGTTTTATATATAACTGCGTGGTTATGATTGTTTCATTCCAGCCGAGTGGGCTGTTATTATAACTGCGTGGTTGTGTATATAAATATTCTAGCCGTATGTGGCTGATGTATTTTGCTTGTATTGATGCTTCAGATTGTCACCGGTACAGGGGAGATGCTGTCGGATTTTTGTTTGGCAGAGACTCCTTTGGGGGCGTGACAGCTCGGGACCAGATCATCGAGAGCGAGAGCGAGTCAGAGGCCGAGTCCGAGCAAAGCCACGGATCCGCATCCATTTCAGAAGGGCCAGACTCCACTGTAAGTATTCCAAGGCTCAATAATTTAGTTAATTACTTATTACGCAAGTTAGCTAAGTCAAACATTAGGATTAAATCACTTCTAAAGGAAGTAGCTGTCCTTAAAGAAGTGACTAACACTAATTCCTTACCTGATCAAGTTCAGACTGGAAATTCAACTCAACTTCAAGAACTTGAGGAAGAAAACTCTAGTTTGAAAAGTCAGGTAAAAGATTTAAAAAATACCTTAGAACGGTTTTCTCTGGGCTCCAAGAATCTAGACCTAATTCTTGGGACACAAAGAGTCATCTACAATAGAACTGGGCTAGGATATAAAAGTAAAAAAAATATAGATCTTATTTATCCTTAATAAACAAACAAAGTAGTAAATCAGTCCAAGCATGGGCCCCCAAGTCTAAATTGATCAACCAAGTTGGACTTGGGCAATACTGGGTTCCGAATGATCAAATACACTACATCGATAGACCATATCGAGGCCATGATCCAGGGGGAGCAAAAAGAAAAACGGTCTTAAAATTTTAAATTAAAAATTTAAAATTAAATTATAAATTCAAAATTCAAAATCAAATTAAAAATTTGAAATTAATTCTAAATTCAAAATTCAAAATCAAATTAAAAATTCGAAATTAAATTATAATTTCAAAATTAAAAATCAAATTAAAAATTCGAAATTAAATTATGACTTCAAAATTCAAAATTCAAAAAATAGATGGAGGATCCAAACTAGCTGGCACCTCCAACTGAACTACCCGATAGGGTAACTGAACCTAATTTACCCGAAATGGGTAAAATAAGAGTAGATTACCTGGTAGGGTTATTAAGGTTAGATTAAAACGGGCTGAGTTTAACTTGAACCACAGTACTGGTGAAGTTTTTGGATGATAGTATGTTAGGGAAGCTTCGGCATCGCATGTCTAGGAAGATATGGCTTCGACCTGGTGCATTTGGCCAAGTGGAACTGACCGAAGCTACCCTTAAATGGATCCTAACTAGTTAGACCAAGGATTAGTATTAAGTTCAATGGATAGGACTATTTGGAAAACCTCGAAGGCATGGTTACTTTAATGAGCTCCTTGTGACTCACCATAGCCCAGAAGTTTATCCAAAGAATGCTTACTTGTTAAACCCAAAGCCAAACCTGAATCTAACACAAAGTTAAACCAGACCCTTATATTAAACAATAATTCAACTCACAGCAATTATAGGATTCCCTGATTGACAATTTAAATCGGGTGAGATGACTAAGAAATAAAACTATGACTTAAACTTAAATTTCAAAATTATTTTTAAACTCAAATTTCAAAATTATTTTTAAAAACTCAAATTTCAAAATTATTTTAAAAACTTAAATTTCAAATTTATTTTTAAACTCAAATTTCAAAATTATTTTAAAAACTTAAATTTCAAAATTATTTTTAAACTTAAATTTCGAAATTATTTTTAAAACTTAAATTTCAAATTTATTTTTAAACTCAAATTTCAAAATTATTTTAAAAACTTAAATTTCAAAATTATTTTTAAACTTAAATTTCAAAATTATTTTTATACTCAAATTTCAAAATTATTTTTAAAAACTTAAATTTCAAAATTATTTTAAAAACTCAAATTTCAAAATTATTTTTAAACTAAAATTTCAAAATTATTTTTAAACTCAAATTTCAAAATTATTTTAAAAACTTAAATTTCAAAATTATTTTAAAAACTTAAATTTCAAAATTATTTTTAAACTCAAATTTCAAAATTATTTTAAAAACTTAAATTTCAAAATTATTTTTAAACTCAAATTTCAAAATTATTTTAAAAACTTAAATTTCAAAATTATTTTTAAACTCAAATTTCAAAATTATTTTTAAACTCAAATTTCAAAATAATTTTAAAAACTTAAATTTAAAAATTATTTTAAAAACTTAAATTTCAAAATTATTTTAAAAACTTAAATTTCAAAATTATTTTTAAAACTCAAATTTCAAAATTATTTTAAAAACTTAAATTTCAAAATTATTTTTAAACTCAAATTTCAAAATTATTTTTAAATTCAAATTTCAAAATTATTTTTAAACTTAAATTTCAAAATTATTTTAAAAACTTAAATTTTAAAATTATTTTTAAACTCAAATTTCAAAATTATTTTTAAACTTAAATTATTTTAAAAAACTTAAATTTCAAAATTATTTTAAAAACTTAAATTTCAAAATTATTTTTAAACTTAAATTTCAAAATTATTTTTAAAAACTTAAATTTCAAAATTATTTTAAAAACTTAAATTTCAAAATTATTTTAAAAACTTAAATTTCAAAATTATTTTTTTCAAAATTATCTCTTCAACATCCATTAACGTTAAAATTTTTCAATCTTTAAATCTTTATTAAATTACAAAGGGGGGCGCCTCATGGAGGCGCCTCCCACACTGGAAGGCGCCTCCATGAGCGGCGGTAAAGTTCCCGCTGCATCACCTTAAGGCGCCTCGGATCGATCCGAGGCGCCTCCTAAACCTACTCAAGGCGCCTTAACATACTTAAGGCGCCTTCAATTCCCAGCTTTAGAAAACGAACAGATTCCTTCTGTTCGTTTTTCTGCCGATGCCGAGCACATCTTCCGCGTGCGGATTCTAGCAACCAAGGCGCCTTCAACCCGTTTAATCTCCCCTCAACACTTGGCAATGCCTCCTAGGTATAATCCCAATCCTTCCCGATCAAATTTTACGTAAAATTTCTGCTCATTTCTGTCAATTTTTGGTAAAATCGTTGAAAATAGGAAGCGCCGACACGTTGATCCTAATCCAGCTAGACTTCCATCAGCAGATATCAGATTCCCTACTATACATCTTAGGAATACCTTTGCTAATTACACTTTTGAACCTATCAAACCTAGATATGTAAATAGGACCTTTTATACCCAGTTTTGTTAGCCTTCTATCCAAATGATAGAGCACTATCAATTGGACCAACTGGTTTACTGCACTGATACAGTAAACCAGGAGTTATGTGCACAGTTTTATCACAACCTTGAGAGGGTTTATGTTAATAGGTACTCCACCAGAGTTGCTGGCGTTGACATTGAGCTTACTCCCACTTTGTTACGCACCACCCTAGGACTTAGGGTTTCAGAGTCTACCTTCTTATGCTACCCCAGTAGGGACCTGCCATTTGGCGATCCTTACTCCCATATTACGTTAGATACTATCTATATGTATTTCTTCGGGGAAGAGAGACCTGCTGGCCTGACTGAGTTCAGGTCAGTCTCTCTTCGGGTTCAGGACTACGTGATGTATAGGGTCCTGACAGCATGTATTCTGCCGATCTCATCTCGGGATGTCCAGAAGATGAGGCCTTCCCACTCATTTTTCTTGTACGCCCTGTGTCATCGATTAGATATCGATATAGCCTTGCATATATTCCAGAACATTATCTGTGCATCTGGGGCAGTCACCTCCAAGATAGTACACATGCCCTATTGTCATATTTTGACACGCTTCTTTTCGACCATAGAGGGTATAAATGTGACCAGGGGGACAGTCATTCCTCTTACTATATATGACGAGCTAGGATCCCGTAGTTGTAGACTAGCCGGTGCCGATATCATAGCTGATGGAGTTCTAGCTTGGATAGGATGACAACAGCCAACAGCTGCCCCTATCGATCCAGTAGCCGAGGATATACCAGGCGAGGGAGAGGAGTGGGCTGATTTCTTAGCTGAGGCTCTTTTCGCGGATCCTTCCCCGTCTGCCAGACCATCCACCTCAGCTGGACCTTCGACCTCTACATCATTCTCTGTCGAGGACAGACTTGCTCGACTCGAGGTCGAGTCCATCCAGACACGACGGATAGTTCTCTCTATTCGGTCCGAGATGGCTGCCGAATTTACGTCCCTTCGTGACGAGATACGATGTCTAGGTCAGCCAGCACTCGAGCAGCCCCATGCACCACCTTCCGCTGATGACCCTCCAGCTGATGCTCCTCGAGTAGATGATCCTGCTATTTGATATGACTCTTTTATGCATTGTACTATGGATTGTTGCCAATAAACACCCTCACTTCACTACCTATTTATTTTTAGACTTCCTTGAAGTGATATATACTTATGTGCATGCTTAGTCTGTTGGAGTGTATACTGAAAGCCTAAGCTTTGTAAACATTCATTATGAATAAAGAATCACATTTGGTCAAATTGTCTACATTTAGTTGTAGTTGTTCAATTAATTTATACTGTAGATAACATAGTATGTGGTGCCACATGCAGAAGATGATGTTATCAGTACCTTATAAATTATAAACAGTAGCTCACGACCAAAATGAAAAGGAACAAACCATTAGAAGGTCGTAGTGTAATTAGGTATCAGTTTATCTTGACTGTATAATTACACTAGTACACTTAGAGTGTATTGAGTAGGACCATTTGAGGTCATTTCTTTTATACTGACTTTATAAAGGAACAAAGACCTCAGTTATTATGGAAGTGTGTGCTCTTAATCCTAATATAATAACAAGCACATATATTTGATATTTATTTCTTTAATTTATCAATGGGTGAGATTTAGTTCGATGAATCGATAAGCCCGATAAGTTGGGAAATGATATCACTTATAGTGTGTGTTGTTGATTATAGAAGGAAACTGTGTCCTAGAGATACTAGGTTGATAATGTCCTCAAGAGGAGCTCATAAGGATTGTCATGTTAAACCCTGCAGGTGGACTTAGTCCGACATGACAATAAGGTTGAGTGGTACTACTCTTGGACTTAGATATTAATTAAATGAGTTGTCAGTAACTCACTTAATTAGTGGACATTCGATATCTTAAACACAGGGAGACTAACACACTCATAATAAGAAGGAGCCCAAAAATGTAATTTGGGATTGGTGCGATAGTTCATTAATAGTTCTCTAGTGGAATGAATTATTATTGATAAAATTAAGTTGTGTGTTCGGGGCGAACACGGGATGCTTAATTTTATCGGGAGACCAAAACCAATTCCTCCTCTCGGTCCCTATCGTAGCCTCTTATTTATATAGTACTATACCCACCTTCTATACCCACCAATAGGGGGCCGGCCAAGCTAGCTTGGGAACCAAGCTAGGGTCGGCCTAGGTATAAATTGGGGTGGTCGGCCCTAGCTTGAACCCAAGCTAGTGGGGGCCGGCCAAATTAAATTAAAAAAGAATTTTAATTTTTATTATGTGGAAGAAATAATTTATTAAAGAGAATTAAAATTAAAATATCTCTCTTGTAAAAGATCTACAAAAGATTAAAGAAAGATATTAGATCTCTTTCCTTATTTGTAGATTTGTAAGATATTTTATTTTCTCTTTAAAATTATTCACATGTTGATAAAATTAAAATTATAGAAATTTTTTGTTATCAACCATGAAGAGATTTTTAAAGAGAAATTTTAATTTTAAAATTTCCGGAAACAAATTAGGAAGTTTTAATTGTTGATTAAAACTTGTCTAATTTATCTCTTTTGATGTGGCCGGCCATTAGAGATTAATTGGGAAAATTTTATTTTATTTTTCTCAATTAAATCATGTCAAGGGAATTAAGGAAATTTTATTGTAATTAAATTTCCTAATTTGCCTAGGCCAAGGAATATAAAAGAAGGGGTGAGGGTGCCTTCATGAGACACAATCTCTTTTATTTCTCTCCCTCTTTTCCTTGGTGTTGTGGCTGGCCATCATCCTTTCCCTCTCTTCCTCTTGTGGTGGCCGAATACTTCATCTCCCTTGGACCTCTTGTGGTGGCCAGATACTACTTGGAGAAGAAGAAGAAGAAGGAGAGAAAGCTTGCATCTCTTGGAGCTTGGTTGGTGTTTTGATCTTCATCCTTGGTGAAGCTTCCTTGTTGTGGCTGAACCTAGCTAGGAGGAGAAGAAGGTGGTTGGTGGTTTCTCATCTCAGAAGATCGTTGCCCACACAACGTCCGAGGTTAGAAGAAGAATACGGTAGAAGATCAAGAGGTCTTTCTAGAAGGTATAACTAGTAGTTTTTCCTTTTCCGCATCATACTAGTTATTTATGGAAATAATACCAAATACAAGAGGCTTACGATTCTAGTATTTCGAATATGTTTTTCGAAGTTGTGTTCTTTTGTTTTATTTTTCCTTGTGATTTGATTGTTCCTTTCGGTTAACCTAAAGTTATTTTAGGAAATTAAATATTAGATTTCTATAAAAGGTTTTGTCTAGTCGGTGGTGGTTGCTCCCATATCCAAGAAGGTCATGTGCCTCGCCACGTCAGTACTGGGAACCAATTATGGAAATTAATATTTAATGGAATTAATAACTTAAGGTGATTTGGGTCGAACGTGTTAAGTTCCGCAGGAGATCCAAGTCAAAACCTAAAAGAACAAATAGATTAAGTTTTGGATCAAATGTGTTAAGTTCCGCAGGCGATCCAAAATTTAATTTAAAAGAACACATGGTAGCTAGGAAAAGGTTCAGACCTTTGTACAAAATTTTTTTACAGTGGAACCTCTAGGCTTTCCGAGTAGCAACCAACATAGTCAGTTTCACAAATTCTGGGTTTACTTATTGTTTTTCAAATTCTAGGAAAAATAAATTTCAAAATTCCCAATTTCCTAGATTTTTCAAAAGTTGGACTTAGCCTAAGCTTACCCCCTAGAAATCTTGTTCCCCTAGACTCAAACCAGAGCATCTCACAAACACCTAGGTATACCTTGATTGTGATTGACAAACATAGAACGGCGTGAGATGAATAGGGTACAGCCTGGACTCAAGAATGCTTATATCTGTGCATCGATATGAGTCTGGGCGTTAAATACGCAATATACATCAATCAAGTTAAGTCGTCCAGCACTAATCAAATCTACCTGGACCAAAGTAACTTAACTTGACTAACCATGTGAAAGCTGTTGCCCTGTAGACAATCAGCAAGTAGCTAAAGGTTAGACAGTTGGTAAAGGATACTCAATTTTCTAGTTAAGCATGTTTGATCTTAAGGGCTCTGATACCTAGAAAGTTAATCTATTAAACATGACTCATGCTTGGACTTAAGGACCAACTGACTTTGAATGAATAACCTAAACTAAATATTTTTTAGCTACATTACTCCCTCCTTGTCATAAAATTTAAATATTATCTAAACTTAAGCTAAGTTTACTGTTAACCTAAGTTTTCAAAATTCAATACTTGTAAGCTAAGTTCCAATCTCAATTTTCAAAACTTTGTTGAACTTAGCTAACTTTGTAAATTCCTGCACAGTTTTTCAAAACTTAACTCAGTACGTTCAAGATTAAAACGCAACTTTTTAAAAATTATATTTTTACTAGCTTTTAAAATCTATCAAAAAGATCCACTTCCTAATAGTTTTATAATGTTAACTCAGCCTCCAAAGAGCTAACATCATCTTTTCACTTAGCTAAAAAATGATTGTTAAGTGGTCTTAAAATCTAGTTATTCAAATGACTATTCTTACTTATTTTTGATATATGGCAAAGGGGGAGAGTAGCAAAATTATAAATGTAAAATTTAAAAATTCAAATTTAAAATAATATAAAAAGGGGGAGCAACAGTTAAGGGGGAGCATATAGTTGGCGCTAAAACTTTAAATTCGTAGGATTTACTTTAGCAAATTTACGTTGTTAAATGTGTTCATCTATTCTTAGCAAATTTGCCTGTGTTCATCTATTCGTTTGTTGACTTAACTTCAAATTTGAGTTGCCATAATTAAAAAGGGAGAGATTATTGGAGCGAGAAGCATCCGACGATCAAACCTGAGTTTTGATAATGGCAAAGGATTCAAAGTTAAGGGTTGTTGCTATCTAACATGTTGATTGAGTGTCTCAGGAAAGTCCTAACTGCGGTTAGGCAAAAGAAAAAACCCTAGGGGGTGGTAACCCTAGGTCATAGGGGGTGGTAACCCTATGCGGAAAGACTTGGCAGGTCGATAGCTTCAGGCAAAAGTCCTAGGGGGTGGTAACCCTAGGTGGAAAGTCCTGGTGTCGCGAACCAGGTGAAAGACTGGACTAGCCGGGAAGCGGATGTCCAGCAGAAAGTCCGGAAGCATCGAGTGCTGAGCAAAAGTCCAGTCGATCTGGAGGATCGCACTGGCAGCAGGTAAATCTCCTGAGTGGAGTAGGTGAGGACGCGTTCCCCGTAGAGGGAACAGTAGGCGTTGGGTCGACCTAGGGTTTCCGGTCGAAAATCCCAAGTCAGACCCGGACAGTTCGGAGACTGTCATTACTTCATATTCATACTATTATTTTGTATTAACTTTGTGGTGCAGGTATTTTTGGATTAACATACTTGCAGGTATCAAAAACACAAAGAAGAACTCGGATGAACAGTGTCCGAGGCGCCTCCATGGGGCTTGGAGGTGCCTCGGGTGCAAAACCTGAGCTGGCGCGAGAAGCAGACTTAAGGCGCCTTGGATGGATTGAAGGCGCCTTGGACAGCTTGGAGGCGCCTTGAAGGGTTTGAAGGCGCCTTCAGGTCGCGGCAGTCAAAGTGTTATCGCAGCGAGCAGATCGGGATAGAATTCAAGCTTCAAGGCGCCTTGGAGCTTGTTTAAGGCGCCTTGAACACTGTTTAAAAGCAGGGTTCGAGCAGCACATCAGGAAATCAACTTCCAAGCTTCCATTCTGCTGTATTCTGCTCAAGTACTGCTTCCAAAGTGCTGATGCAACATTCCGACGACCCGGAGCTTAGATTTCTTTTCTACTACAGTTGTCGGTATAATTTTAATCACAGTTGCATTTGTAATTAGATTGTAATATTCATCGAGCTTATAGTTGTTGCCCACCGGAAGCGATCAAGGATCGCGGGTCTTCGAGTAGGAGTCGCCTTAGGCTCCGAACGAAGTAAATCTTTCGTGTCTTTGTTTGTACTTGTTTCTGTTTCTTTCCGCTGCGCTTATACTCGAACTACTTATTCGATACGATTCCGATCATCGAAAAACGATTTAGCCACGAGAGCTATTCACCTCCCCCCCCCCTCTAGCGCATCTCGATCCAACACACACCATATAAATAGTATCATCTCCCAACTCATCGGGCCTATTGATTTAACGAATAAATCTTACCCATTGATAAGTTAAAGAAATAAATACTAAGTATACGTGCTTATTATTTTATAGGGATTAAGAGGACGCACATCCGTAATAACAGAGGTTCTGTTCTTTTATATAGTCAGTATAAATCGAATAACCTCAAACGATCCTGCTCAATACACACATAGTGTACTAGTGTAATTTTATAGTCAAGACAGACTAATACCAAATTACACTACAACCGTTCCAATAGTGTGTCCCAATCCATCTTGATTGTGAGCTACTATTTATAATTTATAAGGAACCAATAACATGATCTTCTACGTGGCACTACACACCATGTTATCTACAATATAAATTAAATGGGCAACTGCATTGATATATATATATATAAATATAAAATGCAAACATTTAACTAAAGTGATTCTCATTTCAAAATATTTCAAAACAGATGTTCATACAAAAGCTAGGCTTATAGTATACATCCCAGCATGGGCAGCCTCTAGGGGGAAGATTGGACTGATGGAGTTACACGTCACCTCTTACGTTGGAGACACAGACGTTGCTCAGGAGGGGGGAGGAGCCCTTTCCTCCGCAGTTGCTTCAACAGGAAGCTGCCCAGAATGGAGAGATTCTACCTCAAAAGCTTCATGCTCCCCAAAGCGTTGGGAAGAAGCGCCTGCAGAGAACCCCGCCAGGGGAACCTCCTGGTCGGAAGCGATTTCTTGCCCTCATTTTTTCAGGATGTTGTTGGGTATCTTAGCAGAGCTAAGTGCATAGGCTCAAAACATGATGGCTTCTGCAGGTAAAGGACAATACCTCAGTTAGTGAAGAAGTGGAGGAAGAGTTACTTGATCTTATCAAAAGGTACAGTCAAGGGTGTCGGGATGGAACTCAACCCAAAGAGATATAGTAAGCTCTCCCACAATAAGGAGGGAAGTTGGAACTTTACTCCATCCAATTTTCCTGAAGCAGCAAAGCAGACTGGTTGGTGTTGATGGTCGCCCAACTCAGAAGGAGGAGGAATGTTAGGACGCCATTCAACTTGCCAAGTCACAGGATCGAGTAATTGCATGTAAAAGAAGCGAGATTTTCAACCTTTGTTAGAAGATGGCATGCCCTTAAAATACTTATGCCTAGGCATAGACCACACCATGAAGATACTAGGCTCTTAGCGTTTCAGGGAGTAGAAGTGGTGAAAAAGTTGGGGAGTTAAGGGAATCTCATATAGACGACACAGGATGACCATTTCGCACATAGCGCGGAAGGCATTGGGGGCAAATTAGGAAAGAGAGACACAGAAATATTGACTCAAAGAAGCAAAGAAAGAAGGGATAGGAAATCTTAGACCCCCCAAGAAGTTGGTCCTTGAAGAAGGTCACAAAACCGGGAGGAGGAAGACCGGGATGATCATCTAGACCAGGAAGATGAAGCCGGTACGCTTCAGGAAGGTGCAGACTGGATTGCACTACGTTGAGGTCACTCCTATCAAAGTTAAAGCGGAAGTATGCATACCATGGGACTACTGCTTCTCTGGCCATTGCCAAGACACAAGTAGGGAAGACGAAGGGAAGAAAACACTTACCAACAAAGGAACACAAGGAACATGCAGAGGCAAGCGGAGGAAGGAGGATCAAAGGGAGAATATGCGTCGATGGGCAGCCGCTTAACACCTTTAGGGTTTTTAAACTAAAGCCCTAGGGATATGAGCCTGACAATCAAAATAGCAGGACAAACAAAGGGGGTCAGATCAAGGGAGAGAAGCGACATCGAGACACGTGAGGAAAGCGTGCGTCAGGCGGTGTAACAAGGGGAATTCATGGGACATATGTCTGACACCTATGAAGTGGCATTTATGATGGATAGGGTAGGGAAATCATAGATTTGATTTGGGAAACGGTTACAACACTCCTCATCAGTACTATGCCTCGAGGATTGAAAATTCCAGACGGATACCTCAGGAAATGAAGTAAAAAGTGGCGGGAAGCATGGATCACAAATTTAGTGCCTCATCTTAGCCTCGGAATCAAGGTAAGATTCAAATTTAAATAATGTCTTATATATATAACTTGCTTCAAATCCACAGGCACACTTCCTTCCTTCAATCACCAACGACCTCTTGGTCTGAATCTAGACCCACTCCTCAGTGCGAGTTATAAGTGAGCATGCTCTCACGACCAATAATCGCCAAGTCGGGGATCCAGACTCTTGCCTCAGTAAGAGTTATAAGTGATCATGCTCTCATGACCAACGACCTACAGGTCGGTGATCCAGACTCTCTTCTCAGCGTGAGTTATAAGTGAGCATGCTCTCACGACCAACGACTGCCAGATCGGGGATCCAGACTCTTGCCTCAGTGCGAGTTATAAGTGAACATGCTCTCACGACCAATGACCGCCAGGTCGGGGATCCAAACTCTCGCCTCAGTGCGAGTTATAAGTGAGCATGCTCTCATGACCAATGACCACCAGGTCGGGATACAGACTCTCATCTCAGTGTAAGTTATAAGTATGCATGCTCTCACGACCAATGATTGCCCAGTCGGGGATCCAAACTCTCAACTTAACGTGAGTTATAAGTGAGCATACTCTCACGATCGACCACCGCCAGGTCGGGGATCCAGACTCTCACCTCAGTGCGAGTTATAAGTGAACATGCTCTCATGACCAACGACTGCTAGGTCGGTGATCTAGACTCTTGCCCCAGCGCGAGTTATAAGTGAGCATGCTCTCATGACCAATGATCGCCAAGTTGGGGATCTAGACTCTTGCCTCAGTGCGAGTTATAAGTGAGCATGCTCTCACAACCAACGACCGCCAGGTCGGGGATCCAGACTCTCACCTCAGAGCGAGTTATAAGTGAGCATGCTCTCATGACCAATGACTGCCAGGTCAGGGATCTAGACTCTCACCTTAGTGTGAGTTATAAGTGAGCATGTTCTCACGACCAACTGTTGGTTGGTCCTAGGAAGATCATACCGGTTCCACTGTATAAAAATTTGTACAAGTGTCGAACCTTTCCTAACAACCTATTGTGTTCTTTAGAAATTAAATTTGGAATCGCAAACGGAACCGAACATTATTGATTCCAAATTTAACTTATCTATTCTTAATGGTTTAAACTTGGATCGCAAACGATGCTTAACATTATTGATCCAAATCCACCTATGTTATAAATTCAATTAAATATTAATTTCATAAATCGGCTTCCAGGTTAAACATGGCGAGGCACTAGGCCTTCTTGGATATGGGAGCAACCACCATTTCCTAGACAAAGCCTTTCAATGAAATCTAATATTTAATTTCCTTATATAACCCTCGGTCTAACTAAAAGGAACAATCGAATCACAAATTTGAAAAATAAAAAAAACACAAACTCGAATCACAAATTCGAAACCTAGAATTATATGTCTCTTGTGTTTGGAATTCATACAAAGAAAAACTAGCATGATGTGAAAAATAATTACTAGTTATACCTTTCTTTGTATGCAACGACCTCTTGATATCTTCTACCGTATTTCTCTTCGTATCTCGGATGTCATGTGGGCGATGATCTACCGAGACGAGAACCACCCAAGCTCCTTCTTCTCCAATCTAGTTTCGGCCACCACAAAAACTCAGTGTGAGGTTCGGCCACCACCACCAAGCTCCAAGGGATGCTAGAAACAAAGCCTCCTTTCTCTCCTTCTTCTCCAAGCAAGATCCGGCCACCTTGCAAACTCTCAAGGATGAAGAGATTCGGCCAAGGAGAAGAAAGAAAAAGGAAAAGGGAGAATAAGAAGGGTCGGCCACACCAAGGAAGAGAGGAAGGAAAATAGAATAGAGTTGTATCTCATGAAGGCACCCCTACCCCCTCTTTTATAATCCTTGGTCTTGGCAAATAAGGAAAATTTAAATACAAACATCCTTATTTTCTTTTCCATGAAAAGGAAAATTTTAATCAATTAAAAACAATTTCCTTTTCTTAAATCCATGTGGCCGACCACCTCTTAACTCAAAGCAAGGAAAGTTTTAATAACATAAGAATTAAAACTTCCTAATTTGTTTCCGAAAATTTTAAAATAAAATTTCTCTAATAATTTTTCCCTTCATGGTTGGTTATAAAAGGAAATTTTATAAATTAAAATCTTTCTTTTAAACATGTGGATGATTTCCAAAAAGGAAAGTTTTCTTTAAAATTAAAATCTTCCTTTCAATCTACAAATAAGGAAAAATGTCAAATCTTTTCTTAATCTTTTGTAGAGACTTATAAAAGGAAAATTTTATAATTTTAAAACTCTCTTTTAAATCATGAACATGGTTACAAAAAAGGAAAGTTTTCTCAAAATTAAAATCTTCCTTTCAATCTACAAATAAGGAAAGATATCAAATCTTTTTTTAATCTTTTGTAGAAAGCTATAAAAGGAAAGATTTAAATTTTAAACTCTCTTTTAAAACTATGGAATCCACATAAGAAAAAGTTTAAAAAATTAAAATCCTTTTTAATTTTAATGTGGCCAGCCACACCAAGCTTGGGCTCCAAGCTAGGGCTGGCCACCTCATCTTGGCTCATCCTCTTGAGTTGGTAGGCCCAAGCTTGGGTTCCAAGCTTGCTTGGCCGACCCCATTAGGATGGGTAAGAAGGTGGGTAAGGATAGGTATAATACTTTATAAATAAGAGGCTACGATAGGGACCGAGAGGAGGAATTAGTTTTGGTCTCCCGATGAAATTAAGCTTCCCGTGTTCGCCCCGAACACCCAACTTAATTTCATCAATAATAATTCATACCACTAAAGAATTATTATTGAATTACCGCACCAATCCCAAATTACATTTTGGGCTCCTTCTTATTATGAGTGTGTTAATCTCCCTGTGTTTAAGATGTCGGATGTCCACTAATTAATTGAGTTACTGACAACTCACTTTAATTAATATCTTAGTCCAAGAGTAGTACCACTCAACCTCATCGTCATGTCGGACTAAGTCCACCTGCAGGGTTTAACATGACAATCCTTATGAGCTCCTCTTGGGGGCATTATCAACCTAGATTGCTAGGACACAGTTTCCTTCTATAATCAACAACACATACTATAAGTAATATCATTTCCCAACTTATCGGGCCTTTTGATTTATCGAGCTAAATCTCACCCTTTGATAAGTTAAAAAAATAAATACTAAATATATGTGCTTGTTACTATATTAGGATTAAGAGCATACACTTTCATAATAACTAAGGTCTTGTTCTTTTATTAAGTCAGTATAAAAGGAACTTACCTTAAATGGTCCTGCTCAATACACTTAGAGTATACTAGTGTAATTTTATAGTTAAGATAAACTAATACCAAATTATACAACGACTATTCCAATGGGTTGTTCCTATCCATCTTAGTCGTGAGCTACTGTTTATAATTTATAAAGAACCGATAACATGATCTTCTGTGTGCGACACCACACACCATGTTATCTATAATATAAATTAATTGAACAACTACACTTAGCATATAAATGTAGACATTTTTGACCAATGTGATTCTTTATTTCAATATAAATGTTTACAAAAGCTAGGCTTTTAGTATACACTCTAACACCAACAACCACAGGTTGATAATCCAAACTCTCACCCCAGCACGAGTTATAAGTGAGCATGCTCACACAACCAACGACTGCCAGGTCGGGATCCAGACTCTCACCTCAGTGCGAGTTATAAGTGAGCATACTCTCACGACCAATGACAACTAGGTCAGGGATCCAGACTCTCACCTCAGTGTGAGTTATAAGTGAACATACTCTCACGACCAACGACCGCCAGGTCGGGGATCTTGACTCTCGCCTCAGCGTGAGTTATAAGTGAGCATGCTCTCACGACTAACGACCGCCAGGTTGGGAATCCAGACTCTCGCCCCAGCGTGAATTATAAGTGAGCATGCTCTCACGACCAACGACTGTAAGGTCGGTGATCTAGACTCTCACCTCAGTGCGAGTTATACGTGAGTATTCTCTCATGACCAACGACCGCCAGGTCGGTGATCTAAACTCTCGCCTCGGTGCTAGTTATAAGTAAGCATGCTCTCACGACCAACGACCTCTCGATCGGTGATCCAGACTCTCACCCTAGCGTGAGTTATAAGTGAGCATGCTCTCACGCCCAACGACCTCCTGTTCGGTATCCTGCACTGTCACCCCAATGCGAGTTAGAAGGGAGCTTGCTCTCATGATTAATGATCTCTCAACTAGTGTTTTATATTTTCACCTAGTCGCGTGTTATAAGCGGGGAATTTTAATCAGAAAGGGGTCGAAAGGCAAGAATAAAGACTGAAGCGCGATCAAACATATATTCAATAAATCTATAAGAAAACATCCCTCAAAATATCATTCATACAAGCATACAAACATGGATATCATTTAAGTGCCTAACACTCTCTTTCTAAACTAGCCGTGGGTTGTCACCCTGGGCAACTATGGTCTGCTAAACTTGCCTTCGCCAGCGAGAGAGATATACAAGCCTGTTCCAGCTCAATTTTGATCAACTGAAGAGTGCACTATTGTTGATCGATGGTTGCATCCTTTATCTAGGCTTCTTCTTGCATGAGGGATATGGCGGAGGTGTGTTTCCCCTTTAAATAAATAAGGAACTGAGATTGGCTCTACAAATCTGAATAAGCATTGTGCTTCAGCCTGGCCTCATCACGCATCCGAGATTTGGTAGCCAACCATAGTTCCTTGATTTCCCTGCGAAGCGAGGATTGAAGGTCCCTCTCCTGCGTCATCTCGGTTAACACCGTATCTTTTTGAGAAAGCATTTGGGTCATGTGCCCCAGCTACTAAAGAAGGTGTTGCAATTCATCAGACTCAGAGTTTGTCTCCATGATGGAGTGTCGTCAGTTACAGGGAGGTGCATACCTGGACGTAGGTGTCAGCCCCCTTTTAAAGAAGATGAGGAGAAGAATCAGCCATGGAACGAAATAAATTGGCCTTCCACCAGAGGTTGATTGTGCAATTTATAATACCTGGGGAAAAGGAGTAGCACTTATGGTCCGGAAGGCGAAGTGAAAGAGACTAGAGTTTGGGTCTAGTTGTTAGTTGCGACTCGGAATACTATCCTAGTTCCCCTGTACAAAAATTTGTACAAGCATAGAACTATCCTAGCTACCCATGTGTTCTACTAAAGTTAAATTTGGATTGCAAATGATGCTTAACATTATTAATCCAAATTTTTCCTTTAGAAGTTAAACTTGAATTGGGAATGGAACTTAACATTCTTACTTCAAGTTCAACCGATGTGATCTTCCTTAGTTAAATCATATTACAGAAGTTAATTAAATATCTATTTCAAAGATCGGCTTCTAGGTTAAACATGGCGAGGCACTAGGCCTTCTTGGGTATGGGATCATCCAGCACTGCCTCGACAAAGCCTTTCAAAGAAATCAGATATTTAACTTCTTACAGTAAACAAGGTTTAACAATAGAGACCTAAATAGAAACACAATATCAAGACATAAAATCGAAACAAAAATCGATAACAAAATGATAATTAAAATCGATAACCTCTTGTGTTTGGTTTTACAAGATCTATACAAAAGGATGCTCTAGCTATGATGCGGAAACTAATAATTAGTTATACCTAATGTAGCTTATAGACCTCTTGATCTTCTATTGTATTCCTCTTCTTATCTCAGACGTCGTATGGGTGATGATCTACCAAGATGAGAATCCACCCAAGCCTTCTTCTTACTTCCAAGTTTTGGCCACCAACTTTCTCCAAAAGATGATGAAGTTTGGCCACCAACCAAGCTCCAAGGGATGCTAGGAAACAATACCTCTGCAAAATACCGAAAATAGGCAAATATTAATAAGGGAATTTTTCGAAATTTTTTGGAAATTTTTCGGAGCTCATACGGACAAGTTAACGGGGATAAAAACAGGGCCCGGGAAAAGCTTGTTTAGGCTACCCCGTTTTAACGAGGAAAAGTTTTATTTTTTTTCCTTTTCTATTTCCTTTTCTTATTTGTTTTCTCTCGTTACTGTGACTTCTCCTCCTCCCCCCTCACGCCCGACGCCCTCCTCCGAGCCCTAACCGCTAAGCGGTTTCCTCCTCTTTCTCTTCTCTACTTCTCCCTCGCCGAACCCAATTCTCCTTCCCTTCCTGCGACGCCGACGCCACTTTCTCTCCTTCTCTTGATGCCGAGCAGTGTTGAGCCCTAGGTGCCGACACCGCCGACGCCCTCTCCGATCTCTTCTGTGCCCGCTACTGAGACTCCTCGGTCGAGCTTCGACCGTGCCCTAGCCCCTCTTAGTGGATAGCCGGCTGCGAAGCCATTGATGCCAGTGATCGAGGGCAAGCCACTGCCGATTTGCAGCCTTTGCCCTAGCCGACGCCACCACCACCGCTCCTCCTCAGCCCTAGCGCCGGTCACCGTTTTGTTCCTCTGTGCTCGTGCCCTAGCTAGCCTCACTGTGTCGCCTCACCTCTGCTTCTGTCGGTTTCTCGATTATTACAGATCATCTTCCCTGGCTGACGGAGTGAGCACGAAGTCGTCTAGCAGTGATCTTGGAGGTAGAAGATCTATTTGATTTTCAGTCATCTTCTTACTTGATTCTTTCCTTGATTTGATTGATTCCAGTGGGTTGTGATGTTCGGTGGATTTAGAAATTTAGGTGTTGTGGGCTGTTCTTGGTTCCGGCAACAACTCAATCTAGCTACTCTCTTTGATTTCAGTAGCAAGAATGATTGAGAGGTTGAGGTAAGATGAGTAGATTTTGTTCTTGAATCAGGTTATTGTTGGTTTTGGATATTCTGTTCTTGATCTGAACAGTGTAGTTTGTTCCTAGCTATGAGTTGGTTCGTTTGTGATCTGGAATTTGTGCTTGATTTCCAGCAGCAATTACTTCATTTGGCAGCAAGTTGTCCTACGGAGCAACACCTGCGGAGGCTTCGGATTAAGGTAAGAGTTTTGATTATGTGTTGATTAGGGTTCGTTAATTGTGTTGGATTGGTTAGTTGGATCCAATTTAGAACTTCTTAATTGGATTAGAATTTAGTTTAGCTAATGGTTGTATGATAAAAATTAGCTAAACTAGGCATTATGTTTGATACCACAGGATTTTGACGCGAGACGAGTATCTCGATGTCGGATTTGGACATTCCTATTGGAGGCGGGTACTTTTGACTTTATGTCTTTGATATGCATAGTAGTGAATTTAACAAATAGCAACAATTATGTTTCTTAATTGTTTCGGTTAGTCACTACCCGATACCTGTTACATGTTTGGTTGATTGCTTGTTTTGCATCTCATGTTATTACTTACCTGATTATACATGCTTAGGGGTAGTGATTTAACCATGCTTCACCATGTTCAGGACCTAGGTGTGATACCTTATCTGATCTGTGTATCCTTGATATGATTTATTGATTATGGTGCACATTATATATGTATATAGATTTTGCTCAGTATATTACCATGCTTAGTGTCATGCACCATTAGCATAATTGCATGCTGTGTGATAGATTACTCCATTATTGTCGAGCACATCGCCAGTTTCATCACTGTTCAGTGCTCCGTTGTGACGCTCATGGGTAGCATGACGCAGCGTGGTAGCACGTCAGTTTGCTCGTTCGGTGCTCTGTTGGTCCGCTTATGGGTAGTGTGATTGCAGCGTGGTAGCACGTCGAGATCCCTTCCCGTCATTGTGTACCAGGAGATAAGAGCATTGCGCTCCCCTATTTATGATTTGGGGTAGGAGTATGTGTGTACTCCGACAGCATCCCGTCCACTCGGTCACTCATTAGGAGTAGTGATGCAGAGTGCACGGTTGTCATAGCCCTACCCACTCGGTCCTACCATTGGATGTGAGATGGCTGACTGGCGTCAGGGGTGGCCATGACTGCATTGGCATCATACACATTGATGCATTTATTTCTTGTGATTGTGTTTGCTGCATTTATTTGCTGCATATTGGTTGGATGCCCATGCTTGACATGCATACAGGATTTCTATACCTCTCGGACTGTTTATCCTTGTACCAGGTCCTGGTTAGTACAGTATTCTCCTGTTCATTTCAGTTTGCATTTACCTTTATTACGTCAGGAGACTGTACGCATTATTAGTGCTAGATGTTACTTCCTTACTATGTATATCAGTGGTTACCCGCTGAGCGTTGGACTCACCCCCGCCTCCGTTATTATTTTTAGGTTGATACTGTTAGGAGAGAGTTCCAGTCGCTAGTCCCCTGCAGACCACGAGGATATTGTTGGTCTTTTGGTTTTCTTATTTAGATTATGCTAAACTTGTTATGTTTGATGGTATGGACATTGTATGGATTTTGTGATGTCGATGGATTTGGTTTTCGATTTGCTTTTACTACATGCCTGCCTAGATGGCAGAAGAGGTAAGTTGGTTTTATCGTCGGATTTGAGCTTTACGAGTGTAGTGGAGTAGGATATCGGTTTTGAGCTTTATGAGTGTAGTTGAGTAGGGTTGTTTTTTAGTCAGCTTATCACTGTTCAGTTTGTTTACTATTAAACTGCATGGTTGTGTCAGCCAGAGGCTGAAATTGATATAAACTACGTGGATGTCTGTGTTATTATTTGTTTATTATTGTTATTATTCCAGCCGCATGTGGCTGAGGTATATGGTGATGTAGAAAGTTTCAGATTGTTCACCGTACAGGGGAGGTGCTGCCGAAATTTCTTCGGACAGGGACTCCTCCGGGGCGTGACAACCTCCTTCTTCTCCAAGCATGAACCGGCCACCAATTTTCTCCTTCAAGTGTTGATGCCGCCAGCCACAAAGATGAAGAGAAGAGGAAGAGCAAAGGGGTCGGCCACCACCAAGGAAGAGAAGAGAGGAATAGAAGATGTATCATTAGGTGAGGCACCTCTACCCTCTCTTTTATATTCCTTGATCTTGGCAAATAAGGAAAGTTTTAAACATAATTAAAACTTTCTTATATTCCTTGCCAATGTCTAAGAAGGAAAATTTAATTAAAACTTCCTTATAAACCTTTAATGGTCAGCCCCTACCTTGTCCTCAAAACAAGGAAAGTTTTAAACAAAAAATTAAAACTTCCTTAATTGTTTCCGGTAAGAAATTTTAATTGAAAATTTTCTTTCTTTAAATCCCTTCATGGTTGGTTATAAAAGAAAAGTTTTATAAATTAAATCTCTCTTTTAAAACATGTGGATGGTTAAAAAAAGGAAAGTTTTATCAAAAATTAAAATCTTCCTTTAAACTAGAAATAAGAAAAGATATCAAACCTTTCTCTTAATCCTTTGTAGAAAGCTATAAAAGGAAAGATTTATAATTTTAAAACTCTCTTGTAAAACCATGGGGATGGTTACAAAAAGGAAAGTTTTATCAAAAAATTAAAATATTCCTTTTAACTACAAGTAAGGAAAGATATCAAACCTTTCTCTTAATCCTTTGTAGAAAGCTATAAAAGGAAAGATTTATAATTTTTAAAACTCTCTTTTAAAACCATGGCTTCCACATAAGGAAAGATTTAAAACCTCCTTTTAATCTTAATGTGGTCGGCCACCCTTGCTTGGGCTCCAAGCTAGGGTCGGCCACAACTTGAACCCATCTAACCTTGGTTTGGCCGGCCCTAGCTTGGGCTCCAAACATGGCTTGGCCGGCCACCTTAAGGTGGGTAAGAAGTTGGGTTTGGGTGGATATAAGACTTTATAAATAAGAGACTATAATAGGGACCGAGAGGAGGAATTGGTTTTGGTCTCCCGATGAGCTTGAGCTTCTCGTGTTCGCCCCGAACACTCAACTCAAGTTCATCAATAATATCTCATTCCACTAAAGAGTTATTATCGCACTACCGTACCAATCCCATATTACTATATGGGCTCCTTCTTATCATGAGTGGGTTAGTCTCCCTGTATTTAAGATATCGAATGTCCATTAATTAAATGAGTTACTGACAACTCACTTAATTAATATCTAGCTCTAAGAGTAGTACCACTTAACTTCATTGTCACGCCGAACTTGGTCCACCTGCAAGGTTTATGAGTGTGTTAGTCTCCCTGTGTTTAAGATATCGAATGTCCATTAATTAAATGAGTTACTGACAACTCACTTAATTAATATCTAACTCCAAGAGTAGTATCACTCAACTTCATTGTCATGCCGGACTAGGTCCACCTGTAGGATTTATATGACAATCCTTATGAGCTCCTCAAGGGGACATCATCAACCTAGATTACTAGGACACAGTTTCATTTTATAATCAACAACACACCATAAAAATAATATCATTTCCCAACTTATCAGGCCTATTGATTTAACGAGCTAAATCACACCCTTTGATAAATCAAAGAAATAAATATTAAGTATACGTGCTTGTTATTATATCATGATTAAGAGTACACACTTTTATAATAACAGAAGTATTGTTCTTTTATATAATCAGTATAAAAAGATACTACCTCAAATGGTCCTGCTCAATACACTCATAGTGTACTAATGTAATTTATTAGTTAAGATAAACTAATACCTAATTACACTACAACCACTCCTATGGTTTGTTTCATTCCATCTTGGTTGTGAGCAACTGTTTATAATTTATAAGGAACTGATAACATGAACTTCTATGTGTCTCCTCACACCATATTATCTACAATATAAATTAAATGGACAACTACACTTAGCATAAATGTAGACATTTGACCAATGTGATTCTAATTTTTAAAAAATATTTATACAAAAAGCTAGGCTTTTAGTATACATTCCAACACTAGTCAGTCGGACTTGAGCCTCCTTCGACTAGACTTGGAGGGGAGGCTTGTGATACGATGCGTAAAGGGGGAATGTGGCAGTCAAGAGTGGTCAAAGTTAAGGGGATGTGGTAGCCCAAAATAGTCAAAGTCAAGAGGATGTGACAGTCAACGAAGGGGGAGTTGGACCGCCATATGATATCAGCCGCATAATTCCAGGGCAGCCCTCTACAAGGAAGATTCCCATGTCTGTGGTGTCAGGCACAGCCAGGGCATGTACCGGATCTGAGGACCAGATCTATCATTCCTGGTACGATCCAGATCTGTGGCATCAGACACAGATAAGGCTAGTTCTCAACCTATAACTTCCTGGTTAGGTAATCGGGATTACAGGGCAGGTTCCCAGTCCCGTGGCGCCCTATATAACCAAGGCTAGTACCTAATCTGAGGGTCATACCTGACATTCCTGGTAAGACAGCTCTGAGTTGGCCTATCAACGCATCAGGAGTGGGGAAGGAGCTTCCCACCAGCCTCAGATACATATAAGGGATAAAGGACGGACTAGTCACCATAGATCTGTAAGGAACTAGATGCGCTAAACACGCAAGCACGCAGTGAAAAAACATTGGTTCCTCCAGAAGATCCATGCAAAGGGAAACAAAAATATACTAAGTTTACATAAGAACATGAGAGATTATACCTTTGTATCATGCTCACGGACTCCCGATAGCTCGGATCACAGCACAATCTGACATTTGCACCTCTACGGTATCCACACGAACAAACGTTCGTTTGTCTCACAAACTCACAAAATGGAGATAGGTTGTGCTAGCAACCTAGAGAGGGGATTTCGGCCAAAGAGGAGAAGAGAAAATGAGAATGAATCTCTCTCCCAAAATGAATAGAAAAACACTTAAGTATTTTCATCCAATGAAAACACTTAATTAGCATTAATAGTCTTAATGAGCATTTACACTCCATTAAGGACCACACACTTGTAACTCCTCATTCAAATTCAATTTCTAAAATTGAATGAAATGAATCATCAAATTTCAAAATTCATTGAATATCTCATTAATTCTCACTTGAGTCTAACTCAAGTCTCCTCACTTGAATCTAACTCAAGTCTAATTCACTTGAGTCTAACTTAAGTCTAATTCAATCAAGTCTTACTCAATTAAACTCATACAATTTAAATTCAATGAATCACTATTTCATTAATTCAAATTGGCTCCTTGAGTGTAGTTTGAATTGGACATAATCCAACAATTAGATCAAATTGAGTCTAACACAATAAGTCCAATTCATATTAGACTTAATCCAATGATTCATCATATGAACTCATCTCTAAATCTACTTGTTCTTTGTGTGTGACCCAATAGGTTCTTATAACGTTGGCAATGTACCTAAATCAAAATTTAGATGCATAACCAATGAGTGGCATCTATCAAGGCATCATTGATACCCAAGTAACGAGAAAGTCGAGATCCGACCTAACCTGACCGTGGCTATTATCTTGTATGACTTGGTCACTCTATCCTTGATATCTAGATTGATCAATGAGGCATAGAGCATGTCATCCTCGTATCAACCTTTGTGTTTCTTGATCTCTAAGTAGACACACTCAATCAAATAAGCTCAATATCTCATATTGACTCATTTGAGCATGACCATGTTTTCTTGTGTCCTACTAATCAAGGGGCCCACAGATATCACCTCTGTCATATGGAAGGGATAGATTCCATCTACATCACTCACATCCCTCCACATAATTTATTGTATACCTAGTGATCGACTTTATTATCCACCTTGTTACAGATGACGTTTGCCGATACCAAAGTACACAACTTCTTATGTAGGGAACCATAATGACTTCAGGTCTAAGGACTATTCATACCAATAGTCACATGAGAATGTTTATGACACTCATATAATGATCCATGAAACATTCTCATGGCGGGTCATTCAGTATATATTTTCTAATATATACTCATGTGTCAACCTGATATCTCATATACATAACTTGTGAGATTAAGTCATCCGTTGACCTACATGCTAGTCTCAATGCATTAATATTATCCTTGTATATTAATGCTTGACTAGGAATAGTTTAGAATAGTGTTCTATATATATCTACATATCTCACTATCAATTCAACTAATTGATATGTTGTAGATAAGAACCTACTACCCAAGGACATTATTATACTTATTCAATCGGCACTGAACTGAAATAAATATAATAACCAACTTTGTCTTTTATTAATAATGATATATGATACAAAATGAGCCCTTTACAATCATCTCATAATTGGTACTAGGGCTAATACTAACAATCTCCCACTAGCACTAGTGTCAATCACCGAGATATCGAATACCCATTGACCTAGTGTAACCATCATACTTTCTTTGTGCCAAAGCCTTGGTCAAAGGATCCACAATGTTAGCATTGGTCGGTACTCTGCATATCTTCACATCTCCTCTATCGATAATCTCTCGAATGAGATGAAATCACCGTAGTATGTGTTTGGATCTCTGATGAGAGCGAGGTTCCTTAGCCTGTGCAATAGCCTCATTATTATCATGATAGAGGTCTATTGGACTTGCTATACTAGGAACAACACCAAGTTCTGTAATGAACTTCCTGATCCAAATAGCTTCCTTTGCTGCAGCTGAAGCAGCAATGTACTCGGCCTCTGTTGTAGAATCAGCAACTGTGTCCTACTTTGAACTCTTCCAACTCACAGCACCAACATTTAAGCAAAACGCATACCCTGACTGCGATCTGTAATCATCCTTATCTGTTTAGATGCTACCATCGGTGTAACCCTTTATAACAAGCTCTTCATCGCCTCCAAAGATCAAGAAATAATCTTGAGTCCTTCTTAAGTACTTAAGAATATTCTTGTGTAACGACCCGCCTTCTAACTACTAGGCTGTAAGGCGAATCGCTACATTACTGTTAAACTATACTGTGCGGAAAACTGGTCTAAATTGAAATTCTGCTAATTATCTGATTAATGTTAACTCCGATACTAACATTTGCTAAGCTGTTACTTTTCTTGATTCTATACATGCTAAAGGGTGTAACTCGGAGTCGTACACATGCTAGGGGAGGGATTTACAACTGGTAAACCCTCCGGATCGATCCACAGACCGATCTGCTGATGCATCGCTACTGTCCCCAGCTGGATCGGTCGGCAGACCGATCTAGGTGTGGCTGGATCGATCGACAGACCGATCCAGGTAGGTCTGGATCGGTCGTCAGACCGATCCAGGCACCCGGAATCTCCTGGGACGCTACTGTCTCATGCTGGATCGGTTGGCTGACCGATCCGGGAGGATACAGTAGCGTACTGTATCCGTCTGGATCGGTTGGCTGACCGATCCGGGAGGATACAGTAGCGTACTGTATCCGTCTGGATCGGTCGGCTGACCGATCCAGCGGCACTGCCCAGGCTCTAATCGGTCTGGAGACCGATCAGAGTTCTGATTTCGGCCGGGAACTCTGATTTCAGCACTCTGGTGTGCCAAAATACAATCTAACAACTACCTACTGCATAATAAACTATTCTAATAACATGTAATAACATTCTAACATGATTACTAACATTTTAAAACATTCTTTCATAGTTCAATGCGTCCCAAATCTAAATTGCATGAAAGTGAAAGTATCAAAACTAATAAGCTGAAAGTAAGTGCTAACGAGTTCTAATGCATAACTAAAACTTGTTAGATCCCTGAGATCTTTCATTCCAGTTCCACACACACACACCCTCATCTGCATTGACCTCCAGCCTCCACTGCTAATCCACTTTTCTTTTACCTGTATCTGTAGTATAAGAAAAGTAGTATCTGTAAGCTAACGCTTAGTAAGAAGCCATCTACCTCACAAAATCATGCATACGATGCAGTTATGATTTGAAAACATGCTATTCGAAAACATACTGGACAGGCTAGCATGGCATGGCATACAATCATATAAACATGGCATACTGAACTAGTCATGGCATAACATACAACCAATTATAAAGCTAACATAGAGAACTGAACTGAAATATAATACTGAGCTAAACTAACTAAACTGAAGCTGCAATCAAACTCAACTAGCATAACTGTTTTTGAGTTTTGAAAACTAATACATAATAAGTGAAAATAATAAACATACTGTTGGGCCCGGCAACTGTACTTGCTGTGCGCGCATCCCTACTAGACCCGGGGTTGCAAGTCCCGAATTTAGCAGGGTTTACTAGGTTGTCTAAACCTAGGGACGACTGTGGGAGTCCAACCCAATGGATATCTAATCCAGTACAGTGCCACTGAAAATAAAATACTAATATCTATAGCTAACTGATATAACATGCTGTTTCTAGGTTATCTGAACCTAGAGCTAGGTTATCTGAACCTAGAGGCGACTGTGGGAGCCTACCCATTGGACCATAGTCCCATATAAGCTGTAGTGAGCAAAGTTACTAATTTAAATGCCACTAATGCATTTAACTGGGCTAATAAACATAACTGAAGGGTAATTAGCTAAACTAACCCCTTTTCCGAACACTTGGTGTGCTTCAACCCCTCTCTGCATCAGGAAAGACACCTCTAGGCACCCAACCGCGTCTATGATCTCCAACTGAAGGAGAATAAACATGTCCGGCCCATCTAAAGGTGCTAACTAAATTCCTAATCTTCGAGAAGGGTTAAAACACATCCTAGGTGCCGGAAACTACACATATAGCTAATAACTAATGCATATAAACAAACGGAGCTATTATACCGCAGGTGAGGGGTTTCTTACCTTCTATTCGTAATTTCTTACGATTCTTATCGCTAGGAATTCCGGTGGAGACGACTTCTCGACGATTCACTCGCGTCTTCGCGTTCCCCTCGTGGAGATGAACCTTTTTCGTGTTGGAGTCGTCGCCGGAAGGTGATCCGAGAGCCCTTGGGCTTGGGCGCCGAGAGAGAAAAAGGAAGAGGAGGGTGGCGTCGGCGTTGAGGGTTTGGAGAGGGAGGAGAGGTGCCAAACCAAATTCTAAAATAAACCAACCCAACTTAAGTTCCTCTATTTATATTAATTGGTTTATTTAACCAACTCGAATATAAATTTAACTAATTCTCTTTTCTTTCAGCACGGCCCTGCTGGGTTCAACCGGTTACTAACATTATCCTTTACACCATAGGTCCCGGGTTCGATTCCCGCCTAAGCTATCCTATGGTTCTAATTATTTTTTGCTACTTCTGCTACTCGGAAAATTCCGGAAAAATATCTAGAAATTCCAGAAAAATCGTAGAATAATTCTAATGCAAATTTGAGAATTTTCGGGCGTTACAATCCCCCATACCTTATAAAAAGTTCTTCTGGGTACTTCTGTCTCATGCTGGCTTCTGTCTCCCAAGTTGCCTCATCTGCTGTGTGATTGTGCCAAATAACTTTGACTAATGGTACGTCCTTGTTCCGCAATTTCTTTACTGCTCGGTCTATTATCTGAATAGGCCGACTGTCATAGCTGAGATCATCACGGACCTGTACCAACTGGGGCTCAATCACCTGGGTGGCGTCTGGAATATGCTTCTTCAGCATAGAGACATGAAATACATTGTGGACAGCTGACATCTCCTGAGGTAGCTCTAGCTCATATGCTACCTTGCCCACTCTCTTCGTGATAAGGTATGGTCCCACATATCTGGGAGCTAGCTTGCCCTTCTTCCCAAAACGCATGACTCCCTTCATGGGACTGAGGAAAACTGTATCCCCAACTGAAAACTCTAGGGGTCTGCGTCGTGTATCGGCATAGCTCTTCTGACGGCTCTGTGCTGTCTCTATCCTCTGGCGAATCTGCTGTATGGCTGCTGTGGTATCTGCTACTAGATCTGTCTGAAGCTCTAGTTCCTTCTGTTCCCCACTCTCATACCAGCAGATTGGTGATCTGCACCTCCGCCCATAGAGTGCCTCATAGGGTGCCATGCCGATAGTGGCCTGATAACTGTTGTTGTATGCAAATTCCGCTAGACTCAGATATTTGCACCAACTTCCCTTGAAATCCAGGGCACAAGCTCGGAGCATATCTTCGAGTACCTGATTTACTCGCTCCGTCTGACCATCTGTCTGAGGATGGAAGGCTGTGCTGAATTTTAACTGGGTGCCCATAGCTGACTGTACACACTTCCAGAAGTGTGATGTAAACCTGCTGTCTCTGTCTGATATAATGGTTCGTGGGACTCCATGCAATCTGACAATCTCCTGGAGATACAACTGAGCTAGCTTCTCCATAGAGTGGGATATCTTGATAGCTAAAAAGTGGGCTGATTTAGTCAACCTGTCGACTATTACCCAGATGGCGTCAAAACCATTCGTGGTTCTGGGTAATCCCACTATGAAGTCCATGGAGATATCCTCCCACTTCCATTCTGGAATCTGTATAGGCTGCAGAATTCCTCCTGGTCGCTGATGTTCTGCCTTGACCCTCTGACAGGTGAGGCAGATGCTAACATATCTGGCGATGTCTCGCTTCATCCCGGGCCACCAAAAGCGTTTCTTCAGGTCTTGATACATTTTGGTGGAGCCTGGATGCATCGCGTAGGGAGTCCTGTGAGCCTCATCTAAAATCATCCTCGTAGCTCCTCCCGATGGAACACAGAGTCTATCGCCAAAATACAACACCCGCTATCGGACACTCTGAATTCTCTACTTCTGATTCTGCTAGCCCTTGCTTGATTTTCTGAATCTCGGGGTCTCCCGAGCTGACTGAATATCACCAAGCAAGGTAGACTCTAAGGTCATAGTAGAGGGCTCCCACGATGAGCTCGAGACCGAAATCCACGATCTCCTTCAGGGCGGTGACATGGTGTAAGAGATAATAAGGTAGCTGGATTTCTGCTAAGTGCATCGGCTACCTTATTGGCTTTCCCTGGATGGTAGAGGATGTCTATATCGTAGTCCTTGACCAGCTCAAGCCATCTGTGTTGTCGCATATTCAGATCCTTCGGTGAAGAAGTACTTGAGACTCGATGATCTGTATACACTCTGTGAGCTCCATATAAGTAATGTCTCCAAATTTTGAGGCGAACACTCTGCTGCAAGCTCAAGGTCATGAGTAGGGTAATTCTTCTCATAATCCTTGAGTTGTCGGAGGCATAGGCCATCACCTTGCCATTTTGCATCAGGACTGCTCCTAGTCCCAACTTAGAGGCATCCCTGTAGATGTCAAAGCTGTCTGATGTCGTCTGGTAGAGCAAAATGGGAGCACTGGTCAATCTCCTTTTAGCTCGCTGACCGAGTCCTCAACCTGAAATTTGTTCTTCTGAAGAGTTGTCGGTGGGGAGGCTATCTGGAGAAATCCTCTACAAACTTCACGTAATATCCTGCTAATCCGAGCTCCACGATCTCCTTTGGCGTTCTTGTTGCTTCGATTACTACGCTTCTATCTTCTTTGGGATCTACCATAATACCATCCTTGGAGATGGCGTGACCGAAAGGACACTGATCTAGCCAAAATTCACATTTCGTGAACTTGGCGTAAAGTTGGTTCTCTTGAAGTGTCTGCAATACTAGTTTCGGTGCTCTGCATGTTCTTCCTGAGTTCCTGAGTAGATAAGAATGTCATCGATAAACACAATAACAAACTTATCTAAATACTCCTGAATACTCCTATTCATGAGATCCATGAAGGTAGTTGGAGCATTCACGCCGAAGGGCATGACCACGAACTCGTAGTGTCCGTATCCGGTTACGAATGTTGTCTTGGGTATATCCCTTCTTTGACCTTTACGATGATAACTTGATCGAGATCTACCTTAGAAACACTGCTGCTCCTTGCTGATCGAGCAGTCATCTATTGGGAAGAGGATACTGTTCTTGATTGTGACTGGTTCGGTGATCGTAGTCTATGCACGATCGCATGCTTCCATCCTTCTTCTTCACGAATAACAGGCGCTCCCCATGGTGAGTGACTCGGGCGTATGAAACCCTTGTCAAGAAGCTCCTGAATTGCTCCTGAAGTTCCTTCATTCTGCTGGAGCCATGCGGTATGGTGCCTTGGAGATAGGATTGGTGCCGGGGATGAGCTCTATCTCAAATTCAATCTCACAGGTGTCCACGTTTTTGCTCTGCCCCTTTGTTGACTATAAATGCTAGGCTTCTATGTCTAGAGGTAGATCTTTGAATGCCCCCTAGATGTAATAATTGTTGGATATGCATCTTGCATTCTTCAGTTTCCCAATTGGAATATTTAAAATCTAGGGCTTTAATTGTTAGGTCCGGATTAATGATTTCTAGTTTGAAGTATACTTTGTCCATTCCCAGTATTTGAGTGGATTTCTCACCAAGACTTTCTAGCTTTTCCGGCACTGCTCTGAGCCAGTGCGTGGACGCCATGATCTCTCCTGAAGGTAGTGTCGTCAAAAACTGACCGCTGAGTATCTCTGGAGGTACCTCTAATTTTTCGGAGAACATCCTGGCTATATATGAATGGGTTGCCCCAGTATCAAATAGAACGGTAGCACTATACTGAAAAATGCTAATCTGACCTGTGACCACGGTCGAGGCATTGGCTACGTCCTCTCTGGTGAGTGCGTAGATCCTCGCATTCGCTAAAGCTGGAGGGGCTTCTAATCTGCCCTGGCTGATAAGTGGACCTTCTAGAGCGGCCTGCATCTGATGTAACTGAGCTGGCTGGCCTGCATACTGAATCTGCTGTGGCTGAGGAAGACCGGTCTTGTTCGGGCACTGCTTGGCCATGTGCCCTTCTTGTCCACATTCAAAGCATCCTCGTGTGCCCTTGCGACAAACCCCTGGGTGGAATTTCCCACAAGTGGCACACTTTGGATAACTGGGTCGCTTGCTAGATGGTCCTCCTTTTGAGTCACTCCCTGATTTGCGCTTGCTGTTGGAGTTCCCTTTCCAGTTAGAGCTATGGCCTTGCTGTTTTTGAGTGTGAGAGTTTCCTTGGCCCTTGGACTCTGAGGAGGCTTGCTTCTGCTGCTTCATGCTGTTCTGGTAATGCTCTGTAGTCAAGGCACTGCTCACTAACTCCTCTGTGGTTTGTGGCCTATGTATGCCACCAGCCACGTTCACTGCTATCTCTGGCCTCAGCATCTTGAGCATCAACCGAATTCGCTCCTTCTCTGTGCTGACTAGCTCTGGGCATAGACGAGCCAACCTGTTGAATTTCTTCACGGCTTCCTCAACTGAGAGGTTGCCCTGCCGAAACTCAGTGAACTCGTCATAGTGGCGGTTTGTAACCCGCATATGAAAGAACTCCTCAAAGAATTCTTTCTCAAAGTCGACCCATGTCATCTGGTTCACTGGGCGCTTCGTTCTGATTCTTTCCCACCACATGCGTGCGTCTCCTGTCAGGCAGAAGGAGGCACACTTCACCTTCTCGTGTTCTGGCCAGTCCAGAAGCTCCATCGTGCTCTCCAGTGTTTTGAACCAGGCTTGTGCATCCCATGGTTCACTAGTGCCTGAGAAGTTCTCTGGCTTGACTCGCTGCCACTGGATCAGATAGGCTTCCTTTCTTGGCTCAGCTGCTGGGACTACTGGTGCTGGTACTGGTGCTGGCGTTGGCGCTGTAGGCTGGGCTGGTGGAACCTCTAAGACTTCTGGAGTCGTCAGATTCGGTTCCGGGGTACTCTGCTGATTAGCCTTTAAGGTGGCTATTTCCTGTTGCTGTTCAGCTAGCTGCTGCTGTAACTGAGTTCTGGAGGAGGCACTGAACTGCCTGCCTCTTGCTGGGGCTCAGTAGCTAGTGCCCTTCTAGCTGGGCGTCCTCGTGCCATTTCTAAAGACATAGAGAACATAGGTATAACTAACACTATCACAGTTATCTAACTACTGATATCATGTTTAAACTATCACATACTAACAAGCAGTAGGTATATAACCATGAACTGTAATAATAAACAAGAAGCATAAATAAAGTAGAGGTGTTCTTACTTGGAAGCTGCAGGTACAATGCTGATGTGTGTGTAGGAAGTATGGAACTTTGCTCTAATACCACTCTGTAACGACCCGCCTTCTAACTACTAGGCTGTAAGGCGAATCGCTACATTACTGCTAAACTATACTGTGCGGAAAACTGGTCTAAATTGAAATTCTGCTAATTATCTGATTAATGTTAACTCCGATACTAACATTTGCTAAGCTGTTACTTTTCTTGATTCTATACATGCTAAAGGGTGTAACTCGGAGTCGTACACATGCTAGGGGAGGGATTTACAACTGGTAAACCCTCCGGATCGATCCACAGACCGATCTGCTGATGCATCGCTACTGTCCCCAGCTGGATCGGTCGGCAGACCGATCTAGGTGTGGCTGGATCGGTCGACAGACCGATCCAGGTAGGTCTGGATCGGTCGTCAGACCGATCCAGGCACCCGGAATCTCCTGGGACGCTACTATCTCATGCTGGATCGGTTAGCTGACCGATCCGGGAGGATACAGTAGCGTACTGTATCCGTCTGGATCGGTCGGCTGACCGATCCAGCGGCACTGCCCAGGCTCTGATCGGTCTGGAGACCGATCAGAGTTCTGATTTCAGCCGGGAACTCTGATTTCAGCACTCTGGTGTGCCAAAATACAATCTAACAACTACCTACTGCATAATAAACTATTCTAATAACATGTAATAACATTCTAACATGATTACTAACATTTTAAAACATTCTTTCATAGTTCAATGCATCCCAAATCTAAATTGCATGAAAGTGAAAGTATCAAAACTAATAAGCTGAAAGTAAGTGCTAACGAGTTCTAATGCATAACTAAAACTTGTTAGATCCCTGAGATCTTTCATTCCAGTTCCACACACACACACCCTCATCTGCATTGACCTCCAGCCTCCACTGCTAATCCACTTTTCTTTTACCTGTATCTGCAGTATAAGAAAAGTAGTATCTGTAAGCTAACGCTTAGTAAGAAGCCATCTACCTCACAAAATCATGCATACGATGCAGTTATGATTTGAAAACATGCTATTCGAAAACATACTGGACAGGCTAGCATGGCATGGCATACAATCATATAAACATGGCATACTGAACTAGTCATGGCATAACATACAACCAATTATAAAGCTAACATAGAGAACTGAACTGAAATATAATACTGAGCTAAACTAACTAAACTGAAGCTGCAATCAAACTCAACTAGCATAACTGCTTTTGAGTTTTGAAAACTAATACATAATAAGTGAAAATAATAAACATCTTGTTGGGCCCGATATTGTACCACTTTACTAGACCGGGGTTGCAAGTCCGAATTTAGCGGGTTTACTAGGTTGTCTAAACCTAGGGACGACTATGGAGTCCAACCCAATGGATATCTAATCGATACATGCCACTGAAAATAAAATACTAATATCTATAGCTAACCGATATAACATGTTGGGTTCTAGGTTATCGAACCTAGAGCTAGGTTATCTGAGGCGATTGTGGGAGCCTACCCATTGGACCATAGTCCCATATAAGTCTGTAGTGAGCAAAGTTACTAATTTAAATGCCACTAATGCATTTAACTGGGCTAATAAACATAACTGAAGGGTAATTAGCTAAACTAACCCCTTTTCCGAACACTTGGTGTGCTTCAACCCCTCTCTGCATCAGGAAAGACACCTCTAGGCACCCAACCGCGTCTATGATCTCCAACTGAAGGAGAATAAACATGTCCGGCCCATCTAAAGGTGCTAACTAAATTCCTAATCTTCGAGAAGGGTTAAAACACATCCTAGGTGCCGGAAACTACACATATAGCTAATAACTAATGCATATAAACAAACGGAGCTATTATACCGCAGGTGAGGGGTTTCTTACCTTCTATTCGTAATTTCTTACGATTCTTATCGCTAGGAATTCCGGTGGAGACGACTTCTCGACGATTCGCTCGCGTCTTCGCGTTCCCCTCGTGGAGATGAACCTTTTTCGTGTTGGAGTCGTCGCCGGAAGGTGATCCGAGAGCCCTTGGGCTTGGGCGCCGAGAGAGAAAAAGGAAGAGGAGGGTGGCGTCGGCGTTGAGGGTTTGGAGAGGGAGGAGAGGTGCCAAACCAAATTCTAAAATAAACCAACCCAACTTAAGTTCCTCTATTTATATTAATTGGTTTATTTAACCAACTCGAATATAAATTTAACTAATTCTCTTTTCTTTCAGCACGGCCCTGCTGGGTTCAACCGGTTACTAACATTATCCTTTACACCATAGGTCCCGGGTTCGATTCCCGCCTAAGCTATCCTATGGTTCTAATTATTTTTTGCTACTTCTGCTACTCGAAAAATTCCGGAAAAATATCTAGAAATTCCAGAAAAATCGTAGAATAATTCTAATGCAAATTTGAGAATTTTCGGGCGTTACATCTTGACTACTGTCTAGTGACCTTCTCCTAGATCTGACTGGTATCTGCTCATCATGTTTAAAGCATATGAGACATCTGGGTGAGTACAAAGCATGGCGTACATGGTAGACCCTATAGCAGATGCATAAGGAATCTAATCCATGCTGTCCCTTTCTACCTTAGAAGAGGGATATTGAGTCTTCGAAAGACTCACACCATGTAACATAGGCAAGAATCCCTTCTTGGAATTCTCCATAGAAAAACGTTTAAGCACCTTGTCAATGTATGTACTCTGGCTTAGGCCAAGCAATCTTTTAGATCTATCTCTATAGATCTTAAGGCTTAAAATATAGGCTGCTTCACCTAAGTCTTTCATCGAAAAATAATTCCCAAGCCAAGTCTTCACTGACTGAGGAGAAGGGATATTATTTCCAATGAGTAGTATGTCATCTACATGCAATATGAGAAAGATGACTGTGCTCCCACTAACCTTCTTGTAGACACAAGGTTCATCTTCATTCTTAATGAAGCCAAACATTTTGATTGCATCATAGAATCGAAGATTCCAGCTTCTAGAAGCTTGCTTTAATCTATAAATGGATCTTTGCAACTTACAATCCTTTCCAATATACTTTGGATCTACAAAACCCTTAGGTTGTGTCATGTACACATTCTCGAGTAGATTTCTGTTAAGAAATGTAATTTTTGACATCCATCTGTCAGATCTCATAATCATAGTAAGTTGCAATAGCAAGTAAAATCTGAATGGACTTAAGCATCGCAACTGTTGAAAAAGTTTCATCATAGTCTATACCATGAATTTGCTTGAAACCTTTAGCTACCAATCTACCTTTATAGGTATGCTTATGCACATCCATGTCAGTCTTCACTTTGAAGACCCACTTACACCCAATGGGTTTGATCCCTTCAGGTGGATCAACCAAAGTCCATACTGTTGGTGCAATATCCCTCAGGTCAAGGTTGACCTGGGTAACCAAGCTGAGTCTTGGTTTGGGTTTAGATGTTTGACAATAAGATATTGATTGAAGAAGAGTCAAGTAGGTCAAGGTTGACTGGATACTTGACTGGGAAGTCCTAACTGGAATGTTAGGCAAAATGAAAGACCTAGTGAGTGAAGCTAGGCAGTATGAAAGTCCTGGTGAGTGAAGCCAGGCAGAAGAAAAGTCCTGGTGAGTGAAGCCAGGCAGGAGGAAGTCCTAGTGAGTGAAGCTAGGCAGATGGAAAACCCTAGTGAGTGAAGCTAGGTGAAAGTCCTGGTGAGTGAAGCCAGGCAAGGGAAATCCAGATGGATCAAGGATGATCGGACATCTGGTGCTGCGAAGTCCAAGTAGGTCAAAGGATTGACTGGATACTTGGCATGGAAGAAAAGTCCAAGTAGGTCAAAGGGATTGACCGGATACTTGGAAGAGAAAAGTCAAGTGGGTCAAAGGTTGACCGGACACTTGGTGAGGAGTCCTAGCAGGTCAGGGAGTGACTAGATGCTAGGCATGACATACCAACAGGTCAAGGTTGACGGATGTTGGTTTGGGAGGTTTGGGACTTGGTTTTGGGCAAAATCAAGGCGTTGGATCGATCATCGGATCGATTCTGATCGATCGGTGGATCGATCCGGACCTATCCCAGCGAATAGAGAGCCTCTGGATCGATCCGTGGATCGATCGGAGGTCAATCGATCGATGGATCGATTGGGGCGATCTTGCCAAGTGCGGGATCGATCCGTGGATCGATCCGGGCATTTTTCCCAGAGCACTCGGATCGATCCATGGATCGATCCAAAGCCTCCCCGATCGATTGGGAACACTCGAATCGATCGGGATCCGACCGTTGGCGTCGTTTATAGCTGCAAGCGTGCGATGGCTGCGGCATCTCTTCACCTATTCACTCCAGATCTCTCGCCTGCTTCTCCACAGCACTCTCAAAGCTCAGATCGCCAGTTCTTGAAGGATCTTGGAAGGTTTCCAAGTCAAGAGGCGGATCAAAGTCAAGAAGAGAAGCTAGGGTTAGGGTTTGTACTCATTGTAAGCTTGTAAGCTTGTATTTCTTGTATCCTTTCCCTCTTTTCTTGTACTGAGTCTTGTAGGGCTTCTCCGCCCTCGGTAGTTATCGAAAAGGAGTGTTTTCATAGTGGAGGGTGCGTGCGTGGTGTGGATCCTTGGACTAGTCACCTCTTGTGAGGTGGATACCAAGTAAACCAACCATGTTAGCGTTGTGTGAGTTGTTTCTGTATTTTCCGCTGCACATCTTCGAAGAAACAAGCAACGCCGAGCAACGGGCACGCGAAGAGCTATTCACCCCCCCTCTAGCTACTTTTGGTCCTAACAAGTGGTATCAGAGCGAGGCCGCTCTTCACCGGAATCATTGCCGGAAGGGTCAAGCATAACAAGAAAAGCTAGAGGGTGTAGAAGTTGGAGCAAATTCTTCAAGTTCAAGACTTTATCAAGCTCAACTTCAAGATGCAATTCCAAGATGGGCTTGGATTTGACACAAGGGTGGCTCCACCATACACTTCTACGAGTTTCGATTCTTGGAAATCAAGAATCGAAAATTTTCTTATGATGGAGATAGAGCAATGGTTTGCTCTAATGGAAGGCTTCAAGGCTCCAAGAAATTCAAAGGGCAAAGTTCTAAAGAAAAGCAAATGGAGCTCGGAGCAAGTCCAAAGGTGCGAGGCCAATGACAAAGTGACCAAGCTTTTGGTCAATTTATTGCCAAGCACCATCCTTTGCAAAATTGGAGAGTTTGAAGATGCAAAGGAGCTATGGAGCAAATTGGCCAAGCTTCATGAAGAGATCCCCTCCATTGTACAAGATCATGAAGAATCTAGAGAGGGTGACTCTTTGGAGCAAGACCAAGAGGAGGACTCCGAGGTTGAGAGATGCTCAACCTCCGAAGAAGAGGAAATCCAAGAAGCTTCATCCTCAAGGGAATGCAACGAAGGGAACAAGGAGGGAGCATACTCCTTGTTTCATATTCAAGATGATGAAGCCTCCACCTCTAGGATTGAGGGGGAGCAATCCTTGGTGACGCCGGATCAAGAAGAAGGAGAAACTTCTACATCCGGGTCAAGTGAAGAAGAAGAAGATGGTGCCACCTCCGAAACTCAAGAAATATCAAATGGAGGAGCAAGTGCCATCCCTACACAAGAAGGTATAAATGTTTCAATTAAAAATAAAAATCATATAATATGTTTTGAGTGTAGGAAAAGTGGGCACTACAAGAGCAAGTGTCCCAACTTGGCCAAGAAGAAGGGTCAAGTGACGCAAAAGGGCAAGGAGAAGCCCGAGGAGACCATTCTCGGAACAAAGAAGAGCAAGGAGCATATCATATGCTTCTCTTGCAATCAAAAGGGGCATTACAGTCAATGCCTCAAGGGGAAGAAGATGGTCAAGGCTCAAGGAGGCATTAGTCAAGGGGGAGCCTCCAAGGTAAAGAAGAAGGTAACATTTATTGAGCCTACTCCTTTACATTATGGTAAAAAGCATGATAGTTCTAATTTTTATCATTTTAATGCGATTTACCATAAGAATAGGAAGCATGAGGGCTTTAAGGAAAAGCATGTGGCCCTACATGCCAAAACTACTACACCTAAGGCTAGGAATGTAGGTAAAAGTCTAGGCAAGAACTCTAAGGATTGTAGCTACAAGCCTAGAAACAAAAATGCTCATGAACTTAATGGAAAACCAAAAACTAAGGACTTAGTGATGGAAAATCAAGTCTTGAGGTCAAGACTTGATAAAATGGAAAAGACCCTAAAAAGGATGGAAAATATCCTATTAGGGCAAAGTGAGCATAACTTAGGTTTAGGAAAATCAAAGTCATCCAATGGCCATAAAGGTTTGGGATACAAACCAAAAGCTAAGAAGGATGTGCCTAGTTATCATAGGGTTCCATATAGTTATGGAACGAATCCTAAGTCTAGAGGTCAAGTCAAGGATACAAGGGAAGATATCCCTAGAAGTATCTTTGCAACCAAAGTGACTAAGACTTCTAAGAAGTCTAAGAAAGTCACGAACAAGGTTACAAGGGAGGCTATCCCTAGAGTTGACCTAGAAAGTGTGACCAAGGCTTCCAAGAAGTCAAACAAGGTCACTAGGAAGGTATCTAGGGAAGTTATCCTTAGTGAATACCTAGAGCATCCAAGGAGCACCAATAGGTGTTGGGTTCCTAGGAGCATCTTCTCTACCCCATAGATGGGTTAGAGAGTGTCAACTCCAATTAGAAGGGCAGTTAACCCAACTTTGAGGAAATTGACACTCAAGGAGCATTTTCAAGGTTTTGTTAACCTTTGAAAATGAAATGGAATTATTATTTACTCCTTGAAAGAGTAAAATGTGCCTAATGGTGGAAGAATTGATTTTAATCTTAAAAGGCACATATTGGGAAATTCATAAGAACTACCAAGTTGGGATTTTGGTATGTTCTTAGGAAATTTAAGGCGATTCGGGCCTTAATTTAAAGGTGCTACTCTTGTGGAAAAATGAAATATGCCAACATTTGAGGATATGCTTATTTTCAATTGGCATACATTAATTAAGGGAATTAGAAATGCCAATTTAGGTTTTGGCATTTTCTTGAAGCACTTTAGGGCAATCTAGGTTTAAGTTGTAAGTTTAGCTAAGATTTTAAGGATACTTAGATAGTTAATCTAGGTATATTTTATTTATGCTAAATCTTGCCATGATTGTTTGCCCATCACATGTCATGACATTCATACATCATGTAGTTATAGGAATCTTTCTTTTGAAAGTTATTTTATTTTGATGTATGCCATAACATTATCATGCATTAGTTTAATTCCTTGTAATTAAGGACAAATGGCATTTAACAACACTTATTAACAAGTGACATCCTAGGTGGATGTCTAATATCTCTAAAATGCCTAGATAGATATGCATGATCCCTAGATTAGGGCAAAAACCAAAATCTACATCTCACAAAGACTATAAGGTGACTTGTATGTGTTTTAGTGCACATTAGATACAAGTGAGATATTAGGATGATGAACAAAGCTCAAGATGTTGATTTAGTGCATTCTTCTGAGTTTTAGGTTCATCAAAACACATAGTTATGTGTTTTTCCCATCATTGGGAAAGCTAATGTACAAGTCATGTGCATTATGCCCAAGGAACATGATGGGATATTGGTTTTGAAAATGTTTTCAAAATGATTTTGGAAAACCTTGGTGAAGGCTATCTCTTGATAGTAATCACCATTGAATAGTTAGACACAAACTTGAAGAAAACACTAAAGTTTTTGCAAGTTTTCAAGTTTGTGTCAATCGTTGAAAATATGAAGTATTTTCATAGAAAACTATTTTTCCATGATAGTAAATGCCCTAAATAATGTCTACACGAAATTTCATAATTTTTGGATTTTTGTAGAATTTTCTAGGGGTTTCTGAAGTTGACTGAAATGGAATTTCAGCAACTATCAGAGCTCCGATCGATCCATGGATCGATTGGAGTTCCTGAATCGATCCATGGATCGATTCAAACGGCAATTCCCGCGAGCAGAAGCTCGCTAGATCGATCAGCCGATCGATCCAGGGAGTCTGAATCGATCAGTGGATCGATTCAGAAAGGTTCAATCGATTGGAACCCAACTTCAATCGATCCAAGTTGCTGGTTTTGGCTGGGAAGGCCTGATTTTCAGCATTTTGAACCTATTCTAGTCTAGGTAACCATTCCAAACCCCTGAAAATACATTTGTATACATAAAAAGGGTGTTTTCGTGTGGAAAACAAGGATGGATTGGTTATGGAAGGCTAAGTTGAAGTTTAGGTTGAGGTGTGTTTCAAATTTTGAGTATTTGAACCTCAAAACTTCCAAAGTTGGGTTTCCTAAAGGTTTAGGGATTCCAAGTCATTGTTGGTGCAATGACAGAAGTTACCACCATGTCTTTAGGGGGAGGGACTCTTTAAAGACATGAAAATTATTTTTCATGAACCTTGGAAGGTGGTTAACCTTCTGTTGTGAACTTGCTCAAGGTTGAGCATTTAAACTTGAAATGGGGAGAAATGGGGAGTGGATATCCTCATTATTTCAAGTGGAAACTCAAGTGGTTGAAAATGCTCAAGGTTGGGTATTTGTCAACATTGAGGGAGAAGTTAAGGTGATAATGACGGGTATAGGACCTCATTATCGTGTGATCACAATGAGTGAAGTTGTGATCACGATGAGCAACTCTTCAGGGGGAGAGTCTTCAACAAATGGATTTGTTGAAGTGTGCCCAGAATTGGAGCATAGGTTGATGTGTGTCCAACGATGGGTTGATGTGTGCCAATAGGGGGAGAATGTATGGTTAAGTTTAGGCCTTCATTACCTATGGGAAGGTCATAGGGGGAGAATGAAAGGACTCATGAAAGGGAGTAAGTTAGGCTTTCATTACCTAGAGGGAGTTTGCCCTCTTAGGGGGAGAATGAAGAGCTTAATTTATGCCTGCATTACCTAGTGGCATGAAGAAGGAGGCTATGGGATTAGCCTAACTTACATATGGGATTGTAAGTGTTATTGTGGTATTGTCAAACATCAAAAAGGGGGAGATTGTTGGTGCAATATCCCTCAGGTCAAGGTTGACCTGGGTAACCAAGCTGAGTCTTGGTTTGGGTTTAGATGTTTGACAATAAGATATTGATTGAAGAAGAGTCAAGTAGGTCAAGGTTGTTGGATACTTGATGGGAAGTCCTAACTGGAATGTTAGGCAAAATGAAAGACCTAGTGGTGAAGCTAGGCGGTATGAAAGTCCTGGTGAGTGAAGCAGTGAGAAAAGTCTGGTGAGTGAAGCCAGGGAGGAAGTCCTAGTGGTGAAGCTAGGCGGATGGAAAACCTAGTGAGTGAAGCTAGGTGAAAGTCCCGGTGAGTGAAGCCAGGCAAAGAAAAGTCCAGTGGGTGAAGGGGGAGGAAGTCCTAGTGGTGAAGCTAGGCGGATGGAAAACCCTAGTGAGTGAAGCTAGGTGAAAGTCACAGTGAGTGAAGCCGCAAGGGAAATCGAGATGGATCAAGGATGATCGGACATCCGGTGTGCGAAGTCAAGTAGGTCAAAGGATGACTGGATACTTGGCATGGAAGAAAAGTCCAAGTAGGTCAAAGGATTGACCGGATACTTGGCACAGAGAAAAGTCCAAGTGGGTCAAAGGATTGACCGGACACTTGGTGAGGGAGTCCTAGCGGTCAGGGAGTGACTAGATGCTAGGCATGACATACCAACGGTCAAGGTTGACCGGATGTTGGTTTGGGAGGTTTGGGACTTGGTTTTGGGCAAAATCAAGTCTGGATCGATCGTCGATTCAAGCTCGATCGATCGGTGGATCGATCCGACCATTCCAATCGAAGCCTCCGGATCGATCCGTGGATCGATCGAGGTCAATCGATCGGTGGATCGATTGGGACGATCTTCACAGCGATAAGCGCTGGATCGATCCGTGGATCGATCGAGCATTCGAAAGCAGGCACTCGGATCGATCCATGGATCGATCAAAGCCTCCGATCGATTGGGAACACTTGAATCGATCGGGAGCCGAGCGTTGGCGTCGGTTATAGCTGCAGGCTGCGATGGCTGCGGCATCTCTTCACCGATTCACTCCGGATCTCTCGCCTTCTCCAGCGTCTCCACTCTCATCGCTGGTTCTTGAAGGATCTTGGAAGGTTTCCAAGTCAAGAGGCGGATCAAAGTCAAGAAGAGAAGCTAGGGTTAGGGTTTGTACTCATTGTAAGCTTGTAAGCTTGTATTTCTTGTATCCTTTCCCTCTTTTCTTGTACTGAGTCTTGTAGGGCTTCTCCGCCCTCGGTAGTTACCGAAAAGGAGTGTTTTCATAGTGGAGGGTGCGTGCGTGGTGTGGATCCTTGGACTAGTCACCTCTTGTGAGGTGGATACCAAGTAAACCAACCGTGTTAGCGTTGTGTGAGTTGTTTCTGTATTTTCCGCTGCACATCTTCGAAGAAACAAGCAACGCCGAGCAACGGGCACGCGAAGAGCTATTCACCCCCCCCCCCTCTAGCTACTTTTGGTCATAACACATACTTGGTTAGTGTACATAGATTCCATTTCGGATCTCATGGCCTCTAGCCATTTCTCATAATCTAGGCCCTGTATAGCTTCCTGATAAGATGTAGGCTCATCGAGACCAATAAGCACTACATCACCATGGTCAGGCAAGAGAAATAAATATCTCTCAGGTTAACGACAGGTCCTATCAGATCTGCGTAGAGCATGTGCTACTTGAACAGGTTGTTGTTCAACAACTTCTTGTGGTACCTGTTCAATTTCCATCAGGGTGTCAGTGCTAGTTTGTGTATCTTGAATTTCTTCAAGATCGACTTCACTCCCACTAGTTTTTCTAGAAATAAATTTCCTTTCTAGAAATACACCAGTTCTTGCAACAAACACCTTGTCTTATGTGGGATTATAGAAGTAATATCCCTTTGTTTCCTTGGGATATCCAACAAAGTAGCACTTATCTGATTTGGGTCTTAGTTTTTCTGAGACTTGTCATCGGACGTAAGCTTCACAACCCCAAATCTTCATAAAAGGCATCTTGGGACTCTTCCCTATCCATATCGTATATGGTGTCTTTATGATAGCCTTGGATGGAACTCGGTTAAATGTGAAAGCGGTCGTCTCTAGAGCATGTCCTCGGAATGAAGTAGGAAGATTTGTATGACTCATCATTGATCATACCATATCTAATAAAGTATGGTTTCTCCTTTCTGATACATCATTCCATTGTGATGTTTCAGGTGGAGTGAGTTGAGATATGATTCCACACTCAATGAGATGATCATGAAACTCTTGCCTAAGGTATTCCCCATCTTAATCTGATCGAAGCATCTTAATACTCTTACCAAGTTGGTTTTCTACTTCATTCTTGAATTCTTTGAACTTTTCAAAGGATTCTAACTTGTGTCTCATCAGATACATATAGTTGTATCTACTAAAATCATCAGTGAAGGTAATGAAGTAATAATAGCCTCCTCTAACTGCTATTCTGAAAGGACCACATACATCTGTATGTATAAGTCCTAACAGATCATTATCCTTTTCTGTTAGAGTGTATATTAAAAGCCTAGCTTTTTGTAAACATTTATTTTGAAACAAAGAATTATATTGGTCAAATGTCTACATTTATATACTAAGTGTAATTGTTCAATTAATTTATATTGTAGATAACATGGTGTGTGGTGTCATACACAGAAGATCATGTTATCAGTTCCTTATAAATTATAAATAGTAGCTTACGACTAAGATGGATAGGAACAAACCATTGGAATAGTGATAGTGTAATTTGGTATTAGTTTATCTTAACTATAAAATTACACTAGTACACTCTGAGTGTATTGAGCAGGATCATTTGAGGTAGTTTCTTTTTATACTGACTGCATAAAAGAACAAGACCTCTGTTATTAGAAAGTATGTGCTCTTAATCCCGATATAATAACAAGCACATATATTTAGTAATTATTTCTTTAATTTATCAGTGGGTGAGATTTAGTTGATAAATCAATAGGCACGATAAGTTAGGAAATAATATTATTTATAGTGTGTGTTGTTAATTATAGAAGGAAACTGTGTCCTAGCAATCTAGGTTGATGATGTCCCCAAGAGGAGCTCATAAGGATTGTCATGTAAACCCTGCAGGTGGACTTAGTTCGACATGACAATAAGGTTGAGTGGTACTACTCTTGGAGCTAGATATTAATTAAGTGAGTTGTCAGTAACTCATTTAATTAGTGGGCATTCGATATCTTAAACACAGGGAGATTAACACACTCATGATAAGAAGGAGCCTATATAGTAATATGAGATTGGTGCAGTAGTTCAATAATAACTCTTTAGTGGTATGAGTTATTATTGACGAACTCGAGTTGGGTGTTCGGGGCGAACACAAGAAGCTCAAGTTCATCGGGAGACCAAAACCAATTCCTCCTCTCGGTCCCTGTCGTAGCCTCTTATTTATAAAGTCTTATATCCACCCAAACTCAACTCCTTACCCACCTTAAGGTGACCGGCCAAGCCTAGCTTGGAGCCCAAGCTAGGGTCAGCCAAACCAAGGCTAGATGGGTTCAAGTGGTGACCGGCCCTAGCTTGGAGCCCAAGTGGGGTGGCCAGCCACATTAGATTAAAAGGGGATTTTAATTTTTAAAATCTTTCCTTATGTGGAAGCCATGGTTTTAAAAGAGAGTTTAAAATTTAAATCTTTCCTTATAGCTTTCTACAAAAGATTAATAGAAAGATTTGATATCTTTCCTTATTTGTAGTTGAAAAGGAAAATTTTAATTTTGGAGAAAACTTTTTTTTGTAACCATCCACATGTTTTAAAAGAGATATTTTAATTTAAAAAAGTTTCCTTTTATAACCAACCATGAAGGGAATTTAAAAAGAGAAATTTTTATTTTTAAAAAAAATCTGAAAACAAATTAGGAAGTTTTAATTTTCTGTTTAAAACTTTCTTTATTTGGAGGACTTGTAGGGGTCGGCCATAAGATGGATTAAGAGGAAATTTTAATTAAATTTCCCTTATTAGCCATTGGCAAAGAAAATAAGGAAGTTTAAATTATATTCAAAACTTTCCTTATTTGCCATGACCAAGGATTATAAAAGAAAGGGAGAGGTTGCCCCTTGTAACAACACATCTATTATGCCTCTCCTCTCTTCCTTGGTGTGACCGGCCCTCTTCCATTGCTCTTCCTCTTCTCTTCTTCTTTGGTGGCCGGCGGCATCTAGTCTTGGAGAGATTTTTGGTGGCCAGATTTTGCTTGGAGAAGAAGGAGAGAAAGGAGGCTTTGTTTCCTAGCATTCCTTGGAGATTGGTTGGTGGCCGAAAGCTTGGAAGGAAGAAGAAGGCTTTGGTAGTTCTCATCTCGGTAGATCATCGCCCACATGATGTCTGAGATAAGAAGAGGAATACGACAAAAGATCAAGAGGTCTATAATCTACAAAAGGTATAACTAGTTATTAGTTTCCACATCATAACTAATTTATACTTTTGTTTAGATCTTGAAATATCAAACACAAGAGGCTTCCGCATCATGTTCGATATTGTGCTTCTATTGAGGTCTCTGTAGTTAAACCTAGTTTACTGTAAGAAGTTAAATATCTGATTTCTTTGAAAGGCTTTGTCAAGGCAGTGGTGGATGATCTCATACCCAAGAAGGCCTAGTGCCTTGCAATATTTGACCTGGGAGCCAATCTTTGAAATAGATATTTGATAACTTTTGTAATATGATTTAACTTAGGAAAAACACATTGGTTAAACTTGGATTAATAATGTTAAGTTCCGTTTGCGATCCAAGTATAACTCCTGAAGATTGAACTTGAATCAATAATGTTAAGTTCGGTTTGCGATTCAAGTTTAACTTCAGTAGAGCATATGGTAGCTAGGAAAGTTCTGTGCTTGTATAAAATTTTTATACAGGGGAACAGAATGGTATCCTGGTGTAGCAACCAATAATTGGTATCAGAGCTAGGGTTTGCCTCTATGTGTTTGGTTTTCAGTTTAATTATGCACATGTCATACATATTTTAGGCAGGATAATAGTAGGATGTGTAAATAGATTAACTCTGTAGTTGCAGGAATCCTAGATCCAACTATTATGACCCTAATGTGATTGTGTGTGATTGGACCCTCGGACATGTCGAGGGTATTTTATGTGTGTGCATGATTGTATGTATTAAATATAGTAGGAGCTGTATTAGTTTTAGGATTTTACATTTTTGTTTCGATCAAGATTACATGTACATTCCCTTGTGGAATATAGGATCGATAAATGTAAAATTCTATTTTATCGTGGATCATATTCTTGCGAGGTGTGGTACTATTTGAGGACTAGAGGTGCAGCAGAATAAGAAGCAAGATAAATATGACAACAAGACACGATTACGGTGGCTAAAGATAGCAGCAGCTAGGGTTGGCAACACACGGAGGATAGTGATGGAACAGGCCATAATAGTTGAAAAATTATTTTTCCATGTTTATTGATTTTTATTTGCTATGATGTATGTGTGCATGTGATGTGTGCTTGCATGGTTAAAATTCCTCACCTTAAATAACTAAGTGAGAGAGGGATTTTAAATAAATTCCACGATCTCTATTACTGGTTTGAAAGTGATGCAAACAAACTTGCGTGTTGGCTCTGAGTGCCTTCCTCCACAACGGATGAGTTTGTTTGTGGGTTACTAGATCAAACTTCCTTTTATGGATGATTATAGGAAATTATTTAGGAGCGTGTGATCTTCTCTAACTGAAGGGGCACAATCCTATTTAATGGACTAAGTATCAAGTAATGGTATACACTTATACGCATTTAATAGTATCCTCCCCAACGGAGTCACTGCTGTTATTTGTGTGACCAAAGGAATACAAACTATTAATTTTATTTGTCATAAAGTTAGGATGACTATATAATAAAATTAATGGGTAAAACCTCCTCTTACAAATGTTTGAATTTGTATACGTCCACACTAACGTGGCATGCAAAATTCACGGTGTTTTGAGGTGTTGGTAAATTTAAATAATATTGTTTGAGGAATCAATATTATTCTAAATTTAGAGTCTTAACCAAAAGTTTATTTTGTGATTCTTAGGATGACTTTCAACCCACTGGCTATTATTCTAAAAGAGAACAAACTTACTGGTCCCAACTACATAGATTGGAAAAGAAACATGGACATTGTCCTAACTACTGAAGGCTATAAGTTTGTACTGTTAGAGGTCTGCCCTAATGTGCCTAATAGTGATTCTAGTGAAGAGGAGATTGAGTATCATAAGAAATGGGTAAAGGCAGATGAGATGGCGCGGTGTTACATTATGGCTTCAATGTCAAATATACTGCAACATCAGCATCAGGACTTGCCAACTACCTATGACATGATAACAATCTCAAGGAACTCTTCGGACACCAGAATCGGACTGCTACGCAAGAGGCAATGAGAAAATTAATGACAGCCACCATGTTAGAAGGGACACCCGTTAGGGATCATATCCTAAAGATGATGGCTTACTTGAACGAGATACAAATCCTTGGAGCTGAAATCGATGGGGAAACCTAGGTCGATATTATTCTCCAAATGCTACCCAAAAGTTTTGAGGAGTTCCGCCTGAACTACAATATGAATAAAAGGATTTATTCATTGGCGGAATATTGACAGAACTTTTGGCAGCAAAAGGGCTATTTCGTCATAATTCTCAAATTTACTTTGCTGGAAAAGTTTCTACTTCTAAACTGAAAGGTAAGATGAAGAAGAAACAAGCTGGTTCGGCAAAGAAGGTGAATCAATCTCTAGGTACTGGACCAAAAGCTGGAGTGAAGAAGCCAAAGGGCAAGTGCTTCATCTGCAAGCATTCTGGACATTGGGAAGCGGACTGTCCTCGTAGAAATGAGAACAATAAAGGTATATCTTATTCTCTGGTAGTTGAAACATGTTTAGCAGTGTTATCTACCAGTACCTGGTGTGTAGATACAGGAGCCACTGATCATGTCTGCAATACATTGCAAGGGTTCCAGGAAACCCGACGACTATATGAGGGAGAGATAACCGTCTACATGGGCAATGCTACAAAAGTGGCGGTTATTGCAGTGGGAGACGTCTACTTATCATTCAATAGGAATAGGACTTTGATCTTGAAAAATTATCTTTATGTACCAAGTTTTAGAAAGAATTTAATTTCAGTTTCTAAACTGCTTTTTGGATGGATATACTGTTTCTTTTGATGACAAAGTGGTTGTCAAGAAAAATAGGGTTATTATCTGTTCTGGTACATTAGTAGGCAATTTGTATACCTAAATCCAATTACTCCCACAAAGCAACAAATGAAAATTAATAACACATCTTCTAATTCTAATAAGAGAAAGGAACCTTCAGAAATGAACCAAACATATCTTTGGCATCTAAGGCTTGGTCATATTAACTTGAGTAGGATTCAAAGACTGATAGCCGATGGACTCTTGGGTTCATTAGTGCTGAAAAACTTTCCAACTTGCGAATCTTACTTGGAAGTAAAAATGACCAAGAGACCTTTTAAGGCCAAGGGGTATAGAGCCAAAGATGTATTAGAACTGGTTCATTCTGATTTGTGTGATCCTATGTCTATCCAAGCAAGAGGTGGTTTCGAATATTTTGTCTCTTTTACAGACGATTATTCAAGATATGGGTACATTTACTTGATGCTCCGCAAGTCTGAATGCTTTGATAAGTTCAAAGAGTACAAGGCTGATGTGGAGAAACGTCATGGTAAAAGTATCAAGACACTACGGTCTGATCGTGGTGGCGAATACCTCTTTGGAGAGTTTAGGAATTACTTATCAGAAGTCGGGATTCAATCCCAATTGTCTGCACCTGGTACACTGATAACCATCATTTTGTATTGATATTTTGATTCATATAAGCATATCATTTGATCTTCTCATGTGTTAATTCCACATTTATATCATATTTCATGAATTGCATTCATTTGTGGACTTAATTATAAATTATATCATATTTGAGGTATTTGATGCTAATATTTGGTTATATTCTTTGTAGGCATCAAAGGGCAAGGACTCTAGTTTGATCAACTCAGATTGAGTTCAAATCTGAGTTTAAATAAGGAGATCCAGCTCTGGAACAATCTCAGTCGTTCATCCAAGATCGGAGTAGATCTAAGACATCCGTGAAGAATCTGGTCCATCCAAGCCAAGGGGAAGTAGATCACAACCAGTGATCAAGATCTGAAGATTTGGATCGGATTTGGAGCAACTTCCACCGTTGGATCATTCCGAAGTAATCTCAACCGTTGACTCAGATTTCAGATCTGATTTAAGTGGGAAATGAGAAGCTACAGGTTGTTCGTCAATTGCTACAGTGTTTACTTCTCGCGTGAAGAACAGAGGAAGGCGATCCTTCTCCAGAGCTTCTGATCTTCCACCGCCGGTGATCTACGAGGTCAAGGGTGACCATTCCTCCAACTGAGATCCATCCATCAGCAACCGGCGATGCCACTTCATCCTCCTATTCCAGATCTGACTGCAACTGTTGCCGCGACTTCGTGCAAGGAGGAAGAATCAAAGAAGGTGAAACAATTCGGTGGTTTGAGCTGATCTCTTTGTCTTCCGACCGATGATCTTCTTTTCTTGAAGCTCCGCACCCATCTCTGATTGAAGCTCTGATCCTGCTCCATTTCCAGTCAAGTTACTCTGTTTGTCTTCATCACTGAATTCTTTATCCGATACACATCAGATTCAAGCTAGGGTTTCCTAGTTTGATTAGTAAGAGTCTTTTGGATGCTAGTTTCTTTATCTTTGTTTGAATTGTCATTTTGTTGTAGTTGATAAATGCATAGTTGGTTCAAATTTCCTTGTTATTGCTTTGAAGGTTATTGTTCTGATTCTTGATGTCTACACAATTTAGGTTTGCTTAATAGTTGCAATAGGTTATTCTTGTTTGTTATTTCTTTCAATGCAGTAGTTGAGATTAGTTAGCTTCTTTGTTTGTTAATTTCCATGAATTGAATTTGTAAATGTAGTATAAATTTAGGTTCTTGCTTCTTCTCCTTGTTCAAAAGTAAATTTCTTAAATCCCAATTCTTCTAAGAAACCTCAAGCCAACAATAATTGATCCTAAGACTATCATCATACTGTTTACATTCCTTGAGAGAGACGATCCGAGTTATCCTATACTGCATTAGTGTAGAAAGGGATTCGGTGAAATTATTTGATACCCAAATCACGACAAAATTGGGTTAATCAAATTTGGCGCTGTTGTTGGGGATGTAGCGGTGTTTGATACCTTAGGATTGTTTCTTTTTCTTTTTACATAAAAATTTTAAAAAAAATTATTTCAATTGCTTTCATGTTCATATATCCATGTGTTTGATATTATATGCTCCTATGTCTTCTGATTTTATTTGCTAGTGTTTCAGTGTAAGAGCAGGAAATTTCTTTAACCATGGATCCATTTTATCAGTACTATCAGCCTCAGACTTGGTTCTATCAGCCTGAACATCAGTACTACCCACCTGTGGATCAATCAAATTCCAGGTACGAGGTTACACATAGTCAGTCTACTGAGCCATATCCAGCATATCAAAGCCCACAGGGAGTTCAAAATGATTATATAGCTATGCGGAAAAAGATTAGTGGTATTCAACAATTCGAGGAGGAGACATTGCATGAATATTGGAAGTGATTCAAGGAACTTTGCTCCAGTTATCCTCAACATCAAATCAGTGATCAAATGCTTATCTTACATTTTTATGATGGGTTGTCGCCGATTGATTTGTACATGGTGAATAAAGCTAGTGGAGGGCCCTTGATTGACAAAACTCCTGATAAATCTATAAAACTTTTAGAAACCATGGCAGGCAATCCTCAGTAATTTAGAAATGGACAACCGGTTACCTTAAGAGTTGATGAGACCTTTCCTACAAATATTGAGGTGCTTGAGCAGAGGGATTGTAGTGTCTTTGACAGACCTGATCTTGATTTTATTACTTCACAGGACTCCTCTAATATTTCTTGTTATGATTCTGTAGTTGTAAGGATTTCTAGCTCTACTAATATTGTTGTTGCAGATGTCGTTGATGATGCAGGTATTGATGTGGATGATGATGTAAGTGTAGGGGATTGCACAATGGAAGCAATACCCCAAGAATCACCTGAACCAGATGTTGATGATGAGAGTGTAGGGACTTGTGCTATGGAAGCAGAGCCCCAAGAATCACTTCCCTTAGATACACCACCTGAGCCAAAGCCAGAACTAGAGACTGAGCTACTACTTGATGATGAGGAGGTCACAGTCACCATTCTAGAACCTCTAGGTACCTTTCAACATGAAAAGGTTAGTATTTCGTGTAATTCATCAGAAAATTTCATGAAGGTACCATGGATTGACTTTATTGGATGTGATTTGTTTCTTGATACATTTTCTGCAAAAACTAATATTTTTCTGTCTTCTTCTTATCCTACATCAATGTGGGAGGTGTTGTTTTTCTTTGGCTTTGTAGGTCGCCGTAGGCTTCCAAAATGGTTGCTCCATCTAAACCGCCTCCAACCTCCAGGAAGAATTTTCAAAGGAAAAATGTTGGATGAAGTGGACTTGACTTCAATTACAATTATTCCATTTCCAACGTGAATTTTGCACCTCAATCAACTCCAACCACCGGGAAGAACCATTCTAATACCGGCGTGGATTATAATTCTAAATCGTTTGCAACCACCGGGAATAAAGGGGAGTTTGTTCTTTGTTTTTTTTTTTTTTTGCTTTACATACTTTACATTTGCATTTTGCTTAATACTTTGTACTTTGTTTAGTATACATAGCATCTCATTTTGAATAAAATTCTCCATGAAATTGTTCTAGTAATACCTTTAAAATGGTAAAAGTTCCTTAAGTTTGATCATCAATTTTAGGTCATTTTACATGATTGAATACTTTACTTGCATGCTATCGGTTAGTGTGGTGGTGGATTCTATATTGATTGATTGAGCTTGTTTGCATGAATATTACCTAGTGAGGTCCACTTTAAGCCTATATCTCATTATTTTCTCTTGTGTGACATGCACTCATAGCAAATTGTACTCTAGAACTTGCTTTGCTTCTTTTTGAAGCCACAATAGCATATGTATGCATGTAGATGAAGGAATTTTTCATTCTTGTTCCCTTATTATTCTTCATTTCTTTCCTCGCAATTTTCTTTAAGCATTTTCATCTAGCATTCTAACTTTTGATCACCTTTGCTTGTCATCCCTCTATTGAGAGTTTTGGTTGAATTGCTTGATGAGTTAGCTTGACCAAGATCGTGATAAAGTTTTAAGTGTGGGGGAGGAATGGAATATGTATGAGGATGTTGGAGGTTTTGGGAGTGTATATCTGTAGGAATTATATGGAAATTGAATTACAGATTTTAAATTTTTCATTGAACTGAATTCTGAATGAATTTGAGCTGGAATTTTTTTTTGTGGATTCAAAGTTTTGAAGTTGAGATGCAGCATATTAGTGGCTTTTCTCTACCATGAATTTGTGATTGAAAATATATCATGCCTAAGAACCTAATTTCTGAAATCAGAATCCTGAAATATTGAAGTATCAAGTTCTGGAGATCAACATCAGTTTTGGAATTTCATCAACTGTTAAGGAGTTGGTTTCTCATAAATTCATTTCTATGATCACTTAAGCTCTTCACTATGCTAATGGTTGTTGTTGTTCAAGTAAAGGAATTGATACAAATGCTAAGTTGAATCTGCATGCTGAAATGCAGAAATTGATGAAATCTGTTGTGCTGTAACCTGAATTTCTGATTTCTGAAATACCCAATCCATGTGCCACATATAGCTGCAGAGAATTATAGATTGTTGAAGTTAACTTTACAAACATAGATAAACAAATCTGGATTTGCTGAACGAGAGCCGGAATTACTGAAATTGCAGGGAATACTGTTGAAGTAAAATTCTGGCAAACCAAAATTCAGATCTAATAGAGAAAGAATACAAAGTAGCAAGAGGTTGAAGCTGACTATTATTTCCTGGATTTTGAAATAATAGAGAAGTCTTTGAGGTAGAAAATGAATTTGTTTTGAGTTGGTTGATGAGGAATGAATATTTGTGGTTTTCTTTGGATGTTGTTGAAAACTAGTTGAAGATAGAATCTGCTGTTTTGTGGAATTGGTAAAAAGAGCTCTTCACTTGATGTATCAATCTCTACTTGTTGTGTGCCAAGTTTTGATTATAAATTTCTGAACAGTAAGATTCCAAGTGGAGCACTTGATTTTCTCATTACCATCTAATGTTCTAACCTACTCAAGCTTTCCATGAGTTAAAAGCATGTATCTATAATGGAAGTGAATTTTGGTACGATTTATTTCCAATTCTGATTTCTGAAATGCACAAGCTGTTAATCTGCAGCTGTACACTAGGAATTGGGGAGTTCAATTTTAGTAATGATCTGAAATTGATGATAGTGCAGCTGAGTTTTTTTTACAGACTGAATGCAAGAGCTACAGCTGATAGAAGTGTGGATTGTTGAAGCTAAGTGCACAAGACAGTAATTCAAAATTTGATAAAAAAATTTCTGAAATCTATTTCTTTCTCTTACAGTTGCTGTTGAGAAAGTTTTCGAATGCCAATTTGAGTGCCTAACAGTTATGTAGAGGATTGCATTATAGAAAATAAAAGAGGACCAGTAAAGACTAAGAACAGCTGCTATTGAGGAGAGTACATCTGAAAAATCCAGTTTCCAAGAAGTTAAAAGCTGAGTTTACAGTTTCTGAAATTGTCAGAAAATTGAGAGCTTCGACTCTAAATTGCTACAGGTACTTGATTGATGTTCTATTAATGTAATGGGAATGCACTTCTCAAGCGAAGTAAAAAGGAGTGTCAGCTGAAAGAAGAAAATAAAAAGACCAGGATGGCAAACTTATCAGAATCTAAATTCTGAAAACAGAATTCATTATGTTGTTGAGTTGTTGCTTAGTTCTTGTTGCTGGGATTGAGAAAAATGCTGAATCTGAGTTCAGAAAGTGCTGAGCAACTGAATCACTTTCATGGTTTTCTGATTCTTTTGCTATTTGTTGGGATTCTTCTACTATCACGTGACTAATTGCAGGGCAGTAGTTGTGTGCCAGGTTGGATTAGTTGTGTGCCACTCTTTGTTTGGTTTCCTGGTTATTGATAAACTCAAGTAAACTTCTTGTTTTCTCATTGACCAATGTTATTCTTCCTTATTCAAGTGTTCCACAAGTTAGAATTCTTAAGTGCAGAAGTGGATCTGGAAGTTGGAAAAAATCTGAAGTTGAAACAAAAATATCTCTTTGAGTCTGAAATCAGAAACTGAAAGGGTGTTAAATTTCTATTACAAGCTCATGAACAGAAGGAATCCAAGAAGAGAATTTGATTTTCCACTACTAGGAGAAGGAGAATCATAAATGCATGAAACTAGAACTGGTTACTGCAATTCCAATTGAAGATGTTTTCTAAAAAGGCTGAACTGAATCTATTACCTCAGTTTATCTCTGAATTGATTGACATTTAGCTTTTGTAATTAGGAGATTCAAATCAAACTAAGAAGATTGTGGAGGACACTTCAAAGAAATTTGATAGAATTTCCAGGGAGCGATGAAAAATCTTCAATGGGATAGCAAAATAAGGATAAAAGAAAGAAATAGTGGCTTGAAGAGTATCAAGTAATTAGATAGCATGATGTGTTGCATTATCTGAGATGGACAATATTTTAAGTGTGGGGGGAACTCTTCTCCATGAAGTGATTTGGGATTATTTTAGTTTCCAAATTATGGAATTAAAGTGTGAAAAAAAAATAGTAGCAAAGAAGAGTATCAAATAGAGAGGATAGTGTGTCAAGATTCTGTGGTAGTGATCAAATTGAAGAAGAATTTGGCTTGATATTTTGTTTTGGCATCGACAAATGGTGTTCTTTATTCCCCATGATAAATTCTTTGATACATCTCGAATTGGTCAACTAATCAAGTGTATTCCTCCAATACTCTCAATTCTTCATTAATTCCTTTTCTTTTTCTTACTTCATTCACTTTCATTGTTTCTCTTGATTCCATTAAAACTCTTAATAAATCCTTTTGATTCATGTATGTTATGTTTTATAGTGGTGGAGAATAAGAAAATAAGCAAGCTTATGGTAGTGAAATGTTGTGAGTGACATTGAGTGAGCTCCACTTATATGCATGATTGAGTGTGAGAGCTAGAATAGGTAAATACCTTGTGAGGTTGCAATTTGCTCAATTTTTCAATTGGATTGAAACTACCATACTTACTGATTATTGTTTGGATTGAATTCATGATTGTTTGTGGTCTTCTAGATGGTCTTAGTTAAATTCCTTTTACCATCTTCTAGGTATTGCTAGGAAAATGTTAGGGAGATGAATTCTAGTTGTTTCTTTGTTTTGTTTGCTTGCTCGGGACGTGCAAGAATAAGTGTGAGGGAATTTGATAACCATCATTTTGTATTGATATTTTGATTCATATAAGCATATCATTTGATCTTCTCATGTGTTAATTCCACATTTATATCATATTTCATTTATTGCATTCATTTGTGGACTTAATTACAAATTATATCATATTTGAGGTATTTGATGCTAATATTTGGTTATATTATTTGTAGGCATCAAAGGGCAAGGACTCTAGTTTGATCAACGCAGATTGAGTTCAAATCTGAGTTTAAATAAGGAGATCCAGCTCTGGAACAATCTCAATCGTTCATCCAAGATCGGAGTAGATCTAAGACATCCGTGAAGAATCTGGTCCATCCAAGCCAAGGGGAAGTAGATCACAACTAGTGATCAAGATCTGAAGATTTGGATCAGATTTGGAGCAACTTCCACCGTTGGATCATTCCGAAGCAATCTCAACCGTTGACTCAGATTTCAGATCTGATTTAAGTGGGAAATGAGAAGCTACAGGTTGTTCGTCAATTGCTACAGTGTTTACTTCTCGCGTGAAGAACAGAGGAAGGCGATCCTTCTCCAGAGCTTCCGATCTTCCACCGCCAGTGATCTACGAGGTCAAGGGCGACCCTTCCTCCAACTGAGATCCATTCGTCAGCAACCGGTGATGCCACTTCATCCTCCTGTTCTAGATCTGACTGTAACTGTTGTCGCGACTTCGTGCAAGGAGGAAGAATCAAAGAAGGTGAAACAATTCGGTGGTTTGAGCCGATCTCTTTGTCTTCCGACCGATGATCTTCTTTTCTTGAAGCTCCGCACCCATCTCTGATTGAAGCTCTGATCCTGCTCCATTTCCAGTCAAGTTACTCTATTTGTCTTCATTACTGAATTCTTTATCCGATACACATCAGATTCAAGCTAGGGTTTCCTAGTTTGATTAGTAAGAGTCTTTTGGATGCTAGTTTCTTTATCTTTGTTTGAATTATCATTTTGTTGTAGTTGATAAATGCATAGTTGGTTCAAATTTCCTTGTTATTGCTTTGAAGGTTATTGTTCTGATTCTTGATGTCTACACAATTTAGGTTTGCTTAATAGTTGCAATAGGTTATTCTTGTTTGTTATTTCTTTCAATGCAGTAGTTGAGATTAGTTAGCTTCTTTGTTTGTTAATTTCCATGAATTGAATTTGTAAATGTAGTATAAATTTAGGTTCTTGCTTCTTCTCCTTGTTCAAAAGTAAATTTCTTAAATCCCAATTCTTCTAAGAAACCTCAAGCCAACAATAATTGATCCTAAGACTATCATCCTACTGTTTACATTCCTTGAGAGAGACGATCCGAGTTATCCTATACTGCATTAGTGTAGAAAGGGATTCGGTGAAATTATTTGATACCCAAATCACGACAAAATTAGGTTAATCATACACCCCAACAGAATGGTGTGGCAGAACGAAGGAATAGGACTCTTATAGAAATGGTTAGATCGATGATGAGTTATTCAAAATTACCAAAATTTATTTTGGGGATATACTCTAGAAATAGCAGTGTACATTCTGAATATGGTAGCTCTAAATCAGTACCCTTTACTCCCATAGAATTGTGGAATGGGCGTAAGCCTAGTCTGAAACATATTCAGATTTGGGGTAGTCCAGCACATGTACTGAAGGGAGACACTGACAAGTTGGAATCACGTACAGAAATTTGTCTGTTTGTAGGATATCCTAAAGGAAAGAAAGGTGGTTTATTTTATAATCTTAAAAATCAGAAGATCATTGTTAGCACCAATGCTCAATTTTTAGAGGAAGATTATGTAATGAACCATAAGCCCATGAGTGAAATTGTTCTAGAAGAAATTAGAGAGGACACGTCTAGTCTAGTACCAACAGTACAAGATGAAATATCACAAGAAACTACAACACGTGTCACAAATGATGCACAGTTATAAACAGTGTCTCGTCGTAGTGGGAGGGTTGTGAGGCAACCTGAGAGATTCATGTTCTTGGGAGAGTCTTCAGACTTGATCCCTGGTGAACACGAACCTGATCCCCGGACATATGATGAAGCACTCCAAGATAAAGATGTAGTATCTTGGCAAAGAGCAATGAATTCTAAAAAAGAATCTATGTATTCTAATAAGGTCTGGAAGCTTGTAGAACCACCAAATAGTGTAAAAGCCGTTGGATGTAAGTGGATCTACAAAAGGAAAAGAGGGGCAGATGGGAAGGTGGAAACCTTCAAAGCGATGCTTGTTGCGAAGGGGTACACTCAGAAAGAGGGAATCGATTATGAGGAAACTTTTTCGCCGGTAGTCATGCTTAAGTCTATCCGGATACTATTATCTATTGCCGCTCATATGGATTATGAGGTTTAGCAAATGGATGTCAAGACAACTTTCCTTAACGAAAGTCTTGAAGAAAACATCCATATGATGGGAATTAGGGATGATATAGATTGGATGATTGGGTTCCTAGACTGGAGTTATATTTTGTACACACACCTACCTACTTATCCTCACCTTGTTTTGGAGTTTCTAAGTTCACTAGATGTCCATTTTGCCAATGAGGATGATTATGTTGGCAAGATAACTTTTAGATTAATGAGTCAAGAATTTCAATGGACATTTAGTAACTTTAACACTTGTTTCGGACTGTCTTCCGGTAGCTCTCGAAGGTTTGATTCTAGGTTTAATTGGAACAATTTTTGGAGTTCGATCACCAGATTAGATCAACCCTATGAGCCCTCTAGAGCCAAGGCTTCTCACATGCAAAACCCTATTTTTAGATATTTACATCGAGTCATGATCAAAACTATTTTTGGTAAAGGGGAAAGTGATGGAGTTGTTAAGAAAGTATAACTTTATACTCTATGGGCTATGTTGCTTAAGGTTGATTTTGATTCTGATTTTCATTTTTTGCAAACCTTAGTGAGAGCTGCGAGGGCGTCTTCGGGATCAATAGTTCTTGGTGGGTTGATCACTCAAATAGCCATTGACTTGGAACTTGACTTAGATGAGTTGGAAGTTATTCATGGCAATGATATGATCCAGAGCCGGTCCTAGTTGTTGAAATGCCCTGGGCGAAATTATTAAGTATGCCCCAATTTTATCCTTCCATCAACTTAATTAATAATTATTTTAATCTATAAAATTTTATTTCCAAAAATACAATGAGAAAACTTTTTAATTGTAAGAAGCTTTTGCATCTTATGATAACAGTTTCTTTTTTATTTATGTATAAATTTCTGTAATTCTAACCTAGAAATAAGTATGAGACATCAATTCCAAAACTATGAATATAAATTTTTTTTCCTATTCCTATACTATTAAATTATCCAAGATTAATAATTCTATTTATAATCAATTTCGTTCAGAAGACAAGAGGTGTTTTCAAAGAACAATCACTTAAAATTCTTAGCAAAAGAGCATTGACAATAGAGAAAATGTTAACTCAAGAATGTAAAAAAGGTAAGCATAGTAATTTAACACAAAATCCTGACACCAAACTAAGAAACAATAAAGAAGTGTAGTCTAGTTAGTTTACCTCTATAATCTTTATTTTCAACATCAGCATAGGAATCCAGAAGAATGAAGAGAACACCAGGAAGACCTATCATAAATATATTTACTTTGAGTTTGAGTAACTTAAACAATATATTCAACAGAGTAATTAAGAATTAAATCTTTTTATCCTAAATAAGTAAAAACTCGATATAAATGAATTAAATTTTATGTATAACAATCCATGCAATAAGAAAAATTAAAAATATTATAAATTTTTAAATCTTCATGATGATATATAATTATGAACAATAGTATAAACAAAGAATAATAAAACTTGATACGAAGAATGTTCGATTCAAAATCCACTTATATAAGACTTTACGTAGATATCATGCAAGTTTATAAAAAAGCATAACTATTATATTCAATTAAGGTTCCAAAAAAAAGATAATAGTAAAATAATTGATATTTTTTATGGTGAAACTACCAACTATCTCACAATAATATAAACATGTTTAGAATTATTACTCCAATTTATGAATATGAGCACTGCTCGTATTTTGAAATTTATGAAATTATATTCCAATATAGGCATGTTCTAGACTTGCCTATTACTCCATAAATATCTTTTATCAATTAGCACTGCTAGTATTTTGGAGCATTTTGCAAAGATAAAGCTAAACATGACTATGATGACTATGAGAATACTCAAACATTAGGAAACAAATAATACTCATCCTCATAGAACCCAAATTTATGTCTAATAAGAAAAATACCAATTTATGCATAAATAAAACATGATTAATCATGTTAGGGCCAATTAAGACCTAAAAAATGAATGGAGCGAAAATTTTTAATTTATGCAAAAATAAAACATGATTAATCATATTAGGGCCGATTAAGACCTAAAAATGAATAGAGCAGATATTTCAATATATGCAGAAATAAAACATGATTAATAAGAAAAAGAAAGGCACAAGTGTATACCGGTTAGGGAGTTTCATCGCGGGGGAGGGGGGCAGAGCTTGAAACTAGTTCAGGAACTACAAAAGGCGACAAAGAATGTAGAACAGCGGAACGGGCAAATGAGCACAAAGCTAGCATCAATAAATGAGGGGTGAGCCGCTCCTCATAAGATCAATAAAAGGAATGGAACTCAGAAGGGAAGCGCAAACAACGTAACAACCAATACAGAGGTAGGGGCAAGCATCTGAAGGGAGCACAGGGGTCTCACTTTTCTGTCCAACGCATTTTAAAGCAATTTGAATGAATAAAACACACCTTACACCTTTGAGAAGGTAAGATCACAGAGAAATAAGAAGGAAAACAAAACCTAGGGCACAGTGGGATCCCCAATGGAGGGCTAGAGACGGCTTGTCTCACCGATGGAGGGCACCTTTGTGAGAAGCAAAGTCGTTCCTGGTCCAGGGAGGGTTTCACTGTTTAGGCGACGAGAGAGGGAAGGCGCAGCGACGGCGAGGGAGGGTGCGGCAACTGCAAGTCTGCGAGGGAGAGTTTCGGCGATAAGGGAGGGAGTTGGGAAGGTGCGACAAGGGAGGGGTGAGACGTGGGAAGGTGCGGCGAAGGAGGGTTTCAGCAACGGTGAGTAGAAATCGTGAGGTTAGGCTTCGCTGCTTGCTTCGATGAGGGAGGAAGTGAAAATTAGGCTTCGCTGCTTGCTTCGGTGAGGGAGGAAGTGAAAAAATAATAATTTGAAGGAAAAATCTTATTATATAAATATATATATAAATATATATATATATATATATATATATATATATATATATATATATATATATATATATATATATATATATATATATATCTGTGCCCCTTAAAATTTTGGGACCTGGGCAGGGGCCCTGGTAGCCCTGGCCCAGGGCCGGCTCTGATATGATCAACATGGATGCATGTCTTGCTATTAAAATGATTGTTCGGGATGAGAATGGTTTCGCATTTCCTAGGAGGAATGGTTTTTCTTTACTCCTTCCTTGTCCTGATCGAACTTCAGTTCGCAACCCAGCTAATTGGTAATCACTGATTTAGACCCCAAAAATGTCCCTTCCATTTCTAGAGACACCGAGCCACACATTGAGCCCTCGACATATGGATACCCGCAGCCCTCCAGTCATCTGGATCCTGCTAGGCATTCTTTTGCCTATGGTACGGGTCCCTCCAGATTTGACTTTTCTGATTTTCGTACTTCTCTAGAATCGCTTCATGAGAAGCATGATGTCCAACGAAGAATGTTGGAAGGTCGCTTCTCTTTATCAGATAATCAGTTTAGAGAAGTACAAAAGCACTTTCAATTCACAAGGAATTTTCAAGGTCAAGTGGCCAAATTTGTCCAGGATTATGATACGGATCAAGCTAGAATGCGAGATTTTATGCAAAGCATGAGTGTCACTAGCCAACAAGTAGATGCTTTGTTTGAGTATCATCTAATCCTTAGCGAAACTCCAGGTTTTCCTAGTTTTCCCATTGGCCAACCACGTCGTAGGCATCCTTTCCCTTGTCCTCCTCCACCTCCACCTCCTCCACCATATTGATTTCATCGGAACGATGAAAAGTTTGAGTCTGGGGGAGTGTCTAACCTGAATTTTCTTTATGCATTCTAGCTTTCAGTTTTTGCTTGTTTTCTGCATGTTTAGTTTTTGCTTTGCATTTGTTCTTACTTTGATTGCTTGTTTTGATAATCACTTAACTATCTTTTGAAAATCTTGTGGCATACATCTTGAGAACATCAAAACTTCACTTATATGTTTTCTTGTCTTCAAGATTAAATGTTAGCACATTCATTATCTAGATTCATGATGTTTTAAGTGATGCTAGTAGTATGCTTAATGAACCTCTTTTCTCTATCTTGGGTAGCATGACATAAGCTAAGTATCATATGGAGATGAGTTTTAGTTTTGGCTTGACCTTAGGGATCTTATCTTCACTACACTTTGACTTGATGCTTGAATAGTTGATATCATTGAAATAGTCATGATTCATCTTGTTTGTTTAGTACATGGTTTCCATGGTAATTTCTCAAACTTCATTTTGGTTACTGGATGAGACTCAAATCATGTAAGCTCATTTGAAAAAATCAAAATATCCCAACATTTGTGCTAAAAGTATATTTGTGAATAAGATTTGCACAATGCAAATACTTATGGAAAAAAAAAGTGTGAAAAAAAAACAAAAAAAAAAGTGAATAAGGGATATAAAAAATGGTTCTCGTGAGTGAAATCTAGCAAGTCACCCCTTTGAGACCGAGTTAGGTTATTGGGAAAATGACCGCTTAGCTTCTCTTGAGATTGAGCATGCCTTTGAGACCTTGGGTTGATTGAGAAATATGAACCAAGTGTGTGGCAAGTAAATGTCTATCACTGGTTACTTGTCTATCACCGAAAACATTAGGAATTCAAATTTGATGACGACTTGACTAGGACATAGATTGAAACTTGAAGAGTTTTGAGTTACCTTGTACTATGCACAAAAGACTTATGCTTGAGCCATACTTAATTTGTCTCCATGATCATGCTTGTTAATGAAACTTTTTGATAGGGTTATGAGAATGTATTAGGGATATGAGAGCATTGTAAAACATATGAACTTAGATTGCAGCATTTTACTTTAGGACAAGCAAAGGTTTAAGTCTGGGGGTGTGATGTGCGTAGATCGTATACACTTGTTTAGCAGGTTTTGACGCACATTCACATACTTTGAGCATGTTTTGTCTATGTATTTATGCACATTCACATACTTTGAGCATGCTTTGTCTACGTATTTTCGTACTTCCATGTTTCCTTTTAGCATATTTACTCTTTTTGTTCGGAGATCTGCTTTTGTGCATTTTTTTTACATAGGAGTCGAATTCGGTGAAGAATGCGTGTTCAAGGACAAATCGGCAAGCGAAGCAAAAGAGGAAGGCACCATTCCTGAACCTCACACGGCCCTGCCATGGGGGGTTGACCAGGCCGTGTGGAGATCCTTGGTCGTGTAGCTGCAGTAGAAAAGGAAGTGGCCATGGCCGTGTGAACCTCACACGGCTGTGCCAAGATTTGAAGCCAAATGGAGCCAGGTCGTGTACCCCACACGGCCATGTAAGATTTCCATAGACCAGGGAAGCCCTGGCCATGTACACCACACGGTCGTGCAGGGTCTCCAGTGAGCAAGAAGGCCCTGGCCGTGTACACCACACGGTCGTGCCAGGTTCCAAGAGGCAGAAGTATTCCAGGCCGTGTACATCTACACGGCCGTGCAAGGGGGGTCATGGAAGGTGCATGTCATGGCCGTGTATCACACACGGCCGTGTGAGGTAGGCAGAGAGGGAAATGGAGCAGGTCGTGTGAACCCCACACGGCCGTGCCTTGGGGCCGTGTGGCGCCTGAACCTCACCTCTATATAAAGCCTTCTTCTTGATTTGAAAGGGGATCTTCTCCCTTTTGGGGGGAATTCAAGATTTGGGCGTTCCTCCACCTTCTTGGAGGGATTTCCGGCGATCTAAGGGCGGATCTTCAACGTTTCGACTCCGGGGAGCGAGGATTGGATCCGAAGATGGTTCTTCATCGTAGATAAGCTTTTCTTCCCTTTCTTTCTTAGATTTGGGATCAAGATGTTTGTCTTTTCCTTATCTTTGGGATTCTTTCCTTGTTCCATGGATTAGATCTCTTGTTCTAGGATGGAGGGAGTATTTGTAATGGAGATTTGATGTAAACTCTTATGGATTTGTCAAAATTCCTATTTCTATGATTTTGCCCTATTTGTATCTATTCTTTCTTGTGTGGATTGTTATGATTAGGGCTTAATTACCATGCTTGATTGAATATTTGAATATCTTGTGGATCTTGTATGGATTCTTTCTCATTCGATTTTCTGAGGGACGTTCGTGACAGGAACATGCTCGTGTAAGGACGTTTGAGGGGTAATCTTGAAAGGAAAATTAGGTATTTCAAGAGGGTAGGATGGATTGGATGCATTAATCTTTATATCTTAATGAGATTGAGAAGTAGTGGACTTCTATGTTGATTTTCTGAGGGGCGAACTGTTGGTTGCTACTCGGAAAACCTAACGGTTCCACTGTACAAAAATTTTGTATAAAGGTCTGAACCTTTCCTAGCTACCATGTGTTCTTTTAAATTAAACTTGGATCGCCTGCGGAACTTAACATGTTTGATCCAAAGTTTAATTTACTTGTTCTTTTAGGTTTAGACTTGGATCTCCTGCGGAACTTAACACGTTCGATCCAAATCACCTAGGTTATTAATTCCATTAAATATTAATTTCTAAAATTGGCTTCCAGGACTGCATGGCGAGGCACATGGCCTTCTTGGATATGGGAATAACCACCACCGCCTAGGAAAAGCCTTTTAAGGAAAGCTAATATTTAATTTCCTTAAATAACTTTAGGTCAACCAAAAAGAACAATCAAATCACAAGGAAAAGAAAAATAAAAGAACACAACATCGAAAACTAATTCGAAATACTAGAATCGCATGTCTCTTGTATTTGGTATTTTTACATGAAGTTAAAACTAGTATGATGCGGAAATTAAATACTAGTATACCTTTTCTTTTGCAAGCAAAAACCTCTAGGTCTTCTACCGTATTCCTCTTCTAACCTCGGACGTTGTGTGGGCAACGATCTTCAGAGATGAGAAACCACCAAATCACCTTCTTCTCCTCTGATATGGTTAGGTTTCGTGGGTCCCCGATAAGGAAAAGGAAGGAGATAATAAAACCAAGGAGATAGGCTAATATCGGTCGGGATATACTTCGAAGGAGGTAGGCTAATATCGGTCGGAATATACCTCGAAGGAGGTAGGCTAATCTCGGCCGGGATATGCCTCGAAGGAGGTAGGCCAATATCGGCGGGGGTATACCTCCAAAGAAGGTATGTTTGTATTGACCGAAATACACTTCCCAGGAGGAAGATTCACATCAATTAGCATATACCTCAAAGGAGGTAGGCCAATATCGGTCGGGATATACCTCGAAGGAGGTAGGCTAATCTCGGTAGGAATATGTCCTAAAGGAGGTAGACCAATATCGGTCGGGATATACCTTGAAGGAGGTAGGCTAATCTCGATTGGAATATGCCTTAAAGGAGGTAGGTCAATATCGGCCGAGATATACCTTCAAAGAAGATAAGGTTCGTATCGACCGAAATATGCTTCCCAGGAGATTCGCATCAATTGGCATATACCTCGAAGGAGGTAGGCTAATATCGGCCGGGATATACCTCGAAGGAGGTAGGCTAATCTCGGCCGGGATATGCCTCGAAGGAGGTAGGCCAATATCGGCCGGGATATACCTTCAAAGAAGATAAGGCTCGCATCGACCGAAACATACTTCCCAGAAGGAAAGCTGAGACCGGCCGATTGACCAATACCTGGGAAAGATATTTGATAAAATATATTTAGGATCAGTAACATAGAAGGTTGCCTCATTAACTAAACCTAATCATGATTAACTTCGATCGATATAAGGAATATTGGTACATTGAGTTATCTGCAGCAGGAGGGGTGAAATGATAATTAATGTAGATACCTACAATATGTAACTATATGACAGGAATTATGTATTTTGGCGGGAAATGTGTTTTTAGATTATTTTACAGGTGCTAAACGATAAAGAATGTACATCTGGGGTACAAGAAAGATTCCTTAAAAAGTCATTCACTACAAGTACACGGTTGACGTCATCTCATAACAAACTCTAACAAACCGGGGTCCACTTCATGACTACGGAGGTTATATGAAGTGGTATAAAAGGGGGAATCCTCTCCGTTGGCAAGGTAAGTTCACATCTTCACACACATTCGTAACCCTAATTTCCATCTACTGTTCATCTTCTTCTTCCTTCTTCCACACCAAGAGAGATCACTAACTTGAGCGTCGAAGGGTCTAGCCAGGGATTCCCACCCCGGTCTCAGGTCACTGACGATAGTGTTGGCTGGTCTCTTGTGCACAGGAAGTCTTGAAAGCTTCGGATCTAGGTTTTTCCTCTTCAGATTTGGATTTCTTCTTCGCCATCAGGAGGACCTTCGGTGACTCTATTTTTCCTGATCCACTTTGGGGTTTCTCGGATCGGTATTCTGCGGACATTATCCTTCATCGTCGCGGTGGGTTTCTTTCTTCCGGATCTCCGTCTTATTTAGCCTCTCAGACAAGATCAAATTTGGCGGCGTCTGTGGGAACTTCACCTGAATCTAAGACTACAGGATAGAAGAAGCCGGAAAATCAAACCTACTCACTATCAGTCGTGAGGATTTGGATTTCCTCATCAATTCTCACGTTCAGAAAGCTTTACAACAGCAGCAACAACAACTTCAAGCCCACACCGGAGCTACTCTACCAACAGCTCATAATCCAGCAATATCAACTACCGAGCATCGGAAAGGAAAGGAGCTGGAAGAAGAAGAACATGCTTATTTCCCTCCAGCTGCTGTTTCTCAGACAAGACGTCCACGAGCCTTTCTTCGCACTCCATGGATCAAAGGGGCAGGAGGCCCATGTTCCAAGAGTCCTCTGGTGAAGCACCAGATAGAGAAAAGCGTAAGATCAAAATGATAACTAGTGATAGTTCACCAGAGAAAGTCATCTCCCCATTCCCTCAAAGTGTACTAGATGATCCGCTTCCTAAGCGATATCAAAACCTTCAAATCGGAGAATACACTGGAACAACAGATCCAGAAGATCACCTGTTGAAATTCGAGAATGTAGCATTATTACAACAATTCTCTGACGGGGTGAAGTGTCGGATGTTTCTTACTACCCTCGGGGGAGCTGCACAGCGCTGGTTCAAGAGATTGCCAGAGAAGTCTATTCGGAAATTTAAAGATTTCAAGAAAGTCTTTTTACACCATTTCTCCAGCAACAAAAGGTATCATAAGACTCCTTGGAGCCTGTTTTCAATTAAGCAAGCATCTAAAGAGTCTATCCGAGCATACATCAAAAGATTCAATCAGGTAGCTATTGATGTACCTAATGCTACAACTGAAATATTAGTTAGCGCTTTCTCTCAAGGTTTAAATGATAATGATTTCTTTAAAGATTTAGTAAGGAATCCTCCTGTTAATTTTGATTCCTTGATTGAGCGTGCCATCGAGTTCATTAATGTAGAAGAAGCTCAAGCTGCTCGTAGAAAGGAGGGTGTTACCTCCTCACCTACTCAGGTTAAGGAGAAAGCTCTGGCCCCTGTGCCTCCACCAAGAGGTCCTAGAATAACTCATCCACCCCATCGACAACCAGAGTATCGTCCACAAGGTGTACAACATGTGGAGGTACATCCGGAGGCACCAAGGAGATGGTGCACTTATCATAAAACTAGCAGTCATCATACTGAAGACTATTTTGTTTTAAGAAATAAACGAGCTAATAGGGAGCGTTATCAGAGGCAGAACTATTATCGACAGCAGTACCCCAGGCAGCAGAGTCCACTCAAACTGGAATATCGCCCGGTCGAGCCTCGGCAGGAGGCAATACCAGTCCCGGTCGGTACCAGCCAAGTGTCAGAGAAAGCACCTTCTGAAGCTATGGCGACTCGACAGGAAGAAAACAAGAGCAATGCTGCTCGGGACAATATCAATATGATTACGGGCGGACCCACTGATGGGGATTCTAATAGAGCACAAAAGCACATGCCCGAAGACTGGAAATTCATGCCGTGGGATGTAGTATGGAACGGGCGGCCGGTCCCGAAATAAGTTTTGGGCCCAAAGATCTCGAGGGGGTAGAAATACCCCATGATGATGTCCTGATCATCAAAGCTGTGATAGCCAACTACGCCATTGCTCGTACCTTCATAGACACTGGCAGTTCTGTTAATATTATATTCAAGAAGGCTTTCGATCAACTGCAAATTGATCCGAGTGAACTTCAACAGATCGTTACTCCTCTATATGGATTCACAGGCAACAAAGTACAACCGTTAGGCCAAATAAAGTTGGCCATATCTCTGGGAGAAGAGCCTCTGATGAGAACAAGAAGATCTTATTTTATGGTAGTAGATGCTCCATCCTCTTATAACGTGATACTGGGTCGACCCGCCTTAAACGAGTTCAAGGCGGTCGTTTCTACTTTTTGTCAAAAGATTAAATTTTCGGTGGATGACCAAGTTGGGGAGGTGCGAGGTGATCAGAAGACAGCCCGAAAATGTTATGTAGAAATAATCCGAACTGAAGCTCACACCGCCCGAAAGATTCAAAGAATGGAGGTTAATGTCATTCGGGAGAAGCAGCCCGTCCTGGTTTATGAAGAGAAGGAAGAAGTTCAGATCCAGGCCGGCCGGCCTGAAGCTACTACATATATTGCGGCTGATCTTGATCCTGCTCTGAAAGCCGAATTGGTGCAATGCCTGAAGAAGAATAATGATGTATTTGCCTGGACTCCCAAAGAAGTCTCAGGCGTTTCTCCTACAGTCATGGAGCATTCCTTGCATGTCTTCCTAGATGCCCGCCCGGTCATGCAAAGAAAAAGGAGTTTTAGCACGGAACAAAACCAGATCATCAAAGAAGAAATAACTAAACTTATGGAAGTCGGTTACATCAGGGAAGTACAATTTCCCAGCTGGCTAGCTAATGTGGTGTTAGTCTCTAAGCCTGGAAACAAATGGCGAGTATGCATTGATTTCCGGGATCTCAACAGAGCTTTCCCAAAAGACTATTATCCATTACCCAGGATCGATCAATTGGTAGACTCCACTGCGGGATGCGAATACATCTCTATGCTAGACGCTTATCAGGGCTATCATCAGGTTCCCTTAGCTAAAGAAGATCAAGAAAAGGTCAGTTTTATAACATCTGAAGGTACTTATTGTTATAATGTTATGCCTTTCGGACTAAAAAATGCATGAGCAACCTATCAAAGGCTTATGAATAAGGTCTTCCAGAAGCAGATTGGTAGAAATATGGAAGTATATGTTGATGACATCTTAATTAAGTCTCTTCAAGCTGCTGATCTATGCAGGGATGTAGAAGAGACTTGCAAGACATTGAGGCAATATGGGCTCAAATTAAATCCGAGCAAATGTTTGTTCGGCGCGAAAGGAGGGAAGTTCCTAGGATATATGGTGTCCGAATGAGGGATAGAGGCCAACCCGAGCAAGGTCAAGGCACTGCAGAACATGGAGCCACCACGCAACATGAGAGAAGCTCAGAGATTGACAGGCCGGATTACAGCCTTGTCTAGATTCATTTCTAGGTCGGCCGATCGTAGCTTCCATTTCTTTAAAATACTTAGAAAGGCCAATAAATTTCAGTGGAATGAAGAATGTGATAAGGCTTTCCAAGAATTGAAAGATTATTTTTCTACTCTCCCTGTATTGGCTAAACCTATAGTAGGAGAAACTCTTTGGGTATATTTGTCAGCTAATGAAAACGCTGTAGGCTCTGTATTAGTCAGACAAGAAGGAAAGGAACAACAACCTGTATATTTTTCTAGTCATTTATTAAAAGGAGCTGAGTGTAGATACACTACACTAGAAAAATTAGCTTATGCCCTAATATTGATTGCTCGAAGGTTGCGCCCATATTTCTTAGCACATGAGATTATTGTATTAACCAACAGTACTCTTGGACGGGTGTTACCCAACCCAGAGGCATCAAGTCGGCTGATCAAATGGACAACTGAACTTGGGGAATATGACATTCAATATCAACCTCGCTCGGCTATCAAAACACAAGCCCTAGCAGACTTCATCATAGAAGTTCAAAGCCCTGAGGAAGAAAACATTTGGAAAGTTTATGTAGATGGCTCTTCAACTAGACAAGGCAGCGGAATTGGTGTTCTTCTTATATCTCCAAGGGAAGACAGACTTCAACTCTCCATCAGATTGAATTACAGAGCTACCAACAATGAAGCAGAATATGAAGCTCTGATAGCAGGATTGCAGGCTGCTCGGCATATAGGGGCAGCTCGAGTCCTTATCTATTCTGATTCTCAGTTAGCAGCTCAACAACTATCAGGTAATTTCGAAATTAATAATGACAGGCTTAAGTTATATGCTGAAGCATTTGATAAGTTGAAGTCCCAATTTCAAGAAGTAAATATACAAAAGGTTCCTAGATCTGAAAATCAAGTGGCAGATGAATTGGCTAAGTTGGCCTCTGCTATAGTGTCATGGAGTCTAGATCGGCCCGTAGAACAAACTCTGTTAATATCTTGTATTGAAAGACAGGCTGAAGCAAAAATTCAAGGTGATTGGAGGGCTCAAATCATATTGTATTTGCAGCAAGGTATTCTTCCCAGTGATACAGAACAGGCAAGGGTATTTAAGAAGAGAGCTGCTCAATACACTATGGTAGGAGAACAATTATATAAGAGAGCTTTTTCAAGACCTTTGCTCAAGTGTATTGGCACAGAAGATATACAGTTTATTTTACGAGAAGTCCACCAAGGTTCATGTGGTAGTCATATAGGAGGGAGATCTTTGGCTCGCAAAATTCTGCTAGCAGGATATTTCTGGCCTACTCTACATGAAGATGCTAACAAGTTGGTAAGAACTTGTATTTCTTGTCAAAAACATCAAAATATCTTGCATCATCCTACACAGTTATTGAGAACCTCTATAGTTGCATGTCCCTTTGATCAATGAGGCATGGAAATAGTTGGTCCATTTCCTATGGCAGTTGCATAGAGAAGGTTTTTATTGGTAGCGGTGGATTATTTTTCTAAATGGGTGGAGGCAGAACCACTTGCTCGAATTACTGAAGATGCAGTTATTAAATTTTTATGGAAAAATATAATCTATAGATTTAGTATTCCTCATAAATTAGTCTCTGATAATGGAAGGCAATTCCAAGGGGATAGGATCTTAGACTGGTGCAACAGTTACGGCATTACTCAGGCCTTCACCTCTGTAGCTTATCCGCAAAGTAACGGTCAAGCAGAAGTAACCAATAGGGAAATCATAAGAGGTTTAAAGACCAAACTGGATCATGTCAGAGGTAGCTGGGTAGATGAATTACCCAGCGTTCTTTGGGCATATCGAACTACGCCTCGAGAGGCTACAGGAATCACTCCCTATAAAATTTACATCCATCGATCCTATATTCCATAAAAGGAATGTACATGTAACTAGATCAAAAAATAAAATCCTAATAAAACTAAATACAGCTCCTACTGTATTTTATAATATAATCATGCACACACTATAAATGTCCTTGACATGTCCAAGGGTCCAATCACACACATAATAACTATAAGCCATAATAGTTGGATCCTGCATCCACAAAGTTAGCACATCCTACTATTAACCTGCCTAAATTATGTATGACATGTGCATAATAAAAGTAATACCAAATACACAGAGGTAAAACCCTAGCTCTGATACCAATTGTTAGTTGCTACTCGGAAAACCTAACGGTTCCACTGTACAAAAATTTTGTACAAAGGTCTGAACCTTTCCTAGCTACCATGTGTTCTTTTAAATTAAACTTGGATCGCCTGCAGAACTTAACACGTTTGATCCAAAGTTTAATTTACTTGTTCTTTTAGGTTTAGACTTGGATCTCCTGCGGAACTTAACACGTTCGATCCAAATCACCTAGGTTATTAATTCCATTAAATATTAATTTCCAAAATTGGCTTCCAGGACTACATGGCGAGGCACATGGCCTTCTTGGATATGGGAACAACCACCACCGCCTAGGCAAAGCCTTTTAAGGAAAGCTAATATTTAATTTCCTTAAATAACTTTAGGTCAACCAAAAAGAACAATCAAATCACAAGGAAAAGAAAAATAAAAGAACACAACATCGAAAACTAATTCGAAATACTAGAATCGCATGCCTCTTGTATTTGGTATTTTTACATGAAGTTAAAACTAGTATGATGTGGAAATTAAATACTAGTATACCTTTTCTTTTGCAAGCAAAAACCTCTAGGTCTTCTACCGTATTCCTCTTCTAACCTCGAACGTTGTGTGGGCAATGATCTTCCGAGATGAGAAACCACCAAATCACCTTCTTCTCCTCCTTGCAAGGTTCGGCCACAACAAGAGCACCTCCAAGGATGAAGAGATTTTTCCACCAACCAAGCTCCAAGGGATGCAAGCTTTCTCTCCTTCTTCTCCAAGCTAGAATCCGGCCACCACTTGATCTCCAAGAGGGAAGTGAGTTTCGGCCACAAGGATGGAGAGAAGAGAAAAGGATGAGGCCGGCCACACCAAGGAAGAAAAGAGGGAGAAAAATAATAGAGGTTGTTCACCTTGAAGGCACCCAAAACCCCCTCTTTTATAATCCTTGGCTTTGGCAAATAAGGAAATTTAATTATAATAAAATTTCCTTAACTTTCCTTGACATGAATTAATTAAGAAAAATTAAATAAAATTTCCTAATTGATCATATCATGGTCGGCCACCTCATGGAGAGCAAACAAGGTAATTTTCAATCAACAATTAAAATTTCTTATTTGTCTTCGGAAATTTTAAAAAAATAAAATTTCCCTTTAAAATCCCTTCATGGTTGATAAAAAGAAATCTCTATAATTTTAATTTTTTAACATGTGAATAATTTACAAAGAAGAAAAATAAAATATCTTTCCAATCTACAAATAAGGAAAGAGATTTAATCTCTTTCTTTAATCTTTTGTAGAACCTTATAAAAGAGATATTTTAATTTTTAATCTCTCCAATAAATTATATATTTCACATAAGAAAATTTTAAAATTAAAATTCTTTTTTAATTTAATAGGGCCGGCCACCTAAGCTTGGGTTCAAGCTAGGGCCGGCCACCCATGGACCAAGGCTTGGCCGGCCCTAGCTTGATCCTCAAGCTAGCTTGGTCGGCCCCTACACCATGGGTATGAATGTGGGTATAGGTGGGTATAGTACTCTATAAATAAGAGGCTACGATAGGGACCGAGAGGAGGAATTGGTTTTGGTCTCCCGATAAAATTAAGCATCCCGTGTTCACCCCGAACACACAACTTAATTTTATCAATAATAATTCATTCCACTAGAGAACTATTATTAAACTACCGCACCAATCCCAAATTACATTTTTGGGCTCCTTTTTATTATGAGTGTGTCAGTCTCCCTGTGTTTAAGATGTCGAATGTCCACTAATTAAGTGAGTTACTGACAACTCATTTAATTAATATCTTAGTCCAAGAATAGTACCACTCAACCTTATCGTCATGTCGGACTAAGTCCACCTGCAGGGTTTAACATGACAATCCTTATGAGCTCTTCTTGGGGACATTATCAACCTAGATCACTAGGACACAGTTTCCTTCTATAATCAACAACACACACTATAAGTGATATCATTTCCCAACTTATCGGGCTTATTGATTTATCAAACTAAATCTCACCCATTGATAAATTAAAGAAATAAATATCAAATATATGTGCTTGTTATTATATTAGGATTAAGAGCACACACTTCCATAATAACTGAGGTCTTTGTTCCTTTATAAAGTCAGTATAAAAGGAACGACCTCTAATGGTCCTACTCAATTCACTCTAAGTGTACTAGTGTAATTATATAGTTAAGATAAACTAATTCCTAATTACACTACGACCTTCCAATGGTTTGTTCCTTTCCATTTTGGTCATGAGCTACTGTTTATAATTTATAAGGTACTGATAACATCATCTTCTGTATGTGACACCACATACTATGTTATCTACAATATAAATTAATTGAACAACTACAAACAACTGTAGATAATTTGACCAAATGTGATTCTTTATTCAAAATAAATGTTTACAAAAGCTTAGGCTTTCAGTATACACTCTAACACGCACGTGACAGGCAAGCTCATGTAAGGACAACATAGGTTTCATTCCTAATTGATCGCATTTAGATATATTTCAGTCCTAAGCCGGTTGTCTATTGCAAGAGGGAACCGGCAACCTTCTACAAATAATGGACAATTGAGAAATAAGATTTCGTAGATCATTACATTGAAGAACATTACAAAGAAACCAAAACTCCTAGAACATACCTTTATCATTGCCCTTATTCTTGTTTCTTATTCTTTCATTTCTCTATTTACATTTCATAATCATACTTAGCTTTTGAAAACCAATTGATTAGTTGTTTAGCTAATTCGCATTGAGACATCTTTAGTGCTTATTCCAGTCCCTGTGGATACGATATCTTTTATTATTACTTACGACATTTCCGTACACTTACGGAGGTCAACACTGACTACATAAAAGAACAAAACCTCTGTTATTATGGAAGTGTGTGCTCTTAATCCCGATATAATAACAAACACATATATTTAGTAATTATTTCTTTAATTTATCAGTGGGTGAGATTTAGTTTGATAAATCAATAGGCCCGATAAGTTAGGAAATAATATTATTTATAGCGTGTGTTGTTAATTATAGAAGAAAACTAGAAAATTGTGTCCTAGCAATCTAGGTTGATGATGTCCCCAAGAGGAGCTCATAAGAATTGTCATGTAAACCCTGCAGGTAGACTTAGTCCGACATAACAATAAAGTTGAGTGGTACTACTCTTGGAGCTAGATATTAATTAAGTGAGTTGTCAGTAACTCATTTAATTAGTGGACATTCGATATCTTAAACACAGGGAGATTAACACACTCATGTAAAGAAGGAGTCCATATAGTAATATGGGATTGGTGCGGTAGTTCAATAATAACTCTTTAATGGTATGAGTTATTATTGATGAACTTAAGCTGGGTTTTCGGGGTGAACACAGGAAGCTCAAGTTCATCGGGAGACCAAAACTAATTCCTCCTCTCGGTCCCTGTCGTAGCCTCTTATTTATAAAGTCTTATATCCACCCAAACCCAACTCCTTACCCACCTTAAGGTGGTCGGCCAAGCCTAGCTTGGAGCCTAAGCTAGGGCCAGCCAAACCAAGGCTAGATGGGTTCAAGTGGTGGCTGGCCCTAGCTTGGAGCCCAAGTGGGGTGCCCGACCACATTAGATTAAAAGGGGATTTTTAGTTTTTAAAATCTTTCCTTATGTGTAAGTCATGCTTTTAAAAGAGAGTTTAAAATTTAAATCGTTCCTTTTATATCTTTCTACAAAAGATTAATAGAAAGATTTGATATCTTTCCTTATTTGTAGTTGAAAAAGAATATTTTAATTTTGGAGAAAACTTTTTTTTGTAACCATCCACATGTTTTAAAAAAGAGATTTTAATTTATAAAAGTTTCCTTTTATAACCAACCATGAAGGGAATTTAAAAAGAGAAATTTTTATTTTAAAAAATTTCCGGAAACAAATTAAAAAGTTTTAATTTTGTGTTTAAAACTTTCCTTATTTGGAGGACTTGTAGGGGCCGGCCATAAGATGGATTAAGAGGAAATTTTAATTAAATTTTTCTTATTAGCCATTGGCAAAGAAAATAAGGAAGTTTTAATTATGTCCAAAACTTTCCTTATTTGCCATGACCAAGGATTATAAAAGAGAGGGAGGGGTTGCCCCTTGTAACAACACATCTATTATTCCTCTCCTCTCTTCCTTGGTGTGGTCGGCCCTCTTCCATTGGTCTTCCTCTTCTCTTCTTCTTTGGTGGCCAACAATATCTAGTCTTGGAGAGATTTTTGGTAGTTGGATTTTGCTTGGAGAAGGAGAGAAAGGAGGCTTTGTTTCCTAGCATTCCTTGGAGATTGGTTGGTGGCCGAAAGCTTGGAAGGAAGATGAAGGCTTGGGTGGTTCTCATTTCGGTAGATCGTCGCCCACACGATGTCCGAGATAAGAAGAGGAATACGACAGTAGATCAAGAGGTCTATAAGCTACAAAAGGTATAACTAGTTATTAGTTTCCGCATCATAACTAGTTCATACTTTTGTTTAGATATTGAAATACCAAACACAAGAGGCTTACGGTTTTTACATTATCGTTTTGTTATCATTTTTCAATTTCATGTTCGATATTGTGCTTCTATTGAGGTCTTTGTAGTTAAACCTAGTTTACTGTAAGAAGTTAAATATCCGATTTCTTTGAAAGGCTTTGTTGAGGTAGTGGTGGATGATCTCATATCCAAGAAGGCCTAGTGCCTCGCCATGTTTGACCTGGGAGCCGATCTTTGAAATAGATATTTGATAACTTTTATAATATGGTTTAACTTAGAAAGAATACATCGATTAAACTTAGATTAATAATATTAAGTTCCGTTTGCGATCCAAGTATAACTCCTGAAGATTGAACTTGAATCAATAATGTTAAGTTCGGCTTGCGATTCAAGTTTAACTTCAATAGAGCACAATGGTAGCTAGGAAATTTCTGTGCTTATATAAATTTTTTATACAGGGGAACAGAACGGTATCCAGGTGTAGCAACCAACACTTTCTCCGTGTCCACTAAATGGAGTCTTTGTCATCTTGCCTTGAAAACAAGATTCGCATGCCTCATATGATTCAAAATCAAATGAGTCCAAAAGTCCATCCTTATGGAGTTGAGATATGCGACTCTCATTTATGTGACCCAGGCGACAATGCCAGAAATATGTTTGGTTCAAATCATTAGACTTGAACCGTTTGGTATTTATGTTATAGATTAGGTTTTTAAAGTCTAGAACATAGAGGTCATTCATAAGAGGTGCACTACAATAGAACATATCATTGAAATAAATGGAACAACATTTGTCCTTTATTACAAATAAAAAACCTTTCTTGTCCAAACAAGAAATAGAGATAATGTTCTTTGTCAAAGCGGGCACATAATAGCACTCTATTAGTTCTAAAACAAGCCTAGTGGGCAAAGATAAAGAATATGTTCCTACAACGACAACAGCAACTCTTGCACCATTGCCTACTCGTAGGTCCACTTCATCCTTTATCAACGCTCTACTATTTCTCAACCCCTGCACATTAGTACAAATGTGAGATGCGCATCTGGTATCTAATACCCATGAAGAAGAAATAGATAGATTGACTTCTATAACATATATACCTGAGGCAGAAGTTTCACTTCTCTTCCTTTTCAGTTCCTCTAAGTACAACTTGCAGTTCCTCTTCCAGTGTCCGGTCTTACCGCAGTGGAAGCAGGTTCCTTCCTTAGTAACCCCGCCTTTGGGTTTCAGTGCATGAGTCTTGCCCTTGCCTTTGGCTTGGGTCTTACCCTTACCCTTAGGCTTCCACTTTCCTTTTCCCTTAGATACCATCAAAATGGAACTAGGCTTTGCCTTCTTAAAGTTGAGTTCAGCAGTTCTCAACATGCTCAACATTTCAGGCAGTGGTTTGTCAATTTCATTCTTGTTGTAGTTCATGACAAATTGACTATAACTATCAGGCAATGACTGCAGAATAAGGTCAGTGGCCAATTCTTGACCTAGTGGGAATCCCAACCTTTGTAGATTCTCCACATACCCAATCATCTTGAGCACATAAGGCCCTACGGGACTTCCTTCTTGCATTCTGCATTGAAACGGTGCTTTAGAAATCTCAAATCTCTCATGCCTTGCTTGTCCTTAATATAGTTGTCTAAGGTGTTCAACCATATCATAAGCATCTATGTTCTCATGTTGCTTCTGAAGCTCAGAGTTTATGGTGGCGAGCATAAGGCATGACACATCTAATGCATCATCTTGATGCTTCTTGTAAGCATCCCTATCAACTCTAGTGGCAGTAGCGTGGGTGCCTCAGGAATGGGTTGCTCTAGGACGTACAGTTTTCGTTCTTGCTTGAGAACTATTCTCAAATTTCTGTACCAGTCCAAGAAGTTAGCTCCATTAAGCTTGTCCTTATCAAGGACAGATCGCAGAGAGAGAGTATTCGACGTATTTGACGACATGGTTATCTACAACAACATAATGCAGAACTTAATATCATATATCGATCATTTAATTAGGCCTTTAATTAAATGATTCTCCCATAGAATTGTAAAGCTTGGTAGGAGCAAGTCATGGTTGTGGTTTTACTTACACTACTAGCTCCAATTCCAATCGCCATAATATTCATATGGGACAAGATCCATATTATACCTCATCTTGAGTTAGCTTTGGCTAATCGCCCAAGACTCGTATAATGTAGGTAGGCATCTTATACCAATTACATCAAATGCAACTCTTGTATATCTAGATGAACAATACTATTTGTTCATTTGCCCATCTTATGAAATTCATATTATAGCTCATCTTGAGTTAGCTTTGGCTTCGCCCAAGACTAGTACAATTTGAATTTCATCTTATGGGATATGCCTCTAAGCTCTCAATTTAAATGAGACAACTTAGTTAAGTCGCACCCAAGTTTAATAGTCAGACATTACAATTATCTTATCTCACTCTAGTAAGATAAATTGAGTCACTTTGCTTTGGCAAAACCTGACTACAATTGATCGAGCTAGGAGTGAGTATTAAACTTTTGGTAGGTATATATTAAAAGACCTAATTATATTAAACTAGACATGTATCAAAAACAATCAAGCACACATCACATATATGCATAAATTAAAACGTGACATGGTTATGACCCCTATAAATTACGATCTTCTCAAGTCAATGAGAAGAGCGATGAGTCAACCTAGGTCAAAGCAGCTTCTCCAAGCGCTTCCTTGATCGTCGTGTGTTGTTGTCATTCCTTCCTTTTCATTCGTCTTCCAGTAGACTAACTCCTTTCTAATTTGTACATTACAAAATCTAAAGAAACTCGAGTTACATTCGAGTATAGTCTAAAATTACAACAGGAATGAAAAGATGAAGGCACGACGCACAGGTCGTATTATGAATTACAATAATCACACACAATCATATTAGGGTTCAAGGGTCATAACCATGCATCATGTCATTTATATTCACAATATACTTAAGACAAAAAATCTACTATGACGTGAACAACAGATTATGACCCGCAACGCCACGGCGATCTCGCTAGCCGGTTAGCAGGCGGGGTTAAGGGGCAGCGCCCCTTGCGGGGTTTAGGGGGCAGCGCCCCCGAAACAAAATTTATTTTGCATACTCGTTTATGAGTTGCTGCCATACCTGAGACCCTACTACCCTCAAGACCGGCTATGTTTCGTTCCGAGCAAAACACCTTTGGCCGAGACCTTGCTGGTCACATACCAACTATGTTTCATTCTCAACAAAACACTAATAATTTGGCCGAAACTCATAATTTATAGATCATAGTAAACGTATCATGCATTTGTATATCACATATAAAATCCTAACAACTTAATATATCCCTTCGCAAGTGGCTCCAATACCACTGTAAGGAACTAGATGCGCTAAATGCGCAGCGGAAAAACATTGGTTCCTCTAGAAGGTCCATGCAAAAGGAAACAAAAATATACTAAGTTTACATAAGAACTTGAGAGATTATACCTTTATAGCGTGCTCACGGACTCCCGACAGCTCGGATCATAGCACGATCTCACGTTCGCACCTCTACGGTATCTACACGAATAAGCGTTAGTTTGTCTCACAAACTCACAAAATGGAAATAGGTTGTGCTAGCAACCTAGAGAGGGGATTTCGGCCAAAGAGGAGAAGAGAAAATGAGAATGAATCTCTCTCCCAAAATGAAGAGAAAAACACTTAAGTATTTTCATCCAATGAAAACACTTAATTAGCATTAATAGCCTTAATGAGCATTTACACTCCATTAAGGATCACACACTTGTTACTACTCATTTCAAATTCAATTTCGAAAATTGAATAAAATGAATCATTGAATTTCAAAATTCATTGAATATCTCATTAATCCTCACTTGAGTCTAACTCAAGTCTAATTCAATGGAGTCTTACTCAATTAACCTCATACAATTCAAATTCAATGAATCACTATTTCATTAATTCAAATTGACTCCTTGAGTCTAGTTTGAATTGGACTTAATCCAACAATTAGATCAAATTGAGTCTAACTCAATAAGTCCAATTCAGATTAAACTTAATTCAATGATTCATCATATGAACCCATCTCCAAATCTACTTGTTCTTTGTGTGTGACCCAATAGGTTCTCGTAACGTTGGCAATATACCTAAATCAACATTTAGATACATAAGCAATGAGTGGCATCTAGCAAGGCATCATTGCTAACCAAGTGACGAGAAAGTCGAGATCCGACCTAACATGTCCGTGGCTATTATCTTGTATGACTTGGTTCCTCTATCCTTGATATCTAGATTGATCAATGAGGAATAGACCGTGTCATCCTCTTATCAACCTTTATATTTCTTGATCTCTAAGTAGATACACTCAATCAAATAAACTCAATATCTCATATTGACTCATTTGAGAATGATCATGCTTTCTTGTGTCCTACTAATCAAGGGGCCCACAGATATCACTTCCGTCATATGGAAGGGATATATCCCATCTACATCACTCACATCCCTCCGCATAATTCATTGTATACCCAGTGATCGACTTTATTATCCACCTTGTTACAGGCGACATTTGCCGATACCAAAGTACACAACTCCTTATGTAGGGAACCGTAGTGACTTCAGGTCTAAGGACTATTCATACCAATAGTCACATGAGAATGTTTATAACACTTATATAACGATCCATGAAACATTCTCATAGCGGGTCATTCAGTATATGTTTTCTAATATATATCCATGTATCAACCTGATATCTCATATCCATGACTTGTGAGATTAAGTCATCCGTTGACCTACATGCTAGTCTCAATACATTAATATTGTCCTTGTATATTAATGCTTGATTAGGAATAGTTTAAAGTAGTGTTCTATATATATCTACATATCTCACTATCAATTCAACTAATTGATATGTTGTAGATAAGAACCTACTACCCAATGACATTATTATACTTATTCAATCGACACTGAACTGAAATAAATATAATAATCAACTTTGCCTTTTATTAATAATGATATATGATACAAAATGAGCTCTTTACAATCATCTCATAATTGGTACTAGGGCTAATACTAACAAGATCGGCCTCTTCATCAAGACTCAAGTCAAATGGTACCTCTGAGCGGGCGTCCCGAGCGGTCCCTAGCAAGACCCGATCATATCAGAAGGCGCTAGGAGACAACACTGACAGGGAATTGCAACCTCTTGTTAGTAAATAACTATCATGCGTCAGGGAATATTCCAGCGGTCGGCTATCCTCTGCGAATGGAACCTTCTACTCCCCCAATGGGAGGTCACTGTACACCTGCTCTCGCCCAACAAACTATGATACCCGACATTCTCTAATGTATGTCATGCTCTAGAAGGTATGTAGCGTCACATAAAAAAGGAGGTCCTCTCCCTTAGCAAGGTACGCACGCACTCTCGCACTCATCTTCTGCATTCTTCTCTTTCGTACACTGTTCTTCTGGGGAAAAAATACCTTGACTTGAGCGTCGGAGAATCTTTGTTAGGGACTTTTTCCCTGGGTGTGCTTGTCTGAGTGTGCGTAGAGCTTAAGTGCTAATCGTTTTGTCACCATCGTCCGAAAGTTCTAGAGGAGGGCCCCTCTTTCTGACATGCCTGTGCTCGCTGTGCAAAAGTCACCCCTCTGTCAATGCCAGCGCTTTCGCAGCCGGCCTTTGTCAAACTCAAATTTCGGACAAGATCACTAATCAAAATGCCAATTATGGAATGGCTTAACAATGTATGAGTTTGAACATGAATGAAAAGCTAGAGTTTGAACATGAATAAACGCTAAGTCTAACTTTATCTTGATTTTATTGCTCTCATTGTATGTTTGTATTGATCATACGAACAGCTCTTGTGAGAAGTGAGAAGTGTCTTTTGTGGTATATATAGCTCAAAGAAGTGTCTTTATGCAGAATTAAAGAGAAACACATGCACTAGATTCTTATCCTCAACATAATGATTTTATGAGCTTCAGTGCACTTCAAATGGGTAAAACATCATCCATTAATATTGGAGCAGCCACATGAAGAAAAAGGGAGAACTTCTAATTGCAATGAGATCATTAATCAGAAACTATATAATGAAATGTAGAAATGTTTTGAGTTTGACACAATCAAATTACAAGCATAAAACAGAAAGGCTACAAGCCAATGCCTCTAAATTATTGGTTGCTGGATAAACATAATCAATATACCAGAAAACATTCAAGACGTACCCTTCTCTAAATACACAATTTAGAAACACATAAGGAATTGTTGGCAGGCACTTTTTTCCCAAAGGGACGAGGTACCCTTTTCCGAGCTATTTGAGAGTTCTACTATAAAGGTTTCGGTACACAATTCTAGTCCTGTAAACGAGAATCAGACTCAGAACAACAGCGATGGCGCAAAGTCCCGACATTATTAGTGAGCTGAGGGAGAAACAGATGGCCCCTGTGCATTTCACTGTTACCTCCCCACTGAATGAAGCAACTTCGAATAATCTTCGGATTCGTAGAAGTGATTTGTGGTGTTTCTGGGCTTGCTGCTCTGCTTCATAATCGTAGATTACGCTGGCAATCAGGCCAGAAAAGATTAGTGAGCCTGCGGGATTAGCTACTGTGAGGAAATTGTACAGAGCCCCAAAGTTCTTCAAGCCAAACAACTCAGATGCTGCAGCAGGAACAATGGCCCAGTGAGCTCCATATCCAAGTCCAACCAGTAGGGTTCCTATGTACATTGTTCCAGGCCAAGCCATGGCAAAGAATAAGTGTCCAATTGCCATTACAACCTGAAAGACAGCCAAAGCCACTGGCCTAGGATATGCATAGTCCCTGAGAACAAAATTTTTTGTTAGCATCAAATCATCTTGAAAACTTTTGCAACTAAGTGGCATCAAACTCATACCTCACAATAACCTCGGACAAATAGCCTCCGCCTACTCTTCCAAGAAAGTTCCAAATACTGATCATGGACACGAAAATATGAGCTTCATCATAGCCTAGAGACTCACTCATCTGGCCGAGATTGTCGATGACTGTCAACCCTGAACCTGATCCCAGCAAAAGAGAGGTGAACATGAGCCAAAAGTCTGCCTTTATGAGTGCCTGCATCAGGGTGAAGTCCTCTCCCCTGTGAGGGCCTCTCCTCTTCTTGACCCTCACAGCTCCATCAGCAGCAGCCAGGAATAACTTTGCCTGCAAATGAGCAATTCTCTTCTGCCTCTCTGATGCCGGGAGAAGGTCAACTTCCTTGGGCTTCTCGTCCTCGAGCTCACTGAGGATGACTTCGTTTTGCTCAGCAGACTTACTTGTCTCTTCTTTGGCTGGCTCGGGCAAGAGAGGCTCTTCTACAGGGGAGACGACATCAAAGTGGAAGGTCAGCAGCAGAGGAACGACAATTGGAACCACCAAGAGGAACAGCAGCCCCACAGTCAACACCACAACAACAGCATGGCTAAGCTCAACGAGGTCTTCAAGGATCATGACACCCATCAAATAAGCTGCCAGAAGCAGGCAAATGCTGTAGATAAACACGAAGCTGGACGGATCAGAAGCTCGCACTTGCCGGTGGCCACCGACGGGCCTGACAATGAACATCAAGGCGATGATGACCATTGATGGACCGACAGCCACCGTGTATATGAGAGCAGCATGATCAGGTGTGTGCATCATGGCAAATATTTGTGTCAAGATTGCACCGCTAAGACCGGCAAAGCCCTTCAGTATCCCTACTATAGGGCCTCTGGCCTTAGGGAAGTTCTGCACGCATGAAACTAGAGCAGCAGTGTTGTAGTATGTCTCTCCATTAGTCCCCACAAATATGAGAATGCACATCTGTGATCAAAGGCAAGACGCAATTAGAAAAGGATAACTTGTCATAGTGGATAGTATCCACTGAATGGAACTACAGAATTCAACAATTAAAGCATGAAGCTGAACATGTTTTTTTTTTTTGTTTCAAACAAATGTTTCGATCTGAAAACAAAAACCAAGGAGATGAAGTGAAGAAGTAGCAGGAGAAGAGTTGGTACTTACCGCCCAGAGAGGCAACTGGGGCGCTCTTCCGGTGACGATGAGCCAAACCCAGCCATATCCCACAAAGTTCTGCAGCACGCCGACGAGCAGCGCCGCCCAGAGCGGGAGGATCTCACAGAGACTCCCGGCGAGGAAGCCGATGCTGTCGCCCAGGTCTTTAGCCACCCCCAGCCGGGCAATCTGCCGCTGGTTGTAGCCGAGCGCGCTCTTGATCACCGGCGACAGACTGCCGAACAGGTATCCGATACCTGCCACCGACTGCACCCACATCGCCGCCACGAATACCAGCCATCTGTTGTTCAGCAAGGACCCCAACCTGCCTTGTTCCTGGCCCATTAGCTCGAACTCGCACCACCTTCACCCCCCAAAGATTCAATCTTTCCCCGCCGCCCTACTTTGTGGGAAAACACAGATGCAATTTTTGTCAAAAATCAACCAAAAGAAGCATCAATAACAACTCTTTGGACGCCTGTTTACAGCTTCCTCCTACAGAAGATCGAGTTTTTGGTGATGGTAGCCAATTCTTTGATGAAGAAAAACGTGTTGCATTGAGTTTAAAAAGAAAAGGTTTGAATTTTCTATTTCTACCCTGCCTCCTCAGTGGTTATCGAATAGATCCCTTTTAAAATTATAAATTGTCGGCGCTAAGGACGACTCCGAGAACGACTGGATCTGAACGCCAGCTGGTGGCGACATCAAGCCGCCTTTAGGATTTCATACGGGCACTAAAACATAAAACGCCATTTTTATCAAATTTTTCGGTAGACAACAAATTTAAACAAATACCTTCTAAGCCTTCTTCTTATCGGTTTAAATCACTCATCGGTGAGGGTTTTGGGCGGCGCATGATAATTTATAAAAAAAATATCTCTTATGAGGGCGGCGCAGATGGTAATTTATCTTGTTCGGATCAAAGATCTTTGATCTGTATTGACTCCTATCTATTAAATAGGTGGAGATGATTAAATTCTATCTATAATTATTTTTGTAACTAGACAGGCGGGATCAGAGGATCCTACTCGCTCAATATGATTCGTAGTGCATATCTTTTTGATTTATCTGATGATCCATAAAAAATTTAAATAGAATTTAATTGATCATTTTCATAATTAGTTAGTATATGGATAGTTAGTACCAACTAAAAATAATAATCATAATAATAAAAAGAGTTATAGACAATCTTGAGATTTGGCTGCACGCGTTGTTTGCGATATCAAATTTACACTGATAGCGTGTGAAAAATTTTCGTGGGATGAACGGGTCAACCTTATCAAAAGGCAGCAGTGAGAGACCATTCAACCGTGAAACGATCTTTCCTTTTTCACTATCAGTAGTGTTCGCATCCCGGTGGATCAACTCCATCTGATTCTCGTTGGCATCATTAGTGATCGCAGAGGATCATTTTCATGGCTTGTCTTTATTTCCACAAGTGGCCCAAACAAGTTTCACTTTTGCTTGCAACGTTGAAACGTCGCGAGCTTCTATGGCAACTGTTTTGAACATATCTTGATTTCTGTTGGCATTTTGCTTTTGTGTTTGACATGTTCTTGACGCCATTAATTATTACCATGAAATTGAGCCCGTGGACCAAATCCTTATTGATGCCATGAAATGATGAAGAACCACCATTATTGTCATTATTGTCCTGAAGTCGAGCGCTTCGACCAAACGTACTGTTGATGCCATGAAATGATGTGGGGATGTCTAAAGTTCCCTTTTCACCAATAATAATAATAATGCTTATGTGATGCATAACAAAGGAAGTTATTGACTATAAAATGAAACAGGTTGATCGATATTGGTGTTTCCAAATCCAACCACGCCACTGAAAATAATTTTATTTACAAGAAAAGGAAAACACCAGTCTGGAAAGAATATGAGCATGAGGGCACAGCACAAAGCAATCAAAAGAAAAAAAAAATAGGGGTGACAATTTTTGACCCGACATGAAAATACGATCCGAATCGAACACGAAAAAATCAGGTTAGGGTTTGGTAGTTTTGGGTTCGGGTCGAAATCGGGTCGACCCAATTGACCCAATTAATAAACAGGTCGGGTTCGGGTCAACCTGAAATGACCCAATTATAACCCGCGAACCCGTTTATAATTATAAATTTAAACTAAAATTACAAATTTAAAAAAGTTAAAAACCCTAAACATAGATATGTTCTATTGATTGCAATGTTGCTATGATTTATCATTTATGATATGGATTTTCAATTTACGTAGATAAATGTTATTTTTAATTTTTAATTTAATATGCAAAATTTCTTTATTAATTCAAGTCATGTTCGGGTCAAACGGGTCAAATGGGTCAAACGGGTTAAACGGGTCAACGGGTCAAACGGGTTAAACGGGTCAAACGGGTCGGGTTCGGGTCAAGTGAAAATAAACAGATCAGGTTCAGGTTGAATAGTTTGACCCGAATTCATAATCAGATCGGGTTCAGATTGTCATTTTTCAACCCGCCAACCTGCCAACCCGAATTCATCAATCCGAATCCGAATCGAATTGCCACCCTTAGAAAAAAGGTTACTTATTTTCATTTTTTTTAACCTCTCGGTTGAATCGAAAGAAGATTTTTAATATTAAAAAAATCAAATTGAAGATGATAATTTCTGTTTAACTATGTATTGAGAAAGAATTATGAAATGTTTATTGTCTTTAGTTTGGCAAGTGTTATGCATTTTCCTAGAGTGAAGACTCTAGCTAAAACATCTCCCTTTATTTCACTTGGTCATTTCATCACGGGTACGGTATCATCTAGCCAACTTAATTAACCTATGCGTTGACTTTTATACGATGAAATGGTCAATTTGCCTTGTTGGACTTGCTTAGGACAAATTTAATTATGATGGCATGTATAATATTTGGAATCACACATTGATAATTTCACACTTGTATTTTTGACCATAAAGATTCATCAAATTGAAATGATTAATTAGCTATAATGGAATTAGAGTGGTTAAAATGAAACTTTAGCTTTTTAAGAGCTCCCATATAAAATGATTAATCAGCGTAGGTAACGTTATGGTACTTAGCCTAGTGGTCTTAAGCATTTTAATATATAGAGATTCATTAAGGTGGAATAACTGAGAGAGGATCTCTGGTCCATTTTTGTGGCCCAAGGGATGATCAATTACGGTCGAATCACGATCGTTATTCAATCGTAATTGGTTGTAATCCCTCCCTGGGTTTACCTTTCCATCCAGGTTATAGTTTGGGTCAACGTGGGCGGCCGAAGGCCGCTGGCGGTAGATGGGTGGTTGGGCGCTGAGCGGGAGGTGACCTTCGAGCATGCAATATCTGGCCGTCCACCCTGATCCAAGCTATAATCTGAATCGGAAGATGAACCTAAAGAGAGATCGTAATCAACTGCGGCCGAATTGCAACCGCGATCCAACCACAATTATATTAGAGATCATACCTTAATCTTAAAAAAATGGACCAAAGAATCTGATCTCAGAATAACTATCTCACTTCAATAGATCTATAGTAGTCAAAATGTAGTGGGAGGATATGAACGAGTTTCATTTCAAAAGTATGATGTACCTTATGCGAGTGTTAAAGCATATCTCTATTTGATATCGAATCTCTGATGGTTGATCTATTAGTCAATTCCTTCTAATATGATTACATTAGAGCTACATTTTCTTCGTCCAACATTTTAAATATATTTATCTAAGTTTGTATTTTAAATATATTTTCCTAAGTTAGCAAGAGATTACTTTTTGTTAGCTTAGCTTAATTTAGATGAGAAATTTTATTTAATTAATTAATTTGTCAGGAAATAAAACATTTTCAATTAAAAAAATACAAACTAAATTCATTCTGAATATTAATCAACTAAATAATATATTATTTAATCAATAGTTATTAATGATTACAATATTTATTAATCATTCTAAGTAATAAATTAATAATAAAATGAATAGATACTATGATTAAATACAAAATAAATATTAAAATTAATACGAGTTAATTATACATATATTTGTCAATTTTTAATATAATTTAATCAGCTTTATTAAATTTCAACTAAACAGAATATAAAAATACTGTCCACTTTGTCTTACGAAAATTTTTAAAATTATTTTTCTATTTTAATCTATTCATAGGGCAGCCCAAATTATAAATGGGCCGGTGCGTGATCGACTTATCTTTAAGCATTCCGTTGCCAGGCTCGCCTATTTAACAGATCAGAAAGGGGGCACTACTTTTGTGTTCGGACCGTATTCCAATTTGGAATCAACGATATTTTGATAGCTTGAAACGGTCGGTTTGACGGTTTCAGAATGCGATCGGCATCGAAATCATGTTGAATTTACACAGGGCTCAGATTAATGACGAAGGAAAGCCTGTTCAGTCCGATCGAATTTCGGCATCGATCGTATCGATAGCGATCTCCCTGAGTTTATTTTCTCTTAGGGTATAGTTCTGATTGGGACAGCGATCAAAGTCCACCGATGATGAATTAAAATAACGAGTGGAACACGGGAACATGATTTAAAAGAAAAGGATCCAATCTACATATTAATATGATTTAAAGGATGAGGATCCAATCTACATATTAATCTTTAACTTTAATCCCAAGGTAATAATGGAATCGTCTGTTCAATATTATTATTATTTTAAAAAGTTATACATTTATAAAAAATATATATATAAAAAGAAGCTGCTTACTCATGTATCCTCTTAAATCATAAGGGAATCAAAATTTACTTAGGGATGCTGGTTTCGGATAAGGGAATGAGATAGGTAATAAGAATGATTATCTATAATAATGAAATGAGAATGATTCTCATACTCCTCATATTACTTATTAATGGCTCATTCCCATATTTTAAGGAATGAATCCGTTGGGTCCACTGTCATTTCCCCAAATCAAACATCAAGTTTCATTTCATTCTCATTCCAAACCCTCCAAACAAACAACCCCTTAGTTCACTTATATTTTTATTCTTTTATTTATAAAGTGACATAATTATTCATTTCCATGTTATGTAGTGTTCATTCCTTCAAATATCAAAATCTTCTATTTTTTTTTTATCTAAAAGATATATTCCTTAATTTATTTTATTTATTTATTTTTTTGCTCTCCTCTAATTATCAAATAATGTTTAGGCTTGTAAAGAGTCAAGAGACAAAGTAGTTCATCATTCATCTAATATATTAACTTCGGAACTAAACTCCTATTCTATGTCGATAATTGACATTGAACAAATTAAAATTTATTTTACAATGATAGAAAGAATGAGAAAACTTGGAACTTTCTGTAACCATGACCGTAGAATATTTAAATCCAACTCGCTATCTGTTTCACTAAAATCAAAAGAAAATGTAAATAGTTCTGGATCCGGACGGACTCTACGCCGACTTCGACTGGGACGACCGCCTTGCCTCCATACACCAGGTGGAACGGTGTTACTCCCGTTCCCTCCTTGGGGGTCACGCGGATGGCCCATAGGACTTCCGGCAGCTCGTCCACCCAGCTTCCTCCCATGTGGTCGAGTCGAGCCCGAAGAATTTAGAGAATCTCCTGATTGGCTACTTCGGTTTGACCGTTACTTTGGGGATATGCTACAGACGTGAAGTGCTGCTCAATGCCATATCCCTCGCACCATTCCTCGAGCTGCTTTCTGACAAACTGTCGCCCGTTGTCTGACACGAGCCGACGCGGAATGCCGAACCGGCAGATGATGTATTGCCAGATGATTTTCTTGACCATCTGCTCGGTTATCTTGGCCAATGGCTCAGCCTTCACCCACTTGGAGAAGTAGTCGACTGCCACCAATAGGAACCTCCGTTGTCCGGTCGCCATAGGGAACAGTCCCATGATGTCCATGCCCCACTGGTCGAACGGGCAGGACACTGTAGACGCTTTCATTTCCTCCATCGGCTTATGAGAGAAACTGTGGTACTTCTGACAAGAAAGGCATGTTGCGACGGTCCGAGCGGCGTCCTCGTGTAGAGTTGGCCAGAAGTATCCGGCCAGCAGGATCTTCCTAGCCAAAGATCGGCCGTCCGGATGACCTCCGCAAGATCCTTGGTGTACCTCCTGGAGAATGTACTCGGCGTTTTCCGAACTGACACACTTCAGCAGAGGTCGGGAGAACGTCTTTTTGTAAAGCTGATCCCCGATGAGCGTGAACCGGTCGGCTCTCCTCCTTAGTAGCTGGGCCTCATCCCGATCGGACGGCGTGGCCCCTGAGCGCAGAAACTCCATGATGGTTGTTCTCGAATCGCTCGGGAATGTGAGGCCCTCCATCCGATCCACGTGCGCCACCAAGGATACTTGCTCGATTGGTTGCTGGATGACGACCGGCGATATCGAGCTTGCGAGCTTGGCTAATTCATCTGCCGTCTGGTTCTCCGTTCGAGGTATCTTCTGGACCACCACCTCAATGAAGCTGGTCTTGAGTTTTTCAAAGGCCTCCGCGGACAACCTGAGTCTTGCATTGTTTATCTCAAAGGCGCCCATGAGTTGCTGAGCGGCTAGTTGGGAATCCGAGTGGATCACCACTCGGCTGGCTCCAACATGCCGTGCGGCCTGCAGTCCGGCTATGAGGGCTTCGTATTCTGCCTCATTATTTGTTGCCCGATAGTCCAGCCGGACGGACAAATGCATCCGCTCTCCCTGAGACGAAAGTATCAGGATCCCAATTCCGCTTCCGAGCTGAGTGGACCATCCGTCCACATATACTTTCCATGTTGCTTCGGGCTCGGGCTTTTGTACCTCCGTCACGAAATCTGCCAAGGATTGTGCCTTGATCGCCGTGCGAGGTTGGTATTGGATGTCGAATTCGCTTAACTCCGTTGTCCACTTGATGAGCTGTCCGGATGCTTCAGGGTTCAGCAGTACCCTTCCCAACGGGCTGCTCGTCATCACAATAATGATGTGCGCTAAAAAGTAAGGGCGCAACCTCCGAGCGGCCAGGACCAAGGCGAAGGCCAACTTCTCGAGACCGGTGTAGCAAGACTCAGCATCCTTTAAGATATGGCTTAAAAAGTACACAGGTTGTTCTTCTCCGTTCGGCCTTACTAATGCTGAGCACACAACATGCTCAGTAGAAGATAAATAAATGCGGAGTGGCTCACCTACGGTCGGTGATCCGGCGGTACGGACACGGGACCCCCTTTTGAGGGGAGTCAACGCCACAGAGAGGTCAAAGGTCAAACGGCCGACCGGAAAAGGGGGGACCGACCGGCCGAGCGGGGTCTAAGCGGGATCAAAGACAACCCGACGAGGACTCGGGTTTCCGACGCTCATAGGGAACAGGGTAGCCAGGCCGAGCGGGCAGCCTGCTCGAACCGAGGCCTAGAGTGGCAATGCTATGAACAGTTAGCCGAGCACATGACCGGGAATCTTCCCGCTCAAACCATCACCTACGTCGGGTCGGACGCGACGTGCCCGCCGAGCGGCCGGATGCTCGGCGCGGGAACAGAAGAGACAAAAGGACAAGGGAAACATCTTCTGATAACAGGCATGTCCCACGACCAAGTCATACGCTGAACCTTACGACAGAAGGTTCTGTCGTCCCATCAGAGAGGTGCTCGGACTGTAGCAGTATGGTGTCAGGCAAGCTCCTCTGACAAGCTCATACTGAGGTATGGTAAGAGGACACGTATTCGCCTCGGTATGTATGCAGAAGCCTCTTCACAGCTCTATATAAGGGTTCTCACACTTTGCCGGAGGTGTGCATTCTCTGATTATCGAAGCCACCCCTGCATTTTCCTCTTGCCTGACTTGAGCGTCGGAGGGTCGTCACCGAGAACCCCTTCCCGGACCGATTTCTTTGCAGGTTCACCGGAGCTTCATACGGCCGGTTAGAGAGCCACGTCATCGGTTCGGAGAGTGCCACGTACCCAGCGTCCATCAATTCAGCGTTCGGACAGGATCAAATTGGCGCCGTCTGTGGGAACGCACTTGCATCCGAGCGGAGGAGATGGACGAAGTTGGATGACCGCACACTGTGATGCTCTCCCAGGAGGAGCTCGAAGCTCTAATCGAGGCAAGAGCGGCTAAGCTCGTGGAGCAACAGAAACAAAAGGCTCAATCCGAGCGGCTGGAGCAGCAAGCGACATCAGCATCAGGAGGCCGAGCGGAAGCACCGCCTACCACCGTTCCATTTCATCGGGCTTTATTCCGTACGCCTCCTGAAGTCACAGCAGTTAACCGTGATTGTGGATCTTCATCCGACGAGGCACCCATGCGAGACAACAGAAAAGGCAAGGCTCCCCGAACGGACGCCTCCCCCGAGCGGATCAACCGGCAGTTTTCAGAGGTCATCCTGCGGGACCCTCTGCCAAAGCATTATGTGCCTCCGGCGAACGGGGAATACAACGGAACCACCGACCTGAACGACCATCTGGGTAAATTCGACAACACCGCTACACTACATCAATACACAGATGGAGTGAAATGCCGGGTGTTCCTTATCACCCTCTCGGGATCGGCGCAACGGTGGTTTCGGAGGCTGCCGGACGGATCCATTACTAGCTTCAAGGAGTTCCGCACGGCCTTTCTCTACCATTTTGCAAGCAGTCGGCGTTACCAGAAAACAAGTGTCAGTCTATTCGCCATTAAGCAAGAGCCCAGGGAGTCGCTCCGAGCTTACATCCAACGATTCAACCGAGTGGCTATGGATATTACAACGGCCACCTCAGAAACAATGATGAATGTGTTCACGCAAGGCCTCGTGGACGGTAACTTCTTCCGTGCACTCATTCGAAAGCCGCCCCGAAACTATGATCATATGTTACACCGGGCCAATGAGTACATTAATGTGGAAGAAGCACAGGCAGCCCGAAGAAAAGAAGCTCCAACTGAACGGCCAGCCCCTGCCGAGCGGAAGCCGCTCACTGGCCACCAATCGCCCAGAGGGCCGCGAGCCGAAGCAGTTCGCCCTCACCATGCAAGGTCCCACACCATTCAAGAGGTTACCGCTGAGCGGCCCAAACCAAAGAAGAAGGTATGGACCCCTATGTTTTGCTCGTTCCACCGGACCGACACGCATAATACAAGAGATTGCCGAAGCCTTCCCCTGATCGCCCACCCCGTTCCTTGGAGTGGCCGCTGTCGATCGCCATCATCCGACAGGCGACAGCGATACCGTGAAGCCGATCGACGACCGTCTCCCGAGCGGTATCATCCTCAAAGGCACGAGGACAATCCCCGGGTATCCAAGGAGCGGCCTAGGTCGTCCGCACGGGAGGAAGAAAATATAAGCAACACGTCCCGTGGAGAAATCAACATTATCGCTGGCGGGTCGACTGGAGGTGACTCCAACCGAGCAAGGAAGGCAAGTGTCAGGCAGCTCTAGATCCATGCGGTCGGCTGCAGTCAAGAACGAGCGAGCGGGCCCGAAATCAGCTTCGGGCCCAGGGACTTGAAGGGAGTCGAAGTGCCGCATGACGACGTCCTCCTCATCAAAGCGGTAATAGCCAATTATACTATTCACCGCATTTTCATTGATACAGGCTGCTCGGTCAACATCATATTCAAAAAGACCTTCGACCAACTACAAATTGATCGAGCTGAGCTGCTGCCCATGACAACCCCCCTCTACGGGTTTACGGGCAATGAAGTTCTGCCGGTCGGACAAGTTCGACTAGCTATTTCGCTAGAAAAGAGCCGCTCAGAAGGACGCGAACGGGAAACTTCGTCGTGGTCGACTCTCCCTCAGCATACAACGTTATCTTGGGGCGACCAGCGCTCAGTGAGTTCCGAGCGGCCGTCTCTACCTTCTACCAGAAAATAAAGTTCCCGGTTGAAGATAAAGTGGGAGAAGTGCGAGGAGACCAGCTGGCGGCTCGGCGATGCTACGTCGAGATGGTCCGAGCCGAAGCCAATGCCGCTCGGAAGACGCCACGGATTGAGGTGAACACCATAACCGAAAACCACCCTCTTTGATTTATGAAGAAAAAGAGGAAGTACATATCCACCAACCCGATCGGAGGCCACCACATTCATTGCGGCCGATCTGGACGCAAGCCAAAAAAAGGAGGTGATCAAATGTCTCCAGAGGAACTGCGACGTTTTCGTTTGGTCGACGCATGAGTTGCCGAGAATTTCGCCAAGTATAGCGCAACATGAGCTTCACGTCCGACCGGACGCTCGGCCGGTAAAGCAAAGGAAGAGAGACTTTAGCACTGAACAAAACGCCATCATCCGAACGGAGGTTGAGAAGCTCCTAGAGGCCGGCCATATAAGGGAAGTCCAGTTCCCGAGCTGGCTCGCAAATGTGGTGCTAGTCTCCAAGCCGGGCAACAAGTGGAGGGTTGCATCGATTTTCGGGATCTCAACAAAGCATGCCCAAAGGATTTCTACCCTCTACCCCGGATTGATCAACTGGTGGACTCCACGGCCGGGTGTGAGTTAATATGCATGCTAGATGCCTATCAGGGCTACCATCAGGTTCCGCTCGCCCGAGAAGATCAAGAAAAGGTTAGTTTCGTCACAGCCGACGACACTTACTGCTACAATGTAATGCCGTTCGGATTGAAAAACGCAGGAGCAACTTACCAGCGCTTGATGAACAAAGTATTCAAGGAGCAGATCGGACGCAATTTAGAGGTGTACGTGGACGACATCCTCATCAAGTCCGTCCGAGCGGCTGATCTTTTTGTGGACATGGAGGAGACCTTCCGAACACTGAGGAAGTATGGAGTCAAGCTAAATCCTCAAAAATGTTTGTTCGGAGCAAAAGGCGGGCGTTTCTTGGGCTATATAGTGACCGAGCGGGGCATAGAGGCAAATCCCATCAAGGTAAAAGCTTTGCAAAATATGCGCCCCCCAAGAAATCTGAGGGAAGTGCAGCGCCTGACCGGTCGGATAACCGCGTTGTCAAGATTCATCTCCAAGACTGCCGACTGGAGACTCCCATTTTTCAAAATCCTACGCAAAGCTACTAAGTTTCATTGGGATGAGGAATGCAATCGGGCGTTTGAAGAACTGAAGACATATCTGAACTCTTTGCCCGTGCTAGCCAAGCCAGCTGTGGGTGAGCCGCTCTGTATTTACTTATCTTCAACCGAGCAGGCAGTAGGCTCGGCATTAGTGAGGACGAGCGGAGAAGAACATCCTGTGTATTTCTTGAGCCATATTTTAAAAGACGCTGAATCTCGCTATACTAGGCTCGAGAAGCTGGTTTTGGCTTTGGTCCTCGCCGCTCGGAGATTTCGTCCTTATTTCTTGGCACATACAATCATCGTCCGGACAAATAGCCCATTGGGAAGAGTGTTGTTGAACCCAGAAGCGTCCGGACGGCTCATCAAATGGACAACAGAGTTGAGCGAATTTGACATTCAGTATCAACCCCGTTCGGCGATAAAGGCGTCGTCCTTGGCAGATTTTGTCACTGAAGTGCAAAAGCCAGAGCTCGAAGCTATGTGAAAAATACTTGTGGATGGATTGTCCACTCGGCTCGGGAGCGGGATTGGCGTGCTGTTACTCTCTCCCCAAGAAGAAAGGATGTACCTATCCGTCCGACTGAACTACAAAGCCACCAATAATGAAGCAGAGTATGAGGCGCTCATAGTCGGCTTGCAAGACGCCTGGCATGTTGGGGCCGGTCGGGTGATGCTCCATTCCGACTCTCAGCTGGCTGCCCAACAGCTCTCGGGCACTTTTGAGATTAACAACGCTCAGCTCAAACTCTACATTGAAGCCTTCGAAAAGCACAAGGCCAACTTCAGAGAAGTCATTATCCAGAAGATACCCCGAGCGGAAAACCAGGCGGCAGATGAGTTAGCCAAACTCGCAAGTTCAATATCACCGGTCATCATCCAGCAGCCAATCGAACAAGTATACTTGGTGGTGCACATCGACCGGATGGAGGGCCTCGCATTCCCGAGCGATTGGAGGACAGCCATCATGGAGTTTCTGCACTCGGGTGCGACACCGGCCGACCGGGGAGAAGCCCATCTATTAAGAAGGAGAGTCGGCCGGTTCACACTTGTTGGAGACCAACTCTACAAGAAGGCTTTCTCCCGCCCACTTTTGAAATGTGTGAGCTCGGAAGACGCGGCGTACATCCTCCAGGAAGTGCACCAAAGATCGTGCGAAGGACATCCGGGCGGACGATCGCTGGCCAAGAAGATCCTGCTGGCTGGATACTTCTGGCCAACACTGCAAGAGGACGCCGCTCGGACCGTCGCGACGTGCCTCTCCTACCAGAAGTACCACAACTCCTCCCACCGACCGGCAGAGAAGATGAAAGCGCCAACGGTATCCTGTCCGTTCGATCAGTGGGGGATGGATATCGTGGGTCCGTTCCCTATGGCGACCGGTCAGCAGAAGTTTCTGCTGGTGGCGGTCGACTACTTTTCCAAATGGGTGGAGGCCGAGCCGCTGGCGAAGATCACCGAGCAAATGGTCAAAAAGTTTATCTAGCAGCATATAATCTGTCGGTTCGGCATTCCTCGCCGGCTCATATCTGATAACGGACGACAGTTTGTCGAGAAGCAGCTCGAAGAATGGTGTGAAAGTTATGACATTGAACAACACTTCACTTCCGTGGCATATCCCCAGAGTAACGGCCAAGCGGAAGTAACCAACAGAGAAATACTCAGAATTCTTCGAGCTCGACTTGACCACATAGGAGGAAGTTGGGTGGACGAGCTGCCGGGCGTCTTATGGGCTATCCGCACGACCCCAAAGGAGGGAACGGGCGTCACGCCATTCCATTTAGTGTACGGAGGCGAAGCAGTTGTCCCGATTGAAGTCGGCGTCGAGTCCGTGCGGATCCAGAATTATGATGATGACAACCCCGAGCGGAGGAACATGGAGTTGGACTTGATCGACGAAGAGCGAGCCAAAGCGTCCGCCCGGCTGATGGCGTACCGGCAGAGAATGAAGCAGAACTACAACCGGCGCGTGATCTCTAGAGCGTTCCAGGTCGGCGACCTAGTGTGGAAGAAAGTAAAGTCGGTCGGGGACGTTGGCAAGCTGGAGGCTCCTTGGGCGGGTCCCTTCAAAGTCATCGAAAAGCTCCGCTCGGGTGCCTATTATCAGGATGATGAAGACGGACGACAACTGGATCGACCATGGAGCGCGAACCACCTCCAGCCTTACCGGGCGGGGTGAAAGGTGCGCCAATGTAATATGTGTTGTGTATTTTCCGTTCGGCTGTATATTTGAAATGCAGGAGTAAAGAAATTGGAAAATTAGCACAAGTAGAAGGCATTGTCAGCCGAATAGGAAGACCGTCGAGCTCCGACGTTAAAAATCGAGAGTCGCACCGGCGACTATAAACCCTCCGGCCGGAAGACCGTAGAGCTCCGACGTTAAAAATCGAGAGTCGTGCCGGTGACTATAAACCCTCCGGCCGGAAGACCGTTGAGCTCCGACATTAAAAATCGAGAGTCACGCCGGCGACTATAAACCCTCCGGCCGGAAGACCGTCGAGCTCCGACGTTAAAAATCGAGAGTCGCGCCGGCGACTATAAACCCTCCGGCCGGAAGACCGTCGAGCTCCGACGTTAAAAATCGAGAGTCGCATCGGTGACTATAAACCCTCCGGCCGAAAGACTGTCGAGCTCCGACGTTAAAAATCGAGAGTCGCGCCGGCGACTATAAACCCTCCGGTCGGAAGACCGTCGAGCTCCGACGTTAAAAATCGAGAGTCGCGCTGGCGACTGTAAACCCTCCGGCTGGAAGACCGTCGAGCTCCGACATTAAAAATCGAGAGTCGCGTCGACGACTATAAACCCTCCGGCCGAAAGACCGTCGAGCTCCGACGTTAAAAATCGAGAGTCGCGCCGGCGACTATAAACCCTCCGGATGGAAGACCGTCGAGCTCCGACGTTAAAAATTGAGAGTCGCGCCGGCGACTATAAACCCTCCGGCCGGAAGACCGTCGAGCTCCGACGTTAACAATCGAGAGTCGCGCCGGCGACTATAAACCCTCCGGCCGGAAGAAGACAATAAGGAGGTCGACTTTTAAGTCGTTTCGCCGATTGGCCACGCAACCAAAAGTACTTCGCGAACATCCGACAGAAATCCCGTTTGCGAAACAGGATATATTCATCCGAGCGGACTAGTTATACAAAATACTTCGTAAAAAAACCCCTTTCGAACACAAGAAAGATGAGATGAGAGGCGAATAATGAGGAGAAGTGAAGGAACATGAACAACGGTAGTTGGCGAGCCGAGCGGACAACACTCGTATTGATTAGCAAAAGAAAAAGCAAGCAAGAGGATAGCATTAGAGAAATTAAGGCCGAGCGGCCGAATTACAAAACAGGATAGTCTTTGGCCGAGCGGCCGAATTACATATATACTTCTATTCCAAATAATCGTAAAGATCCTTCGGGATGGTGCTGAGGAGTGTCGCTTGGTCTTGAGCTGGGATGATGGCGGAATCGGAGAGTTGCCCCTTGGACTTCAAATAAGTTGTGGTGGCCGTCATAACGAGCTCAAAAGAAGTATACATCCGCTCGCATACTTTTTCGGAGAATTCGACCGAACAGATGTAATTTAACCTCAAGGCGGCGACCCGGTCTGGCTCAGCATCTTGGTATTCTTTGAGAGCCGCTCGGGAAGCATCGGCGGCTGCCTGATGTTCTTGCAAGGCAGCCTCAAGCTTCTTCATTTCATCCGATCGGATCGCCTTCTCGCCAGCCAGCTGATCCATCAGCTCCTTAACCTTTTGCTCCAGGCCCCGAGCCTCGGCATTCTTCTTCTCCAGATCGGAGATAGCCGTTTTCTTCCTCTCGGTGGCCAGGCTTATTTTGCGATCCAGGGATTTGTTCCGGCGATCGAGTTCGGCCAGAGTGTGAGCCTGGTCGGCCGTCTTCTTCTGCTCAGCCACTAGCAAGTCTTGGGCCTTTTTGAGCTCTTTCTGCAGCTCGGCATATGATGGACCTTGGGAGCCGGACGGGCCGGCCGGAGCCTTCAGCCTCTTTAATTCTTTGTCCACCATAGCCAGACGGTTGCAGACGGCAATCTCCTCCACCCATCTCTGGCATATACAAGAATTGTTAATGGCCGATCGGAAAGAATGCATAAAAAACTTCGGAAGAAAATGCACTTACCCCGGTGGCTTGCTGCATGTGGCTATTGGCCAGGTTGCCGAGCGGAATCATAGCGACGCGTGGCCGAGCATCGGCCCACATTTCGGCTAGGGGCCCCTTCATTGTGATCAGGTGCTCGGGTGCGGTTGGCCGATCAGATCCAGGCATCATCTCTTCGGTAGGGAGATGCAAGGAGACCCGGATGGTACGGTGCCGACCGGGAGTCGTCTGGGCGGAAGCCGGGGAAGGATCGGAGGCCGGCGCAGAAAATTTAGACAAAATCGCCGAACGTTGGACTTGGCTGGGAGCGGGCGGAAAGGCGCTGATCGGAACGGCCTCGAGGGGGTCCGCAGATGCGTCCAGTTGGGATGGCGTCCGATCGGACGAGATCGCCTCCACCTCCGGCGCTTTGCCGCGAGAATCGGCGGTGGCCCGCTCGGATGGATGGATCGCAGAAGTAGCCGAGCGGAGTGGTGTATTCGTGCGGCGCCTCTTTTGTCGGAGAGGGCGCTCTTCCTCCTGAGCGAAGCCTTCCTCCTGAACGGAAGGCTCTCGACTAGCAGTTGCACCAGCCGCTGGCTCCGGGAGAGAAGCTTGAGCGGCCGACTCCCCTGCATTCGTCTCGCTCTCTCCTTCGTTGGAGCCGACCGGGGTGATGCCCAGTTGCTCCATTTCTTTGGCAGCTGGGCCTCGAGCGCCGCCGCCTTCCTCTTCAAAATTCCGGCCATCACCGACTCCATGACAATATTCGCTGCAAAGGAAAAAGGAGAAAATCAGTTAGCAATCAAGGCAAATGTACAAGTAAGATTCTTACCGAAGCTGCTCGGGAGGGGGGGTCCTGATCTGACTCAGGCCGAATATGTACATCACCCCTTCAGGCAGGAACTTAGTGATGTCAAACTTCAGACCGACTAGCATGTTGGCGGCATGAAGATAGTCCGGTTGGGTCTTGAACCTTTTGAGCTCTGGTGAGATTGGTGGTCCGACCTGCCACTGGGTTCGGAAGGGGGCCCGCTTGGGCATACGAAGGTAGAAGTAGAATTCTTTCCAATGCTTATTGGAAGAGGGCAGTTTATTAAAGAAAACTAGACCGGGCCGAGCCTGGAACATGTATGTGCCCAGCTCGGACTGTTTAGGGTAATAAAAATAATAGAAAACCTCCGGTCGGAGGGGGATATTGTGGATTTTGAACAAGACCACAATGCCGCATAAAAGGTGGAAAGTGTTGGGAACTAAGCTTCCGAGCGGAATGCCGAAAAAGTTGCAAACTTCTACGATGAAGGGATGGATTGGAAAGCGCAGACCGACTACGAATTGGTCGCGGAAAACGCAGAAAGCTCCGCACGGCGGCTTGTGTGGTCGAGCGGAGGGGGAGGGTAGGATAATTTCAAAATCAGAGGGAATTTCGAAAGAGTCCATCAAAATATCGGCATCGCGCCGATCGAAGCGTGACTCCATGGTAGTATACCATGGGCCGAGGGCTTGGTCTTGAGGCTGAGAGGAACTAGCCATTGTCCGAACGGACGAAACCAAAAAAGGCGAAGAAAGGCAGAGGATAGAAGAAAGAAGATGATAGACGAAACAGTGCGCAAAGGACGAGAACTCGACAAGAAACACAAGGCTAACAAAGAGAGAAAGTAGGAGAACCTTACAATGAAACGGAAGATCGAGGGAAGAACGCCGGAGATCGTCTGAAAACAGAAGAGCAGGATCGCTGAAGAGCTTAGATAGAAAAACTGGGGAGTACACGAAGGCAGAAATGCGGTGAAGGCGGAGAAGGCGAAGGCTTTATAGGGTTGAGCCCGAGCGGCCTCCGTCGTCGGATTCAGGTCGCGAGAACCGGAGCATGCATCGCGTCGTCCATTTCAAACCACCTCGGTCTTGTCACCCATGGCGCCGCCGCCGTATGATGACGGCAGCAATGCCACGTGGCATTCCACCACGGGAGAGCATTTAATAAGCGCCTTAACGAGGCACAAAGCGCGTGCCCAGCCTTAATGATGGAGATTGGCACAAACTTTGAAGAGATCCGAGGAATGTTGGCGTTGCCCGACGTTATGGATACCCCGTGGGGGCCGAGCGGAGGATAGTTGCATATAGACGCCGCTCGGCGTGACTGATGGTCCATTCAGTCGGACTAATCGCCTCCTTCGACTAGACTTGAAGGGGAGGCAAGTGATTCGGCGGTACGGACGCGGGACCCCCTTTTGAGGGGAGTCAACGCCACAGAGAGGTCAAAGGTCAAACGGTCGACCGGAAAAGGGGGAACCGACCGGCCGAGCGGGGTCTAAGCGGGATCAAAGACAACCCGACGGGGACTCGAGTTTCCGACGCTTATAGGCAATAGGGTAGCCAGGCCGAGCGGGCAGCCTGCTCGGACCGAGGCCTAGAGTGGCAATGCTATGAATAGTTAGCCGAGCACATGACCGGGAATCTTCCCGCTCAAACCATCACCTACGTCCGGTCGGACGCGACGTGCCCGCCGAGCGGCCGGATGCTTGGCGCGGGAACAGAAGTGTGAGATATCGTAAATTTAAAATAATACATATTATTGTTATTGGATTTTTCAGGAATTTTTAGAAATTTTTCGGGATTTAAATGGAGTCCATATGACCCGTTTTGAGGGGATGGATTCGAGGTACAAAGGAGGCCTGGAGTTGATCGAGAAACTAACTTAGGGCTTAATTAAATATTACCTAAATATTTAATTAAAAACCTAATCTCTAATTCCCGATTTCTCACCCGACTCCCTCATCTCTCGTGACCTCCTCCTCCTCCGACAACCTCTCTGCCCGAAACCCCTCCCTCTCCGACGATTTCTCTCCCTGTGACGCCGAGCGCGCCACCGTTCGTCGGCATAACCCCGACCGAGCCTCCTGTCCCTCCTTAGGCGTGGGATATTTCTTCCTCTCCTCTCATATTCCTCTCTTCTGCTTTCTCTCATGCGCGCGGATGACCCGACGCCGACGGCTACTCCGATGGTCTCGGTCTCCTCGTGCTGCCTGAGGACCGTCATCGGAATCTTGAAGGAGCTGAAGCTGTCCAAGCCTTCTCCAGTGGATCGATCGCTTCCTCGACTGTTTCTTGCGGGTGATCGACGTCGATTCGATGGAGCTAGGGCATGGTGGGGTCCCGGTCGATTGACTCCCTTTCGGTTCTCCTCCTTGATCTGTTCAATGGAGTATATTCCAGATCGTCATAAGTTGGAATGGATCATGCGACAGTGTTGGAGGCGACCGATCAAGGTAAGCTTCATCCGGAATTTGCAACTTCAAAGATCAGTTTCCCTTTGTGATGCTTGCTATCTGTGCTGGACTAGGAGGAGTTGGATCGGTATGGTGGATTTTCCCCTGTGCCAGCCACTATCCTTCTCCAATTCTTATAGCTTCGGTCTTGGGTAGCTCTCGGGTGAAAAGGTAAGGGTTCAATTGAGGTAATTGTGGTCTTGTTTGTTAGGGTTCCAGCAAATTCAATGCTGTGTAATTGTTTCCTGGACTGATCTTGGGAAGAATTGGTGTAGGAGTTCTTGGTGGTTGTGAGCAGATGTTAGTAGGGGATGGGAGCTCTTGATTTGTGGCCATGCCTCAAGGTGAGTTTCCTTTGGCGATGTACCTTTAGATTTTTCCTATTATTGCTCTATTTTATCGGTATTGTTAATGATTCTTAGGTTATGTCTGGTTTAGAGCACATGGAAGCATGTAGAAGGATTTGTTGTAGGTTTGGCCAGGAGTTTCCAGTAGCATGCTTCTTTAGATGAGTCAACATTGAAGTCTCTAGATTTGGGTAAATTTTGGAGTTGATTTGTAATGGTTATTTGGTGGATGATTTATGTAGATGGATATATGATCGTTATTGGTATGTGTTGGATTGATTAGGGTTTGTATCGGGTGGAAATTTGTGGATATGATGATCGGTTGATGTAGATTGTTATGTGATCATTCTTAGGATCATTGGATTGGTTGTTAATTGGATTATCAGATGTGGTGGTTTGGTTAGTTGTAGATGATGATGTTAGGTTGTTGTGGATTTATGATGAGTTTGGATTTAAGAGAAGTTGGATTGAGGATTAATTGGAAGATTAATCAGATATTAGAATTGGTTGGAGTGATCCTAATTGGATTAGGGCTTTTGTTTAGCTATTTAATTCATATGAATTTAGCTAAATGAAATATATGTATTGATTTATGCAGGACTTTGATGTGGGATGTTCATCACGATGTGGGATTTATTTTATCATGATCGACAGATAAAGGCGGGTATTCCTTCCTTGACCTCTATGTAGATTTTCTTATACTTAGTGCATGGTTATTATTGGATGAATTAGGCTGCTTTATCTTATATCATGATCGGTTGCTGTTTTTCCTGCATGATACTTATGCTTGACCCTTGTGATGATCTATTTAATTCATATACAGTCTCCACTCTTGATATCTACTCTGTTGTGATTACACGTGTAGAGTATGGCTTGTAGGGATTGTCGGGTTGTTGGTATTCCCATGCTGATTGGGTATATGATGTGGACTGTACATAGATGGGTATGTGTTATAGGAGTCATCTAGTTGACCGTGCATTTACATGTGGTGTATACATGCGTATTTGTCATGTACTTTTGGAGGAGTTGTGTTGATTGTATGTTTAGAGTATATACACATGTCTGTTGTATTGTTATTGGAGGATACATGTTGATTATACTTATCTTTTGTGTACATGTGTCTGGTGGGATAATTGGAGATTTTTGGTTGATTATACATGTGTAGTGTGTACATATGTTTGGTGGGATACGTGGAGGTATCATGATGATTATACTCATGTTGGAGGTATTTATGAGGTTTGGAGTTATTGCATGGATGATGATTTTATATATATATATATATATATCATGTTCATCATTCATTGCATCTGATGACCATTGTCTCCCTTGTGGTGAGAGAGTCGTCAGTTGGTTTGGTTTAGCGCCGCACACTCGGCCACTCATGGGTAGTGGTAGCTGGAGCAGTTGCCGCTCGTCCTGGCGGTTTAGTGAGATCCGGCGTTGTGAGCAGGCAGGGACCTTGATGCTATTTAGCTAGATAGCTATTAGCGGACTGTCCGCCTCGACCACTATATAGTGGGCTGGAGGGTAGTACAGTCATCACAGAGCCAAGCCTCTCGGTCATACAGGGGTCGTGGTGTTCGGAGAGGTGGCGGGGGTGACCATGGAGAATGCATGCACTTTTGCATATGATGCACGGTGCATCTGGGGATTATATTTGCATACATGCCTAGTAGATACTAGTTGCATGTGATTGTCGTTGTTGCACTTGATTGAGATATGGTTGTTGCATTTGGTTGCCATGTTGCATACATGTCATTTATTTTACATGTATATGCAGTCGTACTTATATTGCACAGGTGTCACGGGTATATCTGTTGCAGATCCGGTGAGTTTACTGATCATTGTACCATGTGTCGATTCCAGATTGGGTATGTATCTGTCATTATGTTAGTTGTGGTTTGTACAGTTTATATGTCAGGTTATTATGTCAGTTATGTTTAGGTGCATTGATTATGATAGTATGAACATGTTCTTTATTCCCTACTGAGACTGTATACTTGTGATCTCCATGTTGTTTATGGACCATGCACTATCTTGTCTATTACCCGCTGAGTTACCTATACTCACCACCGCATGTATACATTTATGTTTTCAGGTAGCCTGTAGATGGTTGGTGTCGCTCGGAGTATCCTGTCTGCCGGGTCCTACGTCAAATCCGAAGACTGTGTTCGTTTTCTATTGTATATTCTTTTCTTATTCGTGGCATTGTATTTGTGTTTAGCCATGTGACTATCTTATTCTTTTGGTGTTGTATTTGTGTTTAAGCCGTGCCGGCATGCATTGTATTTATTTGTGTTGTGTGGGCTTTCCTTCGTTTTTCCGCTGTGTTTTAGTACAGCCGTGTGGGCTGTTTTATATATAACTGTGTGGTTGTGATTGTTTCATTCCAGCCGAGTGGGCTGTTATTATAACTGCATGGTTGTGTATATAAATATTCCAGCCGCATGTGGCTAATGTATATTTTGTTTGTAGTGATGCTTCATATTGTCACCGGTACAGGGGAGATGCTGTCGGATTTTTGTCTGGCAGGGACTCCTTTGGGGGCGTGACAAGAAGAGACAAAAGGACAAGGGAAACATCTTCTGACAACAGGCATGTCCCACGACCAAGTCATACGCTGAACCTTACGACAGAAGGTTCTGTCGTCCCATCAGAGAGGTGCTCGGACTGTAGCAGTATGGTGTCAGGCAAGCTCCTCTGACAAGCCCATACTGAGGTATGGTAAGGGGACACGTATTCGCCTCGGTATGTGTGCACAAGCCTCTTCACAGCTCTATATAAGGGTTCTCACACTTCGCCGGAGGTACGCATTATCTGATTATCGAAGCCACCCCTGCATTTTCCTCTTGCCTGACTTGAGCATCGGAGGGTCGTCGCCGGGAACCCCTTCCCGGCCCGATTTCTTTGCAGGTTCATCGGAGCTCCATATGGCCGGTTAGAGAGCCACGTCATCGGTTCGGAGAGCGCCACGTGCCCAGCGTCCATCGATTCAGCGTTCGGACAGGACCAGTCGGTTTTCCTAACACGGGTAAGGAATTCAGGTAAGTCTTCAGTTCCTCGAACGCCCGATCGCACTCCTCGTCCCATTGAAACTTGGTAGCTTTACGCAGAATCTTGAAGAACGGCAGGCTTCGGTCGGCTGTCTTAGAGATAAATCTTGACAACGCCGTTATCCGACTGGTGAGACGCTGTACCTCTCAAAGATTTCTGGGAGGCGGCATGTCTTGCAATGCCTTTATCTTGCTGGGGTTCGTCTCTATGCCCCGCTCTGTCACGATGTAACTTAGGAAGCGCCCGCCTTTTGCTCCGAACAGGCACTTCTGAGGGTTAAGCTTGACCCCGTATCTTCTTAATGTTTGGAAGGTCTCCTCCATATCCGCGTAGAGATTTGCTGTCCGGAAGGACTTGATAAGTATGTCATCCACATACACTTCCAAGTTACGTCCGATCTGCTCCCTGAATACTTTGTTCATCAGACGCTAGTAGGTAGCTCCCGCATTCTTCAGCCCGAACGGCATTACATTGTAGTAGTAGGTGTCATCCGCCGTGATGAAGCTGACCTTCTCCTGGTCTTCTCGGGCGAGCGGCACTTGATGGTAGCCTTGGTATGCATCCAGCATGCATATCAGCTCGCACCCAGCCGTGGAGTCTACCAGTTGATCTATCCGGGGCAGGGGGTAGAAGTCCTTCGGGCATGCCTTGTTTAGGTCCGGGAAATCGATGCAGACTTTCCACTTGTTGCCCGGCTTGGAGACCAGTGCCACATTCGCGAGTCAACTCGGGAATTGTACTTCACTTATGTGGCCGGCCTCCAGAAGCTTCTCTACCTCTGCCCGGATAATTACATTCTGCTCCGCGCTGAAGTCCCTCTTCCTTTGCTTCACCGGCCGAGCGTTTGGCTTGACGTGAAGCTCGTGCTGCGCTACGCTTGGCGAGACCCCTGGCAGCTCATGGGTCGACCAAGCGAAGACATCACGGTTTCGCTGGAGACATTTGATCAACTTTTCCTTCTGCTTCTCCTCCAGGTCGGACGCTATGAAGGTGGTGGCCTCCGGTCAGGAAGAGTCAATCTGCACCTCCTCCTTTGCTTCGTAAACCAAAGAAGGTGGTTTTTCGGTTATAGCATTTACCTCGACTCGTGGCACTTTTCGAGCGGACTTGGCCTCGGCTCGGACCATCTCCACATAGCATCTTCGAGCTGCCAGCTGGTCTCCTCGTACCTCCCCTACTTGATCTTCCACCGGAAACTTGATCTTCTGGCAGAAGGTAGAGACGATCGCCCGGAACTCGTTGAGAATCGGTCGCCCCAAGATAACGTTGTACGCCAAAGTAGCATCAACCACGATGAAGCTGGTGGTCCTTGTCCTTTTGAGCGGCTTTTCTCCCAAAGATAGCCAGTTAGACCTAGCCGACCGGCAAGACTTCGTTCCTAGTGAACCCGTAGAGGGGGGTTGTCATTGGCAGTAGTTCAGCTTGATCGATTTGCAGTTGGTCGAAGGCCTTCTTGAAAATTATGTTGACCGAGCTACCTGTGTCAATGAAAATGCAGTGAATAGTGTAGTTAGCTATTACCGCTCGAATGATCAGGGCGTCATCGTGCGGGACTTCGACTCCCTCGAGGTCCTTAGGCCCGAAGCTGATCTCGGGTCCGCTCGCCCTCTCCTGACTGTTGGTTGCTACTCGGAAAGCCTAGAGGTTCCACTGTACAAAAATTTTGTACAAAGGTCTGAACCTTTTCCTAGCTACCATGTGTTCTTTTAAATTAAATTTTGGATCGCCTGCGGAACTTAACACGTTTGATCCAAAATTTAATCTATTTATTCTTTTAGGTTTTGACTTGGATCTCCTGCAGAACTTAACACGTTCGACCCAAATCACCTTAAGTTATTAATTCCATTAAATATTAATTTCCATAATTGGTTCCCAGTACTGACGTGGCGAGGCACATGACCTTCTTGGATATGGGAGCAACCACCACCGACTAGACAAAATCTTTTATAGAAATCTAATATTTAATTTCATAAAATAACTTTAGGTTAACCGAAAAGAACAATCAAATCACAAGGAAAAATAAAACAAAAGAACACAACTTCGAAAAACATATTCGAAACACTAGAATCGTAAGCCTCTTGTATTTGGTATTATTTCCATAAATAACTAGCATGATGCGGAAAGAAAAATTACTAGTTATACCTTCTAGAAAGACCTCTTGATCTTCTACCGTATTCCTCTTCTAACCTCGGACATTGTGTGGGCAACGATCTTCCGAGATGAGAAACCACCAAGCATCTTCTTCTCCTCCTAGCTAGGTTCGGCCAACACAAAGAAGCTTCACCAAGGACGAAGAACAAAACACCAACCAAGCTCCAAGGGATACAAGTTTTCTCTCCTTCTTCTTCTTCTTCTCCGAGTAGTATCCGGCCACCATTAGAGCTCCAAGCCAATAGAGAAGGTTCGGCCACAACCAAGAGGAAGAGAGGAAGAGAGGTTGGCCGGCCACAACACCAAGGAAAAGAGGGAGAGAAATAATAATGGTTGTTCCATGAAGGCACCTCTACCCCTTCTTTTATAATCCTTGATCTTGGCAAATAAGGAAAATTTAATAAAAACTTCCTTAATTCTTTTGCCATTGAAAAGGAAAATTTATTTAATTAAAAATAATTTTTCTTTTCAATTTTGCAATGGTCGGCCACACCATATAATCTCCAAGCAAATAAAATTTTAAACACCAATTAAAACTTCCTTATTTGCTTCCGGAAATTTATAAAAATTTCTCAATAATTTTTATCCCTTCATGATTGGTTTATAAAAAGAAAATTTAATAAATTAAAATCTTTCTTTTAAACATGTGGATAAAAAGAAAGTTATCTCTATAAATTAAAATCTCTTTTAATCTACAAATAAGGAAAGATATCAAATCTTTTCTTAATCTTTTGTAAAAACTTATAAAAGAGAATATTTAATTTTAAACTCTCTTTTAAATCATGAACATGATTAAAAAGGAAAGTTTTCTTAAAATTTAAAATCCTCCTTTAATCAACAAATAAGGAAAGATTTCAAATTTTAAACTCTCTTTCAAACATGTAGATGATTTACAAATAAGGAAAGTTTTTACCAAAAATTAAAATCATCCTTTTAAACTACAAATAAGGAAAGAGATTAATCTCTTCTCTTAATCTTTTGTAGAAAGCTATAAAAGGGAATTTTTAATTTTTAAACTCTCTTTTAAAAACATGATATCCACATAAGAAATAATTTTAATAAAAAATCCTTTTTAATATTCTAGTGGTCGGCCACCTAAGCTTGGGACCCAAGCATTGGCCGGCCACCTACATGGCTCATCCACTTGGTCTTGGCCGGCCCTAGCTTGGGTTCCAAGCTAGCTTGGCCGACTCCATTGGATGGGTAAGAAGGTGGGTATGCGGTGGGTATAAATCTCTATATACTAGAGGCTACGATAGGGACCGAGAGGAGGAATTGATTTTGGTCTCCCGATGAAATTAAGCATCCCGTGTTCGCCCCGAACACACAACTTAATTTCATCAATAATAATTCATTCCACTAAAGAACTATTATTGAACTACCGCACTAATCCCAAATTACATTTTGGGCTCCTTCTTATTATGAGTGTGTTCGTCTCCCTGTGTTTAAGATAACAAATGTCCACTAATTAAGTAAGTTACTGACAACTCACTTAATTAATATCTAGCTCCAAGAGTAGTACCACTCAACTTTATCGTCATGTCGGACTAAGTCCACCTACAGGGTTTAACATGACAATCCTTATGAGCTCCTCTTGGGGACATTCTCAACCTAGATTACTAGGACACAGTTTCCTTCTATAATCAACAACACACACTATAAGTGATATCATTTCCCAACTTATCGGGCTTATTGATTCATCGAACTAAATCTCACCCATTAATAAATTAAAGAAATAAATATCAAATATATGTGCTTGTTATTATATTAGGATTAAGAGCACACACTTCCATAATAACTGAGGTCTTTGTCCCTTTATAAAGTCAGTATAAAAGAAACAACCTCTAATGGTCCTACTCAATACACTCTTAGTGTACTAGTGTAATTATATAGTTAAGATAAACTAACACCTAATTACACTACGACCTTCCAATGGTTTGTTCCTTTCCATCATGGTTGTGAGCTACTGTTTATAATTTATAAGGTACTGATAACATGATCTTCTGTGTGTGACACCACACAGCATGTTATCTATAATATAAATTAATTGAACAACTACATTTGTAGACATTTGACCAATGTGATTCTTATTTCTAGATAAATGTTTATACCAAAAGCTAGACTTTTAGTATACACTCTAACACTGACTACAGCCGACCGTGTGTATCCTCAGCTGCCTTGCGTGTGCCTTTCTGGCTCTATTGGAGTCTCCTTCGGTTGGGCCTCCGGTGATGATGTTGATCTCGCCACGAGATGCGTTGCCCCTGTTCTCCTCCTCCCGAGCGGATGGTCGAGGTCGTTCATGCGACACCCGATGGTGGGCCCCGGGCTGCTGACGATGCTGTCGCTCGGGGGATCTCCTTTCTATCCTTTGAACGGGGCTCCGTTGTCGATGTCGTCGGTCTGGTGAAGGTGACCGGCGGCGGTAGCTCCTTGGCGCAGGATGAGCGATGGGGGGGAGGCTCCGACAGTCACGGGTGTTGTGAGTAGTTGACTGATGGAGTGAACAAAACATTGGGGTCTATACCTTCCCCTTGGGCTTGGGCCGATCAGCCGCGACTTGCTAGACAACGTGCGACCGAGTGTGCTGATGAGGATGGGCGGCTTTGACTCGCGGTCCTCTGGGGGGCTGGTGGCTGACGGGTTGCTTCCGCTCGGTGGAAGCTGGTTGGTCACTCAGGGCTTCCTTTCTTCTCGCCGCCTGAGCTTCTTCCACATTGATGTACTTGTTGGCCTTATGCAACATGTGGTCATAATCCCGAGGCGGCTTTCGGATCAGCGAGCGGAAGAAATCACCGTCCACGAGCCCTTGCGTGAACGCGTTCATCATTATTTCCGAGGTGACCGTCGGAATATCCATGGTCACCTGGTTGAAGTGCTGGATGTACGCTCTGAGCGACTCCCTCGTGCCTTGCTTGATGGCGAACAGATTGACGCTAATTTTTTGTGGCGCCTGCTGCTCGCAAAATGATGGAGGAACGCCGTTCAAAATTCCTTGAAACTCGTGATAGACCCGTCCGGTAACCTTCGGAACCACCGATGCGCCGATCCCGAGAGGGTGGTGAGGAACACTCGGCACTTCACACCATCTGTGTATTGATGTAGAGTAGCAGTGCTGTCGAACTTACCCAGATGATCGTCTGGGTCGGTTGTCCCGTTGTATTCCCCGATTGCAGGGGGAACATAATGTTTCGGCAGTGGATCCCACAGGATGACATCTGAGAACTGCCGGTTGATCCGCTCGGGTGACGCATCCGTTCGGGGCGCTTTTCCTTTTCTGACGTCCCGGACGGGTGCTTCGTCTGATGAAGAACCTTTGTCCTGATTAGCTTGCGCGACCTCCGAGGGCGTCTCGAACAGAGCCCGATGAAAAGATATCGGGGCGCGGGCGGTGCCCCCATCTGGGTGCCGGTCGGTCCCTTATTTTGCCCCCATATTGAGAGCTGCTCCGGTCGCTCTTCGGGTGGCGCTCGGCCCCCCCGATGCTGATGTCGCTTGTTGCGCTGCCCACTCGGCCTGAGCTTTCTGCTGCTGCTCCACGATTTTTGCTGCTCGCGCTTGGATGAGTGCTTCGAGCTCCTCAGGAGAGAGCATTACCAGAAGTTGACATCCAGCTTCTTCCATCTTCTAGGCTCGGATTCAGGTGTGTTCACACAGACGGCGCCAATTTGATCCTGTCCGAGCGCTGAGTCGACGGACGTTGGGGACGTGGCATGCTCCGCTGTCTCCGACTGTTGGTGTAGATCTCCGGCGAACCTGCAAAGAAGCCGAGCCGGGAGGGGTTTCCCGGCGACGACCCTCCGACGCTCAAGTCAGGCAACGAGGAATGAGAGAGGTAGCGTAACTGTGGCTCCAGTGAGTATTTGCGCATACCTTCGTCAACGTCTGAGGGTCCTTATATTGGAGTCCGGGGAGGCGCGGGCACGCTTCTCTATGCGTGCACGCTTCCCCAAACATATCTTAACGAGCCCCTGTCAGAAAAGTACCTTTGGCGCCATTCCGTAATTGTCCGAGCATATCCCGGATGTGACGGTGGAAGCTTCCACCGTATGATCCTGTGTACGGCTCGGCCGCCAACCTTGCTGCCTGTCGGCGACAGACGTCTCGAGGATGATGTTATCCCCTGTCTCCTTTTCCTCTTGCGCTTCCTGTCTGCTCCAGGGCCGAGCGGTTCGGCCGCTCGGCGGGCATATCACTTCTGCCTCAGTCGTATGCTCGGATGAGATTGCTCCTGCCTGACTTTGTTGCCTTGTGCCTCGGCCGAACGGACAGCCCGCTCGGCCATGAAGCTTTTTTACCTTGAGCATCGAAAACCCGACCCCTAGTCGGGTTGTCTTTTATTCGGCTTAGGGGATACCCGGCCGGTCGGCCATCTCATTCCGGCCGGTCGGCCATCTCATTCCGGTCGGTCGGGCGGCCGGTCGGCCCTTTCAGTCTGGTCGGTCGGGTCTCAGGGTTGAATCTCTTAACCTTTGACCTCCGCGTGTCATTGACCTTTCGCCGACGAGGGTCCCCCATCCTTATCACCGAATTAGACGTTTTTTCATTCTTTTAATAAAAATTATGCTTTTGTAAATTTTAAACTACTACTAGTCCTATTAATATTTTGTATTTAAGATATATCAATTTCTAATACATATTTTCAGAGACGGATCTTCCTTAGGACTATACTGGGCTATAACCCAGCCCAAAAATTATTTTTATAAGGATATACATATTAAAGAGTCGGCGATCAAGGGATTTTTTGCCTTTCTACCTTTTTGGCTTCGTGCATGTGAGTCGGCGATCGGCGAATAGGCGAATCGCAAGGTATCACTGCATCAGCGACGTCAGAACTCAGAAGGAAGAGTCGGCGTCCACGGTGCACCATCATCGATAGAAGAAAGGTTAGTATTTTCTCTATTTTCATTTTTATCGTAATCAATTTTTAAATCGATTGTTGCCCTAGTTTTCTTCTTGATTATTTCTGGATTTATTCTATAAGATTATATGTCAAGTTGTGATTTTCTACCATATGAGTTGCTTCTCAGGATTTAAGAATGGATGTTGTGCTTTAATGCTTTTGGAATTTTGATTTCCCATCTTCTCTATTGACTATGATGATTTATCCTTTCTGTAAAATACGACGTTGGTAATTTTTGTTTTGCTCTAATTTTGCAGAGAGGAGAGCATATTAGATACTGTTCCACTGGCATCAGTAAGTTTCGTTAAACTTTCTTAGTTTTATCACGACTATTAAACATCATTTTGAGCAATCAAAACATGAGATATTGCATCTTCATTTCTTTGGTCTCATCTTTAATGCTGGTCCAGATAATGAGTGAATTTTCAATTACTTTTCACTACTTAAAAATCAAATAGTGATTGCTTATGATAATTGGCTACCTCAATGGTTCAAGAAAAAGATGTGTGTTGGGAATACTGTGAGAAGATGGATGGAAATAAGGTCGAAATAGAAAACCAAAAACTAATTAACAATAGTTGTCATTGTGACCGCTACTATCGTCTTGGTTTTTTGTGGTTAATCATTTGATTTTGATTTTGTCTATTTTATTCCGAGTCTGTAGCATATCTATTGTTACTTTTACTTGTTTACTTATTCGATTGTTATTTCATTATTTATTTAGGGATATAACTTGAACTATTTTAAAATGGAACATCAATCTGCTGCAAAGAAAGGAAAGACGATAGCCTCGTATTTTAAGAAAAGAGATCATCAAACTAGTGAAAGCGCTTCAATTCCCACCATCCCTAAAATGCAACATCAATTTAGTGAAAGTCTTCCAATTCTTAGTGTTCAATTTCCTCTTCTAGCAACGATCATCAGTCATCCTCTAGTTGTATTGAACGAGATCCAGGAAAAAGAAAACAAATATGTGAATATCATATTAATGAACGAGATGAAATAAGACGTTCATATCTAAAGATGGGGCTTTATCAACCAGATATGTTGGAGTATCCGGCTACAAAATTTGGAAGTCAAAATCATCGGTTTAAAAAAAAAATGGTTCCAGAAATTTCATTGGTGGGAGTATTCGCTTTCAACAAATAAGGCATATTGCTTTTATTGTTTTCTTTTCCTGAATGATGTTAATTCGTCTAATATCTCAGCATTGGTCAATAAAGGATTTGATAATTGGAAAAGGGTAAATCAAGGAAAAACATATGCATTTCTTGCCCATATTGGTTCTGCAGCTTCTTCACCTCATACTACGTGCAAGAGAAAGGCTGAAAATTTGATGAGACCCCCGCAATATATTAATAATGTCATGCATGTCCAATCTAAAGAGGAAAAATAAAAAAAAACGTTTGTGTTTGCGGACCTCAATTGTCACTATTCGCTGGCTAGCACTTCAAGGGTGTGCCTTTAGAGGTAATGATGAATCTCTATCTTCATCTAATCGTGGGAATTTTCTTGAATTAGTAAAGGCTTTTGCAAAACTGAGTACAGAAATTGATGAAGTTGCACTTGAGAATGCTCCAAAAAATGCTCAATATATCGCTCTAGAAATTCAGAAAGAGATTTTACATATTATGGCTAATAGAGTACGAAAGATGGTTCGTGAAGAAGTTAGTGATAAATATTTCTGTATTCTTGTTGATGAAGCACAAGATATATTTAAACGAGAGCAAATGACCATTATCTTGAGGTTTGTGAATAATCATGGGATTTTGACAGAAAGATTTTTTACCATCAAAAGTGTTAGCGATACTAACTCATTGAACCTAAAAAAAGAAATATCAAATGTTCTTGTTCATCATGACCTACAAGTTAAGAAAATCAGAGGCCAAGGATATGATGGTGCTAGCAATATGCGTGGGGCATGGAATAGACTTCAGGCATTATTTCTCAATGATTATCCCTATGGATACTATGTTCATTGCTTTGCCCATCGATTACAACTCACATTAGTTTCTGCAGCCAAGAATGTCAGTGTTATTTGGGAATTCTTTTCTCATTTGGATAATATAGTAAATATTGTTAGTTCTTCTACTAAACGCATTGCTGAGTTACATACTGCACAGAGAATTGAAATCGAGCATATGTTGGCAATTGGAGAACATGATTCTGGAAGTGAGGCTAATCAGATTGGTAATTTGCAACGAGCGGGAGCTACTCCATTGGAGTTGTCACTATGACACAGTAAAAAGCTTGATAGGTATGTATGCTGCAACTTGCAAAGTTTTTGAAGTTCTTAGTGACCATTCTCCAAATGGAAGAGCTAAGGCTGAAGTTCAGGGGATTTATAGAAATATGACAAGCTTTGAATTTGTGTTCATTTTGCATTTAATGCATAAAATTATGAGAGCAACAGATACTCTTTGTCAAATTCTTCAAAGAAAATCTTAAGATATTTCAATCGATGCTTGGACCCCCTTTATATAGGACTCCTGTAGCGTGTGTGCACACTCCTCAAAGCGGGCACGTTGTCCCAAACCTTCCTTAAAGAAACATGTTAATAAAGTGTCTCTGACACTGTACCTTAACGGACTGAGCATATTTCTGAAGTGACAGTGGAAGTTTCCGCCGTACGATCTTCTTCCTGACCATGTCGTCCGTCGGCGACACTAACTCCCAAAATGATGTCGAAGGATATCTTGCAGTGTCTGTTGCTCAGCCGAACGGGATGGCCACTCGACTAAGAGTTCCCTATCCCAGTGTCGTCCGTTGCTGGGCCAAGCGGGATGACCGCTCAGCTGGAGTCTCCGTTATCTGGCTGATGAATCTACTACTTGGCCGAACGAGATAACCGCTCAGCTGATACTTCCACTATCTGGTTGCGGCACGTGTACCTTGACCGAGCGGGATAGCCGCTCGGCTGTAGTAACGTTGTGCGTATGTGGTCTACTCGGCTATGACTCTACTCTGCTGACGTTATGAGTATCGATGTATGGCCGAGCGAGGTAGCCACTCGGCATGCTTCCACGGATTAAAGCTGTCAGACGGGCCAACCCGTGGCGGGTTAACCATTTGACGGGGCGGGGTGGGCCTACCCGTCAACATGGCGGGTTGGGAAATTTCCAACCCAACCCAATCCAAGACGGGTTGCAGATTTGGCGGGCCAACCTGTGGGCTCGTTAATTTTTTTTTAAAAAAAATTAAAAAATATTTTATATCTTCAACGTTTTACTTCGGAAGGGTTTCATCAATTAAATATATCCACAAATATGTATTTTAAATATAAATAGACACAAACAAATACTTATTTCAAAATTACTATTTTTATTTCAAAATTATAACAAAGAAAGATAATAAAATGACATAAAACTTAGTTTACATGTGTTTCTCAACCCACGAGCCAACTCAAGCCCGTCATGGGCTGATCCACGCGGGTCGCGGGCCTAGGCGGGTCGGCCCACGGCGGACTTGGGTTGATAAAGTTCCAACCCAACTCGCTTAAATTGATTGGCGGGGCGAGCCAACCCGATGAGCCCAACTCAAATTGATGGCTCTACCGCGGATACTTGGCGCGCGTTCCTGTCTTGTGCGTCTTAGCTCAGCTGGTGGTTGAGATAGTGATAATGTCGGATCGAGCCTTTCATATCTCAATTGGGAGAATCACTCGTCCGCCCGACCAGTGATAGTAGGGCGTTGACCATCTTAACTTTAATCTCCATTATGACGGACACCTTTCTTAAGATAAACCCCTTCTTATCACCACATCACTCACCTTTGAGAGCGAGAATATACAGGGTGCAGCTGCAACTGTCGCTAAATTCGCTTCTCATCCCTTCCAGCAATGCGCTCATGCCATCTCCACCGTCGATTGCCAATCCTCAGGACCTTCTGGTGGTGTTCTTGTCTTCGTTAGCGGATCCCTCTAGCTCGGTGGCGAGCAACATCCTCGCAAGTTAAGCCAGGTATCTCTTTTTTTACCCGCTTGTATATTCTATGGTTTTTATTCCTACCAAAATAAATCAGCATGAACATCAAGCCAGCTTTCCAAGTTTCCTATCGCTGATGCATCAAGATTTTTATTTTTTTTATTTTTAAAGTTGGGAGCGAAGAGTACCCCCTATTTTTTTTATTATAACGACGCGTCATCCTTGTGAGAGCGCTTTGGGAGCTCAAACCTCAAAGAGCTTCCATCGGAGCTACTTAGCGCATCCACAGTCGTGGATACCTGGAAGGAATTCTTTCAATACTCATGTTAAAAGTAAAAATCATTTCATTTCTCTACATTATTAAAAAAAATTCTCATCAACTTTTCGTAGGGGTTTCATATTTTTTCCACATATATATTCCTTATTTCTCATTTTTAATAACAAATATAAAAAAATTAAAAATAAAAAACTAACGAAGGAGAGGCTTTGCATTTTTGTGAGCCGCTCCGTCACTTGAGGAAGGAACCTCCCTCCTACTATAAGAGGGAGGTTCCTCCCTCAAGTCACGTCACCAATGGGAACTACGAAGGAGTTTTCATTGGATATGCTTTTTGGGAATCTTTCATGTAAAGTTTATGAAAGGTTTGTAAAATCTAAAATGTTGAATAAAAAGTCTTGAACCATTTTAGAAATGAGGTTTGAGATTTGTAGTTTAAGAATAATAGTGAAAATACAAATATGCTCTTTTATCTCGAATTTGATACAATATACATGAAGTCATGTAACTCATGCTATGAATTGGATCGTAAAAAAACACATTTAGAACTTTAATCATTAGAGATATTTCAATAAATTTTTATATTATTGATATGACATATTAGGATCATGAAAAAAAAAACTGATTCATATGGTTGAAGGGTTTTTAGCTTTTTGTTGTAGGCCTCACAAATAACGAAAAGAAAGGCTCAGAAGTTCGGTTTAATATTTCAAATCCAACATCTTAAATTTTAATGATAGTTAGGAAAGAGAAAAAAACAAAGCTAGAAAAAATTTTCATTATATAGATGCCCTTATAATATTCATAGTCGGACATCTTCGAGAGCTCCTATAATTCCACATCAAAAGTAAAAATTTCTATATATTTTTCTACTATAAAAAAAAAAAAAAAAACTGTCGATAGTTTTTCCATGAGTCCACTTGAGTTTTTCTTTCCTTTATTTTTTAATATTTTTATTTTTTTTTAAGAAATACTTAAAAAATTAATGTTTAATTCCTTGAACCTTACTACGGTTTAACGTGTTGTGTGTGATTTTTTTAATAATAAATATTTTTAAAAATAATTAAAAAAATTCACTGACAATATAAAGACAAAGAAAATACGGAGTCGCTTCGTCGTTTGAAGGACGGACCTCTTTCCATGTCCCTCCCTTTAGAACTCCAACTAGAGATGATCTTAGAGTATCCATAATTATGAGTTTTTATTGACGCGATATGAGTGAGGGAGTTGCTCTTGTTTAGAAAAGCGCTCCTTATTTTCTTTTTTTTTTACTTTATTTTTTTATTAAAATGTTTTTTTAAATTTTATTTTTTTATAAAAAAAAAGAGATGAGGAATATATATTGGGACTATAAAAGAATTGTCGAGATATATTTTTTTTTAATAATGAAAGGATGTGTGACATTGCACTCAATTTGATGAAATCAATTAATATGGGTGTTGTATTAATGGGTGATGAAGATACAAAAGGAAAGTTCCTCCGTTGAATTGCTCAAACACCCATGAGTGAAGGTTATTTGGGTTTGGGTCGTGTTATAAATGCTGAGGCTGAACCTAGGTCAAATATTGGATTCTAAATCTCAATAAATTGAATCTCTGCGTTAATGATTCTATGATTCAATATGGTCAGCTAAATTAGTTATTGTGCTCATGTGACATAGTAGGAGCGCTTGGAGAGCTCCGTGGATATCTTTAATCCATGGTGAAAAAAAAATAATTTATTTATGCTTAGCGTCTCCGTCAATAATCTCTAGACCAATAAATTATAAATTACTATTAATCATTAGGATATATAACTAAGACATACAAATATAGGAGGATTTATCAGCGTGTCTATACACCCTTCGCTAGATCCATCCAGAAGATTAGAATTCTTCCAATCTGTTGCAAATAAGTGTCACATAGTTAAATAAGTGTGTTGTGTGAGTTCACAAATTAGAGTGAATTCTTCCGATGTCACAAGTGTCATATTTGAGCGCCACGTATAAGTAAGTGCCTGCGCCACGCCATAAGTAAGTGCCGCCGCTGCATTCTTCCGATGTCAGAGCATGATCGAGCATATTTTTTTTCGAATATTTATGATCCTCCAATTTTTATAACACTTTTTCAAATATTTTATTGTTTAAATATCTCAAATCTCATAATAAAATATCTCATCATTTAAATATTTATGGATCTCATCTATCAAATATCTCACTATTAAATATCCTCAACTTCATAATTAAATATTTAATTAATATTTCAAAAAAATAAATAAACATCGATTAAAGTTCATTTTATTTTCTAAATTCATTTTTTATTTACTTTTTTAATTTTACTTTTATTTTTTTCCCAATGCTTATTTTTTTCAAACTTTGGATTTTATTATTTTTTAAACCGTTTTTTAAACGTTTGTTTCTTCAGTTTAATTAAATTAAAAAGAAATGGATAACCTATCATTTTGATGGATCCCACGAAAAATCACCAGGCATAGATTTATACCTGGTGATTTCAATTCACCTAAAAATTATCCCTTATTGGAGATAATTATAACGTGGTACTCAAATAGTGACACTACTTGTAAAAGCATCTCCAATAAAGGATATTTGAAGGGGATATTTCTCCAAATATCTCCATTCTCAAATATCCCTTATTGGAGATGCTTTTACAAGTAGTGTCACTATTTGAGTACCACGTCATAAGTAAGTGCCGCCACCTGAATTCTTTGAGCACAGATCTCTTGGACCATTTTTTTATGGTCCAGGGGATGTGCCATTCGCATTTACGATCAGATCGCGGTCGTGATTCGACCGCAAATGGTTGCTATTCTTTCCTGAGTTCATCGTCTCCACCAAATTATATTTTTTGTTCGGAGCGGACGGCTGGAGGCCGTGCGAAGGCCTCCGGTGATGGATAAGTGGTCAGATTACTGGGCATCGACCATCCGTTCTGAATAAAAATTAAAATTTGATGGGGACGATGAATCCAATAAAAGATTACAATCATTTATAATTAGATCACGATCATCGTCCAATCATAAATACGAGTGGCGCAAGTCCTAAATCATCAAAAATGGTCGAGGAGATCGTTCCTTCAGTTCTTCCGATGTCACAAGTAAGTCTCACTATTTGATAAATCACGCATCTCCTTCCGTGTTGCTGTACCATTTAAAAGACTAGGAAGAGAGAACGGCACTTGTGTCCCTTTAACGGCGCGGCAGCGATGGACTGGTGCGTGATCTTTAACTATTTCCGTGTTTTCTTTGACGCTTTCGCCAGGTTGTTCGTCGAGCACTACTACCGGACGTTCCACAGAAATCCGCAGGCGCTCGGAGGGCTCTGCCTGGACTACTCCATGCTCACCATTGAGGGCGAGAATATCCAGGGTGCGGCTGCAATTGTCGCTAAAATCGCTTCTCACCCCTTCCAGCAGTGCGCCCATGCCATCTCCACCGTCGATTGCCAACCCTCAGGACATCCTGGTGGTGTTCTTGTCTTCGTTAGCGGATCCCTCCAGCTCGGCGGTGAGCAACATCCTCGCAAGTTCAGCCAGGTATCTCTTTTTTACCCGTCCGTACATTCTAGGATTTGTTTCTATTTCAATGGTTTTATCACCACCTATGTTTAATTTGATTAAGGAAATATAATCAAACATGTCATAGATAAATGATTGCATTTTTGGATGGCTTATTTGTAGGCTTTCTTATGATTCCAGCTGGTGCGGGTGGTATTATTTAGTCTACTTTCAAATCCATTTTTTTTTATGTTTTTTTTCTTTCTAAATTTCACTTTTTTAGATTACGTTCTACTGATGGCTTAAATTGAGTCTTTTGTCGTACATCAATTTCACAAATATTGACATATGTTACCGATCATTGTTTTGTGAAAACTCTCTTGTCATTTGTGATTGTTTGATATGCTAGTAAATGTTTGTGAATTCCTTATAAGATTAAAATTTTATTGAAAAGGGTTTAGATGCATGTGTGGAGATCAGATGAATCTAGTTGGATTTGAAAGCTTTCGAGTTCACGATTTAGATGTTAGATTACTCTTATCTTTACATGATCATATTCCAGTTTGATGGTTGATTTAGATAATCATCATTTTTGTTACGCTGCGTTTGTCTCAACTGTTTAGGATGCTTAGATGAATTTAATCCCCATTTGAACTTCATTCAAGGTGATATCACAAGTGATATTTAAATCAATTAAATTATTTTTATATTGACCAATGGTTTTCTGTCTCCATTATTCGTTTTTGAATAAATTTATATTAACTCAATTTATTTTCTCTTATTTTATCACCTAATTGAGCTGCATCTAAAAACTTCCAAATACTAGAATTTCTTATTAGATTCAATTTTTGTACAAGTTCCCTAACTTCCTGGAACTTTGATCCATGAAGTATTGGTGATCAAATCAATTGTCTTATAAAATTTCCTTTTACTTAAGGGGCATTTGGCATTCACACAGGAATCCAGAGGTTTGTCTTCATTTCAAGGATCTATTCTTTATGCTATTACATTATATCTTTATCAATATCCCTTTGTTGACTAGAGATTTTGAGATGCCTAAACTATTACAATATTCATGTCCATCCACCTTAATAATTCCATATTTTTTCTTGTTACTGAACTTAAACATTTTCTTCCTAAAGTTTTTGTCTATAATTCAAGCTTCAAATTTAATCTGATTATGCATAAGTGACCACCTAAAAGAATTTTGAAGGGGGCTACAAAGTGACCTTATTTGAAATATAGAATTTACATATGCATATTGCTTTATTAAATTAATTCAAGTTAAACCAAATTCACTTAGAACCTTCAGCTATCTTATTTAGTAGCTTGCAATGCTTAATTGTTAAATTAAACACTTGTTTCACAAGTGATGAATACTTTAGACATCAATAAAAATGTCTTCTAATATGTAATACTGACTACAAATGCCTCTGCATAATACATTGAGTAATGTTTTGGGTCGACTATATACCATTTGCATAAACTTTCTGAAATTTTCTTGCATATGCTTTGTTAGCTTATCTAGTACCATTGTTAATGATTTAAAGTTGTAGTTATGAAAATCATTTTTCCCAATGACTTTGACTCTAGTTGTGACATTATCATACAATCTTTTATTGCATGTTGTCCAAATAGGGACTTTTTTTAGATTATAATGATTTATCTGAATTTATTTTGACTTAGTTTTAGCCCATTGTTACTGTTATTGCAGATTGACATGAATACTTATGACTAATATAAATGTACAAAGCATCAGGTAATTATATAATTAGTAACCAATTTGGTGATTGTTAACATACACAATATGATGGCTTTTCTTCAGTTCCATAGACATGTTTTTACCTACTGTTCTGTTTTTACTATGTTCCTTTTTCTGTCTATGCCATGTTTTACATTGATTTTTCAATTTGCGTTTGACTTGAGATTTACCCTTGCTTGAAATTCTGCAATATGCTTATATCACTTGATTATAGAAATTTGTTGAAGAGCTGTTCCTATGTTGCACGGACACTTGCAAGTTTTTTTTTTTTCAAGTGTCGGACACGGACACGACACGGATACGGACACGACACGCAAATACGTGTGTCGGATACGGCAAAATCCGTGTCATTGACTTTTTTAAAGTTTGACCAGCCGGATACGGTTAGGATACGACTAGGACACGGATGAGACACGTTTTCGGATATATTTGGGCTCAAATGTAAAAAACCTAAAAATATAAGGCTCAAATTGAAAAATAATAAATTTCTAAGGATTGATTAATAAATAAATTAAAATGAATTTGACATAACAAAACCCTAAATTCCTTTGGTTTTGTATTGCTCCCGATTATTTCCTCCCGACTCTCGCCGCTGCAAACCTTCGCCCGTTCGCCGCCTTGCTGCAAACCTTCGCCAGTTCGCCGCCTCGCTGCAAAGTGCAAGCCTTCACCGTTGCTCGCTGCAAACCTTCCCCGCTGCTCGTGCAAACCTTCGCCACTTCTCTTCTCGCCTCGCTTTGCCTGCTCTGCTCGCCAGAGTCGCCATTATTCTGCTCACCTCGCCACTGTTCTGCTCGCATCTGCTCGCCGTGCTCGCCTCTGCTCGCCTCGTCACTACTCGCTGCCGCCCTCTATTTTCTGGCAAGTTTCCCTTTCTATTTTTTCTTCTGAAATCACGGTTCTGAAGTTGTTTTTTTGTTTTTTCGCTTTTCTTTCATCTGAAAAAAAGGAACTGCCGAACTGCACATCCGTGAGACCTTTCTCATAGCAGTTTTAACACTGCACATTTTAGTTGCACTGCACATTTTGGTTAGGGCTTCCTGTGCAGTGTGCAAATAGTGCAATGGTCCATAGAACAACACTTTTTTAATTTGTTGGAAACTGGAAAGTCTATTGATCAATATGTTTATGTTATTTCTCCAGCCTATTTGCTATGGAAAGTTTTCAAAATGAGAGTGGACAGGAGGATATTGATGATTATTCTCCTCTGTGGAAATTTGTAACCGAGGTGGAAAAGGGAGTTGGAGGAGGAAATGTCACTTGGTCATGCAATATATGTACTAAAGTGTGCAAAGGATCATATTCGAGGGTGAAAGCACATCTGTTAAAACAAAAAGGAGCTGGAATTGCTGGTTGTACAACTGTTACAATGGATCAAATGAAGCGCATGCAACAACTTGTGGATGATGCAGAATTGAGAAAGAAGAATTCTAAACCAAAAGAAGTTTCGTTGCCTTTGTCATCTGTATCATCAAACATGGCTTCAAAATCATCATTTAGTGGTCCTGGTCCTTTGCAAAAATGATGATCCAACTCTAACAAAGAAGAGGAAAGGACAACTTGGCCCTCTTGAAAAAGCTTTTAACTTGAATGCTAGAGATGAGCTCCACTCTGAAATTGCAAGGCTATTTTACACTAGGGGATTATCTTTCAATGTTGCTAGGAATCCTCATTATGTTCGTGCTTTCAGTTTGGCTACTCAACGAACGATTCCGGGTTATCTTCCACCTGGATACAATTTATTGAGAACTTCACTTCTTCAAAAAGAAAAATCTCATATTGAAAAGTTGTTGGAGCCAACAAAAACTGCTTGGAAACAAAAGGGGGTTAGTATTTGTAGTGATGGGTGGTCGGATGTGCAAAGAAGACCGCTAATTAATATCATAGCGGTGTGTGAAAGTGGTCCTATGTTTTTGAAGGCTATAAATTGTGAAGGCTAGTACAAGGATAAAATTTTCATCTCTAAGTTGCTCATTAATGTTATAAATGAAGTGGGACATAAGAATGTTGTCCAAGTAGTCACCGATAATGCTCCTGTTTGCAAAGCTGCTGGGTTACTCGTTGAGGCAAAGTATCCACACATATTTTGGACTCCTTGTGTTGTGCACACATTGAATCTTGCTTTGAAGAATATTTGTGCACCAACTGACTCTCTACAAAACAAAGAAGCCTTTGATGAGTGCAAGTGGATAGCAGAAGTAGCAAATGATGCTTCAATGATCAAGAATTTTATCCTGAATCACAATATGAGACTCGATGTTCAACGATAACTCAAACTTGAAGATGCTATCACTTGCAGATACTCGATTTGCTTCCACGATCATTATGCTTAAAAGGTTCAGACAAATCAAGAAATGTCTTGAAAACATGGTGATTAGTGAAAGATGGGATGTGTACAAGGATGATGATGTAGTGAAGGCTAGAGTAGTGAAATACAAGATATTGGATGATCAATTTTGGGAAAAGATTGATTATATACTTGCTTTCACAAGTCCGATTTATGAGATGCTAAGGAAAGCAGACACTGATCAACCTTGTCTTCATTTAGTTTATGAGTGGTGGGATGAAATGATAGAGAAAATGAGAGTTGCTATCTCAAAGGGGTCTCATAGTGAAGATTCAAAGTTTTATGAGATTGTTCATAATATTCTGGTGGAGCGATGGAATAAAAGCAATACACCTCTACATTGTTTGGCGCATTCTTTGAATCCAAGGTAAAGCTCTAAAAATTTTTAACTTTCTAAGTTTTAGCAAATTAGAAATATTAGTTTGTGAATGATGTTAAACTATCAATCTTTTTATATAGGTATTATAGCCATGAGTGGCTCCAAGAATCTCCCAATCGTCTTCCTCCTCCTAGGGACATCGAAGTTTCAAGGGAAAGGAAAAAGTGCATTGAAAGATATTACTCCAATTCATCCGAACGAAGAAGTGTCAATGAGGAGTTTGCCTCTTTTTCAGCTGCCATTGATGATTTTTCTGATAATGATGCAATGCGTGATCGAGGTTTAATGTCTCCAACTAAGTGGTGGGTTATCCATGGTGCTTCTGCACCAACTCTTCAAAGTTTAACTTTAAAGCTACTTGGACAACCATCTTCTTCTTCTTGTTGTGAGAGAAATTGGAGCACCTACAGTTTCATATACTCATTGGAGAGGAACAAGATAACACCACAAAGAGCGGAAGATTTGGTGTATGTTCACTATAATCTTCATCTTTTATCTAGGAGGAGTCCATATTATAGTGAAGGAGAAAGTAAGATGTGGGATGTTGGAGTAGATGGATTTGATTCCATGGACATGGAGGGTGCTTCTATCCTTGAAATTGCCAATTTGTCTCTTGATGAACCTAAGTTGGAGTCAGTCTTATTTACTGACGAAGGTGGTGTTGGTGATGATACAGATATGGATGTTTGATTTTTTTACTTGTTTAAGATGGATTTGGTGTTTTATGTTTTGTTATGTTTACTTTTTGTTTGTAATGGATATTATGATTGATGTAATGTGGTTTCTATTCTAGGTTTTTTAATTTTTTTATATTATATATATATATATATATATATATATATATATATATATATATATATATATATATATATATATATATATATATTTTAATAATCGCCGTATCCTAGCCGTATCGTGTCTTATATTTTCAAAAAATTTCGTATCGCCGTATCCGTATCGTGTCCGATACGATACCCGTACCCGTATCCATGCTACACAGAGCTGTTCCATTTTTGTTTGTTAGATCTATGAATTTGTTTTCATTTGCATTATTTTAAATTCCTGAGATGTTAAACATTTCTAGTTGCTTCGATTCTGATTGATTATATATTGAAGAAAGTTTTAGAACATCAAACCTAGCTCTTGATTGTTATTTTTAGTTGATTATATTGGTAATTGTTAGATCCTTTGCTTTTTAAATATTAATCTTTATTTGTATGTTCCATTATCTAATTAACCAATGATTTGTTAATCAATGGTGTTTTTTTTTTAGTAGATGTTTCATCTGATTCTGACACCTCAGGGGAGCTTTTATGTGCTCAATGACATATTCCGTCTCAACTATGCCCAAGTCTATTAATGTATCTGTGATCAAGTAGACATTTGTTTGACAGAATGATGCTAGTATCAACGTTGGTTTGTCGGGCTTTTCTATCTGAAGTTTAGTCTGAAGATAGTTGAACTTTTCTTTTCAGAACTTTAGGGATCAAGCGATTGTTTTTGACATCCAGTTTCATTATTGATGTCCCATGATGACGTTAAATTTTTATGATTGCAAACAGTGTTCTTTCAAATAAATTTCCATGATTATAAGTAATAGCTAGTTGTAGTGAACTCTGCCCTTCTGTGAGGAGCGACTGTTTTTTGTCCTAAAGTTGTAAGTTATAAGAATAAGTTTGCAATAGCTTAAGTTGTGGTTGAGTGTGCAAAAGGTTGTCTATTTTATTTATAATTGTTATGGTAGGTTATAGCAGATTATCAACGCTTAGCTCTAGAATGAGATTGTAGGAGTCCGACTGTGATTTTGTTTGAATTTTGGCTTGTACTTGAACTGATTGAGTTCAGTTGGCGTAGGAAAAACATGAGAGTGCTAGGGTTCACAGATTTTAATTGTTTAGATCGATTGGGTGTGTAGTTGATGGATTTTAATGTTGGGTGAGTAAAGGAGGAGCCTGTTCTAAAGGTAGATGAGTTGAAGTGGAACAAGGCTGAAGGAAGTAGTTAAATTGGGATCAAAGATGCCTAAGTTAAGAATATTGAGCATTTACCGGTAAAGGGTGCCTTTTTATAATTGATACTAGTGATCGTACACACGCGTTACGTGTGTAATATAATACATTGAAATCACATTAACCTTTTATAATAAAATTATATTAATTAAAGTATTTTAACATTACAATACTGAAGTAGAGTCATTATGTTAAAGTATCTAACTTTTGAAAATTTGAATTATTTGGATCTTTAAAAATTCGAATTGTTTGGATTTTCGAGTGTCACCCTTACGACTTTCCTATAAAAAAATTAATTTAATTTAATATTATATTTATCTTAGAAAAAAAACTAAAAAAAGTATAATTTTTAACATTGTCGGCTTAAAATATTTATAGAAGTTTCTTTGATCATAAAGATGTGAGACTAAAGAGAACTATATTTTTTTTATATAAAACCACCAGAAAAAATTAATGATTAGAAAAATTCATAATAATATGTCGCAGCTGAGTCTCGAACTCTAGATCTGTTTCACTTGTGAAGTTACTAATAAAACTTGAAATTATTTTTAGTGTGAATAGAAAAAAGGATATTAACATAAATTCATTTTAGGCTTCATCAAAATTAGTTAGTAAAGGGGGGAAATTTTTAATAAAATAGTAAGATATATATCATAACACGCGTCAATAGTATTTTTAATAATAGAATGCTTTAAAAATAATTTTCTTCCATACTAGTTAATTTGTTTAAAAATATTTTTCTTCCAAAATAAAAAATTATTTTTCTACTTAATTTATTCATAGGGCAGCCCAAATTATAGATGGGCCGGTGCGTGATCTTTACGCATTCCCTTGCCCTCTCGCTCGCCTATTTAACGGACGGTGAAGAGGGAACGGCACTTGTTTCCCCTTTGACGGCGTCGGAAGCGATGGATCCTGATGCTGTCGCCAAGGCGTTCGTCGAGCACTACTACCGGACGTTCGACAGCAACCGGCAGGCGCTCGGAGGGCTCTACCAGGACGGCTCCATGCTCACTTTTGAGGGCGACAAGATCCAGGGTGCGGCTGCCATTGTTGCTAAGCTCACTTCTCTTCCCTTCCAGCAGTGCGCCCATGCCATCTCCACCGTCGATTGCCAACCCTCAGGACCTCCTGGTGGTGTTCTTGTCTTCGTTAGCGGATCTCTCCAGCTCGGTGGCGAGCAACATTCCCTCAAGTTCAGCCAGGTATCTCTTGTTTTTTACCCGTTTGTGCATTCTAGGGTTTGTTTCTATTTCGATGGTTCCATCACCACCTATATTTGAAGCATTCATGTCATGGATAACTGATTTCATTTTTGGATGTCTTATTTGTAGGCTTTCTTATAATTCCATGCGCGGGCGTTCTTATGTCTCTTATTCAGTCTACTTTCAAAACCCAAATTTTTAATTTTTATTTTTGGCTTTTTAAATTTCACTTTTTTATATTTCGTTCTACTGATGGCTTAAATTGAGTCCTTTGTCGTGCATCAATTTCACAAATATTTACATATGTTACCGATCATTGTTTTGTGAAAAATCTCTTGTCATTTGTGATTGTTTAATATGCTAGAAAATGCTCTTGAATTCCTTATAAGATTAAAATATCATCAAAAAGGGTTTAGATGTGTGGAGATCAGATGAATCTAGTTGTATTTGAAAGTTTTGGAGTTTATGATTTAGATGGTAGATTCCTTGTATCTTTACATGATCATATTCCAGTTTTATGTTTGATTGAGATAATCATCATTCTTGTTAAGCTGTGTGTTTGTCTCAACTATTTAGGATGCCTAGATGGATTATATCCCCCAACTATTTAGGATGTCTAGATGAATTTAATCCCCCATTTGAACTTCATTCAAGGTAATATAACAAGTAATATTTAATTCAATTAAATCATTTTTATATTGACCAATGGTTTTTTGTCTCCATTACTCGTTTTGAATAAATTTATATTAATTCAATTTATTTTCTCTTATTTTATCACTTAATTGAGCTGCACCAAATTATTTCCAAATACTAGAATTTCTTATTTTATCATTTATAGTTACTCTATATCTATCTTAGCATTATCATCTGTATTATATTAAATTTTTGTACAAGTTCCTTAACATCCTGAAACTTTGATCCACGAAGTATTGGGGATCAAACCAATTGTCTTATAAAATTTCCTTTTACTTAAGGGGCATTTGACATTCAAACAGGAATTCAGAGGTTTGTCTTCATTTCTAGGATCTATTCTTTATGTAATTACATTATATTTTTATCAGTATCCCCTTGTTGACTAGAGATTTTGGGATACCTAAACTTTTACAATATTCATGTCCATCCACCTTAATAATTCCATATTTTGTCTTGTTACTGAACTTATACCTTTTCCTTTCTAAAATTTTTTACTTTAATTCAAGCTGCAAATTTAATCTAATTATGCATAAGTGACCACCTAAAAGAATTTTTAAGGGGATTACTAAGCGACCTTATTTGACATATAGAGTTTACATATGCATATTGCTTCATTAAATTAATTTAGGTTAAACCAAATTCAGTTAGAGCCTTTGGCTACCTTATTTAGTAGCTTGCAATGCTTAATTGTTCAATTAAACACTTGTTTCACAAGTGATAAAAATACATTAGATATCAATAAAAATGTCTTCTAATATGTAATATTGACTACATATTGACTACAGATGCCTCCACATAACACATTTGAGTTATGTTTTGGGTTGACTATATCTAATATGAAATTTTCCTGCATATGGTTTGTTAGCTTATCTAGTACAATTGTTTAAGATAATGATTTAAAGTTGTAGTTATGAAAATCATTTTTCACATTCCCAATGCTTTGACTCTGGTTGTAACATTATCATACAATCTTTTATTGCATGTTGTCCAAACAGGGACTTGTAGAATCATGGAGTTAGACACGCAAAGTTATGAGCATTCCATCTACATTAGTGCATTTTCCCCTTTCTGTCTCCATATATTTTCCAATTTGCATAATGTTATTGTCAAGGTCTACTTCATATCTGCAATGATTATCTCCCATTTTAGTATACTTTTGTTACTTAAGATTATCTACCTAATTTTCCGGTACTTTGTGATCAATGTATCTAATTACAAAATGCTCATAAGAGATGGCTCGCATGTTATGAATAAATTATTAGAAGGTCCACGTGAACCAGGGATCAAAGTTTGTCATGATTCAAATTACTAGATGGAACAATTCGTGAACAACATTTCATAGGTGGAATGTCTTGCTCACAAGATTGGGATGATCATATATATATATATATATATATATATATATATATATATATATTAGCTTATATTAATTTATTTGAATTAATTTTGACTTAGTTTCAGCAAATTACTTAATTACAGAGTTACTGTTATTGGAGTTTGACATGAATGCTAATGACTAATATAAATTTACAAAGCATCAGGTAATTATAAAATTAGTAACCATTTGGTGATTGTTAGCATACACGATATGATGGCTTTTCTTTAGTTCAATAGATGTCTTTTTACCTACTGCTCTGTTTTCCTATGTTCCTTTCTCTGTTTATGCCATGTTTTACATTGATCCTTCAATTGGCATTTGACTTGAGATTTACCCACGCATGAAATTCTGCAATTTGTTTATGTCACTTGATTATAGAAATTTGTTGAAGAGCTGTCCCGTTTTTGTTTGTTAGATCTATGAATTTGTTTGCATTTGCATTATTTTCAATTCCTGAGATGTTAACACTTCTAGTTGCTTCGATTATACATTGAAGAATGTTTTAAAACATCAAACCTAGCTCTTGATTGTTAATTTTATTCAATTATAGTGGTAATTGTTAGATCCTTCATTTGTTTTAATTAATCTCTATTTGTATGTTCCATTATCTAATTAATCAATGACTTGTTAATCAATGGTGCTTATTTTTGTAGATGTTTCATCTGATTCCAACACCTCAGGGGAGCTTTTATGTGCTCAATGACATATTCCGTCTCAACTATGCCTAAATCTATTAATTTATCTGTGATCTGTGGCTGGTTCACGGCAGGGCCACCTGTGATCTGTGACCTTTGTTTGACAGAAGGATGTTAGTATCAGCATCGTTGGCTTGTTGGGCTTTTCTATCTGAAGCTTAGTCGGAAGATAGTTGAACTTTTCTTTTCAGAACTTTGGTGCTCAAGTGATTGTTTTTTACATCCAGTTTCATTATTGATGTCAGACGACGTTAAATTTTAATGATTGCAAGCAGTGTTTTTTCAAATAAATTCCCATGATTATAGGTAATAGCTAAGTTGCAGTGACACTTGCGGTATTGAACTCTGACCTTCACTGTTTTTTGTCCTGAAGTTGAAAGTTAAAAGTAATTTTTAAGAGTAAGTTTGCAATAGGTTGTGCTTAAGTGTGCAAAAGGTTGTCTATTTTATTTATAATTGTTATCGCAAGTTATAGCAGATTATAAAAGCGATTTTGGTTGGTTGCGTGGCTCTTGCTTGAACTGGTTTAGTTCAGTTAGCGTAACTAAAATGAGAGTGTGAAGGGCTCACAGATGTGAATTGTTGAGATTGATTGGGCAATTTGCTTATGTAGCTGATGGATTTTGATGTTGGGTGAGTAGAGGAGCTGCCAAGTTGCAAAAGTTTTAGATGAGTCGAAGCGGAACAAGACTGAAGGAGGTAGTTAAAGTGGGATGTCCAAGTCAAGAATAAAGAGAATGAATTTATGATTTTGATGGCATGTGAAGAATAATTCGAAAATTGTTTGTGCTATAAGATTTATTCTAAAAAGTATTTTTGTTACACTTAAAAACTTCAAATGTTCAAACTTGTGTTAAAGTTGAAAAGGGAACAAATTTATGTTTTTCATAACACAATTTAATTTGCAAATGCATCGTGAAAATTCGACATAGGAAGTACTACATTCAAATTTGGGAACAAAATTTGATCACGATATATATAAAATATGACGTATATCTTAAAAATTCTATATTTTTATCTTGTTTATAATATATGTTTAAAATAAAATAGTATATTTTGCTTATTCTGCAAGAGCTCGTGTCAATGCGATTGCAGTTCCAGTTCCAGTGTCCACTGGCACTTTCAAGGCAATTTGGCTCCGAAACATCAGCACGTCCGTTTCCTCGTGCATTCTCTTCGGGCTTTTACGTTCATTTTGGACAGTTTTTCCTTTCTTCCGGATGGCCCTCAATGTTCCACTACGAAAGTTTGATTTCGAGTAAAGGTTTTAAATGATAGCAAACACCCGTTCGATCAAGATCGTACGGTTCCTATCTATTGCTTGGGAGCGCGACAACGCTTTATTCGTCGTTTGCGGTCTCGAACGTACCTTCTGGAAGAACTCTTCCGAGTCTAAAAGTCCCCACCACCACCACCGGGCTCCGCCAGTAGAAATCGTCCTCAAGAGACGAAATTAACGCCGGATCCCACCCATGACGTCTGTGTTATGCACGACGAATGCTAGTCTCCGCCTCCTTCCTCCGCCTTCGAATGCCTGCCGGAGCCCATTCTGCAGCTTACTAGCCTTATCTGTCTCCTCCGGGAGCCGGTCCTCCGGCGAGAGAATCAGGCCCTTGAGATTGCCGGAAACCCTCGGTAAAAAGAGCGATCTCTTCCTGTCGAAGAGGGTCGAGCTCTCGATAAACGTGTCCAGGTCTGTCGTCGTCAGATGTGAAGCTCGCAAGGATGGAAGGGTACTTCTAGTTTCCGGTTACTGTTGTTTGTTTACATGATTATATTGGTTTTTAGATCTATTTATCGAAGCAGATTTTGATAAGTGTAGCTGCATATTTTACCAACTCGTAGTTTATACGTATTTCTACTGATTTATTATACTAGATAGCCTAATACTGCTTATACAGACACGCAATGCTTTATGGTTTCAATCGCGTTATTATTTTTTTATTGGAGAATCGACACCTTTGTGATTATTCCGAGCGGCCCGGGAGGGATTAACATTAAGGTTTGGGAAAATTATCAAACATAGTAATGAATCTGTCTTGCATGTGATGTATTAGACGAGGGTAAATTAGGTCGTTAAACTTTACAATCTATGTACCATTTGATCATTAAACTTAAGAATTTTGCATGTTTCATTTATAATGTCTTATTGTTGGCAAATCTCATCATTAAGGACTATATAATTAGCATATTTCAGTGTTCACAATGTTTGCTAGTTCTTACTTCTAAGTCTAGGAAAATCAAACACGGGGACATACTGCATTGCCCAAATTTATCTTTCAATATGTTAAATGTTAATAAATAATGTCTTTCAAGCATTTCTTATCAACCTCTGATTTACTGGCTTAATTGGTTTTATCCTTGCTACTTTTGTTTTCTGTGGAACATCTGCGTCATTTAGTTTCTTCTCAATGAAACTACAACTGATACTGACTTATATCAGTATTTGTTTTCAAGTTGAGACAAAAGACTCATCCCATTTTTTGTTCTTGATAGATCACTCAACAAGAATTCACTGAGATGGCTTGGCAAGCTATTGTTTCATCACCAGAAGTTGCAAAAGGAAGCAAAAATCAGATAGTGGAGACAGAACATTTAATGAAATCATTGTTGGAGCAAAAAAATGGGCTTGCACGTCGCATCTTTTCCAAGTCAGGAGTTGATAATACTAAGCTATTAGAAGCTACTGATAGATTCATCCAGAGGCAGCCTAAGGTAGTGTTTATAATTTTTGCCCCTTTTGGGCATTTTAGTCTGTTTATTATATTAATCTTCTACACACATTTAGTAAATCAATATAGGATGGTAGCTTCTTCTAGTGATAGGTGTTTCTTCTGGTGGTTGGTACTTCTTTGTCTCTTCTACTTATTTTTACTAGTCAATTATCTATACTGGATCTCTCCTTTTAATTTATTTCAATTAGAATCTTGTTTTTTTAGCTAGACTTGTAGTTTTATGGGTTTTTTTTTTATGCATGTTCTCATCAAGTTGCACTGTTATGACTGTGATGAATTTCTATCAGTTGATGATTATTCTGTTTCTTTTTTTCCCTAATATTTCTTTGTTTATTGTTTGCCGTCATGTTGGTTCTGTCAGGTCCTGGATGAATCTGCTGGCAATATGTTAGGTCGAGATCTTGAAGCTTTAATTCAGCGAGCCCGAGAATACAAGAGGCAATTTAGTGACTCTTTTGTATCTGTAGAACATCTTGTACTTGGTTTTGCAGAAGATGCACGATTTGGAAAACAACTCCTCAAGGATTTTCAAATTTCATTGAATACTTTAAAATCTGCTCTTCAGGCTATAAGGGGACAGCAACATGTTATTGACCAAGGTAGATTTTCTTAGCTTCTTTATCATGATTATCAACATAATATATTCCATTGGTTATCTTGGTTGTCCTGTTTTTATGATCCATAAACTTCCCCAATCCGGTTATAGACTGACAAATGAGTTATTTGTTGCTGTTCCTGTCATGCATTTCTAAATTCCTCCTTTTTTTTATATTATTATTATTATTATTATTATTATTATTTTGTTGTTGTTGTTGTTGTTGTTGTAGCAAGTGCAAAGTGGCATCGTTTTCCTTTGCACTTGCCCTTTATATATTTTGTCTGTAAAATAGCATATGGTAAGTTGTACTTCGTTTCTGCATTTGCTGGTTTTCTCTTACCACTTTTTTTTTTTAATGATGTGGAGTTTCCTCAATATCTAAAGTTCTAAACCTTACCTATCTTTCAGTGTGTAACCCTAAATTAATTCTGTTATTAGAAATTGTGCACTGATTGAGAGTAAAGCCTAAACAAGTCTATATTATCACTATCGACTGATACTTGGGCTGGCGGTATAGATTGTAGACCCATCACATTACTGGGATAGTTTTCTGGTTGGAACTATTTATCTCAGTACAAGGATGCTTATTTTTATGTAGGGAGATTCTGCCAGAAACCAGAGTGGAATGGGCATTGGAAATATTCAGATAACTAATTTAGTCCATTTCTGGTTGTTGTGGGATAATAGTGAGAGCTTACAATGCCATCAAGTGTGTTCTCAACCTATGTAGTTTTCTATAATTAGCTTGGAATTGAATATTTTGATAGGTTGTTGAAGTCTAGAAGTTAATGTCAATTTTGTCATGAGCCCCGTTTTGAGAGTGTCTTCCTAGATTCCAAAAATATGGATAAGCCTCATTCTAGGTTTTATTTTTCTATTGTCTTCAACATGTTACATACTGGATGGATAATACTTATTTTGACTATCAGATACACATCTTAATGTGAATGTCTTTTGATTAAGAAAAAATATATCAACTAAAATCATAACAATTGGAATCATTATGTTATGAAATGAATCAAAGCTGTATTTTGTGATTGTTAAATATTTGGAATCTTGGTTCAAGACTTAATACTTTCTGAAACTGCATTCAGTACTGTCTAGTGTGAAGATTATATTTTAATCTACTTCTGTTGGAGTTATTGAGGCTAATGTTGGAAAACAACTCCTTATAACAGATCCTGAGGGGAAATATGAAGCATTAGAGAAATATGGAAAAGATTTGACTGCTATGGCACGTGAAGGGAAACTTGATCCAGTCATTGGAAGGGATGATGAAATTCGTAGGTGCATACAGATCTTATCAAGGAGAATGAAGAACAATCCTGTATTGATAGGCGAACCTGGTGTCGGAAAAACTGCTATATCAGAAGGGTAGGATTGGTTTTTTCTTTTCCATAATATTTGAAAATTTATGCAGAATGTGTTTAACTCAATTGGATAATATAATCTCCAACTTTTTCCTGTTGAATGACTAGAAAAAAGGGCTAATGCTACTCTTTGATTAATCAGTCTTGCACAAAGGATAGTACAAGGAGATGTTCCACAGGCTCTGATGAACCGCAGGGTAAGTGTAGCTCAATTTCTCTTCTCTAGTAAAAGAAATAAGAACCCAGTTATGCAAAGTTTTTTTAGATGGAAGGTAGTGAAATAAGCAGTTTGTCAATTTCATGTGCACTACACTGGATGACTAGATCTCCCATGTTCTTTCTTTACTCAAGTAGATCTCTGCAGACTTGCAAATAATAAAAAACTGCATTATATGATGTTGCTGAGTTGATTAGTAAAACCTTCCTGATTTGAAATCTGTTCTTGGATTGTTCACTTTCTTAATTACCATTTTTTTCCTACTGATGTAAATGGTGATTCTGTTGCATGATATAACTTATACAAGGAATTGCTTCATCCTAGTAATTTTTTGTTGGCTTCTCATGGTACAGATAAAGGTTGCTTGAAGATGCATCCGATGCAAAAAAAAAAAGTTATTTGCCATGACTAGAAAGATTTCTAATCTTATTTATTCCTTGGCTTATTCTGTCTTTGTTATCTCTTACATGACCAAGTTTACTAATTTCGTTGCTAACTTGATATGGACCATAAACTTCAAAGACAGTCTTGTTTGAGAAAGTTAGCTACATTATCTGTTTGTCAGTTTGAAACCCATCTCTTTTTTCTTCTTTCAACAAGCCAGATCAAGCTTAACAAACTAAGACTTTGCCTTGCATGCAGTTGATTTCCCTTGACATGGGTGCACTCATTGCTGGGGCGAAGTATAGGGGAGAATTTGAAGATAGACTAAAAGCTGTACTAAGAGAAGTGACAGAATCTGATGGTCAGATAATCCTTTTCATTGACGAGATCCACACTGTCGTGGGGGCAGGTGCGTAGAATGTTAATTGGTGGCATATTTCTTTTAAAAAAAATCATGGTTGATCTTTCTTTTCATCTATTATGGGAAGATGAACAGGGTGATTTTTTGTATATGAATAATAAAAATACTAACAATATTTTGTTAGTTGGTTGGAGTACAATTACACGTGGTTGATACCAGCTCTCGGTTCTTGTCAACTTGTTTCATGTTTGCTTCATACTAGTGTTTGTTCCTTAAGAAAAATGAATAGGTTACATACGAGATTCCAATGAACTCCTTTCTATCTCTTTTATGTCGAACCTTCATTATGACACTTGTAGTTGGTTTCAGATGATCCAGCATCTCATTTGAGGTTTTTCCTCCATTTCTTTTTATAGTATAATCTTGTATTGCATTTCAAGCAGATACTCGAGCAACTTATATGTTGGATGTCTAATTCCAAGAGATTAATATTGTCTTTTCTACTTCAGGTGCCACAGATGGGGCCATGGACGCAGGTAACCTTTTGAAACCAATGCTTGGACGTGGAGAATTGCGCTGCATTGGTGCCACAACACTTGATGAATATCGCAAGTATATTGAGAAAGATCCAGCTTTGGAGCGTCGTTTTCAGCAAGTTTATGTTGGTCAGCCTACAGTAGAAGATACAATATCAATATTACGTGGATTGCGTGAGAGATACGAGCTTCATCATGGTGTTTGCATATCTGATAGTGCTCTTGTGGAGGCTGCTATTCTTTCTGATCGCTATATAAGTGGCCGCTTTTTGCCAGACAAAGGTAAATAAATCCTTCATATGTTAGTGTACAATTCTTAACCAAAATCACATTCTTATCTACGACATTTATGGATTTTCAAATTACTCTTTACTACAGCAATTGACTTGGTTGATGAGGCAGCTGCCAAGCTAAAGATGGAAATAACATCTAAACCAACTGCTCTTGATGAAGTTAATCGGTCTGTGTTGAAGTTAGAAATGGAACGGCTCTCTTTAACTAATGATACTGATAAAGCTTCAAAAGATAGATTGAACCGCCTTGAAACAGAGCTTTCAATGTTGAAGGGGAAGCAAGCTGAACTTACTGAGCAGTGGGAGCATGAGAAAGCAGTGATGACAAGAATTCAATCAATAAAAGAGGAGGTTTGTATGACATAGCCTTTGTTACTCTCCCTAGTTGATAAAGCACATTCATTGCAGGGCCTTGAGGGCCCAAGTAAGCATTGCTCCACCTGCATGTAGGGATGCATTTAGCTTTATGAGATATTGTTTGTAGCCTGCAGGTTGTAGTTCTTCTGGAAAGCTATTTGATAATGGGGTTTAATCATTAGAACTGAAATCTCTGACTACTGGTTCCTGAATGGTTAAAAATGACCTCTAGATGTCCTGCTTTGATCATTTATGAGGTTTTCTAGTTTCCACTGCTTAGAACTTGGAATACTGATCTGCAATTAGTAGTTCGCTTAAACTAATGTAAAAACAACTTCCTTTTCCAAGAAAATGAGTCCTGTGAGCTGAGTAATATTAACATTGTTTGGTTTCTCTTCACAACTTTTGTATTTTCCAGATGCTAATTACTATATTCTAGAACTCAACCAATGAGTTAGTTATTACTTTGGATTAAAATCGTTAATGTGATCTGTTTCTGACTAAGCTTTCATCACAGATCGATAGGGTGAATGTAGAAATCCAGCAGGCAGAGCGTGAATATGATCTTAACCGGGCAGCTGAATTAAAATATGGAAGCCTTAATTCCCTACAGCATCAACTTCAAGGTGCGGAAAAGGACCTAATTGAGTATCAAAGTTCTGGAAAATCAATGCTTAGAGAAGAGGTAACTGGAAATGACATTGCAGAAATAGTCAGCAAATGGACAGGTATTCCCGTATCTAAGCTGCAACAATCTGAGAGAGAAAAGCTACTGTATCTGGAAGAAGAACTTCACAAGCGAGTTGTTGGTCAAGACCCAGCCGTGAAAGCTGTCTCTGAGGCTATCCAACGGTCTAGAGCCGGTCTCTCAGATCCCAACCGGCCAATTGCTAGTTTCATGTTCATGGGACCCACCGGAGTCGGTAAGACAGAATTGGCAAAAGCACTTACTTCTTATATGTTTAACACAGAAGAAGCTTTAGTGAGAATAGACATGAGTGAGTACATGGAGAAGCACACAGTTTCAAGATTGATTGGAGCCCCACCAGGCTACGTTGGATATGAAGAGGGGGGGCAGTTGACTGAGACTGTTCGCCGGAGGCCTTATGCAGTTATATTGTTTGATGAGATTGAGAAGGCACATTCTGACGTGTTCAATGTTTTCCTTCAGATTCTGGATGATGGTAGAGTGACTGATTCACAGGGCCGGACAGTGAGTTTCACAAACACAGTTATAATTATGACATCAAATGTTGGTTCCCAGTATATCTTAAATATGAACAATGACTCAGAATCAACGGATTCTGCATATGAGGCTATCAAGCAGAGAGTGATGGATGCTGCTAGGTCCATCTTTCGTCCTGAATTCATGAATCGTGTTGATGAGTATATTGTTTTCCAGCCCCTCGATCGTGAGCAAATAAGCAGCATTGTGAAGTTGCAGGTATGGATTCTGATTATCATAACATTCTTTTCAGAGAGAGAGAGAGAGAGAGAGAGAGTCCAGGTACTTGGCCATTATAGCTATCGATATATCTGATATCACATCTTTTATGGAGCTTGAAAAAAAATAACTACTACTTAGTAGTTAGTACACGATGAACCATTTAATAGATTTTGTATCGTCAGTATAAACCAACTTTAGCATTTCATGCTTCTGCTACTCACTATAATTAAATTGCGTGAGCAGTTGGAAAGGGTGCAAAAGCGAGTTGCAGATCAGAAGATCAGAATTCAGGTGTCTGAAGCAGCCGTAGAGTTTCTCGGAAACCTTGGGTACGATCCCAATTATGGCGCTAGGCCAGTGAAGCGCGTCATTCAACAGAACGTGGAGAATGAACTGGCAAAGGGTATTCTGAGGGGAGACTTTAAGGACGAGGATAATATATTGTTAGACACCGAAGTCACAAATTTCTCCAATGGTCAGCTTCCTCAACGAAGGTTAGTGTTCCGGAAGAAAGATCCAGTTGCCGCTTCAGTTGAGTCTCCATTCGAGGGCCAGGAGGCGGCCTTGCATAATCGTTGACCGCGGATCTCTTTCTTCAGTGTCATCATGCAAAGAGCTAAACCCAAACTAATGATGATCCATAAGCTAACTTTTCTAGTTGTCGTATAGCGAAGTACGATGAAATAGTAGATATCGTATAAATTTGAGAGATCTCCACTTTTCTGCATTCACTTTTCCACATCGTGCTATCATGTTTTTTCTACGGAAGCAGTTCTATTTGAGAGCAGACAGTTGAATTCTGCAATGTATTGATTTCATATGCCCAAAGAAAGATTTTGAAATGTTATCTTCCTTCTCGATTTATATATTTTATTCTTTGATACGCTAGGACTCCTTGAGCTTTTTGTGACTATTGTATCCTGACAATACTAGAGTGGTGAGTAAATCTGTCCTGTATGATATTCAAATAGTGGTTTTATAATTGTTAATAATAATAATAATAATAATTTCATTTTTTGGTTTAGTTTTATGGTTTTCAGAATATTCCTAGACATAGTTGAACAATTTTGATCATGATTTTTAATTTCCAAAATTGTGACTGTGAAACTGTCATGTAAAATGGCTAATATCACTTTTTATTATTTATTATTATTATTTTTAAAAATTATAATTTTAAACTCAAAATACAAATGCAGAGTGAGTCTTCAATCACCCATCTCATACCCTGCTACCAATAATCTTTACAAGAACAGGACCCGTGTCTGAACGAGTGAAACCTGTTTCGGTCTCGGACTACAATTTCGCGGTTAGTAATCCCAGATATCAATTTGAAAGCAGCGTGGCAGTCACTACAAACTCTGAGATTCTTCATAATCCTAATGGGTGTGCCGTTGGCAGTGTTCATTAGCCCATACGCAGCTGCTAACTTCTCACTATGGTGATATAGCACACGTTCCTTGTTCTTCTCATCCATGTCAAGCAATACTGCTGATGTATCAGGGACATAACCCCGATGCCTCAACTTCTCCAACAGTTCATCCAAACTTCTGTGAATCTCCTCAATTTGCGGATGATCACTCTCACCGGCTATGAACGAATGCACCACTCCGTCCAAGGAAATTGTGCTCCACCCTGGAGTCTTCTTCAGTCCTCGATCCTTCATCATTCGTCGAATCTTAGCCACATCCTCCCATCGCTCTGCGTCAGCATATATGTTCGATAGAACAACATAATAGCCATCGTTACGAGGGTCCAATTCCATCAAATTGTGAATTGCCTCTTCTCCCATTTCGATATTCTTATGAACTTTGGCTCCGCCCAGTAGTGCACCCCAGACAACACTGTTTGGCTCGATTGGCATCTTGTTTATGAACTCCCTGGCTTCCTCGAGGAGCCCTGCGCGACTGAGGAGGTCAACCATGCAGCCATAATGTTCGATCTCAGGGACAATGCCATAGTCTTGGGTCATGCTCCTGAAGAACTGCCTTCCCTCCTGCAGCAGGCCTATATGGCTGCAGGCGTGAAGCAGCCCCACAAATGTGACTGCGTTTGGCTCAACGCTAGCTTCCTCCATCTTGGAAAAGAGCTCCAATGCTTCCTCGGCTTGCCCGTGCATCGCATGCCCACCAATCATCGCTGACCATGACACCACGGTTCGCTCAGCCATTTCATCGAAGACTTGCCGAGCCATCTGCAGGCACCCGCACTTGATGTACATGTCGATCAGCGTGTTGCAGACGCGCACATTGTTCTTGTGGAGTGAGCACTGCATTGCGAACGCATGGATCCGCTTCCCCAAATCCAGCTCTCCGAGGTCAGCACAGGCAGCAAGCACGGCAACCACCGTCACCTCATTTGGCTCCATTCCGGTGGTTTCCATGTCGCGGAACAACCGGAGAGCCTCATTGGGATTCTTCCACTGGACATACCCTGCGATCATCGCCGTCCATGACCGGACGCTCCTCTCTGGCATTGAGTCGAACAGCTGTTGTGCGACCACCATTTCGCCTTTCTTCGTGTAATGTGTAATCATGATGTTCCAGGTGACCACGTCCTTCGCAGGAATGACATTGAAGAGAAGCCTCGCGGAAGCCGTCTCACCGAGGGAGGCATACATGTGGACGAGGGTGTTAAGGATAAAAATGTCAGAGCGGAAGCCGAGCTTCTCGACGAGGGCGTGGACGGCGCGGCCAAGGAGCAGTGAAAGGGGAGAGCGGGAGCAGGCTTTTAGCACGAAGGATAGAGTAAAAGTGTCCGGAAGGACGCCGGCGAAGCGGAGGCGGGAGAAGAGTGCGAGGGCTTCGCCGGGGCATGGGGAGGAAGAGAGGGTATTGAGGTGGGTGTTCCAAAGGAGTGTCTCGGAAGGGGCGTCTCCGTATAAGAGGAAGACACTGCGGGCGTAGGAGAAGTCGGAGGGGGAGGAGAGCGCGCAGACCGCGGCGACGCGGGTGAGAGAGATGGGGAGGGAGGAGGAAAGGGGGAGGCCGGACTTGATGAGGCGGGCGTGGAGCTGCTGCAGCTGAAAGGGCGTGGAGAAGTGCAAATCAGGTGCCTCTCTAGAGCTCTGCGAGGCGGCGATGGCTGCGTTCACGTTGTAGCAAGGAGGCGAAGTTGGAATTTGGAACGCGGATAGAGTTAACGATGATGCCATGGTAGGAACGACTAGCCGATTGGTTTAAATAGAAATCGAATACATTTATATTTTAACTAAATTTAATATTCAAAATTTTAACTTTAATTATTCAGTTTCCGTTAATTCAATTTAATCTGCTCATTATGAAATCCTAATCACTTATATTTTGGACATACTTTGCACTTGGGTTTTAATTACAAAGCATAATTTAATTCTAATAATCTAGGACTGAAATTACAATTTTTCCTGTCACTTATCAATTATTTGATATCCTTATTAAGATGTAATTGGTAAATACATGTACATGTAAGGGGATATATATCAAATCTCGATAAAATCGAGGTAAATATTTTCTGAGCTGTGATACTCATCTAGAATTTTCATCTAGAAAATTCATCTAGATAGACACATAAATGATGGGACCCACCATTTCACTTTTTGTGGGCCCGTCATTTATGTGTCTATCTAGATGAATTTTCTAGATGAAAATTCTAGATGAATATCATTTCTCATATTTTCTTTATGTGTTAATCATTATTCCAAAGGCTAGTAGCCGTCCGTGATTTACCTCCTCCGTGTTGACCATGAGATGAGTTTACGGGGATGCTGGGGACGAGCGTATTCATCTTTTATCAATGAGATCTGGAGTTCGAATCTCTGTAAAGCCGAGGTAAATACCTCCCTTATGTGTTAGTCACTATTCCAAAGATTAATAGCCGTCCGTGATTTATCTCTTTCGTATTGAACCAATCAAATTTTATATAAGATAAATGAATAAATTGAATTGATAAAATATTAATTAATGATTGAAAATTAAAATAATTAAATTTTTTATTAAATCGGGAATTGAAGGGGAAGGAGAATCATGAAATTATGAAACTCTCAATTTTAATTTAGACAGAGTCGAATTCAATTTAATTCACATCCCTAGTTGTAAATTCTCACTTCGTATAATAAAGTGGAGTTTCGTGAGAAAGTTTATCTCTACCTATTTAAACACAAAAATTTAAGATTTATGATAACAAATCATTCTTTATGACGTTTTAAACTCTAACGACTTGAATCCCAGCACAATGAAAGTCTGATCTCTCTCCCCTTGAATAAAAACCTTTGCGTTGTTTGCCCGATGGCGATCAACAATCTTTGCTGAAAAAATTTCTCTTCGCACTAAAACTCTCATCCTATAATGGATCTAATTTTGCTTTCTTTTGATAGATATTTTCCAATTAAGAAGCATGGGCGGTTTTAATTTTTCCCTTGCCAATTATATATGTATATTAGTTAGATAATATGAATATTGTGTGGACATTAACCTAAAAACATAAATAACATTTAGACATTTCATATATTTTTTCGTTGGATATTTGTACTAGTTTTACTTGTGCATTATAAAAAAAATAGATCCGCTACCTTAACGACCCCCTTAGTATCGGCCCCACGGATATGGAGGGAGGTTCATACAGATAGACAGGCCATAGACGTATGACGAGATAAATCTCAGGTCATCAGTTTCTAAGAATTGATCCCTGACCATTATAAGTTTTACTTGTGCATTATAGCTAGCCATTATGAACCTTGCTAGCAAATGGATGATAGTACCAACTAGGCTGGTTCATCAGTTGGTTTTATTAAATAGGTAAATTCATAGCATAATTCAGGTGTAATTTGAAATTTAATTTAGTTGTGATATATCAAAATTTTTGATATGATATTATTGATATGAGATTTAATATTTTTTAATATATACAGAAAGATTAAACAAATTCTCTTTTAAATATAGATAGTATTGTATCGTGACCATATTAAAATTATATTAAATTATTTTTATTTAATCGGTATAAAATTTATATCATTCCGAAAATCTAATATACTAAAGTTTTGGAACATTAATATATATCTTTTTTATATCGAATTTTTTATACTAAATTTTTTCTATATGATACGTGATTTCATATGTAAAATTTAATATACTATGAATACGTAGGTACCCTCATTTTTTTTAAATGCTTTAAATTCATTACATCTCTTTTTTTTACTTTATTTTTTATTTCTTTATCTTATTGGAAATGGAATTAAGCTAGATAAGATGTTTACCTTTAATATTTAGTTAGTGAATGTTATATTTTGAAAATAATTATATGCAATGAAATGCCCAAATTATTTCTTTCCTTTCACATTATTTGGTTCACGTGTTTATATTATTTTATTTATTTATATTTTTTTGTGACCTCTCTTAAGGGTTTCAGAGCATTTTCATTATTTTCAATTCCAAAAGTTGTATTATTCTTTTAAAATTTTCTTACAAAAATTGCTATCAAATGTTCAGTGTTGTTTGAAATATTTTCTTATATTTTATTTGAGACTATGTCACGCCCCCAGAAGAGTCCCTGTCCGAGAAAATTTCGGCAGCATCTCCCCTGTACAGCGGACAATCAAAATTTTCTACAAGCACTAAATACTCAGCCACAGGCGGCTGGAATAATAACAGTAAAAAAAAATCAATCACCACGCAGTTTATATATATATATTCAGCCTCTGGCTGACACAACCACGCAGTAATAATACTCTGACTCGAAATCAACCCTACTCAACTACACTCGTAAAGCCCAAATCCGATTTTTCTTACCTCTTCTGCCGTCCAGGCAGGCATGTAGTAGAGTAAATCTAAATCATACGAAAAGTCCATCCAACGGAAAGATTCCATACAATATTCATATGTAAGTCCAAAACAAAACTAAAATAAAGTCTGATAGCGAAAAGCTAAAATGAAACAACTCAAAAACCAGCAGCGGAGTAGCACTTGCAATGGGGACTAGCGACTGAACTCCCTCCTGACAGCATCAACCCGAAAATAACAACAATGGAGGCGGGTGAGTCCAACACTCAGCAGACAGTTGATATGCAAAGTAAAGAAACAACACCTAGCACTAATCATGCATACTTCTGATAAGAAAGATAAGAATGCATCTGAAATAAACAGAGAATACTGTACTAACCAGTCGTAAGGTCGTCAAACCGAGAGGATAATGAATCCGTATGCATGTCAAACATAGGTATCCAAACAATATGCAGATATAAATGCAGCAAACACAGCAATAAATGCATCATGCATATGATGCCAATGATGCGCCCTGGTCACCCCACCCCGACGATCATCTCATACAAAAGTGAGGCCGAGTGGGTAGGGTTGTGACAACCGTGCACTCGTCACTACTCCCGATGAGTGACCGAGTGGACGGATCTTTTGAGTACACCTATCCTCCTACCCCAAATCATAGATGGGGGAGCGCAATGCTCTCAACTCCCGGTACTCAAAGACGGGGAGGAATCCCTGCCGGATAACACGTTGTGTCACACTACCCATGAGTGGACCAACGGTGCCTAACAGAGTCCCTGCTGCAACACACTCAGCCTGAATCGACCACTAACCCATGAGTGGTGGTGTGTGCAGATCCATGTAACTGGCGATGTGCTCAACAATAATGGAGCGGACTATCGCACAGCATGCAATCATGCAAATGGTGCATGGCACTAACCACAAGAATATCCTGACCTAATCCACATATATATAAAAATGCATCAAAGGTCAACGAATCCAAAACAATCCAAAGGTATAAAACCTAGGTCCTGAACATGGTCAAGCATGGCATATCACTACCCCTATAAGCATGTATAAACAGGTAAAATATACCTGAGATGCAAAACCAATCAATCAATCAAGCATGTAAGATTTGGGTAGTGATTAACCGAAACAGATAAGAAACACAATTAATGCAACATGTTAATTTAATTACTAAGCATATCAAATGACATAAGTCAAAAGTACCCGCCTCCAATAAGAAAAGTCCAATCTGGTACGAACACGACGTCGAGATACTCGTCTCGCGTCAAGGTCCTGTAATACCAATACACAGATATTTTATTTAGCTAAAAATTCAAATGAATTGCTAAATAAAATTCCCAATACAACTTAGGACAAAACCCTAAGTCATAATCATTACCCTACCTAATTAAACACATAAAATTTAGTTACTCAACCTGTATCAAATAACTAAATCAAACTCTTAACTCAATTAAGAAAACCCTAATTATTAATCAACCTACTACAGCATGCATAATCATCTAAAATAATCAAATCCAGTCATGATCTACATCCAAGATCAAATCCTACATTAAACTAATCAATCACACTAATCATGTATCAACTAGTGATATACTAATCATCTAGAAATCCATATCATCTCCAATTCTACACATCTCTAATTCATCAATAATACAAACCAACTACCTTACTTCTTACCTTAATCCACGGCCCAATATCGTTGCTGCCGGAAAGGAAACGCTGCCGGAATCTACTTCTCGGCTCTTATCGAAAAATGTTGTCCACCAAACCAAATATCCCTAAGTTAGCAGCAAATCCTAGATCAATCACAACAAATCAAATTTAGTTACGATTTACCCTAATCAACAATAACATAAACATAATCCACAATCCAACTCATACCAAATTCAATCCAACTTCGATCAGGGTATTGCTGTCGAGGAACCAATGGCTGCTGTGAAGTTACCATAAACAATCCCAATTAGCACAATCAATTCTTACTATTATTAAACCCCAAAACACTACAACCTTACCTAAATCCGAAGCCTCAGCAGTGTTCCACTGTCGGACAATTTGCCTTTCCCGGAGATGGAAAAACCTCGCTGTGGGAAAAAGGCAGTGGCGTCGGGTGGTGGATCTGTGGTCACCGAGTGCTGGTCTCGGATTGCTCTATCAGAGATCAGTGTGGCAAAGCCCTTACCAGCGTAGGAAACAGAGGCTAGGCAAGCTTGGACACACGGTGCCGGAAAGATCAGTGAAAGGGGCAACTGCCGAACAGAACTCAACAAATTGGACTGGTGGCGCCGAGGAGATGGGTGTCGTCGGAAACCCTAGATCGGGAAATACCTTAGGGAAACCACCAGTGTGTCCCCGTCGCCGGCTCGGGTGCTCGATGCTAAGTTCCCTGTGGCTGGGGGCACTTGGCAGAGGCGAAGAGAGCGACCGTCGGCACTAAGAAAGAGAGGAACAGGAGGTTCCTCGGCGGCAGAGGAGAGGGAAGAAGAGGAGAAGATCGGGTTCGGGAGAGGAAACCGGCGCGAGGAAGAAGGAGAAAAAGAACGGCGGAGAAGGAGGTTAGGGATTCTGTGTCGCGAGTGGGGGGGAAAATCGGGAAGAGAATGAAAATAAAGAGAAAAAGAAAAAGGAAAAGAAATAAAACTTTTCCTCGCTTAAATGGGGTAGCCTAAACAGGCTTTTCCCCGGGCTCTGTTTTTCATCCCCGTTAACTCGTCCATACGAGCTCCGAAAAATTCCCGAAAAATTTCCAAAAATTCCGGAAAATTCGCTTATTAATATTTGCTTATTTTCCGGTATTTTACATTCTCCCCCACTAATAAAAATTTGGTCCCCAAATTTCGTTATCTACCATCAGCTAGTACTAACAACAGATATATAGTATAAATGCTGAACGGTAAATAAACCACATACCTCAAGTGAAAAGATGGGGATATCGAGCTCGGATCGTATCCTCGAGCTCCCAAGTAGCCTCCTTATCCGAATGATGCTATCATCCGACTTTAACCAGCCGGATAGTCTTGTTCCGTAACTGACGCTCCTTCCAGTCCAAAATCCCTACCGGAATCTCCTCATATGTGATGTCAGGCTGAACTAGAACTGGAATATCTGCCAGCACATGTGTCGGATCAGGCACATATCTCCTCAGCACGGATACATGAAACACATCGTGCACACCTGATAGGGACAGTGGTAGTGCCAATCTGTAAGCTACCGCTCCGATTCTCTCTAATATCTCGAAAGGACCAATATACCGCGGAGCTAACTTACCCCTGAGGCCAAATCTCTTCACCCCTTTCGTGGGTGAAACTCGTAGAAATACATGGTCGCCAACAGAGAACTCTAGTGGTCTACGTCTCCGATCTGCATAACTCTTCTGGCGGTCCTGTGCCTCTGACATCCTCCGTCTGATAGTACGGACTAACTCTGCGTCCTGCTGAACTCTATGAGGTCCCAACAACTGAGCCTCTCCAACCTCATCCCAAAGGACGGGTGTCCGACAAGGTCTACCATACAACGCCTCAAACGGTGCCATCTGGATAGCCGAATGGAAGCTGTTGTTGTAGGCAAACTCTACTAACGGCAGATGGTCCTCCCAACTGCCTCCAAAATCCATAACACATGATCTCAGCAAGTCCTCAAGAGTCTGAATAGTCCGCTCTGACTGTCCATCTGTCTGTGGATGGAAAGCTGTACTGAAACGGAGCTGTGTGCCCAAGGCCTGCTGCAGACTCTGCCAGAAACGAGACGTGAACCGTGGATCTCTATCCGAAATGATACTCAATGGAACACCATGTAGTCTGATAATCTCTCGGCAATACAGATCTGCCAATCGATCCAGGGAATCAGTCCTCCGAATCGCTAAGAAGTGCGCTGATTTGGTTAATCGATCAACGATTACCCAAATCGCGTCATGGCCTCGTCGTGTCCTAGGCAACCCTACCACAAAGTCCATGGTAATATGATCCCACTTCCACTCAGGAATAGGAATCCGCTGAAGTAATCCTGCAGGTCTCTGGTGCTCAGCCTTCACCTGCTGACAGACAAGACATCTAGCTACGAAATCCGCGATGTCTTTCTTCATGCCGTTTCACCAGTAGGAACGTCTCAAGTCTCGATAAATACGGGTCCCACCTGGATGAATCGCAAATCGAGAGCGATGAGCCTCCTAAAGTAGCTCCTGTAGGACCGGAGGAGACTGAGGTACGCATAATCTGCCTCGGCAGTGTATAACACCCTCCTCGTCTCGTGTGAACTCGGTCTGTTGCCCGGAAGCTATCTGGCTGCAAATAAATTGCAAATACTGATCAGCAGCCTAGGGCTCTCGTATCCTCGTCCTGATCAACGACTGAGCACCCATGGTAACCAGAGTACCCTAATCTGTCTGTCCTTACCCCTCAAGGCCCAAATCGGAGGAGCCTTAAATTAAGTCTGTGACCACAACTCGGTGGCAAGCTAAAGTCCCTCCGGACTTCCTGTTAAGTGCATCGGCAACCACATTAGCTCTCCCCGGTGATAGCTAATGGTACAATCATAATCCTTCAAGAACTCCATCCATCTTCTCCGTCGGAGATTAAGTTCCTTCCAAGTAAACAGATATTTGAGACTCTTATGGTCAGTGAGAATCTCAAATGTAACGCCATATAAATAATACCGCCAAATCTTCATGGCAAAAATAATGACGACTTGCTCCAGATCATGTACAGGGTAGTTCTTCTCATGTTCCTTCAATCGACGAGAAGGATAGGAGACTACCATATCGTGCTGCATCAGAACAGCGCTCAAACCCTGAATAGATGCGTCGGTGCAGAGGACATATCCGTCCTCTCCAGAAGATAAAACCAAAATCGGAGCCGACACTAGTCTCCGCTTCAACTCCTAGAAGTTGGTCTTGTCATCCTTAGTCCAAGTGAACTTCACGCCTTTCCAGGTCAGACGTGTCAGTGACATAGCTATCCAAGAGAAACCCTCAACGTATCTCCGGAAATATCGAGCCAAACAAAGGAAGTTGCGAGCCTCTTCTATAGACTCCGTCTACTTCCAACGGTAACAACCTCAATCACCTGTGAAACCACGGTATACTCCTACTGGTGACCGTGTGTCTCAAACATCTCACAGAAGACAACCAAAATACGTACTACTAATCTTTACATCTAGACGTTTCAGTCGAAACATCTCTAGAACTATGCAAAGATAGTGTACGTGATACACCTCATATCAGGAATAAAACATCACATCATCAATAACGATAACGAATTCTGATCCAATATCCTAGGGATATCCAAATCATCTAGTCCATGAAAACATCTAAGGCTCCGTAAGCCCTAATGGTAAAACCAATACACATAATATCCGTATCACAGACATTCCCAATCCATAAGATCCTCGACAATAAATCTGAAATATGATCACCAACGATATAAAACATCTAAGCATATATCCTCCAGTGTGAGAGCAACGCTCCATCACAGAAAATACCACATATGTGGGAGCAACGCTCTACCACAAGAAATCCTCAATATGTAGGAGTAACACTCCACTACAAATAATCTGAAATATGTATCACAATAAATATAGGGGCAATGCTTCGCTACAAGCAATCCGTAATATGTGGGAGCAACTCTCCACCACAAAAAAAAATACATAAGTACCCCAAGGAACCTAACTATCCAGCTAGAGAATGTACAAGATCTCTCTACCACAAATCACTGTGATTAGCCTAGGCTATAACAACCTAGTAAACTAATCAAATCCATCATCAACTCTATCAGCATCCTAGTGGGTCATCCACTGATAGGAGAATTAGTTGATGAGTTAATCCAACAAATGATATAATGTAGACACTCTACATCCTGCATTCAACATAAGTAAAATCATGCTGCTACCAACAATACACCTGACACACTTGCTCACACAACATATGTGTGATCGACATAATCCTCCCATTTGTACACACCAAACACACTCATAGCACAGGTATAAATCAATATGATACCTCCAACAATACCCACCGAACCCATGTGTATATATCAACATAGGTATAATCGACATTACACCTCAAACAACCTCACATGGCATATATACACCTATGCCAAGAGTATAATCAACGTAATACTTCCAACAAAACCTAATAGACACAAGTGCATCCACAAATCAAATATAATCAATAAAATACCTCGAATATTACACCGAACACATCTGCACATATCACAACTCACATTAAAACAATAAGATACATCCAATAAAACACTCAAACATATGTGCATATTTCACAACATAGTTTTTAATTGACAAATACCTCCAATAAACAATCAGACATGTATGTCTAACTACTCGGGTATAATCTACTAGAAACCCACAAAAATCATATGTATAAATGTGTACGACCCAAAAGACAAAGTCCGAATTCAAGAGCATCAAGACACTCTCATTTTTATCCTCAAAAATATCAGCCCACATAATATCAGATGAATCAGTCTCTACTCCCCATGAGAGCAAGTTAACATTCAAAACATCAAATCACTATTTATCAACATAGTCCAATATCAGAGGAAGTAAACATCAATTTTATCATCCTGTTAACTAACCACAACTAACCAGATTTATTAAAATCTCATAGGCACTCTAAACCATAAACTCTCTAGCACCCAATTTATAATCTGATCACCAACTATAAACATCAAACCTGTGAATATCATACATGACACTCACTATGTCACCATCAACAACGACCCAAATAATAGATCATCAAAATAGTTATCCACATAATATTTACTCTCATAATTCATTAAAAATCAACACATCACAATATCTGATCTCCCAATATCCCTCAACCTCAAATCATTATCAACAATGATCAAACATGATAACTCTCCAATGACCAATTTTCATCGTATCGGATACCCTAATATCCAAAAGATACGAGTATAAAAACTCTACTGGCTAAGTCCACAGGAATATATAGGTATCATCCATTAACCAGCTAACAATAGCAGAGGCTGGTATGTGCCTCCATCTCCTACTAGTAGTAACAGAAGCTAAAACTACTGATGGTATGATCTGAAAAATCACTAGAGACTATAATCCTTGATCTCTATTAGGTCAATCATGCTCAATGGCTAACTCATCACATGTAATATGTGTTACAACAACCAGACATGTATTACATAAAGAATGCTAATACATGTCATAAACTATAAAATTAAACATCATACCTATATGCCGTCTGGAGATGTTCTGTCGCTGTCCAGTCCCCAACTTCTGACCTTAAAATTCCGAACGTGAAAATCGTCGGAAATCCAAACAAATCCGAAACGGAAATCCGAATATAACCACAACAGAAATCCGTATAAATCCAGAATAAATGCCCAGTTTGACTCGCAAACCTGGCTAACCAAATACCCAGAATACCAACAACAGGTATCCGATAAATCTCCAGAACACCAAAAGCAGGTATCCATAACCTGCTCTGATACCAACAAATTGGTATCAGACAAATCTCGAAAATCCAAAATACAAAAATCCAACAAGTATCGCCAAACTTGGCGCTCTGATACCAAGTAAATAAATTGGTATCAGGTTATCCCAAACATCCAACATACGAAAACAAAAGATCGTATAACTTGGCTCTGATACCACTAAATTGTCACGCCCCCAGAAGAGTCCCTGTCCGAGAAAATTTCGGCAGCATCTCCCCTGTACAGCGGACAATCAAAATTTTCTACAAGCACTAAATACTCAGCCACAGGCGGCTGGAATAATAACAGTAATAAAAAAATCAATCACCACGCAGTTTATATATATATATTCAGCCTCCAACATAATAATACTCTGACTCGAAATCAACCCTACTCAACTACACTCGTAAAGCCCAAATTCGATTTTTCTTACCTCTTCTGCCGTCCAGGCAGGCATGTAGTAGAGTAAATCTAAATCATACGAAAAGTCCATCCAACGGAAAGATTCCATACAATATCCATATGTAAGTCCAAAACAAAACTAAAATAAAGTCTGATAGCGAAAAGCTAAAATGAAACAACTCAAAAACCAGCAGCGGAGTAGCACTACGTGCAGTGGGGACTAGCGACTGGAACTCCCTCCTGACAGCATCAACCTGAAAATAACAACAATGGAGGCGGGGTGAGTCCAACACTCAGCAGGTACAGTTGATATGCAAAGTAAAGAAACAACACCTAGCACTAATCATGCGTACAGTCTCCTGATAAGAAAGATAAGAATGCATCTGAAAATAACAGGATAACCAGGTCCTGAGTATAAGGTCAAGCAGTCCGAGGATAATGAATCCTGTATGCATGTCAAACATAGGTATCCAAACAATATGCAGCATATAAATGCAGGAACCACAAACACAAGCAATAAATGCATCATGCATATGATGCCAATGATGCGTCTGGTCACGACGCCAGTCGATCATCTCATACAAAAGTGAGGCCGAGTGGGTAGGGCTGTGACAACCGTGCACTCTGTCGTCACTACTCCTGATGAGTGACCGAGTGGACGGGATGCTGTTGGAGTACACCTATCCTCCTACCCCAAATCATAGATGGGGGAGCGCAATGCTCTCAACTCCCGGTACTCAAAGACGGGGAGGAATCCCTGCCGGATAACACGTTGTGTCACACTACCCATGAGCGGACCAACGGTGCCTAACAGAGTCCCTGCTGCAACACACTCAGCCTGAATCGACCACTAACCCATGAGTGGTGGTGTGTGCAGATCCATGTAACTGGCGATGTGCTCAACAATAATGGAGCGGACTATCACACAGCATGCAATCATGCAAATGGTGCATGGCACTAACCACAAGAATATCCTGACCTAATCCACATATATATAAAAATGCATCAAAGGTCAACGAATCCAAAACAATCCAAAGGTATAAAACCTAGGTCCTGAACATGGTCAAGCATGGCATATCACTACCCCTATAAGCATGTATAAACAGGTAAAATATACCTGAGATGCAAAACCAATCAATCAATCAAGCATGTAAGATTTGGGTAGTGATTAACCGAAACAGATAAGAAATACAATTAATGCAACATGTTAATTTAATTACTAAGCATATCAAATGACATAAGTCAAAAGTACCCGCCTCCAATAAGAAAAGTCCAATCTGGTACGAACACGACGTCGAGATACTCGTCTCGCGTCAAGGTCCTGTAATACCAATACACAGATATTTTATTTAGCTAAAAATTCAAATGAATTGCTAAATAAAATTCCCAATACAACTTAGGACAAAACCCTAAGTCATAATCATTACCCTACCTAATTAAACACATAAAATTTAGTTACTCAACCTGTATCAAATAACTAAATCAAACTCTTAACTCAATTAAGAAAACCCTAATTATTAATCAACCTACTACAGCATGCATAATCATCTAAAATAATCAAATCCAGTCATGATCTACATCCAAGATCAAATCCTACATTAAACTAATCAATCACACTAATCATGTATCAACTAGTGATATACTAATCATCTAGAAATCCATATCATCTCCAATTCTACACATCTCTAATTCATCAATAATACAAACCAACTACCTTACTTCTTACCTTAATCCACGGCCCAATATCGTTGCTGCCGGAAAGGAAACGCTGCCGGAATCTACTTCTCGGCTCTTATCGAAAAATGTTGTCCACCAAACCAAATATCCCTAAGTTAGCAGCAAATCCTAGATCAATCACAACAAATCAAATTTAGTTACGATTTACCCTAATCAACAATAACATAAACATAATCCACAATCCAACTCATACCAAATTCAACCCAACTTCGATCAGGGTATTGCTGTCGAGGAACCAATGGCTGCTGTGAAGTTACCATAAACAATCCCAATTAGCACAATCAATTCTTACTATTATTAAACCCCAAAACACTACAACCTTACATAAATCCGAAGCCTCAGCAGTGTTCCACTGTCGGACAATTTGCCTTTCCCGGAGATGGAAAAACCTCGCTGTGGGAAAAAGGCAGTGGCGTCGGGTGGTGGATCTGTGGTCACCGAGTGCTGGTCTCGGATTGCTCTATCAGAGATCAGTGTGGCAAAGCCCTTACCAGCGTAGGAAACAGAGGCTAGGCAAGCTTGGACACACGGTGCCGGAAAGATCAGTGAAAGGGGCAACTGCCGAACAGAACTCAACAAATTGGACTGGTGGCGCCGAGGAGATGGGTGTCGTCGGAAACCCTAGATCGGGAAATACCTTAGGGAAACCACCAGTGTGTCCCCGTCGCCGGCTCGGGTGCTCGATGCTAAGTTCCCTGTGGCTGGCGGCACTTGGCAGAGGCGAAGAGAGCGACCGTCGGCACTAAGAAAGAGAGGAACAGGAGGTTCCTCGGCGGCAGAGGAGAGGGAAGAAGAGGAGAAGATCGGGTTCGGGAGAGGAAACCGGCGCGAGAAGGAGAAAAAGAACGGCGGAGAAGGAGGTTAGGGATTCTGTGTCGCGAGTGGGGGGGGGGGGGGAAAATCGGGAAGAGAATGAAAATAAAGAGAAAAAGAAAAAGGAAAAGAAATAAAACTTTTCCTCACTTAAATGGGGTAGCCTAAACAGGCTTTTCCCCGGGCTCTGTTTTTCATCCCCGTTAACTCGTCCATACGAGCTCCGAAAAATTCCCGAAAAATTTCCAAAAATTCCGGAAAATTCGCTTATTAATATTTGCTTATTTTCCGGTATTTTACAGACTAAGTGTTTAATTATCATTGTAACTGTTTTTCGTTTAATTTTTTATTTCTATATATAAATAAATTGTTTCATCTTGATGAGATCTTCCAAAAATCACGGACAATAATTTTTCTCATCTAATAGAAATCTTCCAATAAAAAGTTAATTCTGAATTTTTGTTAATTTATTTATTTTTTCTATATTTATTTGTTCTTAAGTGGTATTGATTTGTTAATCATATTTACAAGTTGATCCATTATTATATGCAAGTTCTAGAATATTTGTGAATCTTAGTTCAGTGATACTAGAATAGAATAAAGATTGTGAATTTTGATATATGTCGATATGGTATTATACTGTATCGAATATTTCGATATTGATATCGGTATTTAGATTTAATATTTTTTTGATAAAATATATACTAAAATACCAACCAAATCGGTAGGTAATTGGATAATTATAATTTTTATTAGTTTTTCCATGTTTTTTATAGTTTAATTATTTTTCTTGCTTTATCCATCGTGAAGATGATTTATTTTTTAATTAGTGGATAATTGGAAAAATATATATATTTTTTACTTTTATAATTTTGGAATAAACAGTATTACACATATTATATCAAAATTTTAGTATATCAAAATTTTTAATAAGTATATCAAATTTATACCATATCAAAAAAGTGATATATTGAAATTTTAATATACCAAATTTTAGGTATAATATTGATATATATTTTTTATATCAATTCTTCAATACAATATATGATTTTATATAAAAAATTCAATATACCGTTTTATATAAAAAAAAATTGATACACAGTACTAACGTTCAAGTATCCATTAAACACTTTCCTTCTTTGTTTGTGAAAATGCTTCTTTCTAGTATTCAATTAAACAAATTCCTTCTTTGTTTGTGAAAATGTTTTTTTTTCCTGTTTTTCTCCTTCTTTTCTATCATTGGAAGTTGTAATGCTAACATGATTTTTGACAATATTACCTAATATACCAAAAGAAATTGCTATGAAATGTTCAGTGTTACTTAAATTATTTTCTTATATTTTATTTGACAGTGGACTAAGTGTTTAATTATCATTGTAACTGTTTTTCGTTTAATATTTTTATTTCTATAGATAAATAAATTGCTTCATCCTTGATGAGTTCCTTCCAAAAATCATAGACAACAATTTTTCTCATCTAATAGAGATCTTCCAATAAAAAGTTATTCTGAATTTTTGTTAATTTATTTGATTTTTTTCTATATTTATTTGTTCTTAAGAGGTATTGATTTGTTAATTATGTTTATAGGTTAATCCATTATCATATGCAAGTTCTAGAATGTTTGTGAATCTTAGTTCAGTGATACTAGAACAAAGATTGTGAATTTAGATATATGGTATTATATTGTATAGAATATTTCAATATCGATATCGGTATTTAGATTTAATATTTTTTGATAAAATATATACTAAAATACCAACCAAATTAGTAGGTAATTGAATAATTATAATTTTTATTAGTTTTTTTCCATGTTTTTTATCATTTAATTATTTTTCTTGCTTTATGATTTATTTTTTAATTAGTGGATAATTGGAAAAATATATTTTTTTTACTTTTATAATTTTGGTATAGATAGTATTGTACATATTATATCAAAATTTTAGTATATCAAAAATTTTAATAAGTATATCAAATTTATACCATATCAAAAATGTGATATATCGAAATTTTAATATACCAAATTTTAGGTATAACATTGATATATATTTTTTTTATCAATTCTTCAATACAATATATGATTTTATATAAAAAATTTAATATACCATTTTATATAAAAAATTTGATACACAGTACTAAACCACTTGTTCAAGTATCCATTAAACACTTTCCTTCTTTGTTTGTGAAAAATGCTTCTTTCTAGTATTCAATTAAACAAATTCCTTCTTTGTTTGTGAAAATGTTTTTTTTTTTCTGTTTTTCTCCTTCTTTTCTATACTTGGAAGTTGTAACGCTAACATGATTTTTGACAATGTTACCTAATATACCTTCTTTTGGTTTTACGTGGGTTCTATTTTGCAGTGCACATGTCAAGAAAAGTATTGTAATTTATATTTAAATTATTTATACTATTATTCTGATTATGGATTTTTTTAAAAAAATTGATTGGATAATAGAGAATATTTTATAAAATATATTTTCTGGGCTGGGATGTTATTAGCTATTTATATCATATATAATTATTTATAATATTGGTCTTGCTCTAACTGTTTTGATTTATTCTGACACTAATTGCCGAGATTTTGATGTTTTATACCAAACGGGCTTAAGAAAAAAAAATCCATGATTTCTTAAATTTTGTAGCTGAGCATTTTCACAAGTTGCCTATTGAGTTCCTTATTATGTAGTTACTTATCTCAAAATTGACAAAATGGGTTATGTTTATAATTTAATCCTAAAGCCTTGCTTGCATCAATTCCGGGATCAGTTGAGTAGACATTTTACCATCAAGAAGATCTTTTATTTATTTATTTTATACTATTTAGATTTGATTAGAAGGTTACTTATCCCAAAATTTACTTTGGGCTCGCCTCTATGTATATTCTTAAAACATTCTATTTAGCATCAAAAGATCTGAATAAGCTTCCGGTTAAATCTAAAGCTACTGTTAATTATAGAATTAATTTGGATATATATTGCTAATTTGAACTCAAAAGATCTCAAAGTTGAGATGTGGTGGACAAGAGATAAAGGAATTATGATAATAATCTGCATTAAAATAAACTGCATTAATAACCTGTTTTTATCTTGAGATTTCCATATAGTTTACAAGTTTACAACTTTGTTACTCCTTAAGAAAAACAGGACTAGGGCTGGTTTGGTTGGCATGTTGAATTTTTCATATGAAATCACATATGGTATTAAAAAAATTTAATATAAGAAAAATATATATCAATATACTATGGTAAAAATTTGGTATAAAAAAATATATTTACCTAATTATTTACTAATTAGAGAATAAAATGAAGGAAACATTAATAACAAAATAATAATGCTCTGTTTAGATGGGGTGAAGGAAAGTCGATTAACAAAAGGAGAAGAAAGGGATGGAAAGTAAAGTATTTATATTTTACTAGTTTGGGAGGTAGGGAAGATTCATTAACATAACATTTACTTGTTTGGGAGAAGAGGAAATGCAGTTAGTATATAAATTTACAAAATACTTTCATTTTTTAAAATAAACTTAATGTGAAAAAAATATATATAACCCATTAATTGAGATATGCAGTGAGGGTTGGTGCTAATGTCGGAGTGTGAGCGGTTGGATGTTGGGCGGTGATGACGCGTTGTGTGAGAAGTGACAACACAAAGACGGGATACTTAAACAAATGAGTTAATTTCAAAATTAGTATTTTAAAATAGGGATAAAATTAAAATAAAATATTTTCGAGTTCCCCTTAACCTTCCTTACGTCTCAAATCTGAGTGTTAGAAATTGTGTTGATTCATGAGATGCAATGGTAAAGTTTACCCTTTTCTCCCCTTCTCCTTAACTCACTCCATCCCAAACAAGGGTTAAAATTCATCTTCCTCTTATTTATTCTTCCCTCCCCTTCCCGTATCTGCTTTCAAACAGAGCAGAAATGTAAAATATGGTAATAAAATAATAATTAAATAATAAATTTATTTGACAAATAATCTTATTAGAATTTTTTGGAATTTTTAGAAATTTTTCTGAAATTAATCAGAGCCTGCAAGACGTATTTAATCAGAGCCTGTGATTCAGTGTAAGGTTCTGATTTCTGGTACTGATGATTTACGTGCGTTGTTGGGTTTTGTTAACATGATTAGTTTTGGATGGAACTTGAAGTCTCAAGATGCTCTCTTCGTGTTTTCTAATGGTTGATGTGTTGTGAACGAGTTTGGTAACTGATTCTTGAGGTGTGGTAGCTAGTTAAATTTGAATTTAGAATCTCGTTGCTAATTTGTATGCTTAATTGATGACCGAATTGGATAGAGTGGTTGTGGTTTTTGGTGAATCAATTTAATAGGTTTTCATTGCTTTTGATGACTTCAAATTCGTTTGGACAGACTTAAGGGTTGTGAATTGATCTTGACAATAACTTTGGATTTCTGAGCAGGTTTGTATATTCCGAAACAATCTCAATATTGTTTTGGTTTCGGCAAATAGCCTTGAATTCTGGATGGATTTGGATGAATCGAGATTCATAGTTAGATTAGGGTTTTTTTTCGCTAATTGGGTTGGGTTTCAATTTAGCTAGTGTCGTTATGAAATTAGCTAAATTGTACATCACGTGATTTGTAGGATGTTGATTGAAGACAGTTGACACGATCTGTATATAAAGACGGGTACTTCTTGCTTTGTTTCTTTTAGTTCTTTGAACTTAGTGCATGAGCTAATTTGGATAAGGACTGCTTTACCTTGACTCCACTCGTAATTTTTCCTGTGCTTGATACTTTCACTCAAAACCTTCGAGACATTCATTTTTGTATTCATACAGTCTCTTGTTGCTATCAATGATATTTAGCAGATACTAGATACCAATCTTGCATGTTTTGTTTGTTGTTTACTTATGTACCGTATTGAGTATGCTGGCTTTATGTAGTATATTTTATATATGATTTTTGCTTATGATTATATGATGACTGCTGTATTGTACGCATCATGTCATTGCATGCATGCATGCGACCACTTCTTCCTTGTGGGGGAATGAGCCGTCAGGCCGCGCCGCACACTCGACCACTCATGGGTAGTGGTAGCTGGAGGAGATGCCGCTTGTCTTGTCGTGCCGCACTCGGCCACTCATGGGTAGTGGTAGCTAGAGTTGCGAGCAACAGGGACCCTTTCGTTTGGTAGCTAGATAGCTACTTAGCACCTGTCCATCCGGTCACTCGAGAGGAGTGACGGCCTTTGGGTGGTACAGTTGTCATCGATCCGGCCTCACGACCATACAAGGGTTGTGGTGTAGAGAGGTGGGCGGGGTGACCATCCGTGCTTATGCTATTATCATTATATCTGCTGATGCTGTTGTCGCTACTTTTGCTGCTGTTACTAGCTTATGCTGCTGTTACTTGCTTTTGCTGCTGGTACTAGTTTATGTGGTTGTTGTTTACTTATGTTGAGATATACACTCGTTGTAGGGGTTTAGACTATGGTTTATTTATTGGTAAAATGGATACATCTCACTTATTACCTTTATAATTATGAGCAGTACTGTAGCAGATTAGTACTACCTCTGAACTTCTATATCTAGCCTAGAATATGATTTCAGGTATGAACATTTATTATGGTTCTATTTAAGTATATGCTATTTCCTTTTATGAGACTGTATACTCTTGGCTCATTCTCTATTTGTTTATTATGTTCATGCACTATCTTATCTTTACCCACTGAGTTCCAATACTCACCACCTAGCAAATTGGTTTTCTTTCGTCAGGTAACAGATAGATGAGTCATGGATGCTTAGGATGGTTTTTTTTTGTTTTTGTTATCGTTTGGGTGGTAGGTTGATTTTGTGTATTTTGCTTTTCAATAAGCCGATGTGAATTTTGGAGTCAAGTCTGTGATTGCAGGTATTTTAGTTAGTGACTTTGTTGGCGTTACATTCGTATTACTTTATGGTTTTCCGCTGCGTTTGATACAGCCGTGTGGGCTGTTATTATACTATGTGGTTGTGTATTTTGTTCTAGGCGAGTGGGTTGATGATATAAACTGCGTGGTTGTTTATATATCCCAGCCGTATGTGGCTCATGATGTATATTTTGTATGTAGTAATGCTTCAGATTGTCACCGGTACAGGGGAGATGCTGCCGGATTTTTGTCTGGCAGAGACTCCTCTAGAGCGTGGCAAGAAATATGGATAGAAACAATAAAAATTATAATTGCTCAATTACCGACTAATTTTTTGATTCGATATATACTTAAATATCAAAAAATATTAAATCTCATATCAGTATTGATACTGAAAAGTCTAGTAGGGTATAACACCGTATCAAATTTTTGATATACCGTTAATATTAATATGTTAAATATATGCTGGTATGGATATGCAGTATATAAAAAAAATTTAGGGGGCGTTTGGTTCTTTCCTAGGAATAGGAATCGGAATGGGAATCATTATATTGTGGAATGGGAATGGGTATGAGCATGGATATCACTGTTAAAAGCAATGTTTGGTTAGTTGTATATCTTCTATCGGAATAAATCAAAGTTTCCTTTTTTATCCTTAAAGGAAAATAAGAGAAAAAATTAGATGTGAGAAAAAGATGAATGTGAGAGAAAAATATGATGAAAGAGAATGATGAGAGAGAAAGTATTATGAGAGAGAAAGTGTGATAAGAAAGAATGAAGAGAGAGAAAGTGTGATGAGAGAAAATGAAAAAAAAGAGTGTGATTGGAGAGAGCATGATGAGAGAAAATATGATGTGAGAGAAAGTATGATAGGAGAGGATGAAGAGAGAGAAAATATAGTGAGAAAAAATGAGAAGAGAGAGTGTAATGAGAGAGATTGAGGAGAGAGAAAGTATGGTGAGAGAAAAAGAGAACAATGAATATGATGGGAGAGATTGAGAAGAGAGAAAGTATGATGAGAGAGAAAGTGTGATAAGAGAGATTAAGGAGAGAGAAAGTATGATGAGAGAGAAAGTGTGATGAGAAAAAAGAGAAAAGAGAGTGTGATGGGAGAGATTGAGGAGAGAGAAAGTGTGATGAGAGAGAAAGTGTGATGAGGAAAAAAGAAGGAAGAGAGTGCGATGGAAGAGATTGAGGAGAGAGAAAGTATGATGAGAGAGAAAGTGTAATGAGAAAAAAAAGAGGAAAGAGAGTGTGATAAGAGATATTAAGGAGAGAGAAAGTGTGTGATAAAATGATGAGAGAGAAACTATGATGAGAGAGAATAAGGAGAGATAAGTGATATGAAAGAAAAAATAAATAAATATATTTTGATATTTGATATTAATGGAGAAAATTTTAGTTTTAAGTCAAGGGTATTTTTAGAATAAGGGAATATTTTGATTGATGAAAATAGGGTAATGACTCATTGAAGGGGAGGTACATGGGAATGAGTTATTACCCAATTTCAAGGATTCATTCCCTTATTTGTATTCCTATTCCTATAATCCAAACATTAACAATGGGAATCAATGATTCTCATTCCCATTCCCCACTCTTATTACCCTAAACCAAACGCCCCCTTAAATTTTCTCCGCCCCTAATCAGGACAGAAAGGCGACAAATAAGAAAAGGAAAAAAAAGGGAGCGAAAGGAGATGAGAAAATAAATTTATTATCTTGGGTTAAGAGGAAGATGGAAAGTAGATGGAAAAAAGAGAAATTATGAGATAACATTCCTCGCTTATCTCACATCATTCATGTGTATTCTTGCATCACACTTTCATTTTGCTTCTTTGTTTGATTCCATTGAAATAGCTACCCCTCGAACTTCCTTAGCACTCTCTAGTTCAAATACTATGGTTATAGGAGAACATGTTCTTGCTCAGGTCCGTGTTGCTACTTGCTCGTTACTACAACTTTGACCTTAGTGATGCCGTTTTCACCACTACCCTTTCTTCCTAATGATCCTTTTTTGTTTGAGTTCAACAAAGGAGGCTCCCTTGCCCTTCTCCTATGGTGGCACAATCACCACTATACTATCTACTTTGAGTAAGTAATCCTTTTAGCAGGAGGGATGGTGGACAAAGCTGTACAGAAGGAGTGGGTCAAATGTTGGATATGGAACGAAATGCCAACACAAGGAAGCGATCGGGTGAATGTTGGATGCATCATACTAGATGTGGGACAGAACGTTAATGAATAATGTGAAGGAAGAGCTAGAAAGTCTTTTCACAATGAGTCTTTATCACAAATTCTTCTTCTTTGATCCTTTGTTTCTGGCTGAATTTGGACTAAACCAAAATCATCCAAAATGACTTTGTGAAAAGGCACCATTATGTTCTTACCTCATTTGAGATAAATAATGGAATGGATGGCGGTGTTTCTTCTTTGTGGAATGAGATTGTGATGGTGGTGTGAAGATATCTTAAATTCTATTTATATAGACATGGAGAGGAGAAGATTGTAGAAGAGAGCACTGAGATTGATGAGCTTTTCGTTGTGTATCTATACAATTTTTATGGGGAGAATAAGAAACTTTTGTGTATCAATTTTAACTTAAAATTGTGTCAGCCCAAAATTATAACATTGTTTTTGCCGAATAAAATGAAAAGTTTGAGAGCATTTGATTTTTATTTTTATTTCTTTAAAAACGTATGTTTTTTCTTTTACTAGAAAATTACTTTTAACCTACTCTATTTATTCATAAAATGAAATATCCTCTTCTAAAAATAAATATGGAAATGGTCAACTAAATAATATTTTTCATTTTCTCAAAAATTAAAAATTAAAAATTAAAAATTAAAAATTTACGAGACTTAGTTTTTTATTTAGGGTTGAGTATTCTATTCAAATTGAATCACAAATCGAATTCAATTAACCGAAATCGAATAAATTAAAATTTTTTAAACTAATTGAATAAACCAAACTCATAAAATATCAATTAATTTAGTCAAAAATTGAATTAGCTGATTTTTTTAATAGTGATGGAATTATGGAAGATTTAATTGAAATCGAAATCAAATTTTTTTAACATGTGCCGATTCAATTTTTTTATTTCGATTTATTCAGTTTAGCTAAATTAGAATTTTTAAAATCTATTAATATTTTTTTTAAAAAAAAATAAAATATAAAAATAATTGAATTGAATTTTTAAATTTCTTCGATTCTATTGATTTATTTAATTTAATCAAATTTTTACTTCGACGACTATTGATTTATTTAATTTAATCAAATTTTTACTTCGACGACTGATATAAGTATTAGGCAGACATGGGTCATTATCCATGGGCATAAATAGGACCCATGCCAAGTTATCGAGGTGGATGTAAGCAAACTCACAATGCTATAATAGGGGTTTATAATATGAGGTTGATGCTATAAATTCAATATTATAAATCTCATCCCTACTATATATGGGTAGGGTTTATAATTTTTTCTATAAAAAGGTCCGCTGTCCTATTTATTTATCTATTTATTTATTTATTTTTTTAATTATTTTTGTTAAATATTTGTTTATTTTTATAGAATTATTATTTTTACATAAATAAATGTATAAAATTTTAAATACTAATATAATTATAAATATTAAATTAAAATATTAATTAATATTATATATAGTAGATAAAATTATAAATAAAGATAAATGAAAAAATAAAAATAAAAATAAGTAAATTGACAGTGAGATTATTTAAAAAAGTTGTTGGAGAGATTAATAACAGTGGAGAGAGGTTTTTAAATAGAGTGAGATTTTTAATTTTAGATATCGTAGTGATATGATTGAGCATAAATCTATAAGAGATTTACGATTGCGGATACACTTACTAGGCTTAACTTACATGGTGCAGGTGAGGTTGTTGACTTATATAGGAGCAGGTGTTAAGCAAGGGTTCGACGGGGCCAATATTTGAGAATAAATTTATCGATTTACCCTCGCTATTCTTCCTTTTGCATTGACAAAGACGATTTTATCCATCAATACGGTGCAATAATAAAACATTGATATAATCTCTCAAATATATGATTCCAGTCTAAAAATGACATATTATATGATATTTTTACAATATTAGATTGTTGGATTGCGAGATCTTTAAAATTTATCACAAAACTTTCATGAAATAAAATTAATCATTTTTTAAATTAGTTGATTCAAAAAGTTAAATAACTAATACTAAATAAAAAAATTAAAAAAAGGATAATATATATTATTTCTCTCTCTCCTCCTGACTTCTTCTCCACTTTCCTTTCAGGCCAAGTAAAAATAACATTAAATGTTAGTATTTGTTCTTTTAATTGGCTTGTCGTTGCTAAGCCATTGACAATTTTGAAGGAAAATTGCTATAATTTTTCATCCTTAACATCGGTGTTCATTCAAATATTAGAGGTTCATTTCGGCAAAACTTGATTTAACTAAATCTAGTTTTCTTTGTTGTTCTTTTTTTCTTTTTTTTTTTTTTAATTTGAGATTAGTTTTGTTTCCTCATATTAAGTTATTCGGGTTCTTCCCAAACTTATTGATCTTTTGTTTAATTTTTTTAACCAATACAAAAGCTTAAAATTAACAGTAATTGATATTGAGATTATGCTGTAATTTTACATTTTTTGTTTAAATATGTCCTTTAATTTTGTTGGTAAAAACTTTGGCTTTTTACCAAACGGCGTATGTTGAATATGATATTTACCAAAAAATATATCATAGTTCTGTTTATACCAAATGACGCACAAAAAAAAAAATGAAATTCTCTTTTTTACCCCTCCTGTCAACATCCTCTATTCATTAATCATTTTCCAAGCATCTAAGTCATTTTTTTAATTAAAAAATCATTTTATGATTTAGATGCACGTGCCCCCCTCTCTCCCTCCATCCCTCTTCTTGGTCTTATAAACACGAAATGATCATGTGGATCCTCTGCTTGTCATACCTCCTTATGCTGTTTGGCGGGATTGCAAAAGACTATTTAAGGTTTAGGGATATTATCGTGAAAGTTTCAAGAGACGAGTTCAAAGGACAACAACGATTAAGAACCTAGGCATTGAAGAACAATTTTTTAGTAAGAGTGAAATTAGTAGAAGAAGATAGATAAAGCTTTAGCGATGTATATATAAATTTACTACTGTAAAATAGGATTATCATGTAAAAAAAATTACAATTTTATAGCAAAGTGTGATGACAAAAATCGTGTTTATAGCGTCATTGAATGTGTGGGGAATAAATATTGAACAACGCCTGTAATATGATGTACTCTTCTTCGTCCTTCTTCCACACCGAGAGAGATCACTAACTTGAGCGTCGGAGGGCCTAGCCAGGGATTCCCACCCCGGCCTTAGGTCACTGACGGTAGTGTTGGTCGGTCTCTTGTGCGCAGGAAGCTTTGGGAGTTCCGAAGCTGGTGTTCTTCGATTGGATCTCCTCATCGCCATTGGTATTTTGACTCGAGAGGATATCTGGGGGGCTTCATCTTCTTGGTGTTGGGATCGTTCGTACTCGGCTAGAGAGGGGGGGGGGTGTGAATAGCTTCCCCAAATTCTCGCGTTCTTCCTACAGTTAGGGTTAGTCGCAGCGGAAATACAAGGAAGAAACTAAGGAGAAGAAAAAACAAACCGATGTAACGAGGTTCGGAGATGAACTCCTACTCCTCGGCGTGTCCGTAAGGTGGACGAAGCCTACCAATCCGTCGGTGGATGAGTCCCCGGAGAACCGGCTAAATATGAGCTCCTTATGGGTGGAGAAACCTCGCCACAACTACTTCTTGCAACAGCAAGATAAGGAGTACAAATACAAGAGAAGCAAGAAATAATACACAGCAAATGTAAACAACCCTTGCCTTCTTGTCGACTGTTGAAGAAGCAACAGCTTCTCAGACGCCAACCACAGTAGCAGCTCAGTCGAAGTCCCAGCCGAAGGAAGAAGCTCACGCGAAGCTTGCGAAGAAGAGCTCAACAAAGCTCAAGCACCAGAACAGCAGCTCTGTAGCAGAAGAGAAGAGGAAGAAGGAATTTTTGCGCAGCAGCAGCCCTCGACCCCTTTATACCTGCGAAGAAGACAGCGAAGAAACTAGCCGTTGCGGCTAGGACCTGGACCGATCAGGATTCAGCCTGATCGGTCTGGGGCTTGCCTGATCGGTCTTGGGGACCGAGATCGGTCTGTGGACCGATCAGGCCACAGCTGGATCGGTCCACAGACCGATCCCAACTCTTGGACATCGTCTCCTGATCGGTCGCCACGACCGATCAGGGAAGCTCCTGATCGGTCCACAGACCGATCAGGCGTCTTTCTCGCGGCTACTGATCACCTTCTGATCGGTCTGCAGACCGATCAGATACCGATCAGTAGCACACTGATCGGTCACCAGACCGATCAGATAACTAGTGACTTGGTTTTTGCCCAAACCAAGTCCCAAGCCTTCCAAACCAACATTCGGTCAACCTCGACCTGTTGGTCACTCCCTTGACCTGCTAGAATTCCCCGCCAAGTGTCCGGTCAATCCCTTTGACCTACTTGGACTTTCCTCAACACCAGATGTCCGATCATCCCTGATCCATCTGGATTTTCCCTTGCCTGGCTTCACTCACCCGGACTTTCACCTGGCTTCACTCACCAGGATTTCCACACTGCCTAACATCCCAGTTAGGACTTTCTCACTGCATGACTTCACTCACCAGGACTTTCCAACTGCCTAACATCCTAGTTAGGACTTTCCCACTGCCTGGCTTCACTCACCAGGACTTTCCACCTGCCTAACATCCCAGTTAGGACTTTCCCTCGTGCCAAGCTCCCTGCTTGGACTTCTCCGTGCCAAGTCTCCATACTTGGACTCTTTCCCGAATCAGGTCAACCAGGTCAACCTTGACCTACGGTTGCACCAATAATCTCCCAAACATCTATTCTTGTCCCATATCAAGAATACAACTCTTCCACGAGTGTCAAACATCAAAATACAACTCGAGTCAGGTCAACTCGAGTCAGGTCAACCAGGTCAACCTTGACCTAAGGTTGCACCAACACTTGGATCCGCTTTGGGTTTCTCAGATCGGCATTCTCTAGGCATTATTCTTCATCAGCAGTGAGTTTCTTTCTACCGGATCTCCGTCTTGTCCAGCTTCTCAGACAGGATCAACTATATATTCTAAAATCATTGACATGCTTACTGTGAAGAAGGTTGAACAATATATAGACTTGTTGTATGACCTACCAGACGAGGATGCCCTCTAAACAGAATTTTACAATATATGTCAATTACCTCCCCTTTTGTAAAAATCTCTCCATTCACACCAGATAAGAAGGAATGCACATTTAAAGCAAAGGGTGGTTCTTCTTAAACTAATTCACTTGTAAACCTGCAAAGTAAATTAATGACTATAAATCATAAACTTAAATTAGTGGCCATATAATTATCCAAATTAGAGAACCATATAATTATCTTGACTTATTATTTAATTAAATCACCTATGTATTTAGCATACTTTAGGTTCCCTAATTGTTTTAATAAGTAGACCCCATCTTCGTCTTATTTTTTCTTCTTCGAAGTCTTAAATGCTTCTTCACAAACTATGCCCATAAACACATTTAATTAATGAATTAAATCAAATTAAATGCTATTTTATATGCAAAATACAGACTTCAGCAATGATTTGTTTCCTTATTTTGTTAAGTTGGGCAATCCTAGCTGCATTCTTCTCTGCCTCTTCTTCATAATTACCTTCCATTATTGTGACAATGTCTCTTTCTTCTTCCATATCATCCACATCAATTTTTTCTTCCCCTTCTCCATAACATCATGTTCTTTTACAATTTTTTTTCCACATGCTTCTATTAAAATGTTCTTCATAGGCTCACATATTTGTATATTTCTCTGCTTCCTTTTAGGTAAAATCTAAAGCCATGCACAATGGACTATCAATTGTGTTGGGGATCTTGTGGCCGGCTAGAAGGGGGATTGGATAGACAGTGCCTCCAATTTGATTGCTTCCTATGATGTTAGCACAACGAAATACAAAACAACAACAAATAGAAAGCTAATCTAAATACAAGAAGAGAAATGCAAACCACTAACACGTTTCTTTTAACGTGGTTAAGAGATTAGGGCTCGTACTCCACGACTGTTCGTAAGGTGGAGATCCCTCAATCCCTCAATGGATTAGCCCCCGACAAACTCCGACTGCTCAAGTAACTCCTTGTGGGTGGAGAAATCTCTCCACAATACCAACCAAGACCTCTTGGATTACAGGAGCACTTGAGAATTTGTTGATTACTAATTATGCTTTAACCAAGTCTAATTTCATCACCTTGGTCAGCCATCCCAAACTCCATCTTATAGAGCTTGGGGAGAAACAACCTTGTTGTTTACCGTTACCAGTCGACTGGTCCTTGCACCAGTCGACTAGTGTTAGCACAATGGTACTCCACAGAATCTGTGATTCTGCCAACGACTCTTTACCAGTCAACTGCAACAGCCAACAGTGCACCAGTCGACTGCTACAGTGCACCAATCGACTGCTATAGTGCACAGTCACCTGCTACAGTATACCAGTTGACTGCTACAGTATACCAGTCGATTGCTACAGTAACTACTACAGTACCGTCATCTGCTACAATCCGTTGGGTGCTATAGTAACCCCCGAGATTTTACCTTGAGTACAATCTTTCATGTACTCGTACCCTCACAACTCACTTGATCCTTCCTTGCAGCCTTGACCTCTTGTCTTCAAGTCTTCTTTCCTTTGACTCTCGTCCCTCGGATGTATTCAAGCTCGCGGCTTGTCCCAATGTCATCCTTCGCGTATGTCTTGAAGTACGCTTCCCTCGGCTCTTGTCCTTGGTACCTTGTCCACGGTCCCTCGGATGCTTCATCCTTCACTGGACTTGAAGTCATCAAGCTCAGTCATATGTGTATCTTGCAAACCTGCACACTCACATACACATATCAAATACAAGGGTGAACCTAACTTAAATCTTTTGCCCAAACATCAAAACACATGGTCACACCGGATCATCGGGATTGCTCTAACAAATTGGAGTATCCCTGTAATAATAGCGACTTCTGTCACGTCCTCTCCTACTTCTTGTTCCAAAAGCTACTGGTTCAAATTGAGCATCGACTATAGGATCACTTGATTGAGATTGCATGCCTTTATTTTCTATTATTTCAGTAATTCTTCCACCCTATCATTCAAATGCATGTTCTCCATTGTTATCTTCTTAATTCGATTTTCTGGAATAATGTAGTTACAATATTCCTTATTACTTTAGCTTCATGCTATGTTGTCTTCAAATTGTAATATCTCTATTGGACGCTGAATGTCATCAATGAAATCAAAGTTCTCAACCAATAATTTTTCATATTAGGTAGGGATTAGATCAATCATAACCTGCCAAACTATTAAATCAAATGTTAAAAAAAGCATATTAACCTAACTAAAGTGATAGTATTCAAAATTTACCTCTTCAGATGAGACTTGGTGGAACAAATCTCTCACTTTACTTATATGTGAATGAATATTCCTCCACTTATTTATTTGTGCTCCTTCAATTTTGTATGATTTTTGGATTGGAACATGCTCCAAAAATCATGCCTGATTCATCATGATAAATGTTAGATATTCATACATATCTGCAAAATATTGTTAAATTTAACATCAAAAATAAACTCACTGCCAAAAGACTAGCAAAACCCTTTACCTAAGGGAGGTTGGTGTTGTAATGTATTATCTAAGTTGATGAAAATATGCCCCAAATCTTAGGTAATTATTGAGTCATAAATTCATCAATGACTTCAGTCTAGTTGAATCTAACAAGATTTTCAAAATCATCTACTATATGAATAAGATATAAAGAGACCTTATATGTACTAGAAGAAAATAAGACACAAACAAATATATATAAAATGTAGAATTTGCAAAATAACAAAATATCGTCATATTTTTAACACGATTGATATAAAATTTAAGCGACTCCTCAATTCTTGATATGGTAGCTTATTTTTTATTTGAGAAATAAGTTATAAAAAGATCACTGATAATGAGTATTTTGGCTCTTATTTTTGACATTTGTTTCTTCTTATGCTTAATTTTATGGTTATATTACATTGTGTGAGGAGAATCTATTTTGGACTTAATTATAAATTTCCTACAAATTGTAAAATTTAATTTCATATTTTTATATAGTTTTGTAGGAAATTTAAAGAGTCATGAATTAGGATCGAGCCGGATCGAATTTGGCCTAATTTGGACGTCAAACGGAGGAGATCAAATTGAATCAGTGTGAATCGTTGATCTAGATCAAGAGAGATCTTGCTCTTTCATTCTGATCTAAGTATCCTACCCTTGATCCAGATCAAAAATGATATAGACTATTAGATCCAAGCAAGAAGGCAACTTGATCCGGACCACTCATCTCTTCATTAACAAGATCTAACGGTTAGATCTTCATCCACCTCCTTTACAAGATGGACGGCCCAGATCGCAAGAGAGAAAAGCTCCCTTTTCTTACCTTCACGCGGACGAACAGAACTCACGATCTCCTGCACGAGACTTCTCTTCCTCGCGACTTAGGCTAGGGCACGCGATTTCCCCACCGCCAGCCACTCTCTTCCTTTCTTCTTCCTCACCGAAAGCCGGTCCTCCACATCCATTTCTCCTCTTCTCCGATCTGTTCAACTCGGCGACGACAGCAGCTCCGGCGGTCTCTTTGAGCGGACAGCAGTGTGGGTCTAGGGTTCTCTTGACGGCGGAGCGTTCTCCTCCGGCAAGGTATTCCTTCTTCATCCCTACCTCAGCGGACATCTTCCAGTGGACGGCGTTCCGAAAGCAGAGGATTCGAGCAGAGGAATCCGACTGTGCCTTATTCTCCAGCGAGCTTCTTCTCAACTTCATCACTGACGTTGTTGGATCTTCTGGTGACGGCATTCCGCAAACAGAAGGTTCCATCTCAGTGCATACTCCAATTCCAGCAGAAGTACTCCAATTCCAGCACAAGCACTCCAATTCCGGCAGATCACTCAAGCAAGCTGGTCGTGATCAGGGGCAGTCGTGTGCTGTTCATCAGTGATGGCGTTCCAGATCTGGGACCTTTGTGTGACGGCGAAGGGTAGTTGAATGGGTGTATGATCGCAGAGGAGTGGATTTGGTGATTAACTTAGTTTGTTTCCTTGTTTCATTTGTTTTGTCTTTGTTCTTATGCATTTTGGATATTTTAGTTACTGTTTTGATTCATGTTTGAATTGTGTAGTTGTTAGTTTTCCTTCATGTTAATTGTTTAAGGTTAATGTAGTTTACTTTTTTGCTTAATTAGGTTGTTATTTTTTTTATTGCTTCTTAGATTGATAGATTGCACTATGTTTAGTTCATTTATGCATGTTAGTTTCGTTTAAGTATGATTGTTGATCTTGTATCATAGGATGACAATGTAGTACAAGTTTAACACTTATGCTTAATTAGGTTTTGTTTAATTGTTGTTAAGTTGTTAGTTAATTGTCTTTGTTTAATTGTTGCTTTCTTTATGCATGTTTCTTCTCTAGAAATGATCCTCACGATGTAGAGTGACACTGCGTTGTTAGTTCATATTTGCTGGTTAGTTAGGATTTCCTTATTTGCATTAGTTGTAGAAATTCCAAAACAAAATCCCCATTATTCGATTTCGTTTGAGAGCAAATGTCCTACCACTGGTTCCACGTGAGAGACGACCCGGTCCTCTACTATACTACCTTAGTGTAGGTTAAGGGGTTCGGTTGAGTATAAATGAATTAATTTGATCCTGCGCAAGTGATAGTTGCGCGCTAATCAGTCACCCGATGCTTTAGTTGAATTGATCAAAACTGAAGCGCCTCGGTCTACAATACCAAGCAACAAAGAAACACCTCTTCTTGTAAAGGCAACCAGTACACCTGAAAAACTTAAATGATTAGTAATTTTCTACGACAAGATCAATATTATATAGGATGATATCATGGTAAACGTGAGCCTAAAATGATCCCATATCAGACCCAATGTTAGGTTTGATATGTTATCATATTAGATCCACGTTGGGCCTGATATGAGATCATTTCAAGCCCTCGTTTGTCATGATATCCCAATAACCATGGCCATCAGCTGACTAACATAAAAAAATATTAAGATTTTCAAACTATTTTATTTTACTAAACTACTACTTCGTGCTTCAAATTCACAATAATAAGTTGTACCTGAAAATCTAAAGGTTTGAGAAGTTGATTCCCAATTTTGAAATATTGACTAATATACTACGGATATGTTGTATATCTTGTATGTCCATGAAAATACTAAAGGGGGATTATTTGATCATTATTATGTATTGATTATGTAAAATAATACATCTATGATGTCTTCCTTTCTTTATGGATGTTTTATACAAACTATTAAAGTGACCTAATACGTTGTTCCAATGTAATTTCTGTCTACACTGGGTGGGCCTTTGCAAATCTGATAGTTTCGAAGGTGATACATTTGCGGATAATTTAACAACAGAGGATGAAACATCCGACCCACTTCCTTCCGCCATTGTGAAAGGAGAGTATTGATAGAAACCTTAAATCTTCACTATAAAGACGGGACTAGTGTGGATTTTCGTTGGAAACCGTTGATGTCGCCTGATAGACCCACGAAGATACGTAGTCTTTTGGTGGGGGGACGATCCCACAACTAAAAAAGAGCGAAAGATTTTTTGCAATCAGAGAGTTAAGAAAAGCGCGAGGCTTGCATGCGTTGAGAGAGGGAGGGATAAAGATGTTGACGCCATTAACATCCGAACCATCAATAAAATTTTTAAATTAAAATAATTCAAATGTGCTTCGGACGTCTGAGAAAATGGGATGGGGAAATATGATGTTGACGGGAGGTGTACAAAAGAAATTTTACATTTTTTTTAACGTGGTGTTTGGCAAATACAAACTGGGGTATATCTTTTGATAATTTCAAATTTCCACGTACACCTTATGGTAAAATGTTGTAAAAACTTAGGGTGCGTTTGGGTTGCGCATTTTCTATTTTCATTTTCTGAAAAATGTGCATTTCTTAAAAATGGTGTTTGGTTTGTATTTTTCATATATGTTTTCTAAAAAAATAGATATCATTTTCCGGAAAAATAGAGAATGACTAAAATTCATTTTCTATTTTCTAAAAACGCGCGTTTTCCAAACAATAAAAATAGAAAACATGCAAATCAAACGCACTCTTAGTAGTTACGTCTTTTTCTTATCCCATAGTAAAACTTTATTACTTGGTTGTTATTTGGGCTATAGCCCAACCCAAAACGAGGACACAGACACCGAATCGTAACCTAGTCTCTTTTATTCTTCTTTCTCCGCCATCCGTCCCATCCTATTGGAGATCGCCTCCTGCAGCAATCGTCGCATCTGCCGGCCCGATCGAGTTGGGAGGCTGCCGTCGACGTTGCTGCTGCTGCGGCCGCTGACGTTGCCGCGCGCATGACCAACTTCTATTTTTTCAAAAGCATCTGTCGTAGGAACATCGGCCGCTAACAAACTTACACTAGCCTGCAGTTTTTGGTCAATCTCAACCTCTCCTAGCTGTTCTCCCTTCCTCGCCTATCTCCCAATCTCAGCCTCTCACAATTCTCCCCCACTCAGACTGGCACAGGTTTCTCTGAAGAGCCAGAATCTTATTTCAATGAATATGAGAACCTTGGAGTCTCTGTAGAAGCATATGCACAAATATCAAACAATCAGCAAGGAGTTCCGCCAAAACAAGAAATCGTCGACTCTCTGGTCTAGATGTCATGAATGTCATAGTGGTAGCTGCAGAGTGCGTGCCATGGTCTAAAACAGGCATGGCTTGTTTCACCTTGACTGAATGAAATCATCTTTATTGAAAATTTATATTTTTGACAATGGAGGTTAATTTTTTGGTTTCACATCATTCTCAATCAGTTCTTCTGACCTTTCCTTTTGAAGAAACTTACCTTCTAGTACTAACCATTACATGAGTTGTTTGAAATTTGAACTTGTTATTCTTGGTGCTTAAATTGGTTGATGTTTTCATTTAGGTGGAGCTGGAGATGTTGCTAGAACTTTACCCAAAGCATTGGCCAAGAGAGGACATCGTGTAATGGTACTTGTCATAACTCTTGACTCAAAATTGTTTCTATCAATGGATCCTGCTCATTGGTGAGAGCACATCAATATTCCTATAGGTTCCTTGGCGTGTCCCATGTGGTTGATTTTTCTGATAAGGGATTTATGATATATACCCCAATGTGCCTGGGTAATACACAACATTGCACATCAGGTATATGTTTATTCATGTGTTGTTTCTAGTGTCAAATACATTAAGAACCTAAAACCATTATTGTTCATATTATTTCCGGGATGATTTCTTGAATTTCATAATTATGTTCATGGCGAGCTATGCTTATGTTAAGAACCCTTATCCGAGAGCTAAAATGGTTGAAGTACTAAATTATTGGTTACCAAAAAGAAGGTTCGAAATTCAGTTTTTTTTTTTCAATTTAATTTCTTTCTAAAATTTAACACAATTTACAAATTTCAATTCTTACAGTGGGTTTTCTGCTACTGCTGCACTTTTTAAAGGACACCAGTTGTCTCTTGACTATCTAGTTAGAAATCTTCTTAAAATTTGTGGATATTGAATTCACTGGTCTGCATACACAAGTAGATTTTTTTTCTGCATATATATTCATATTTTAGAAGTTGTTTCATGGGTAGTGAGTATAACGACTCAGTTTAAGAAGAATAAACGTAAGAAGAAAATGTAAATAGAGGCCGCGGAAAATAAACCAAACAAGTCGAAAGAGAATCCAAACTCAAGTGAGACTGACAGGTAAAACTTCTAAGTCACACGAACCTAAATGTCATAGGAAAAAAATAAGGGGTAGTGAGAATAACAACTCAGTGGGTATAAGAAGAATAGTGCACGAACTACATAGTGTAAGGAGATCAAAGAAAGCAGTATAATGTTACTTCCTAACGTAAATAAGAGCACCAATATAAATATCTGCTGATAAAAGCAAAAGCAACAACATAACTATCTACTAACATGAATAAACAGGTATGCCAAATAACACTATCTCAGATTATCTTACCTACTATTTGATATCAAGATGGTCAATATAACCAACGATTAACCTAATCCATCAAGTATAATAAACAACAATAATAATTAAACAACCAATGCAAATCTTGAGTCTTGACTACGGGTAACAATATTTTACCCGGAATGAGCCTCATAGGGCAGTCAGGTGTGTATATACTAAGGACAAAATGCTACCACGAATGGTTCTTGTAGGTAGTTAGATGTACAGATTACCATTATCTACGTGCAACAACTTGCTACCACGAATGAGTTTCGTGGGTAGACAGGGTGAGGCTACTATTTATCTACTGACTGCATGCAACAACATGCTACCACGAATGAGTCTTGTGGACAACTGTAATAATAAGCAAGTAAGCAGTAAACAATCACACCCAAACGTATAAGCTACCAATTATGCAACAGTATACTATTATTAACATAGAGCACAAATGTAAATGACAAACAACATAGTATGAATAACAATGAGACTGCATAGATATCAAAATAGATTAAAAATAAACTCAAGCAAGTATCAAACTCAAGAAGCAAATAGAGTGGAGTCAAGGTAAGCAAGTAAATGCTACCTAATCAACATAAATGAAAGACAATCATGGTGGCAAAAAAGGTGAATACGCTCGCCCCAGCTCCCCCGCCAACCCGTCTCAGGGCCAACACGGAGGAGGTAAATCACGGGCGGCTACTAGCCTTTGGAATAGTGACTAGCACATAAGGGAGGCATTTATCTCGGCTTTGCCGAGATTCGAACCCCAGACCTCATGGTGGCAACACCTCATGCGCTAGCCACTAGACCCATCCGAGGGGACCAAATGAAAGACAATCATTGCAGCAAAAGGCGAAACCCTCGCCCCCAGGGCCTCCACCGACCGGACCCACGGTCATCGTGAGGGAGGTAAATCGCAGCACCCGAGCTAGTATGGGACGGACCGGGTGGGATACAGGGATAGGGGATTTATTCCCCCGCTGAAATGAAAGACAATCATGCACTAAGATCAAAAGGTTAAAGAAGATACTATCCACCTCTATTATAGATTGTCCTAACTGTACCGTCTTCAAGTCAAAGGTCTATCTCGAGCTCGAATCCTACATGATAGGATACCAAACAAACTAAGTACTAGAATAATACTAATAACTCTAAGTAATCTAAATAGGTTAACCATTTATTCCCATTTTTATCAAGTAATCATTTAACCTTCTTAATCATGGTGTAGCAAATTCTTAAGTGATTGCTTAAGGATTTATCAATCAATTAGTTGACTTACAACCTAAATAAATCAATTTATTTGTTTATCTTGATTCAGCTATACTTAATCTTCAGTTTAGTTATGTAAGTCATTAGCAACTGTAATTAGACTTCAATTAACATCCTTAACTAATTAATTGATTATTTAATCAAATTATTCTCTATTAGTGATCTATCAAAATCGACAATGAATAAATCTTACTTTTATCTTCTCTGCATCTGCATATAAATCAATTAGTTTAATTTACCATTAAAAATTGAATTAATCTTACCTTCTTCTCTATTTGGTGTGGGCTACATGGTGTGGGGCTATGATAGGAAGGAAATAGGTTAGCGATCGGCAAAACGACAACTGTTGAAATCTGACATTAGTGGCGGCGACTCACCAACTTATGGAGATCTTCCGTCTTGTGGTGAGAGATTTGTCGGCTTGCATTAGAGATTCAACTTGCCACAAAATTTCTCCATGTTGTTGCCCAAAAGGAACACCAACATTGACCTTCGGTGCAAGGGGGAAAGGTCAATGGGTGGAAGAGGCACGAGGCAAAATTGAGAGCAACGATGCGTAGGTCATAATGACAAAGTATTCGCTCCATGGGGAAAAGGGTTCGGGAGGTTTGTGGTTATGTCGATGGACATGAGAAACAATAGGGTTCAATATAGTTTTTTTTTTCTATTTGTTGAATTAGTTAATAAACTTGTTTTGATTACTTTATTTTAACAATGGTGTTAACATGCATCTAATTAATTTGATCTTTATTGATTAATATTTTATTAACATAACACTTATTGCTTCCAGAATGGTGATACATCTATTCTAGATATTTTAATATTTACTCAAAAGTACAAAATATGCATTCGACAATTGTACATGGGAAGAATGTTGTCTCATCTTTGCCCGTCCTTGCATTCCATTTTTTGTTTTCTTAGAATATTAACTTTGTCCTCCATAGAGAAACCAATATAAATTTATAACTAATATATTTTATATTACATCCTCAAAGGGATCATTGTAGTTTGAGTTAGAGCTTTGGATTATTCAAGACAAAGTTCCAGCAATTTCAAAAGTTGAAACTAAAGATCTTTAAACTGTTTCAATTTTTACGAGTTATTGTTAATTCTGGTGTCTTTACTGTCACCAAGAAATATTACTGTTGGATTAATTAATTCTTTCCTCTTTTTCAGATTGAAAGGATAGCTAGCATGTTAATTTACTTTCTCTTGCAACTTGTTGATCTTCAACGGAGGTTTCGTAATATAAAAGATCTTGAAAAATACGAATTTAGAACCAGACAATTGTGAAAACAAATTAGTGCAATGCCCATTTGATTTTTCGTATGACCTTAAATTATATTGTTGTTTAATGCCTGCGAATTTGCTGTGAAAGATTGCCGAGATTTATGTTCATATTGCAACAAGTGATAAAGAGAATGTATTTCTTGTTGCAATCTTGAAGGATGGATGAGCATACAATGAGAGGTGTCGACTATGCACGATTAACTTGTATGGATAAGGATGCCTTGTGAATCAACCTTTTCTATCATGATTTATGTAGTGTTAAATTTTTTGAAGTTTTATAAACGGTTGTTTACATCTACAGTTGATATTCTCTCGAATATTGACAAAGATGGTAAGGTAATCCAAGAGTTTGTTCAGTTTGATCTCAAACAAAATCAACAACATTTGAAGCATTGAATGTTAAGGCTATTTTTGGAGAGATACTAGATAAATTTCTTGTCTCGATTCAAGCCTGAATCGGGTTAAAAAATTCATTTGGTATCTTGTTAAGAATAGTCTCAGTATTCAATGCTTCAGAAGCTGCTTATTTGGCTTTAAGCTAAACAAACTTTTGGATCACCTTACCATGTTCACTAATTTTCGATAGAATATCAACTGCAGATGTAAACACTGTTCCATTTATAAAACTTTAGAAAATTTAACACTGCATAAATCATGATATAAAGGGTTGATTCATAAGGCATCCTTATCCATGCAAGACAATCGTGCATAGGAGATGTCTCATTGTATGCCCATCTATTTCACAGCAGGAAACACATTCTCTTTATCATTTCTTACAATATAAATATAAATCTTGACAATTTTTCATAGCACATTCACAGACATTAAATAAAAATATAATTTAAGATTATACGAAAAGTCAAATGAACATTGCACTAATTTGTTTTCACAATTGTGTGGTTCTAAATTCGTATTTTTCAGAATCTTGTATATTACGAAACCTCCGTTGAAGATCAACAAGTTGCAAGAGAAAGTGAATTAGCATGGTAGCTACTCTTTTAACCTGAAAAAGAGAAAATAACTAATTAATCTAATAATAATATTTCCTGATGATAGTGAAGTCACCAGAATTAACAATAACTTATAAGAATTGAAATAGTTTAAATCATTGATGGACAAGAGTGATTCACAAGGCATTCTCGCCTCTGGAAGACAATTGTGCATAGAAGATACCTTCTTATTGTATGACCATCCATCTTTCGAGATTGGTGAAGATGGTAAAGTAATTCAGAAGTTTTTTCAGCTTGGTCTCAAAGTCAAATCAGCAACTTCTAAAGCATTGAATGTTGAGGCTATGCTTGAAGAGATATCAAATGAATTCCTTGATCCGATATAGGTATAACCTCCTCGAGTCCTTGAAAAAAAAAATCTTAATCTTGTAAAGCAACACGAGATAAATTCATGTTTATGCAGTGAATAGTTTATTAATTTTCTCCTTGTGATGCTGACCAACATTATTACTTTTGTTTAGTATAACTGATGAGAGATCCTGTCATTTTACCTTTATCAAGAATATAAGTAGACCGGCCAGTTATCCAAAGGCGCTTGTGGATCAAGGAATGAAGTTTGTGGTTGAGTAAATGCAGATCAAAGCTGTTTACGAAAATGACAAAGGGTGAAGCTGAAGGGCCACCTTTCTAGTCTTCAATAGTGGGCGAAATTGTTATCCATATTCCAACACCTTTGTGACCGACAAAAACACATTCAAGGCCTTACAAAAGGCTTCTATTATGAATTGTAAAACTTTTCTTATTCTTTCATTACATAACCTATAGAGAATTTATACTCGTTTACAAGGTTTTTCCACTTCTCGGCTACCTATGTGGTTTTTTTTTGTACTATTTTTTATACATAATATTATAAATAGTTATTATTCTTTATCATATTTATTTTTAATAAAATATATTAATTAAAAATAAAATATTTAATTTAAATATTTAAAAATAGAAAATAATATATTTTTTAATATATTTGTGTATATTAAATTAATAGAATAATTTTATTAGGTTTTAATTAAACTTATTTAAATTATTTCAATCATAATTAAAAGTTAATTAAATTTAGTAACATGAAGTTATTTAATTAAATCTAACTTATTTGTGTACAAATAGTTAAGTGAAGAGTTTGATGTATTGTTGAGACTAGGTGTCGCCTAGGCTGTGTGACGCATTCTGATGTGTCCTTGGATTTCGGTGATGTGTTTGGTCTTGTCGTTGGGCTTAGGAGATACGATTGACTCATCAGGTTTGGGTGATGTGTCTAGGCCCTTTGTTAGGCTTGGGCGATGCGTTCGGGTTCGTCACTCGGCTTGGGTGATGCGTCCAAACTCGCACGACGCGTCCGGACATGTTGTTTATCCTGCCGTCAAGCTCAGGCGATGCGTCCGAACTCACACATGTTCGGGCGCATCACCGGGAGCATCGTCGATCTCGGGCGACGCATCCAGACGAGTCTAAGGGTTCGTTGCTGGGCTCGGGTAACACGTCAGAGATGACACGTCCGTGCTTGCGTGACGCGTTCGAATTCGTTGTCGAGCCCAGGCAATGCCTCGCAGTGGCAAAACGGTGGCTGTGGTAGCAATTCTAGGCATAGCGATGGCAGATGGAGGTGGGTTATTGCCTAAAGCATCGTCTCAAGCAAAGACAGTGTAGTTGATGTCCGTCTCCCGTTTAGTCTGCCACCTCTGCCACCATTTAAAACACTGCCTAAAGATAACACATTAACAACTAGGATATTTCAACAATAAATTGAAATTATAGTGTAAAATGGTGATTTAAAAGTTTAGAGTGGTCATGCAAAATGGAGCAAAGTAAAAAGGGCTGCCCGATGCACGAAGCTCCCTCCATGCGGGGTCCTGGGGAAGGATCCATTGTACGCAGTCTTACCCTACTTTTTGCAAGAGGTTGTTTCCAGGATTCGAACTCGTGACCTTTTGGTCACATGACAAGAACTTTACCGTTGCGTTAAGACAAAATGGAGCAAAGTACAGTAGTAAAATAAAATTTACAAATTATCTCACTTCTTTGATAATGGTTGATTGGCCATTTATTAACTTCTTTATTAGAATAGTTGAAGAAAAAGGTGATATTGTTCACTCTAAGTGGTTTAGTATTATTGATCCAATGATAAAATATAGACAAGTAAATTATGGAGGACATTTTGTTTTAGCGCAATGGTCTTTATATAAGGAAGGTAAGGTAGAATACTGATCCTATATATAGAACTAGCATGAAGCTTCCTTCATTAGCTCCCATAAGCATAGCTGAGTTTGTATTCGAGTGGTAGATTGCCATAAAAGAGTAGAGATCGAATCTTCAGGAGAACAATTTCTTGAGAAATAAAATCCCTCCCATCTAAAGAGATATCATTCGATCACTATGATTTACCTCCCTTTCAAATGCCTTTGGCAGACTTGAAGAGGCACCTTAGTTGAGCCCATCACCACTTCATCAGGATTGGTGAAGAGTTTCTTCTATACATTACATGTGTTGTGCTCGAATCTACATGTGTTGTGCTCGAATATTAAATGAGTTCACGGTTTATTATTATTATTTTTTGTATCTATTGAGTTAAACCTTCAGTTGGTGATTAAGCTTTTTTTAATAGTCTACATAATGCCTCAATTGATAGAGATAGGAGATTGTTTCTCATTCATATCATATGATTTACTTTTCTGTCGGATTTTCAAAATTTAGACCTAAACCTATGATTTTCTGTAATATCTAGAAAATCTCAAGCTAAATTACGACGATTGCCTTTTTCCATAATCTTGCACCATGAATAAACTGCATGTGGTTAGTTCTTGTCACTTCCTGAATGAATGTGGCCTTCTTTGATAGGTATGGGTTTTCCCAAGTATCACTTATAAGAAGAATCTACATATATTCCATCTATATATATTGAAAAGACATGCAAATGATTCTGATTTATACGAATTGTGTTGACAGCATTTGTTTGTTTAGTGAATGTTGAACTTCAGCTACTTCAGATTTATTTCCTTAATGGAACGGTGTGGTTCTTCTATCTGTTAAATAGCATGTACTCTTTTTTCCTTTGTCTTTTTAGTCATTCATCATATGTTCTTCGGACTGCAAAGATGAGAATCAAAAGAAGATCCCCGAGAATTTTTCGAGATTCCGATCATTTCTCTACTTAAAAAATTAAAGGAGAAATACAGACTGAACAAAGTGACTTGCCATTTTGCAAGTTATGACAATTCAGTGCAAACTATAGTGAGTAGATTTGGATTAGTGAAATATTGAAAAAACAGTTCTCACATTTCCAATAGTTTGCTAAATACAAGAAAAAAACATGAGGGCATAACTTATCCTCTCAATCTACTGATCTAGAATGAACTATACCTGACAAATCTGTATCAATCTCATTCTACTGCAAAAAACAACACCCTATCCTCAAGATGACTACAAACAAAGGATAACAAGCGAAGACAACTACAAATTTGAATATAGCATCCTGTAAAGGAAACAAATGAACTCTAGGACGTTACACCATGAAACAGGATATTGATAATACATGATATCTGACAGAAATTGGTCTAGATATTGTTATCCATCCACTAGTATGTGCTTTCAAAGTAACATTTATCAGTTCAATTGTTGCTAAAGGTACTGTCAATCAAAAAGAAAGGTAAAGGTTTTAATGTGAACAATGGCATTGGGATTGGCCCGGAAAGACAACATTCTGTTAGGGATGTTTTTATTTGCCTCTAAACTATATTCTCAATTTTTTTTCCCACCTTCAAAAATGAGCTACAACACGAATATGTACACAGAAAATTTAGGAAAACAACTACAATTGGAATGAGAATGACATTTCTAGAGAAGGTTGATCTGGAGATGACCGAGAAGAAACTCTGCGTTATGAATCATGCGTGTGATCAAAACGTTCACCTTATGTAACTCTTAACCTATGGGCTTCATTACCAATAGGTATATGCAACAGCCCTCAAAGAATCAAACACAAGTTGGTCAGCAGCTGGAAGAACACCATTTGAACAGGAAGCAAATTGCGGGTGCCTACCATGGGCGTTATCTAGAATACCGGACAAATTTGTAGATACAAATGTGCGTCATGACCTCTGTGGGCAAGAGGCTCATGCTTGTATGACTCCCACCTTTTATCCTCATGATTTCTAGCTGCAAGAAGCCGGCCAGTCCGGGCACTTGCTCTATCAGATTGGTTGCGGTCATGACTGAGATCAAAAGCCCTTGGTCTGCCCCCAGTATCATTACAATCATGGTTCCGGCTCCATTGATTCCTCGAACTACATTGCCGATCTCTAAAAGAAACTCGGTACAATGACAAAGAAATTCTTTTACATGTCATATAATAGAAGTACAAAATACAGTTTTATTATTTATAAAACTTCCCTTATCGCTTTTTGGAACAAAACACAAATATATTATTCATATCATAAAAGATACCTAACTTTTAGAAAGCATTAATTGGGAAATAGCTGATAAATCAACCAATGCCCACAAAACAAAAGAAAATGCAAAGGAGGCTATGGAGGGCATCAAAAGTTCAAGTGTACATGGTTTTATGGTGCAAAGAGGAAGCATGGTTAACCAGGTATTATCTATCAAAACTTTCTCGCAAATGATAATGCATTAAAATGGCTAAAGGTACATATGGAACTGATGCATAGAGAAAGAATAACTTCTATGTAAAGTAAATTAGACTAGTAAGTTAAATAAAAACATCATATTGAGGAAGAGTTAACGGACAAAAATGTACAGTTCAGCCTAAAGTGCCCCATTATCTATGACTAGGAAAATGAAATAAAGTGAAGAAATTTTAGAATTCATCAAAAAAGAAAGAAAAAAGTGAAAGACAAAATTTTACAAACTTATTCTTCATTTAAAGCAAATTAGAAACTTCTTTTTGAATTAGAAGAGTTAACAAGTAATCAACTATAAATTAGTAGTGTAGACAAACAGTTATAAATCTCCTCCATGGGTATATTAAATTTTTCATGCTTTATAATTCTTGACAATAACAATTACAAACTAATGCAATGCAAAGATAAGAAGCAAAATATAAGCCAAAAAAAAAAAAAAATCAACTGTTAGCACAAAAATTGGATAAAAAAATACAAGATCTAAAACAACTCAAATAAAACATCTATTATAATCTCAGGAAAAAATATAAAACTATAAAAGTTTCTAACAGACTTACAGATTTTCTTATAATATCAAAATGTTATGAGAATCTTATAAGATCTGGCAGGTAGGTTCTAGTACCAACACGAGGCCTCGGAGCTTCATCTACATTATGTTGGAAGGTAACAAAGGCCGCATCAAGACCAGACTCGAGCTTCCTCTCCTACTTCTTGTTCCAAAAGCTACTGGTTCAAATTTAGCATCGACTATAGGATCGCTTGATTCAGATTGCACTCCTTTATTATTTCCAGTATTCTGCCAACCTATCATTCATATGCATGTTTTTCATTGTTAGCTTCTTAATTCGATTTTCTGGAATAATGTAGTTACAATATTCCTTATTACTTTGGCTTCATGCTTTGTTGTCTTCAAATTGTAATGTCTCTATTGGACGTTGAATGTCATCAACGAAATCAAAGTTCTCAACCAATAATTTTTCATATTGGGTAGGGATTAGGTCAATCATAACCTGTCAAATTATTAAATCAAATGTTAAAAAAAACATATTAACCTAACTAAAGTGACAGTATTCAAAATTTATCTCTTCAGATGAGACTCGGTGGAACAAATCCCTCATCTTACTTATATGCGAAGGAATATTTCTCCACTTATTTATTTGTGCCCCTTCAATTTTGTATGATTTTTTGATTGGAACATGCTCTAAAAACCATGTCTGATTCATCATGATAAATGTTAGATATTCATACACGTCTGTAAAATATTGTTAAATTTAACATAGAAAATAAACTCACTGCCAAAAGACCAGCAAAGCCCTTTACCTAAGGGAGGTTGGTGTTGAAATGTATTATCTAAGTTGATGAAAATATATCTCAATTCTTAGGTAATTACTGAGTCATAAATTCATGGATGATTTCAATCCAGTTGAATCTAACAAGATTCTCAAAATCGTCTACTATATGTATAAGACATAAAGAGACCTTATATGTACTAGAATAAAATAAGACATAAACAAATATATACAAAATGTAGAATTTGCAAAATAACAAAATATCGTCATATTTTTAACACGATTGATATAAAATTTAAGTAACTCCTCAATTCTTGATATAATAGCTTCTTTTTTATTTGAGAAATAATTTAGAAAGAGGTCACTGATAATGAGTATTTTGGTGCATTATTTTGGCTGTTATTCTTTACATTTTTACCTTCCCACATGCTTAATTTTATAGTTATATTATATTTTGTGCCGAGAATTTATTTTGAACTTAATTATAATTTTTCTACAAATTATGAAATTTAATTTCATATTTTATGTGATTTTATAGGAAATTCAAAGTGTCATAGATTAGAATCGAGCTGGACCGAATTTGGCCGGATTTGGAGGTCAAACGGAGAAGATCAAGCTGAATCAGTATGGACCGTTGATCTTGATCAAGAGAGATCTTGCTCCTTCATTCTGATATAAGCATCCTACTCTTGATCCAGATCTAAAATGATATAGACCATTGGATCCAAACAAGAAGATAACTTGATCCGGACCACTCATCTTTTCATCAACGAGATCAAACGATTAGATCTTCATCCATTTCCTTTTTCAAGATGGACGGCCCAGATCGAAAGAGGGAAAAGCTCCCTTTTCGTACCTTCACGCGGACGAACAGAACTCACGATCTGCTGCTCGCGACTTCTCTTAGGCTAGGGCACGCGATTTCCCCACCGCCAGCCACTCTCTTCCTTTCTTCTTCCTCACCACAGGCAGGCGGCTCTTTCCTTACCTTCACTGCCGCCGGCCGGTCCCCACATCCATTTCTCCACTTCTCTGATCTGCTCAACTCCGCGACGACAGCAGCTCCGGCGGTCTCTTTGAGCGGACAGCAGTGTGGGTCTAGGGTTCTCTTGACGGCGGAGCGTTCTCCTCCGGCAAGGTATTCCTTCTTCATTCCTACCTCAGCGGACATCTTCCTGTGGACGGCGTTCCGAAAGCAGAGGATTCCAGCAGAGGAATCCGACTGTGCCTTATTCTCCAGTGAGCTTCTTCTCAACTTCATCACTGACGTTGTTGGATCTTCTGGTGATGGCGTTCCACAAACAGAAGGTTCCATCTCAGTGCATACTCCAATTCCAGCACAAGCACTCCAATTCCGGCAGATCACTCAAGCAAGCTGGTCGTGATCAGGGGCTGTCGTTGTGTGCTGTTCACCAGTGATGGCGTTCCAGATCTGGTACCTTTGTGTGACGGCGAAGGGTAGTTGAATGGGTGTATGATCGCTGAGGAGTGGATTTGGTGATTAACTAGTTTGTTTCCTTGTTTGATTTGTTTTGTCTTTGTTCTTATGCATTTTGGATATTTTAATTATTGTTTTGATTCATGTTTGAATTGCTTAGTTGTTAGTTTTCCTTCATGTTAATTGTTTAAGGTTAATGTAGTTTACTTTCTTGCTTAATTAGGTTGTTATGTTTTTTATTGCTTCTTAGATTGATAGATTGCACTATGTTTAGTTCATTTATGCATGTTAGTTTCGTTTAAGTATGATTGTTGATCTTGTATCATAGGGTGACAATGTGGTACAAGTTTAACACTTATGCTTAATTAGATTTTGTTTAATTGTTGTTAAGTTGTTAGTTAATTGTCTTTCTTTAATTGTTGCTTTCTTTATGCATGTTTCTTCTCTAGAAATGATCCTCACGACGTAGAGTGACACTGCGTTGTTAGTTCATATTTGCTGGTTAGTTAGGATTTCCTTATTTGCATTAGTTGTAGAAATTCCAAAACAAAATCTCCATTATTCGATTTCGTTTGAGAGCAAATGTCCTATCACTAGTTCCACGTGAGAGACGAGCCGGTCCTCTACTATACTATCTTAGTGTAGGTTTAGGGGTTTGGTTGAGTATAAATGAATTAATTTGATCCTGCGCAAGTGATAGTTGCGCGCTAATCAGTCACCCGATGCTTTAGTTGAATTGATCAAAACTGAAGCGCCTCGGTCTACAATACCAAGCAACAAAGAAACACCTCTTCTTGTAAAGTCAACCAGTACACCTGAAAAACTTAAATGATTAGTAATTTTCTACGACAAGATCAATATTATATAGGATGATATCATGGTAAACGAGGGCCTAAAATGATCCCATATCAGACCCAATGTTAGGCCTGATATGTTATCATATTAGATCCACGTTGGGCCTGATATGAGATCATTTCAAGCCCTCGTTTATCATGATATCCCAATAACCATGGCCATCAGCTGACTAACATAAATAAATATTAAGATTTTCAAACTATTTTATTTTACTAAACTACTACTTCGTGCTTCAAATTCACAATAATAAGTTGTACCTGAAAATCTAAAGGTTTGAGAAGTTGATTCCCAATTTTGAAATATTGACTAATATACTACGTATATGTTGTATATCTTGTATGTCCAAGAAAATACTAAAGGGGGATTATTTGATTATTACTATGTATTGATTATGTAAAATAATACATCTATGATGTCTTCCTTTCTTTATGGATGTTTTATAAAAACTATTAAAGTGACCTAATACGCTGTTCCAATGTAATTTCTATCTACACTGGGTGGGCCTTTGCAAATCTGATAGTTTCGAAGGTGATACATTTGCGGATAATTTAACAACAGAGGATGAAACATCCGACCCACTTCCTTCCGCCATTGTGAAAGGAGAGTATTGATAGAAACCTTAAATCTTCACTATAAAGACGGGACTAGTGTGGATTTTCGTTGGAAACCGTTGATGTCGCCTGATGGACCCACGAAGATACGTAGTCTTTCGGTGGGGGGATGATCTCGCAACTAAAAAAGAGCGAAAGATTTTTTGCAATCAGAGAGTTAAGAAAAGCGCGAGGCTTGCATGCGTTGAGAGAGGGAGGGATAAAGATGTTGACGCCATTAACATCCGAACCATCAATAAAATTTTTAAATTAAAATAATTCAAATGTGCTTCGAACGTTTGAGAAAATGGGATGAGGTGTACAAAAGAAATTTTATATTTTTTTTAACGTGGGGTTTGGCAAATACAAAACTGGGGTATATCTTTTGATAATTTCAAATTTCCACGTACACTTTATGGTAAAATGCTGTAAAAACTTAGAGTACGTTTGGGTTGCGCATTTTCTATTTTCATTTTTTGAAAAATGCGCTTTTCTTAAAAATGGTGTTTGGATTGTATTTTTCATATCTGTTTTCTAAAAAAATAGATATCATTTTCTGGAAAAATAGAGAATGACCAAAAGTTACTTTCTATTTCCTAGAAAACGTGCATTTTCCAAAAAATAAAAATAGAAAATGTGCAAACCAAAGGCACCCTTAGTAGTTACGTCTTTTTCTTGTCCCATAGTAAAATTTTATTACTTGGTGGTTATTTGGGTTATAGCCCAGCCCAAAACGAGGACACTGAATCCTAACCCTAGTCTCTTTTATTCTTCTTTCTCCGCCGTCCCTCCCAGATCGCCTCCTGCAGCAACCGTCACGTCCGCCGGCCCGATCGAGTTGGGAGGCTGCCGTCGATGTTGCTGCTGCCGCGACCGCTGATGTTGCCGCGCGCATAACCAACTTCTATTTTTTCAAAAGCATCTGTCACAGGAACATTGGCCGCTTACAAACTTACACTAGCCTGCAGTTTTTGGACAATCTCAACCTCTCCTAGCTGTTCCCCCTTCCTTGCCTATCCCCAATCTCAGCCTCTCACAATTCTCCCCCAATCAGACTGGCACAGGTTTCTCTGAAGAGCCAGAATCTTATTTCAATAAATATGAGAACCTTGGAGTCTCTGCAGAAGCATATGCACAAATATCAAACAATCAATAAGGAGTTCCGTCACAACAAGAAATCGTCGACTCTCTGGTCCAGATGTCATGAATGTCATAGTGGTAGCTGCTGAATGTGCGCCATGGTCTAAAATAGGCATGGCTTGTTTCACATTGACTAAATGAAATCATCTTTATTGAAAATTTATATTTTTGACAATGGAGGTTAATTTTTTGGTTTCACATCATTCTCAATCAGTTCTTCTGACCTTTCGTTTTGAAGAAACTTACCTTCTAGTACTAACCATTACATGAGTTGTTTGAAATTTGAACTTGTTATTCTTGGTGCTTAAATTGGTTGATGTTTTCATTTAGGTGGAGCTGGAGATGTTGCTTGAACTTTACCCAAAGCATTGGCCAAGAGAGGACATCGTGTAATGGTACTTGTCATAACTCTAAACTCAAAATTGTTTCTATGAATGGATCCTGCTCATTGGTGAGAACACGTCAATATTCCTATAGGGTCCTTGGCGTGTCCCATGTGGTTGATTTTTCTGATAATGGACTTATGATGTATACCCTAATGTGCCAGGGTAATACACAACGTTGCACATCAGGTATATGTTTATTCATGTGTTGTTTCTAGTGTCAAATACATTAAGAACCTAAGACCATTATTGTTCATATTATTTCCAGGATGATTTCTTGAATTTCATAATTATGTTCATGGCGAGCCATGCTTATTTTAAGAACCCTTATCTGAGAGCTAAAATGGTTGAAGTACTAAATTGTTGGTTACCAAAAAGAAAGTTGGAAATTCAGTTTTTTCAATTTAATTTCTTTCTAAAATTTAACACAATTTACAAATTTTAATTCTTACAGTGGGTTTTCTGCTACTGCTGTTCTTTTTAAAGGACACCAGTTGTCTCTTGACTCTCTAGTTAGAAATCTTCTTAATATTGAATTCACTGGTCTGCATACACAAGTAGATTTTTTTCTGCATTTATATTCATATTCTAGAAGTTTTTTCATGGGTAGTGAGTATAACGACTCAGTATAAGAAAAATAAATATAAGAAGAAAATGTAAATAGAGGTCGCGGAAAATAAACCAAACAACTCGAAAGAGAATCCAAGCTCGAGTGAGTCTGGCCGGTAGAACTTCTGAGTCACACAAACCTAAAAGTCATAGGAAAAACACAAGGGGTAGTGAGTCTAACAACTCGGCGGGTATAAGAAGAATAGTGCAAGGAGATCAAAGGAAGCAATATAATGTTACTTCCTAACGTAAATAAGAGCACCAATATAAATATCTGCTGATAAAAGCAAAAGCAACAACATAAGTATCTACTAACATGAATAACCAGGTATGCCAAATAACACTGTCTCCGGTTATCTTACCTACTATCTGATATCAAGGATGTCAATATAACCAACAATTAACCAAATCCATCAAGTATAATAAACAACAATAATAATCACACAACCAATGCAAATCTTGCACATACCAAGTCTTGACTACGGGGAACAATATTTTACCCGGAATGAGCCTCATGGGCAGTCAGGTGTCTACATACTAAGGGCAATATGCTACCACGAATGGTTCTTGTGGGTAGTTAGATGTACACATGACCATTATCTACGTGCAACAACATGCTACCACGAATGAATTTCGTGGGTAGGTAGGGTGAGGCAACTATTTAGCTACTGACTGCATGCAACAACATGCTACCACAAATGGGTCTTGTGGACAAATGTAATAATAAGCAAGTAAGCAGTAAACAATCACACCCAAGCGTATAAGCTGCCAATTATGCAACGGTATACTATTATTAACATAGAGCACAAATGCAAATGGCAAACAACATAGTATGAATAACAATGAGACTGCATAGATATCAAAATAGATTAAAAATAAACTCAAGCAAGTAAGTATCAAACTCAAGAAGCAAATAGAGTGGAGTCAAGGTAAGCAAGTAAAGCTACTTAATCAACATAAATGAAAGACAATCATGCACTAAGATCAAAGATCTAAAGAGGTTAAAGAAGAAACTATCCAACCTCTATTGTAGATTGTCCTAACTGTACCGTCTTCAAGTCAAAGGTCTACCTCGAGCTCGATCCTACAAGTATAAGATACCAAACAAACTAAGTACTAGAATAATACTAATAACTCTAAATAATCTAAGTAGGTTAACCATTTATTCCCCTTTTTATCAAGTATTCATTTAACCTTCTTAATCATCGTGTAGCACATTCTTAAGTGATTGCGTAAGGATTTATCAATCAATTAGTTGTCTTACAACCTAAATAAATCAATTTATTAGTTTATCTTGATTCAGCTATACTTAATCTTCAGTTTAGTTATGTAAGTCATTAGCAACTGTAATTAGACTTCAATTAACATCCTTAACTAATTAATTGATTATTTAATCAGATTAATCTCTATTAGTGATCTATCAAATCCGACAATGAATAAATCTTACTTTTATCTTCTTCTCCGCATCTGCATATAAATCAATTAGTTTAATTTACCATTAAAAATTGAATTAATCTTACCTTCTTCTCTATTTGGTGTGGGCTACATGGTGTGGGGCTATGACAGGAAGGAAATAGGTTAGCGATCGGCAAAGCCGCAACTGTTGAAATCTGACATTAGTGGCAGTGACTCACCAACTTATGGAGATCTTCCATCTTGTGGTGAGAGATTTGTTGGCTTGCATTAGAGATTCAACTTGCCACTAAATTTCTCCATGTTGCCCAAAAGGAACACAAACATTGACCTTCGGTGCAAGGGGGAAAGGTCAATGAGTGGAAGAGGCACAAGGCAAAATAGAGAACAACGGTGCATGGGTCATAATGACAAAGTATTCACTCCATGGGGAAAAGGGTTCGGGAGGTCTGCGGTTATGCCGATGGACTCGAGAAAGAATAGGGTTCAATATAGTTTTTCCTCTATTTGTTGAATTAGTTAATTCATTTGATTTGATTACTTTATTTTAATAATGGTGTTAACATGCATCTAATTAATATGATCTTTATTGATTAATATTTTATTAACATAACACTTATTGCTTCCACTAATAGTGATACATCTATTCTAGATATTTCAACATTTACTTAATTAAGTACAAAATATGCATTCGACAATTGTACATGGGAAGAATGTTGTCTCATCTTTGCCCGTCCCTGCATTCCATGCTTTGTTTTCTTAGAATATTAACTTTGTCCTCCATAGAGAAACCAATATAAATTTATAACTAATATATTTTATATTACATCCTCAAAAGGGATCATTGTAGTTTGAGTTAGAGCTTTGGATTATTCAAGACAAAGTTCCAACAATTTCAAAAGTTGAAACTAAAGATCTTTAATCTGTTTCAATTTTTACAAGTTATTGTTAATTCTGGTGATTTTACTGTCATCCAGAAATATTACTGGTGGATTAATTAATTCTTTCCTCTTTTTCAGATTGAAAGGGTAGCTAGCATGTTAATTCACTTTCTCTTGCAACTTGCTGATCTTCAACGGAGGTTTCGTAATATAAAAGATCCTGAAAAATACGAATTTAGAACCAGACAATTGTGAAAACAAGTTAGTGCAATGCCCATTTGATTTTTCGTATGATCTTAAATTACATTGTTGTTTAATGCTTGTGAATTTGCTGTGAAAGATTGTCGAGATTTATGTTTATATTGCAAGAAGTGATAAAGAGAATGTATTTCTTGTTGCAATCTTGAAGGATGGATGAGCATACAATGAGAGGTGTCGACTATGCACGATTAACTTGTATGGATAAGGATGCCTTGTGAATCAGCCTTTTCTATCATGTTTTATGTAGTGTTAATTTTTTGAAGTTTTATAAACGGTTGTTTACATCTACAGTTGATATTCTCTCGAATATTGACAAAGATGGTAAGGTGATCCAAGAGTTTGTTCAGTTTGATCTCAAACAAAATCAACAACATTTGAAGCATTGAATGTTAAGGCTATTTTTGGAGAGATACTAGATAAATTTCTTGTCTCGATTCAAGCCTGAATCGGGTTAAAAAATTCATTTGGTATCTTGTTAAGAATAGTCTCAGTATTCAATGCTTCAGAAGCTGCTTATTTGGCTTTAAGCTAAACAAACTTTTGGATCACCTTACCATGTTCACTAATTTTCGATAGAATATCAACTGCAGATGTAAACACTGTTCCATTTATAAAACTTTAGAAAATTTAACACTGCATAAATCATGATATAAAGGGTTGATTCATAAGGCATCCTTATCCATGCAAGACAATCGTGCATAGGAGATGTCTCATTGTATGCCCATCCATTTCAAAGCAGGAAACACATTCTCTTTATCATTTCTTACAATATAAATATAAATCTTGACAATCTTTCATAGCACATTCACAGACATTAAATAAAAATGTAATTTAAGATTATACGAAAAGTCAAATGAACATTGCACTAATTTGTTTTCACAATTGTGTGGTTCTAAATTCGTATTTTTCAGAATCTTGTATATTACGAAACCTCCGTTGAAGATCAACAAGTTGCAAGAGAAAGTGAATTAGCATGGTAACTACTCTTTCAACCTGAAAAAGAGAAAATAACTAATTAATTTAATAATAATATTTCCTGATGATAGTAAAGTCACCAGAATGAACAATAACTTATAAGAATTGAAATAGTTTAAATCATTGATGGACAAGAGTGATTCACAAGGCATTCTCGCCTATGGAAGACAATTGTGCATAGAAGATACCTTCTTATTGTATGACCATCCATCTTTCGAGATTGGTGAAGATGGTAAAGTAATTCAGAAGTTTTTTCAGCTTGGTCTCAAAGTCAAATCAGCAACTTCTAAAGCATTGAATGTTGAGGCTATGCTTGAAGAGATATCAAATGAATTCCTTGATCCGATATAGGTATAACCTCCTCGAGTCCTTGAAAAAAAACATCTTAATCTTGTAAAGCAACACGAGATAAATTCATGTTTATGCAGTGAATAGTTTATTAATTTTCTCCTTGTGATGCTGACCAACATTATTACTTTTGTTTAGTATAACTGATGAGAGATCCTGCCATTTTACCTTTATCAAGAATATAAGTAGACCAGCCAGTTATCCAAAGGCGCTTGCTGAGTGGTAATGTATAGTTTTCCTATCATTAATCATTTTCTTTCTCATGTCTGATGATGAAAAAACTAAAATATCGTCTTGTAAACCCAGACCGATCCATTCAACCATTCCCATCTCACTCAAGACATGCTGATACTCAACACAGAGCTGAAACAAAGAATCCAAGATTTCATCAGATCTGTAGAGGAAACGAAGCAGAGGGAATGAAGCTTCTGAAGATGTTTGTGGTTGAGTAAATGCAGATCAAAGCTGTTTACGAAAATGACAAAGGGTGAAGCTGAAGGTCCACCTTTCTAGTCTTCAATAGTGGGGGAAATTGTTATCCATATTCCAACACCTTTGTGACCGACAAAAACACATTAAAGGCCTTACAAAAGGCTTCTGCTATGAATTGTAAAACTTTTCTTATTCTTTCATTACATAACATATAGAGAATTTATACTCGTTTACAAGGTTTTTCCACTTCTCGGTTGCCTAAGTGGTTGGTTTTTTTTACTATTTTTTATACATAATATTATAAATAGTTATTATTCTTTATCATATTTATTTTTAATAAATATATTAATAAAAAATAAAAAATTTAATCTAAATATTAAAAAAAAAAACAAAACAATTTTTAATATATATGTATATATTAAATTAATAGAATAATTTTATTAGGTTTTAATTAAACTTATTTAAATTATTTCAATTACAGTTAAATGTTAATTAAAATTAGTAACAAGAAGTTATTTAATTAAATCTAACTTATTCGTGTACAAATAGTTAAGTAACGAGTTTGACGCATCGTCGAGACTAGGCATCGCCTAGGCTATGTGACGCATTCTGATGTGTCCTTGGGTTGGGGTGATGTGTTCGGTCTTGTCGCCAGGCTTAGGAGATACATTGGACTCATCGGGTTCGGGTGATGTGTCTAGGCCCTTCGTTAAGCTTGGTCGATGCGTTCGGGCTCGTCACTCGGCCTGGGTGATGCGTCCAAGCTCGCACGACGCGTCCGGACGTGTTGTTTGGCTTATCGTCAAGCTCAGGGGACGCATCCAAATTGACACATGTTCAGACGCATCACCAGGTGCATCGTCGATCTCGGGCGACTCATCCGGACAAGTCTAAGGGTTCGTTGCTGGGCTTGAGTAACACGTTATAGATGACACGTTCGTGCTTGCGCGACGCGTTCGAATTCGTTGTCGAGCCCAAGCAATGCGTTGCGGTGGCGAAACAGTGGCTACGGTAGCAATTCTAGGCATAGCGATGGCAGATGGAGGGGGGTTATTGCCTAAAGCATTGTCTCGAGCAAAGACAGTGTAGTTGATGTCCGTCTCCCGTTTAGGCTGCCACCATTTAAAACACTGTCTAAAGATAACACATTAACAACTAGGATATTTCAACAATAAATTGAAATGATAGTGTAAAATGGTGATTTTGAAAGTTTAGAGTGGTCATGCAAAATGGAGCAAAGTAAAAAGGGCTAGCGATTGTACGATGCTCCAGCCATGCGGGGTCCCGGGGAGGATCCACTATACGTAGTCTTACCCTGTTTTTTGCAAGAGGATGTTTCTAGGATTCGAACTCATGACCTTTTGGTCACATGACAATAACTTTACCGTTGCGCCAAGGTAAAATGGAGCAAAGTACAGTGGTAAAATAAAATTTGTAAATTATATCACGTCTTTGATAATGGTTGATTGGTCATTTATTAACTTCTTTATTAGAATAATTGAAGAAAAAGATGATGTTGTTCACTCTAAGTGGTTCAGTATTATTGATCCCATGATAAAATATAGACAAGTAAATTATGGAGGACATTTTGTTTTAGCGCAATGGTCTTTTATATAGGAAGGTAAGGTAGAATAGTGATCCTATATATAGAACTAGCATGAAGCTTCCTTCATTAGCTCCCATAAGCATAGCTGAATTTTATTCGAGTGGTAGATTGTCATAAAAGAACAGAGATCAAATCTCCTAAAGAACAATTCCTTGGGAAATAAAATCCCTCCCATCAAAAGAGACATCATTCGATCATTATGATTTACCTCCCTTTCAAATGCCTTAGGCAGACTTGAAGAGGCACCTTAGTTGAGCCCATCACCACTTCATTCAGGATTGGCGAGGAGTTTCTTCTATACATTACATGTGTCGGGCTCAAATCTTAAATGAGTTCACAGTTTTTTTTTATTGAGTTAGACCTTCAGTTGGAGATTAAGTTTTTTTTAATATTCTACATAAAGCCTCAATTGATAGAGATAGGAGATTGTTTCTTATTCATATCATATGATTTACTTTTCTGTCGGATTTTCAAAATTTAGACCTAAACCTATGATTTTCTGTAATATCTAGAAAATCTCAAGCTAAATTACGAGGATGGCCTTCTTCCATAACCTTGCACCATGAATAAACTGCATGTGGTTAGTTCTTGTCACTTCCTGAATGAATGTGGCCTTCTTTGATATGTATGGGTTTTCCCAAGTATCGCTTATAAGAAGTTAATCTACATATATTCCATCTATTTAGATTGAAATGACATGCAAATGATTCTGATTTATACGAATTATGTTGACAGCATTTGTTTGTTTAGTGAATGTTGAACTTCAGCTACTTCAGATTTATTTCCTTAATGGAACGGAGTGATTCTTCTATCCGTTAAATAGCACGTATTCTTTTTTCCTTTGTCTTTTTAGTCATTCATCATATGTTCTTCGGACTGCAAAGATGAGAATCAAAAGAAGATCGCCGAGAATTCTTTGAGATTCCGATCATTTCTCTACTTAAAGAACAAAAGGAGAAATCCAGACTGAACAAAGTGACTTGCCATTTTGCAAGTTATGACTCTGCAGTGCAAACTGTGGCGAGTAGATTTGGTTAGTGAAATATTGAAAAAATAGTTCTCACATTTCCTATAGTTGCTAAATACAAGAAAAAAACGTGAGGGCATAACTTATCCTCTCAATCTACTGATCTAGAATGAACTATACCTGACAAATCTGTATCAATCTCATTCTACTGCAAAAAACAACACCCTATCCTCAAGATGGCTACAAACAGAGGATAACAAGCGAAGACAACTACAAATTTGAATATAGCATCCTGTAAAGGAAACAAATGAACTGTAGGACTTTACACTATGGAACAGGAGATTGATCATACATGATATCTGACAGAAATTTGGTCTAGACATTGCATCCATCCACTAGTATGTGCTTTCAAAGTAACATTTATCAGTTCAATTTTTGCTAAAGGTACTATCAATCAAAAAGAAAGGTAAAGGTTTTAAAGTGAACAATGGCATTGGGATTGACCAAGAAAGATAACATTCTGTCAGGGATGTTTTTATTTGCCTCTAAACTGTATTCTCAATTTTTTTTTCCCCACCTTCAAAAATGAGCTACAACACGAATATGTACACAGAAAATTTAGGAAAACAACTACAATTGGAATGAGAACGACATTTCTAGTTAAGGTGAAGAAGGTTGATCTTGAGAAGACTGAGAAGAAACTCTGTGATGTGAATCGTGCTTGTGATCATAACGTTCACCTTCTGTAACTCTTAACTTATGGGCTTCGTTGCCACTATGTATACGCACAGCCCTCAAGAATCAAACACAAGTTGGTCAGCAGCTGGAAGAACACCATTTGAATGGGAAGCAAATTGTGGGTGCTTGCCATGGGCGTTATTTAGATTACCTAACAAATTTGTAGATACAAATGTGCGTCATGACCTCTGTGGGCAAGAGGCTCATGCTTGTATGACTCCCACCTTTTATCCTCATGATTGCTAGCTGCAGGAAGCCGGCCAGTCCGGGCACTTGCTCTATCAGATTAGTTGCGGCCATGACTGAGATCAAAAGCCCTTGGTCTGTACCCAGTATCATTACAATCATGGTTCCAGCTCCATTGATTCCTCCAACTACATTGCCGATCTCTAAAAGAAACTTTCTGTACAATGATAAAGAAATTCTTTTACATGTCATATAATAGAAGTACAAAATACAGTTTTATTATTTATCAAACTTCCCTTATCCCTTTTTGGAACAAAACACAAATATAATTTTCATATCATAGAAGATACCTAACTTTCAGAAAGCATTAGTTGAGAAATAGCTGATAAATCAACCAATGCCCACAAAACAAAAGAAAATGCAAATGAGTCTATGGAGGGCATCAAAAGTCCAAGTGTACATGGATTTCTGGTGCAAAGAGCAAGCATGGTTAACCAGGTATTATCTATCAAAACTTTCTCGCGAATGATAATGCATTAAAATGGCTAAGGTATATATGGAACTGATGCATATAGAAAGAATAACTTCTATGTAAAGTAAATTAGACTAATAAGTTGCTCTATGCTTATCTTTAGATTCAAGCATCAATAGACTTTCAAACTAAAAATTTGTAGCTAACTAAAAACATCATATTGAGGAAGAGTTAACGGACAAAAATACAGTGCAGCCTAAAGTGCCCCATTATCTATGACTAGGAAAATGAAATAAAGTGAAGAAATTTTAGAATTCATCAAAAAAGAAAGAAAAAAGTGAAAGACAAAATTTTACAAACTTATTCTTCATTTAAAGCAAGTTAGAAACTTCTTTTTGAATTAGAAGAGTTAACAAGTAACCAACTATAAATTAGTAGTGTACAAGAACAGTAATAAATCTCCTCCATGGGTATATTAAATTTTTCATGCTTTATAATTCTTGACAATAACAATTACAAACTAATGCAATACAAAGATAAGATGCAAAATATAAGCAAAAAAAAAAAAAAAAAATCAAATGTTAGCACAAAAATAAGATAAAAAAAATACAAGATCTAAAACAACTCAAATAAAACATCTATTGTAATCTCAGGAAAAATATAAAACTATAAAAGTTTCTAACAGACTTACAAATTTTCTTATAATATCAAAATGTTATGAGAATCTTACAAGATTTGGCAGGTAAGTTCTAGTACCAACACGAGGCCTTGGATCTTCATCTATATTATGCTGGAAGGTAACAAAGGCTGCATCAAGACCAGACTAGAGTGACATAATAGGCATCAGTCGAGAACTGTATCCCATAGCTTGTACATAGCTCAGATTAGTAGAAATAGATCTTCCAGGACCATCCCATGGATAATGACTACTATGATAAATTTCTAGCCTACATAAGGTGAAGTGTAGAATACAGTTCCATAACAAGGATTTTGGCAGAACCATCCATATACTAGATTTTGCTCATGGCCATTCAGATCACTGTTTAGAATGTGAAGTAGATTCCTTAGAGAACTCAAAACCAGAATTCATAGAATGTTTAGAATGTGAAGTAGATTCAGAACTTTCTTGAAATTGATCCGTCACTTCTTCCCTATCCAATTGCCCTGCGTGTTCATCTGTTTTTCAGAGTTGGAAGTGAAACTACCAAAGGGAAATACCAAGTATGGAACTGGTGGACCGGTAGCAACAAATGTAGGAAAGAACTTGGAATAATCCAAGGCCCTCCGCTGGGAAGTGTCAACAAGAACGGGTGCAAAAGGGATCAATGGATCTGACGGATGTTTCTCAGATTCCTGGCCTGGTAGGTTCTAGCTCTTGCATCTGGTGCGACTAAAGATGATGATTCTGTGATTGTTTCAGGCATATCATTTCCCACAGTTGAGGGTATCAAATCTGAGACATCATTATTTACCTTGACTAAACCAATGTCAGAGGAACCCTCAAACTGCAATCTACTGCTGTCTTTTCTACGAGGAGATGGTGATACTGATGGAGAACTTGATTTTCTACCCCATTGTTCCCTAGCAAACCCTGAGGTATTTGCAGTTAGCTTGTCTTTATGATTTTCTAATATAGATTTGCCTCTAGAACTTCTTCTAGAAGAAGCTGACCGTGACAGAGGGAAAATCCTAGGGTTTGCAGTCCAGGAATTAGATTGAACATCATCAACTTTAGTTGTTTTGGATTGAAATGAGCCATTGGTTTCTTCTCTAGTCAAACTCCCATCTTCTCTAACTACTCTATCACATTCCCATATATTTGAACCCGAATTGATGCCTCTTGCTGTAGGACTCGAGGTGAAACTGCCCTTTAGTTTTTGCTGCTTGTAGTCAGGAGAAACACAGTGACCAGGATTAGACCCTCTGGAGAGTACAGCCTTTTCTTCCTGCCAATTACTGTGACCAACTTCATTTGCCTTGAGCTCCGCTTCTGCAGAACCATCATTAAAAGAATCAACAGTGCCCGCATTTGAACTTAATGTGGCAACATTGATGTAATGGGAAAGGGAAATGGAGGCAAGACCAAGTCTTGTTCTTCCTGCTGCATCTCCAAGGCCTCTGATACAGAAGCAAGTTCAACCCCCATCTTAGAAAATCCACAATCAGCCTGATGGCTATATGAAAGATTGTAAACATTTTTGTGATGGAATCAGCTGCTTTGATGCAGAATCATCAAAAGACTTGGAATTGTAACTGCCTCTCATTTCAGATCCCATGTCTTTCTTTCTGATATTAGAATTGAACTTTGCTTGGCTTTGTATTTTCACTGTTTCCATTGCTCTACCACGTCTTGCACGAGATAAATCCAAAGATGTTTCTGTTAGCTCAGGACTAGATCTAGTCTAGTCCTTGCAAAGTGAAGTTTACCCTGCTCTTTCCATGGATTGGCAGAGTAACTAGATTTCAATTTTTTATTTTTATTTTTGTCACTATCAAGAGAGACTGCAGATAAAGTGTTAGCTTTGAACATTTCCTGATGATTGGTAACAATTTCATTAATCAAATTATGAGAACTTTGGCTAGGTTTAGTAGAATGTGTTGGTGCGGTTCGCACGAACGGTCTAATCCGGATTTTGATGAATGGCAAGTTAAGTTAGATTCTGTTGTGATCTAACCACTTGATTGAGTGTGCAGGAAATCCAGCTAGGTCGATAGGCCGACCGAATAGCTGGTATAAAATCCATCTAGGTCGACAGACCGACCGAATAGCTGGGACGAAATCTAGCTACGTCGACAGACCAACCGAATAGCTGGTACGAAATCTAGCTAGGTCGACGAACCGACCGGATAGCTGGTATGAAATCCAACTAGGTCGACGGGCCGACCGGATAGCTGGTACGAAATCCAACTAGGTCAACGGGTCGACCGAATAGCTGGCACAAAGTCCAGATAGGTTGACGAGCTGACCGGATGTCGACAAACTGATAAGTTAAGGTAAGTCACTGCAAGAGAGTGACCAAGGGAGGACATGTCCTAGTTGGAGGGACAGTAGGCGTCAGTCCAGTTTAGGTCCATTTAGGATCCCTAAGCTGAGACCTTGACTAGTTCTTGGTCTTAGGAGGACAGGAACTAATTACTATTCTACATTATTATTAAATTATCCTAATGCTTATTTTGCAGGGTATTTCTGGATTAACATTATTTTGCAGGGAAGAAAATTACCTTCGGATGAATAGTGTTCGAAGGCGCCTTCAAGCAGTGAAGGCGCCTTTGTATTGTTCATTGAAGGTGTCTTCCACAGGATAAAATTTTGGCATCGTATCGGATAAGTGCTGGGATGTTCGAGATCAAACTTGCCTCATTAGAGGCGCCTTCCATGGCTATGGAAGGCGCCTTCCACAGCCTATATAAGGCAGACTCGACCAAGCAACCAACAACAACTACCATACAAGCTACTACGCGTTCTTTTGAGGTTCCGACTGCTCTGGGCTCCTGCTACTACTTTGCTACGAATCTGCTGCGTCCAACAACTTCTCTGAGGAGTTTTGATCGTGGCCGGCAGACCGATATCGACACGAGCAACTCAACATCAATCTCTAGGTGTCGGTAACATTTATTTTTGTGTATTTAATTCTTGCAAAAGAAAAAGTGCAGGGTCAAAATCCAAGTCTGAACCAGAAGGCGAGTCTGACCCGGACTCAGATGATGAAGAACACTTGGTGAAGTTGGTAAGAAAAATGTTCACTAGGAGAATGAAGAATTTCACCAGCAAGAACTTGCAAAAGATCAACTCCACCTCCAACTCCAACAACAAGAACGTGACCTACTTCGGATGCAACAAAAAAGGGCATTACAAGACCGACTGCCCGAATTTGAAAAAGAATGCCCTCAAGGTGAAGTGGGATGAATCGTCCGGAGATGAATCAGACAGCAGAGAACCGAAGCACTCCAACAACCTCGCACTGATGGTGCACGGTCCAGAATCGGAGAGTGAATTGGAAGACGGGTCTGAACCTGAATCGAACCACGAGTCCGCACTCGTTTTTGAAGGTTCCGATGAGGTATATTTTGTTGGTCCTTTTGGAGGCCGACAAGAGGGGAGGGGTGAATTGTCCTACAAAAACAATCAACCCTTTCTCGACTTATAGCTTGAATAAGAACACTTGTAATTAAAAATAAAGAGACTAATTAAAACGAAATAGACACAAGAGAAATTACTTAGTTTGCAATCAGAAGATTGCTAATCCAAGGAATATGAAGCACACTTTCTTGAAGATCTCCTTCGGACGGAGTAGCCTCTTACAGCATTAACAGCACACAAAGAAAAGTAGAACAAAAAGAAATGGATTACAAGTTGTTCTAACTGGTGAAATCAGTGCTATATTTATAGCACTATTTCGGGCGCCTAGAAGGGTTCCGGGCGCATGGAGTGGGATAAAATTCAATCCCCGACGTGTCAGTTAATGACCACGTCACTCTTGATAAACTTTAGGTTCCAGGCGCTCGGAAGGACTTCGGGCGCCAGGACTCTGGGCGCCCGGAATGGCTCCGGGCGCCTGGACCACAAAAGTCAACGGGATTGACTTTTTGTGGTCTGGTTCCTCTACTCCAGTTGTGCTCGTCTCGGTCCAGCTCTTCCGCTCCGACTCCACTAGCTTGGGTGATCTCGTCCATCCAGAATAGAGCTCACCCGAACCCAAATTCTGGCATTCTCCTCGAGCAGTCTTCCTCCCCGGTTTCTCGTCCCTCGAACGCCGCGTACGTTCTTCTCGTCCACCGGTGTACTCTTCCGCGACACCTCGTCCCTCGGATGCACCGAGCCCGTCGGTTCTCTTCCCGTGTCGTCCTTCTCGCTAGCCGCATCTTCCGCTCGACTTCATGTGTTCCTAAGCTCCTGCACACTTAGACACAAGGGTTAAACCAAACAGGACCTAACTTAACTTGTTTGATCACATTAAAACAACCTTGAGGTTCCAACAATCTCCCCCTTTTTTATATGAGCAACCCAAGTTAAGTTAGGGTAAACTAATAAAAAAAATGCAATGTAAAGACAATTAATTTTGCAAATAAGTGTAAAAAGATTTTTCAGTTTAACAATTGGATATACCTCCCCCTAGACTTAATATCCTTCTTCCCGTTTGATCACATAAAAAATGGGGTTCCTTAATAAGTCTAAGGTTAATTTTTTTAAAAAAAATTGCAATAAATTAGAAAGTTTTAAGTGTTAATAAAAATTTCTAAGTGAGAAAATTTTCAAGTAGAAAAATTTCTAAGTTAAAAATCAAATTTTTGCGCAACGGAAAAAATTTAACAGAAATAATTTAAATGAAGTCTGCTGCTATATATAAAAAAATTTGCTGAGTTAAGAAAAAAAGTTTCTAAGTGAAGATTTTTTTTAAAAAATTTTAGAAGAAATTTTAACAAATGTTAAACCATTGACAAAGATTGAAGACAATTAATTTTTCTACTTATCAATTTGTCAATTAATTATTTAATTCAGAAATTGGCTTCCAGGCTGTGGCGAGGCACTAGGTCTTCTTGGTTATTGGATCATTAACCACTTCTAGACAAAGACTTTTAATGAATTCAAATATTCAATTTTTTACCTGAAAGCCCTAGGTCTAATTTCATTTTTAATTCAAACAAATTTTTGGAACTCAATACAGGTTCCTGTTGGAACCCCAAGGTTGTTTTGGTGTGATCAACAAGTTAAGTTAAGTCCTGTGTGTATTTAACCTTGTGTCTAAGTGTGCAGGAGCTTAGGAGCACAGGTACTCGAGCGGAAGACGCAGCTAGCGAGAAGAACGGCACGCTGTGCGTCCGAGGGACGAGGCGCTGTGGAAGAGTACACCGGCAGACGAGAAGGAAGCGCGCGGTGGGTCCGAGGGACGAAAGCCGGAGCGGAAGATTGCTCGGGGAGCAAGAGACGTAGCTAGCGAGAAGGTCGACGACCGAGGGACGAAGACTGCGGATGAGTACGCTGGCGGACGAGAAGGAAACACGCGGCAATTCCGAGGGACGAGAAGCCGGAGGGAAGCACTCTCGAGAAGACTGGAAGTTGGGTTCGGGTGAGCCGTATTCCAGATGGCAGAGATCACCCAAGCGAGCGGATCCGGAGGAGAAGAACCGGACCGAGGCGGGACTGAACCAGAGAAGAAGTACCGGACGAAAAAGTCAACAACTGTTGACTTTGCCCTCCGGGGCACCGCCCTGAGCAGTAAAATTGATCAGATCGAGTTTTGACTCGATCTGAACGTTGGGGGATAAGTTTTATCCCCCCCAGGGCGCCCGGAACCCTTCCAGGCACCCTGACCAAGACTATAAATATAGCCTTGGTCCAGAAGCTTCAGATCAACTCAGAGATTTACATTCCAAACACTTGTGCGATTCTGTTCTAGTTTAGCTTCTGTCTTTTGTGCTTTCACTGCTGTAAGAGGCTTCTCCGCCTGAAGGAGATATTTTAGTGCATGTTCATTCCTTGGATTAACAACCTCCTTGGTTGTAACCAAGTCAAGTTGTGAGCCTCTTCTTTCTGCTTTTTATTTACTGCTAATTTACTTTATGCAAGTGTTCTGTTGAAAGTTCGAGAAGGGTCTTTGTTGTTTTTTTTATAGGCTATTCAACCCCCCTTCTAGCCGGCCCAACGGTCCTACAAGTGGTATCAGAGCCGAGACGCTTCAGGAGGACTAACCGCCGAACGAAGCAACGAGATGGCCGGATCTAACATCCATCCGCCAAAATTCGAGGGGGACTTTGCAAGCTGGAAGAAGCACATGGAGGTATTTTTCGGTACCGATTTTGATTTATTACTAACAATGGAACTCGGTTTTGAAGCTCCCGAGGGTAAAGCAAAAAGTCAATGGACAAAGAAAGAGAAGGCCGAGTACGTGGCAAACAAGGAAGCAAAATTCCATCTGCTAACCGTACTTCCGCCACAAGAAGTTAACCGTGTCGGCACCTACAATTCGGCAAAGGAGCTTTGGGAGAAGTTCCTTGAATTACACGAAGGAACATCCGAAGCCAAGCTTGCGAGACGGGACTTACTTCGCAACCAGCTCACCAACCTCCGTCTTGAAGAAGGTGAAACAATTGCACATCTACACTCGAGGATACAGGAGCTCATCACCGGACTTTCGAATCTCGGAGAAGAGGTAAGTAACCGAGATTCGCTCAGGTACGCTTTAAATTCCTTCCCTAGAAATTCAAAATGGGCATCATTAGTAGATGCCTTTTACATTTCGAAGGACTTAGAAAAAATTTCATTAGAAGAATTTTTTTCAACATTTGAAGTGCATGAGTCAAGATGTGCAGGAATGAGGGAGCCAAAGAACAACGTCGCCCTCAAAGCTTCGAGAGACGAACCTGAATCAGAATCTTCTCTCGACGACGAGGAAATGGTAATGATGGTAAGACGATTTAAGAAGTTATACAATTTTAGAAAAACTAACCATCCACATGGTAGAAAGAAAAGAATCCGCTTCTACCATTGCGACGAAGAAGGGCATGTCAAGGACAACTGCCCCAAGCTGAAGAACAAAGATAAGGAAAAGGGTAAGAAGCCTATCCAAAAACGAAAGGCCCTGAAGGCGACGTGGGACGATACGTCGTCCGAATCGGAAGTCGAAGCATTCTCCGGACTCGCACTGATGGCGAGTCATCAAGACGACGACTGCGATTCAATCTCTTCCGAAATGAGCATCGAGAGCATCGATGAAGGGGGAGACACGTCGGAAGAAAGCAGCAGCTCAGGGGGAGAAATGGACAATGACATCGACAAGGTAAGTCAGGTACAATCTCTTCCTCCCGATAAATGTTTAAGTTCGTTAAACTTTTAACAAAAGATTGCTGCAAATTAGAAAGTGAAAATAAAAATTTAAAAGTAATTCTAGCTAAGTCTTGTCCCTTAGAAGAATTAGATAAATTAAAAATAGAAAATGAAAAATTGAAACTTGAAAATGATGATTTGAAAATTCAAGTAGATAACTTGAAAAACTATGCATGTTCATCTAAAACCAATTTTAGAAGATTTAATAATTTAAATTGGTACTTTAAATATCACCCGGGACAAATTAGGAACATTTCAAGAAAATATGTCCCTAAAAGCTTTTTAATTAATCCAGTAGGGTGGAACCTATATTGGGTTCCTAAATCATGCCTAAACTAAATTGTAAAATTAGCGCTTTAAGTGAGAAAATTAAACAAAGAATTTCCTTATGAGGCTTTGTCAAGGAAGTAGTTGTTGCTCCAATAACCAAGAAGGCCTAGTGCCTCGCTATGACCTGGAAGCCAAAATATTGAAATAAATGTTTAATTAACTTACTAATAAAGCATTAATACAAAAATTAATTAGTGTTTTAAAAAGGTTATTCAAAACATTTTATTTTAGAAATTTACTTACTTAGAATTTTTTTCCCTAAGTCATTTTTTTGTGCTTAAAAATTCTCAAAAATTTAAGTTAGGATTTTTTTAAGGATTTTTCTTACTTAGAAAAATTCTCAAAAATCACTTCTTCCTAAGTTAAAAACTTTTTCCTGAAACTAGAAATCTCAGCTTAAATTACTTAGAAAAATTTTCTAATTTTCTTAAAAAATCTAGAATTTTTTTTAGAAATATTTTCTAAGTTTTTTAAACCCTTTGATTGTTTTTTCTTGGAATCCCATTTTTTTGTGATCAAAGGGGGAGAAGGAAAAGTATAAGTCTAGGGGGAGGTAGATAGATTTAATTTTTTTTATTTTTTCTATCTTTTTTCACTTAAATTGCAAATTAAGTTAATTTACTTAATTTTATTTTATGTCTATTTTAACCCTAGCTTAACTTAGGTTGATCACACCAAAAAAGGGGAGATTGTTGGAACCCCAAGGTTGTTTTGGTGTGATTAACAAGTTAAGTTAGGTCCTGTGTGTATTTAACCTTGTGTCTAAGTGTGCAGGAGCTTAAGAGCACAGGTACTCGAGCGGAAGACGCAGCTAGCGAGAAGGACGGCACGCTGTGCGTCCGAGGGACGAGGCGCTGCGGAAGAGTACACCGGCGGACGAGAAGGAAGCGCGCGGTGGTTCCGAGGGACGAAAGCCGGAGCGGAAGATTGCTCGGGGAGCAAGAGACGTAGCTAGCGAGAAGGTCGACGACCGAGGGACGAAGACTGCGGATGAGTACGCTGGCGGACGAGAAGGAAACACGCGGCAATTCCGAGGGACGAGAAGCCGGAGGGAAGCACGCTCGAGAAGACCGGAAGTTGGGTTCGGGTGAGCCCTATTCCGGATGGCAGAGATCACCCAAGCGAGCGGATCCGGAGAAGAAGAACCTGACCGAGGCGGGACTGAACCAGATAAGAAGTCCCGGACGAAAAAGTCAACAATTGTTGACTTTGGGCTCCGGGCGCCCCGAGCAGTCCGGGGCGCCCGGAGCAGTCCGGGGCGCCCGGAGCCCTCCGGGGCACTCGGAACCCTCCAGGGCGCCCTGAGCAGTAAAATTGACCAGATCGAGTTTTGACTCGATCTGATCGTTGGGGGATAAGTTTTATCCCCCCCAGGGCGCCCGGAACCCTTCCAGGCGCCCTGACCAAGGCTATAAATATAGCCTTGGTCCAGAAGCTTCAGATCAACTCAGAGATTTACATTCCAAACACTTGTGCGATTCTGTTCTAGTTTAGCTTCTGTCTTTTGTGTTTTCACTGCTGTAAGAGGCTTTTCCGCCTGAAGGAGATATTTTAGTGCACGTTCATTCCTTGGATTAACAACCTCCTTGGTTGTAACCAAGTCAAGTTGTGAGCCTCTTCTTTCTGCTTTTTAATTACTGCTAATTTACTTTATGCAAGTGTTCTGTTGAAAGTTCGAGAAGGGTCTTTGTTGTTTTTTTTACAGGCTATTCAACCCCCCTTTGGCCGGTCCAACGGTCCTACAGTTCCTTCCAACAGGGTTAATCAGGTATTTTCTAAGTATATAAACTTTTGATATTTTTCTGATATGACTTTTGTGAAACCTATAGTACCGGTTTAATTCTCAATAGTTTCTAAAAGCAAAAAAATTTGAACAAGCAGAATTTTTCAAGTTTTCTATTTTTCTGTTAATTTATCATTTTCAAGTCTTACTTTATCAAAATCTTCTATCAGACATGATTTTGCTAAAATTCTTTTTATTTCTAAACTTTTATTTTTTTAATTTATTATTTTTACTTTTAAATTTGTACATAGATTTTGCCATAGACTTAATACCATAATAAAGTTAATCAGGAGGTAAGAGGCATACCTCACTTATCATATCAGACTTGAAGCCTGACTCTCCCCCTGCTTCGTTGCATTCATCTGAAGTCACTCCCCCTTCATCGATGCTAGCTTCTGATGTGCTTTGCTCTTCATGGTTCGTGATAACTATGATTTTACAGTATTATTTTGATTCATACATGCTTGGTTTGATGTTATTTTCATAGATGAAACTTATATTTACATCACATTCACGCATTGCCTTTATTCTTGGACTTAATTGCAAATTATCTTATTCTTTGTGTTATTTGATGCTAATATTTGATTGTGTAGGCATCAAAGTTCTTGGATTTGGATTTATTCGAACCAAATTTGTGCTCGAATCGGAGTTTAAACGAAAAGATCAAGCTTTGGAGAATTATGGACCGTTCATCAAAGATCAGAGAGATCTGAGCCATCCATTGAAGATCTGGTCCATTCGACCTAAGGAAGAGTAGATCCAGACCCTTGATCAAGATCAATACCTTCAGATCAGATTTTAAGTGACTTTTCACCGTTGATCAAGATCCAAATCAATCACAGCCACCCGTTCAGATCTGAAATATGATTTAAAACAAGAAGCTACAGTTGCTTCGTTTGTCGATCTCTCCGCACAATGTTCGCGTCGCGCGGGCATCTCCTACGAGTTCCGATCCCGATTTTCATCTCCGATCATCTTCTCAGGCGACGTCTTCAGTGGAGATCTTCAAGGCAGCTTCATCCCGATCATCTGGAGCTGCCGGCAAGCATTTTTTCCAGCGCAATTTTGCTCTCGACGATACTCTATTTTCACATATTTGTTGGGTGTTCCCTCATATCTGTGACTCTCCTCCGATCAGCGGCATTTGGCGGAGTTCCTCCGGTGTTCATGAGCTTCATTCGACGATCATCCATCATCCGTAGCTTTCATTCCACATTCAGAGATCCAGATTCGCAAATTTCCAGATTTTCAGCACTTGATTAGATTAGGGTTGTTTCTAGCTTGCCGGAGGCGTTCCTCTGGTGTGGCTGAACAATTCCGAGCTCATTTACAGCTGAGGGTTCTTTATTAATGACCGGAGTTGGGTGTTCCCGTCCCCGGCCTCTTGTGTGACGGCAAGAATGTGACGTTTGGTTAGATTGATTGTGAGATTGGAACGGTTATCATTTTATATCACTTGTTACTGTTTTTGTAGCTAAAACAAGTTTCTTTTGATGTTTGTTATATTCGTATTAGTAATCTAGCATTTCTTTATCTTGTTGAAGTTAAATTTGTGTCTAGTAGTTGTAATTTCATTGATGCAATTTAGTTTAAGTCTTGTTTGATGCTTAGTTAATTGTTAAGGGTTTAATTTCTAAGTTAGGTTTTGAATTGAGCTTTAGATCAGATTTATCTTATGTCTTGTTATCTCATTCCCTATTTTATTCAATGCTTTAGATTAGATTTTATTTGAATCTTGTTATTTCATTGCTTAGTTAGTTGTGTTGATGGTGAAATCTATAATGTAGAGTGACAATGCATTATGGATAAACTATTGGCACCTAGTTAGCTTTCATTATTGCATTAGATTAGTTTCCTACTCGTTTTGTTTTTCATTCGTTATATTTAAAACCAAACAACCCCCATGTTCATATTAAAAACCCAAAAAATAGGAATAACATACAATCCTAGATTACCATCCTATCGTTGCTTTCGTTGGAGACGACCTGAGTCATTTCTATGCTACATTAGCTTAGAAGGGGTTCGGTACTAAATTCCTTTGATCTCGTAACACGACAAAAACGGGCTTATCAGTTCGCCATCAATAATATATCGACATATTCTTGTATTTCGGACTCAGATGATGAGTTGTCGTCCCAAGTAGCTTTTAGAGTCTTGTACTCCTTGGGTATCTTGACTTTATCCTTTTTGAGTTCTGGGCAGTCCTCTTTTAAGTGTCTTTCCTTTTGACACTGGTAGCATCGAACCTTTCTTCTATTTCTTGGATTTTTTTCTTATTCTGCATTTCTTTAAATTTATTAAATCTAAAGAATTTTCTAAAATTCCTTACCATATAAGCTTCTTGATCTTCTTCTGAGTCTGACTCAAGTTCATCATTCTTGGTTGCATTTAGCGCCATAATCTGGCTTGATTCTTTTGTTATCCCTGCACATTTGGTTTCATGTAATTCTAAAGTGGAAAAAAATTCCTCTAGGGTACTTAGATCCAGGTCCTTTGAGATGTAGTAGGCGTCGATTATTGAGGTCCATTCTGGAGTCCTGGGAAAGACATTGAGTGCGTAGCGTATCGTGTCCCGGTTGGTTACCGATTCACCGAGGTTTTCAAGTCCGGTGATTAGTTCTTTTACCTTCGCGTGTAGATCGGCTACCTTCTTGACTCTTTCCAGACGAATATTCATGAATTTATTCCAAAGTATGTCTCTTCTTACGAGCTTGGCTTCAGATGTGCCTTCGTGGAGTTTCAGGAATTTTTCCCAGAGTTCTTTTGATGACGAGTAACTCCCGATGCGGTTGACTTCTTGAGGCGGCAGTACGCTCAGCAAGTGATACTCCGCTCGGTTATTCACTACGGAATCATTTTTCTCTTTCTTCGTCCAAAGACTCTTCTTTTTCCTCTCCATTTTGATTCATAGGAGCTACAAAACCATATTCTATTATTAAACGAATCTCAAAGTCTGTTTTCAGAAATACCTCTATACGACGTTTCTAGTGTGCGAAGTCTCTCTCGAATTTTGGTGGAACGATGCTTGGTCCGGCCATTGGTTACTTTGCTTCAGACAGCGATTAGTCCTTCTGAAGCGTCCTTACTCTGATACCACTTGTTGGTCTCTTTGTAGACCGACAAGAGGGGAGGGGTGAATTGCCATACAAAAACAAATCAACCCTTTCTCGACTTATAGCTTGAATAAGAACACTTCTAATTAAAAATAAAAAGACTAATTAAAATGAAATAGACACAAGAGAAATTACTTGGTTTGCAATCAGAAGATTACTAATCCAAGGAATATGAAGCGCACTTTCTTGAAGATCTCCTTCGGGTGGAGTAGCCTCTTACAGCGATTAACAGCACACAAAGAAAAGTAGAGCAAAAAGAAATGGATTACAAGTTGTTGTTCTAACTGTTGAAATCAGTGCTATATTTATAGCACTGTTCCGGGCGCCTAGAAGGGTTCTGGGTGCCTGGAGTGGGATAAAATTCTATCCTTGATGCGTCGATCAATGACCACTTTACTCTTAATAAACTTTGGGTTCCGGACGCCCGAATTCCGGGCTGAAGGGCGCTGGAATTCCGTTCTGTTTTAATTTCCTTGTACAAAAAAATTGTACAAGAACAGAACTCTTCCTAGCAGCTCGCATGTTCGATCAAAGATGTGTTCGATCAATCAAGAAAATTCTTGAATGATCAAAGCACACCTTGATCGAAATACAAGATCGCTGGTCTCTTGTGTTGATATTCAAAATCAATACGCAAAATCGATACAAAGAAAAACGAAACTAGATATGCAACGGAATTAAAGAACAAGTTGTACCTTTTCTTTGTATTTAAAGACCTCCTGATCTTCTGTCGTATTCCTCTCCTCTTCTTAGACGTCGTGTGGGCGATGATCTACCAAGAACAAAACCACCCTCCTCTTCTCTTCCAAAACCGTCGGCCAAAAAAAGGAGTCTCTAGGATGGGGTCTCTTCTAATCTTCTTCCTCTCCTTCCTCTTCTTCCTTGCGTTCCTCTTCTTCCTTGCGTTCCTCTTCTTCCTTTTCTTCAAGTCGCCGGCCACCACGAAGAAGAAGTGTCGCCGACCCTAGCTAGGAGAGGAAAGGGAGCGGCCCTTACAAGGTGAGAAAGGGGGGGGCCCTTGGTGGAGGTGGCGCCGGCCCTAGGTGGGGTTGAAGGTGGCGCCGGCCACAAGGAGAAGAAGAGGTGAATGTGGCACCAGCCCTAGGTGGAAGAGGGGGCGCCGACCACAAGGAGAGAAGAAGATTATGGAGAATTAGAAAGTTAGGTTTTAGGGGTCACATCCTACTCCTTTTTATAGACTTGTCGTCGGTTATAAGGAAAGAAAAATTAACAAAATTTTGTTTAGAAAAAATCTAAACAAACTATGTTAAACCAAACCAAGTTAAGTTAAACTAAACCAAGTTAAGTTAAACCAAACTAAGTTAAGTTAAACCAAACCCAGTTATGGATGGGTGGATGCGAGGCTTTATATATAGAGGCTACAATAGGGACCTAGAGAAGGAATTGATTTAGGTCTCCCGAGGGGCTTGGGTTTCCCGTGTTCACCCCGAACACTGATGTGGTCGCGACTGCCACTCGCTCACATCAAATTAATTCATTTATACTCAACCGAACCCCTTAGCCTACACTAAGGTAGTATAGTAGAGGACCGGGTCATCTCTCACGTGGAACAAGTGATGACATTTGTTTTCGGACGGAATCAAACAGGGATTTTGTTTTGGAATTTCTACACCTAATGCAAATAAGGAAATCCTAACTAACCAGCAAATATGAACTCACAATACACTGTCACTCTACACTATGAGGATCCAAGAAACGTTCATAAAGAAAGCAATAATCAAAGACAATTAACTAAACAACTTACCAACAATTAAACAAAATCTAATTATGCATAAAAGCTAAACTTGTACCACATTGTCACCCTATGATACAAGATCAACAATCATACATAAATGGAACTAAACAGAATATGAAACTAAACAAAGTGCAATCTATCAATCTAAGAAGCAATAACAAACATAACAACCTAATTAAGCAAGAAAGTAAACTACATTAACCTTAAACAATTAACATGAAGGTAAACTAACAACTAAGCAGCATGAATCAAAACATTAACTACAATATCCAAAATGCATAAGAACAAAGACTAAACAAAATCAAACATGGAAATAAACTAAGTTAATCAATCACATTCACTCCTCCACAATCATACGCCAATTCAACTACCCTTCGTCGTCACACAAAGGGCCCAGATCTGGAACGCCATCACTGGTGAACAGCAAACCCAATGACTACCTACTGCTCGCGGAACAGCTTGCTTAAGTGATCTGCTGGAATTGGAGAGCTTCTGCCGGAATGGAAGTATGCACTGAGATGGAAACTTCTGCTTCTGGAACGCCGTCACCAGAAGATACCTCCACAGCACACAGTACTGGAATGAAAAGAAGCTGCTCGCTAGAGAAGAATGATCGGCCGACTCCCTCTGTTGGAACTCGCTACTTTCGGAACGCCGTTCGCAGGTAATGTCCGCTGAGGTAGGGATGAAGAAGGACTACCTTGCCAGAGAAGAACGCTCCGCCGTCAAGAGAACCCTAGACTCAAAGTCGCTGTCCGCTCAAAGAGACCGCCGAAGCTTGCTGTCGTCGCCGAGGTAAGTAGATCGGAGAAGAGGAGAAATGGATGTGGAGGACCGGCCGGCGACAGTGAAGAGAAGAAGAGGTGCCGCCGGCCGGAAAGAAGAAGAAGAAAGGAGAAAACGCTGTGGGGGGAGAGGGGAGCGCCGCTGTGCCCTAGCCGCGCGAGAAGAGGAAAACGCGAATAGAAGGGGATCGGGGCTACTGTGCGTCGCGTGAGAAGGAGGAGAAAAGGGAGTTTTCCTAATGGGTTTCGGGTTTGGGTAAGGAAAGGGATCTTGAGTTATGAAATTGGACCTAAAGTTTGGGTTTTAAAAGTGGGCTTGAGGATTGAGCTTCTCTCTTTGAAATGAAATGAATCAAGGCTCAACCTTAGCTTTGGGTTCAATTAATTTGACTTAGCTCATGTTTGTGGCATCTTTTTAATTCCCTATAAAATCATGAAATAATACCAAAATTAGGGAGAGACTATTATAAACTCATAAATATATCTTAACTCATGAATCATGATATAAAGCAAGATTTAAATGAATGAGAGGACAAAAATGCTAAGTATGAAAGCTAAAATATCACATAAAAATGATACTTATCAAACACCCAACTCAAGTCCATCAATAATAACTCATACCACTAAAAGGTTATTATTGAACTACCGTATCAATCCCATATTACAATATAGGTTTCTTCTTATTATGAGTGCGTTAAACTCCCTGTGTTTAAGATATCATATGTTCGTTAATTAAATGAGTTACCGACAAATCAATTAATTAACATCTAATTCCAAGAGTAGTACTACTCAACTTTATTATCATGCCGGACTAAGTCCACCTACAGGGTTTATATGATAATCCTTATGAGCTCCTCAAGAGGACATCATCAACCTAAATAATTATAACACAGATTCCTTCTATAATCAACAATACACCATATAAATAGTACTATCTCCCAACTTATTGGGCCTATTGATTTAACGAATAAATCTCACTCATTGATAAGTTAAAGAAATAAATACTAAGTATACGTGCTTGTTATTATATAGGGATTAAGAGGACTCACATCCATAATAACAGTGGTTTTGTTCTTTTATGTAGTCAGTACAAATCGAACAACCTCAAACGGTCATGCTCAATACACACATAATGTACTAGTGTAATTTTATAGTTAAAACAGACTAATACCAAATTACACTACAACCGTTCCAATGGTTTGTCCCAATCCATCTTGGTTGTGAGCTACTATTTATAATTTATAAGGAACCGATAACATGATCTTCTGTGTGACACCATACACCATCTTATCTACAATATAAATTAAATGAACAACTACATTGACATATATATAAATATAAAATACAGACATTTGACCAAAGTGATTCTCATTTCAAAATATTTCAAAATAGATGTTCATACAAAAGCTAGGCTTATAGTATACATCCCAACACGGGCGCCCGGACTACAAAAGTCAACAGGATTGACTTTTTGCGATCTGATTCCTCTACTCCGGTTGTGCTCGTCTCAGTCTGGGTCTTCCGCTCCAACTCCACTATCTTGGGTGATCTCGTCCATCCAGAATAGGGCTCACCCAAACCCAAGTTTCGGCCTTCTCCTCGAGCAGCCTTCCACCCCGATTTCTGATCCCTCGAATGTCGCGTACGTTCTTCTCATCCACCGGTGTACTCTTCCGCGGCACCTCATCTCTCGGACGCACTGAGCCCGTCGACTCTCTTCTTGTGTCATCCTTCTCACTAGTCGCGCCTTTCGCTCGACTTCCTGTGCTCCTAAGCTCCTGCACACTTAGACACAAGGGTTAAACCAAACATGACCTAACTTAACTTGTTTGATCATATCAAAACAACCTCGAGGTTCCAACATATTTAAGATTAAATAAAAAGTTTTTTAAAATCATTGTATACTTAAATAGGAAATTAACTACTTATGAAAAATAAATAAACGAACTAACAAAAGAAAATGATAAACTTAATGAACAATTAAAATTGAACTCAACAACTGAACCAATTCAAACTGAAATCACAACTCAAGTTGCAAAACTTGATGAGGATAATCTTAAATTGAAAAATGAAATAGTTAAACTAAAGGAATTACTTGAAAAATTCACAACGTGATCCAAGTATCTTACATGATACTTGGATCACAAAGAGCTGTGTACAACAAGTCTAGACACGGATATAAGCTCAGCTCAACCAACAAATCATTTATATCTTTAGTTAATCAAAATAAAAATCAGAGTAAAGCTTGGATTCCGAAAGCGTATCTAACGACGCAAGTAGGACTCAATCAATATTACATCTTAAAGATAAAATTTATTATATAAATCATAATAAATCATCTCCCTTAAACTCTAAAGTTAAATCTTCAAAAATAAATATAAAACAAAAGAAAAACCTTAAGTTATTCAAACCTAACTTAAACAAATACAATATAAACAAAAATTATAATAAAATATACTATAATTATAAAAGTAATCGACATAAACCCAAAACTTAAACTCAAAATGTTCAACAATTCAGGGGAAGCTCCAAATTAGTTGGCACCTCTAAAATAATAACTTATCCGATAGGGTAATTAGGACTAGCTAAAATAGGGACAACAGTTTAACTTGACAAAAGTACTGGTGAAGTTTTGGATGATTGTAGGTTAGAGAAACTATGTGTATGCATGTCTGGGAAGATATGACTTCGACCTGCTGCATTTGGCTTAGTGAAACTAACTGAAGCTACCCCTTACGGATTCTAACTAGTTAGACCAAGGTTTTATACTAAGTTCAATGGATAGGACTATTTGGAAAACCTCGAAGGCATGGTTACACTAATGATGTCCAAGTGACTCACCATAACCCAGAACTTTATCCAAAGAATGTCTATTTATTGAACTCAAAGCTAAACCTGAATTTAACACAAAGTTAAACCCAACCCTGAAATTGAATCTAACTCATCTCACAAAATAATAGGATTCCCTAATTGAAAACGTAGATAGGATGGGATGACTAAGGATTTAAATTTAAAATTAAACACAAAAATTGTAAATCAAAATTAAAAATTAAGCAAAAAAAAAATAAAAAAGTAGATTTAAACTTAAAAAAAATTTAAAAAATTAAATTAAATTTAAACTTAAAAATTAAAAAATTTAAATTTAAACTTAAAATTTTAAAAAATCAAAATTAAAAATTAAACTTAAAAAATTAAACTTAAAACGTAAAACTTAAAACTATTTTTTAAAAAAAAAAATAACTTAAAAGTCAGCTCAAATCTAAATTGATATTAACTCCTACCTATTAGAAGAAACCAAGTGGATATTGGTGTTAGGACCCTCGGTGATCGGCTAGAGAGGGGGAGGGATGAATAGCCCTTGATTACAATCGGGAAGTTGTTAATCTAAGGCAGATGGAGTCGTACTATTTTCTCCTCCAGGCAGAGAAACCTCTTTACAGCAATGAAAGCGCAGAAAGACGAAGTTAAACAGAAAAGGAAGTGTGTACAAGTATTGCTTGGATATTTCTTATTGTTGATAGCTTCTTGAAGTAGGGCTGCTTATATAACCCTGCTTGGGGCGCTTGGAAGGGTTCCAAGCGCCTGTAATGAGATAATATTTTATCCCCGATGTAACGGTACGTGCTACGTCAAATTTGGCTAAGTTTTGGGTTCTGGTCGCCCGAAAGGGTTCCGGGCGCCCCGGACTGCTCCGGGTGCCCTGAAGGTGAATGTCAACCTTTTGTTGACTTTCTCTTCGGGCCTCCAGCTTCGGCTCCGCTTGCTTTGGTCGAAATCTTTTGCTCTGACTCTTCTTGCTTGGGTGATTTCGGCCATCCGGAATAGGGCTCATCCAAACCCAACTTCCGACCTTCTCGAGCAAGCTTCCGCTCCGGCTTCTCGTCCCTCGAAAAATGTCGTGCACCTCCTTCTCGTCCGCCCGCGTACTCTTCCGCAGTAACTCATCCCTCAGACGCATCGAGCCCGTCAGCTCTCTCCCATAACATCGTTCTCGCTAGCTGCGTCTTTTGCTCGACGCACTGTGCTCCTAAGTTCCTGTACACTTAAACACAACGTTAAATACAACAGGACATAACTTAACTTGTTTGATAACATCAAAATTGTTGGAGCAATCCCAATGGTTCGTGTGACTATGTGTTTTGGTATTTGAGCAAAGGGTTTAAGTTAGGTTCACCCTTATATTTGATATGTGTATTTAAGTTGTGCAGATTTGTAGAATACACATGTGACTCAGGTTGATGGCTTTGGGTCCGGTGAAGGATGGAGCATCCGAGGGACCGTGGACAAGGCAGCGAGGACAAGGCCCAAGGGAAGCGAGTTCGAGGCATATGCGAAGGATGACATTGGGGACGAGCCGCAGGCTTGAATGCATCCGAGGGACGAGAGCCAAAGGAAATAGGCTTGAAGACAAGAGGTTAAGGCTGCAAAGAAGCGTCAAGTAAGTCATAAGAGTGAGGGTACGAGTGCATGAGAGATTGTACTCGGAGTAAAATCCTATTTTTAGGGTTTTACTGTACTGTTACTGAAGCATTACTGTAGTTTACTGTAGCAGTCGACTGCATGTTTTAGCAGTCGACTGGTGCAGTCGACTGGTGCAGTCGACCGTGCAGTCAATTGGGAGTGAACAGAATGCTTCTGTTCGTTCAGTCAGTGTGGAGCAGTCGACTGCTAGTTTTATCAGTCGACTGGTATCGAGCCGTTGGGATGTAACGGTCGAATTTCCACAAAGGGCAGTCGACTGGTAGGTGGGGTTTTCAACCCGCGACCTATATAATCAAGGCTTCGAAGCTTGGTTATCCTTGACGAAATTAGTGGTGGTAAACCCTAATTAGTAGTCTACTAGTCTCAAGAGTCTTGGTTGGTGTTGTGGTAAGGTTTCTCCACCCACAAGAAGCGACTTGAGCTAGCTGGAGTTTGTCGGGGGCTAATCCACCGACGGATAGGGATTGTCCACCTCAAAGTCACGTCGTGGAGTAAGAGCAAGCAATCTCCGAACCACGTTAAATGTTCGTGTAGCTTGGTTTGATTTCTTTCTTGTCTTTAGCTTTCTTTGTGTTCATATTAGTTTGTATTTCCGCTGCGCAAACTAATAAGTGTAGGAAGCGAGTATTTGGGAGTGTCGTCTATTCAACCCCCCTTCAAGCCAGCCACCGATCCCCTACAAAAACTACTTTGGGGTACTAACAATCTCCTCCTTTTTGATGCGAGTAACTCAAGTTAAGTTAGGATAAACCAATATAATGTAAGAGCAATAAATTTGCAATTAAAGTACAAAATTTTTTAAAAGTTTAAACTACCTCCCCCTAGACTTAATCTTCCCTTCTCCCCCTTTGATCACATAAAAAATGGGTTATCAAAAAAAATCTAAGGGTAACTTTTCAAAAAATAAGAAAGTTTTTATTTAAAAACCCTAATTTTCTGACAATTTTGAAAAACTTATCAAGTTTTAAAAACTTTGAAAAAATTTAAAAATAACTTTGATATCACTTAAAAATTTATAACATAAATAATTTTAGAAACTTTAAGTTTTGCAAAGAATTTTCTAAGTAATAAAATATTGAGTAACTATTTAAAGCATTAATTTCAATTAAATGCTTTATCAGTTAGTCAATTAAACATTTTATTTTATTAATTGGCTTCCAAGCTGTGGCGAGGCACTATGCCTTCTTAGTTATTGAAGCAACAACTACTTTCTAGACAAAGCCTCTTAAGGAAATTAAATATTTAATCTACTCTCTGAAAGCCCTAAGTCTAATTAATTTTAATTTAGACAAGATTTTGAAATCCAATATATGTTCCAGCCTATTGGATTAATTAAAAATTTTTTAGGAACATATTTCTTTAAAAATTTTCTAATTTGTCCCTTGTGATAATTTAGGTACCAATTTAGACCATTGAATTTTCTAATACCTTTATTATATGAGCATGTATGATTTTTCATGTTTTTTATTTCTTTTTGTAAATTATCATTTTCCAATTTTATTTTATCAAATTCTTCTAATGGACAAGATTTGGCTAGAATTAATTTTAACTTTTTATTTTCTTTTTCTAGTTTGCAACAATTCTTTGATAAATATTTTATAAACTGGAATGACTTATCAGGAGGAAGAGAACGTATCCAACTTACCTTGTCGATCCCGTTATTCGTAGCTCCCCTTGAAGTGTTGCTTTCTTCCGATGTCAATCCCCCTTCATCGATGCTCATTTCGGATGAGCTTGCTTCGTTTTCGTCGTCTTGATGACTTGCCATTAACTCAAGTCTGGCAACAGCTTCAATTTCTTATTCGGACGATATTTTTTCCCACGTCGCCTTTAACGTCGTCTTGTACTTGTTTGATTGGGCATGCTTTTTGTTCTTTCCTTTGTCCTTGATCTTTAACTTAGGGTAGTTATCTTTAACGTGCCCTTCTTCGTTGCAGTTGTAGCATCTAATTGTTCTTTTCTTTTTACCCTGCAGATAGTTATTTTTTCTAGATTTAAATAATTTTTTAAATCGCCTTACCATTATTACCATTTTGTCATCGTCAAGAGAGGATTCTGAATCTTGTTTGTCCATCTTTGCCTTAAAGGCAATGTTGTACTCCGACTCCTTCTTCGAATCTGCACATCTCGTTTCATGGACTTCAAATGTTGAAAACATTTCTTCTAAGGTGACAGATTCTAAATCTTTAGATATATAGTAAGCATTTACTAATGGTGTTCACTCGGTAGGTTAGGAAATGCATTAAGTGCGTACCTTAGCGAATCTCGGTTGCTTACCTTTTCTCTGAGATTCGTTAGTCTGGTGATTAGTTCCTTTATTCTTGAGTGAAGATGTGCAACGGTTTCTTCTGCTTCCAATTTTATGTTACTCAGCTGGTTCCTTAGCAGATTCCGTCTCGCGAGCTTGTCTTCGGACGTCTCTTCGTGTAGCTCAAGGAACTTCTCCCAAAGCTCCTTTGTTGAGTTATAGGTGCCGATCCGATTGACTTCTTGTGGCGGTGGGATGCATTGCAGATGAAACTCTGCTTTGCCAATTGCCACGAAGTCGGCCTGCTCCTTCTTCGTCCACTGGTATTCTTCCTTACATTCGGGTACTACAAAACTGAACTTCATTATTAAAAGCAATTCAAAATCGGTTTTAAAGAATACCTCCATTCTCTTTTTCCAGCTTGTGAACTCCCCCTCGAATTCTGGTGGGTAGATGCTCGGTTCAACCATCGTCTCGTGTGCTTTGTTTGGCGGTTAGTCCTCCTAAAGCGTCCTGGCTCTGATACCACTTGTGAGGATCCTTGGCGGGCGGCTAGAGAGGGGGGAGGGTTGAATAGCCCTTGGTTACAATCAGGGAGGTTATTAATCCAAGGCAGATGAAGTCTCACTATTTTCTCCTTCAGGCGGAGAAACCTCTTTATAGTAATGAAAGCGCAGTAAGACGAAGCTAAACAGAAAAGGAAGTGTGTACAAGTATTGTTTGGATATTTCTTATTGTTATTAGCTTTTGGGAGCAGGGCTACTTATATAGCCTTGCTCGGGGCGCTTGGAACCCTTCCAGGTGCCTAGAATGAGATAATATTTTATCCCCAACGCAACGGTATGTGCCACGTCGAATTTGGTTAAGTTTTGGGTTCCGGACGCCCGGAAGGGTTCCGAGTGCCCTAAACTGCCCGGAATGGTTCTGGGCACCCTGGACTGCTCCGGGCGCTCGAACTGCTCTGGGCGCCCGAAATGGTTCTAGGCACCCCGAAGGTGAATGTCAACCTTTTGTTGACTTTCTCTCTAGGCCTCCAACTTCAGCTCCGCTTGCTTTGGTCCGGATCTTCCGCTCCGGCTCTGTTCGCTTGGGTGATTTTGACCATCCGGAATAGGGCTCGCTCAAACCCAACTTCCGGCCTTCTCGAGCAAGCTTCCACTCTGGCTTCTCGTCCCTCGAAAATTTCGCGCACCTCCTTCTCGTCAACCCACGTACTCTTTCGCAGCACCTCATCCCTCAGACGCACCGAGATCGTCGCTCTCTCCCGTGACGTCTTTCTCGCTAGCTGTGTCTTTTGCTCGACGCTTTGTACTCCTAAGTTCCTGTACACTTAAACACAAGATTAAATAAAATAAGACCTAACTTAACTTGTTTGATCAGATCAAAACTACTTTGGGATACCAACAATTGGACAGTGGTTGCTCCAAACACATGATGGGGGATCATGCCAAGTTCACTCAGTTAATATACAAAAACTTAGGAACAGTTGCCTTTGGAAACAACGACAAACTCAAGGTAATTGGGATAGATAATATTGAACTTAAAACTGATTTTATTGTTAAGAAAGTATTACTTATTGAAAATATCAAATACAACCTTCTTAGCATTAGTAAATTATGTGATTCTGGATATAAGGTTAGGTTCTTTTCCTCTGAATGTCTAATTAAGCACTTAGATAACTGATGTGTGTAGATTATATACACTTTTATGCATGTTTTAACGCACATCTACTTGTATTTCATTAGCATAATCTATGTTTATTGCACCCTATTTCATTATAATGACATACTTCCATTATATTCTATTCGGAGATCTATTCTTTGTTTTTTTGATTGATAGGATGCGATTTGGAGCAAAAATGGAACTTAAATAAAGTCTAGAGCTTTCAGAGCGTCTGGGCAGTGTGGAATTCACACGGGCATGTGAAAATTAAGTTTTTCCATATTCTGGCCATGTAGATTCGACACGGCTATGTTAAGGCCATGTGGAATCGACATGGCCGTGTCAAGGCCGTGTGGAATCCACACGGTTGTGTGAAGGTCGTGTGGAATTTCAACACAGCAGAGTGAAACTAAAATGGCCATAACTTTGTTCTTGGTTGGAGTTACGGGCTGCTCTTTATATCAAAATGTAGATAACTTCAAGATCTACAACTTTTATGAAGGCTTCAATCAGAGAAAACCCAATCTTGGTAGTCTAAAACATGTTGCAATGAAACATAGCCATGCGGAGCCATGACAAGGGCCATGCAAGGGGTGTGCGAGATCCAGTGTGAATCCATCCAGAAACATTAGAACACGACCGTGTGAGCCACACAATCGTGTCACCTTGGCCGAAAACAAGATGTATGAGGCTGTGTCGATCCACATTCAGCAAGTGATAGACCCGTTCGGTAATCCGTCAAACCATTTTTGTGCCGAGCCAGATAGAATATTAAGGAACACTTGGCACCTAATGACATCACTATACTGATGCAGCAGGGCAGCGTTCCTAAACTTACGGAGATGATCTTCCGGGTCTTGACTACCATCATATTCTCCGATAGCGGGAGGCCGGTATCCCTTAGGTAAATTTTCGCAGAGCACCCTTGTAGAGAAGGGCACTTGCTTCTCATAATCCATTCTGAACTCCTCCTTGAGAACTATATGTTGGTGCAATTTCCAGCAGGTCAAGGTTGACCTAGTTGACCAAGCGTAAACCTTGGTCATGGTTTCGATGTTTGAAAATATAGAAAGACATGTCGACATGGACAATGCAGGTGCAGTTGTCCATGCGGAGAGATACTGATCAGGGTCTGATCAGGTTGGATGAAGAAGAGTCAAGTAGGTCAAGGTTGACCGGATACTTGACTGGGAAGTCCTAACTGGGATGTTAGGCAGTTCGGAAAGTCCTGGTGAGTGAAACCAGGCAGTTCGGAAAGTCCTGGTGAGTAAAACCAGGCAGTTCGGAAAGTCCTGGTGAGTGAAGCCAGGCAATTGGAGAAAGTCCTGGTGAGTGAAGCCAGGCAGTGGGAAAGTCCTGGTGAGTGAAGCCAGGCAGCTGGAGAAAGTCCTGGTGAGTGAAGCCAGGCAGTGGGAAAGTCCTGGTGAGTGAAGCCAGGCAGTTGGAAAGTCCTGGTGAGTGAAGCCAGGCAGATTGGAAATCCTGGTGAGTGAAGCTAGGTGAAAATCCTAGTGAGTGAAGCCGGGCAAGGAAAAATCCAGATGGATCAAGGGTGATCGGACATCTGGTGTTGAGAAGGTCAAGTAGGTCAAGGGAGTGATCGGATACTTGACACGAAGAGAAAAGTCCAAGTGAGTCAAAGGGATTGACCGGACACTTGGTGGGGAGTCTTAGCAGGTCAAGGGAGTGACCGGATGCTAAGCATGAGATACCAATAGGTCAAGGTTGACCGGATATTGGTTTGGAAGGCGTGGGACTTGGTTTGGGAAAAAACTAAAAGCTGGATCGATCAGTGGATCGATCCAGTGATACACTGGGTTATCTGATCGGTCTGGTGACCGATCAGTAACCAAACAGTATGCTACTGTATGTTATCTGATCGGTCTGCAGACCGATCAGAAAGCGAACAGAAGTTCAGGAGAAAAGGAAGGAACTGCATGCTGATCGGTCCATGGACCGATCAGAGGAAGCTATGATCGGTCCCCAGGACCGATCAGAGGAAGCTATGATCGGTCCCCAGGACCGATCAGCTGGAAGCCTGATCGGTCCCCGGGATCGATCAGGTATACACAGAGATGGGAGAGCATTTTGATCGGTCTGGGGACCGATCAGACTGGGGCCTGATCGGTCCCCAGGACCGATCAGACTGGGGCCTGATCGGTCCCCAGGACCGATCAGAGGTGCCCTGGACCGATCAGGCTTCAGCCTGATCGGTCCAGAACTATCCGTTGGCTCATAACGGTCTTCTTTCTGCTGTCTTCTGGCTTCTTCTTCGCAGGTATAAAAGAGGCTGAGGGCTTCTACAGAGGTACTTCTTCTTCCTTCTTCTTCCTTCTGTGAACTGAGCCGCTGCTGTGCTCTTGAGCTTTGCTGAGCTCCGAAGCTTCGTGTGAGCTTCTTCGACTGAGTTGCTTGTTGGCATTCGTCCTTGAAGTTGGTGCTTCATCCGGGACTTCAGTCGACGAGAAGGCAAGCGAGTATTTGTACATTCATTGTGTATTTTGTTCTTGCTCTTCTTTGTATTTCCATATTGCTGTTGCAAGCTATTGTGGCGAGGTTTCTCCACCCACAAGGAGTATTTATTAGCCGGTTCTCCGGGGACTCATCCACCGACGGATTGATAGGCTTCATCCACCTTACGGACACGCCGAGGAGTAGGAGTATATCTTCGAACCTCGTTACATCGACGCGTGTTGAGGTTTGTCTTCTTCCTTTTCGTTTCTACGGTTTCATTTCCGCTGCGCTAACCCTAATCGTAGGAAGAAAAACGAAGATTTGGGGGCGGCTATTCACACCCCCCCTCTCTCTAGTCGAGTACATCGATCCTAACAAGTGGTATCAGAGCGAGGTCGCTCTTCGTTGGATCAACACCCGGGGGAGCACGAGCTAGAGAATGGAGTTATTTGGAGAAGACGTCACAATTCCACCTTTCTACGATCGCGACGACTTTGCGTTTTGGAAGGTAAGAATGAAGTACTTTCTTATGACTAACCTTGAAAATTGGAGTTGTGTTCAATTAGGTTTCAAGCCTCCGATGGACAAGAAAGGAGAAACCCTAGAGAAGAAGGAGTGGACCAAGGAACAAGTCCACCAATCCCTAGTCAACGATGAGGTATTGAAAATTTTTGAATTTTCTTTACCTAATGATGTTTTGTGTAGGATAGGTGGATATAACGATGCCAAGGAGTTGTGGAACAACTTGGCAAAGTTCCATGAGGAGAACTCCACTTCAAGTCATGAAGAGGAGTCAAGTGAGCCAAGTAGCTCACATCATGGAGGCATGGACTTAGAGGTTGAGGGCTACTCAACATCTAAGGAAGAAGAGGAGGAGAGTTCTTCTTCAAGAATGGAGCAAGAGGAAGAAGCTTCTACCTCCGGAAGGGATGAAGAAGAAAGTCTTCATCTATCCTCAACCCTAGGTAACTCAAGCATTTCAATTTCAAATAAATTACACATAATATGCTTTGAGTGTAGGGAGTATGGACATTACAAGAGTAAGTGTCCAAGGAGGATTAGGAAGACTCCACCGGCACCAAAAGTCAAGGAAGCCGGAGTCCCGATATGCAAGGGCAAGGAGCACGTGGTGTGCTTCCAATGCAAGCGAAGGGGACATTATCGGAGCCAATGTCCGAGGGGGAGGCAATCTCACAAGGACAAGAGACTGAGCACATCGATAGGGGGAGCTAAGGCAAACCCTAAGGTAATCTCTAAGGCACATTATTGCAATTCTAGTAGGATGCATGCTAGTAGCCTTATTGCTATAGTCAAGAATGATAAGCATGTTAATTTTAGGAACCAATACATGAGCTTAGGAGCCAAACATGTTAACCTAGATAAGGATAATACTAGAAATGTCAACCTTAGGATTAACTCATCTAAGGTTAAGGAGAACTTAGATAGGAATCCCAAATCAACTAGACACATGCCTAGGAATACCTCAAAGAAAAATGAAAAATTAAAAATTGAGGTATTAGAGAAGGAGAATCACGTCTTGAGGTCAAGACTTGATACTTTAGAAAAGACCTTTAAAAATTTAGAGAAGTCATCTCTAGGGTTTAAGGGTCAAAAACCAATGTCCAAGGACAAGAAAGGTTTGGGTCACAAACCTAAGTCCCAAGTGGTCAAGCCCACTTATCACAATGTTCCATTCGATTATGGAACAAAATCTAGGGCTAGGAAGACCATCACCAAGGTCACAAGGGGAGTCACCCCTAGAGTTGATCTTGATGAGTCCCAAATGACCAAGGCTTCAAAGCCTAGGAGGGTCATTAGGAGGGTTGCTAGGGAAGTCATCCCTAGTGAATATTTAGTGAACCCAATGAGCTCAAATAGGTATTGGGTTCCTAGGAGCGTGATTTCATCACGCTAGATTAGTTAGGGTGTGCCAACCTTACTTGAATAGGTAGTTAACCTAATCATGGCAAAAGGTGACACTTTAGGATTTTTCAAGGTATAATCAAGCCTTGAAAATGAAATTAAGAATTATTCCTATGGTGATTAGAATGTGCCAATCAAATTTGAGGAATCTTTCTAGAGTCAATCTAGTTGGCACATAGTGATCTAAAAGTCTTGAGGATAAGATTTTAGGTCTATTACACTTAGGAATATAGAATTTATGGTAAAATGATCGAAATTATCAAAAATGACAACTAAGGCTGGAATTAGGTATCTTCTATACCTTTACATGTTATTTGCCATATATTGTTTGCCATATGTCATGTCATGACATCATATTTATTTTATGATCATTTAAAATGTCATGATAATGCTTAGGTTAGTTAAATGTCATGCTCTATTTAAGTTTCATACTTTATGCCATGACATCATGACATTGGCACATGTTTTTACTTATGATATCATTATTTGCCATGTCATCATCTTTGCATTTATAATCAATGAAATTGATTTAAGGTTAAAAACACAATTTGATATGGAGATCAAATTGTTGTTTAGAAAATACATGAGAACTTAGCCTAAGATGACTTAAACCCATATCTCACATCAAAATTGACTTGGATGTGTTTGATACACCTTAGATGTGTGTGAGATATTAGGATCATGAGTTAGGATCAAGGTGCATAGTTCTTGTACCTAGATGAGCCTAATTCGAAATTGGGGATCATAGGAAAAGCTTGTGTACAAGTCATGTACATTTAGCCCTAAGATTGTGGTCCTAAATTAAATGGTTTAAAATCATTTCAAAATTGATTTGAAAAACCTTGATGAAGCTTTTCTAGTGATAGCATTCATCATTGAGCAAGTTGATACAAAGTTTTTGAAACTTTGAGCTATTTCAAAACTTTTCGAACTTTGTATCAAGATTTGAAAATGGAAGCTATTTTCATAGAAAACTATTTTTCCATGATAGTATATGTTATGAGGAATGTATCCTCAAAATTTTATAATTTTTGAAATTTTCTGTGATTTTCTAGAGGTTTCTGAATTTCGGGAGAAGAAAAATTCAGAAATCGAAATCAGAGGTCGTGGACCGATCAGGAGGTTCCCTGATCGGTCCAGGTCTGTGTGGATCGGTCATTGGACCAATCCAGAGGGAGCCTGATCGGTCTGGTGACCGATCAGGGCGTGCCAAACTGCTGAAATTCGACTGGTTGTCTGAAATTTCAGCTCGGGAGTTGGTATTTTGAAGGTTTGAAACTCTCCAAGACATTGTTGGTGCAATGGTCAAGGGGGAGTTGACCTTTAGGGGGAATTTTACCTATTAGTCAAGGGGAGTTGACTTTTAGGGGGAGTTTTTACTCCTAAAGACTTGAGTGATATGGGATTATCACTAAGTTAATTGTTGACATTAGTATCAAGGGGGAAATTAAGGGTTTCAATGAGAGGTATAGGACTTTCATTAGGAAGAAACTCTTGACCTTGATTCACTCTTTTTGATGTGTGTCAAAAAGGGGGAGAATGGAGAATGTCTAGAGAATGTTCAAGGAAGAACATTGGAGTTAGTGGGAGAGTTTGTTGATCACAACGAGTGAAGTTGTGAACAACGATAACTTACTCTTCAGGGGGAGAGTTTGTTGATGTGTGCCAATAGGGGGAAAATGAAGGGTTTAAGTTAGGCCTTCATTATCTAAGAAGGAGGTTGTCTTCTTAGAAGGAGAATGTAAGGTTGTAACTTATGTTTCATTACCTAGTGGCATGAAGAAAGTTGAGGCTATTGGATTACCTTAACTTAAAGGTATTGTTAAACATCAAAAAGGGGGAGATTGTTGGTGCAATTTCCAGCAGGTCAAGGTTGACCTAGTTGACCAAGCGTAAACCTTGGTCATGGTTTCGATGTTTGACAATACAGAAAGACATGTAGACATGGACAATGCAGGTGCAGTTCTCCATGCGGAGAGATACTGATCAGGGTCTGATCAGGTTGGATGAAGAAGAGTCAAGTAGGTTAATGTTGACCGGATACTTGACTGGGAAGTCCTAACTGGGATGTTAGGCAGTTCGGAAAGTCCTGGTGAGTGAAACCAGGCAGTTCGGAAAGTCCTGGTGAGTGAAGCCAGGCAGTTGGAGAAAGTCCTGGTGAGTGAAGCCAGACAGTGGGAAAGTCCTGGTGAGTGAAGCCAGGCAGCTGGAGAAAGTCCTGGTGAGTGAAGCCAGGCAGTGGGAAAGTCCTGGTGAGTGAAGCTAGGCAGTGGGAAAGTCCTGGTGAGTGAAGCCAAGCAGCTGGAAAGTCTTAGTGAGTGAAGCCAGACAGATTGGAAATCCTGGTGAGTGAAGCTAGGTGAAAATCCTAGTGAGTGAAGCTAGGTGAAAGTCCTGGTGAGTGAAGCCGGGGAAGGAAAAATCCAGATGGATCAAGGGTGATCGGACATCTGGTGTTGAGAAGGTCAAGTAGGTCAAGGGAGTGACCGGATACTTGACACGAAGAGAAAAGTCCAAGTGAGTCAAAGGGATTGACCGGACACTTGGTGGGGAGTCTTAGCAGGTCAAGGGAGTGACCGGATGCTAAGCATGAGATACCAATATGTCAAGGTTGACCGGATATTGGTTTGGAAGGCGTGAGACTTGGTTTGGGCAAAAACTAAGAGCTGGATCGATCAGTGGATCGATCCAGTGATACACTGGGTTATCTGATCGGTCTGGTGACCGATCAGTAACCAAACAGTATGCTACTGTATGTTATCTGATCGGTCTGCAGACCGATTAGAAAGCGAACAGAAGTTCGGGAGAAAAGGAAGGAACTGCATGCTGATCGGTCCATGGACCGATCAGAGGAAGCTCTGATCGGTCCCCAGGACCGATCAGCTGGAAGCCTGATCGGTCCCCGGGACCGATCAGCTGGAAGCCTGATCGGTCCCCGGGACCGATCAGGTATACACAGAGATGGGAGAGCATTCTGATCGGTCTGGGGACCGATCAGACTGGGGCCTGATCAGTCCCCAGGAACGATCAGAGGTGCCCTGGACCGATCAGGCTTCAGCCTGATCAGTCCAGAACTATCCGTTGGCTCACAACGGTCTTCTTTCTGCTGTCTTCTGGCTTCTTCTTCGCAGGTATAAAAGAGGCTGAGGGCTTCTACAGAGGTACTTCTTCTTCCTTCTTCTTCCTTCTGTGAACTGAGCTGCTGCTGTGCTCTTGAGCTTTGCTGAGCTCCGAAGCTTCGTGTGAGCTTCTTCGACTGAGTTGCTTGTTGGCATTCGTCCTTGAAGTTGGTGCTTCATCCGGGACTTCAGTCGACGAGAAGGCAAGCGAGTATTTGTACATTCATTGTGTATTTTGTTCTTGCTCTTCTTTGTATTTCCATATTGCTGTTGCAAGCTATTGTGGCGAGGTTTCTCCACCCACAAAGAGTATTTATTAGCCGGTTCTCCGGGGACTCATCCACCGATGGATTGATAGGCTTCGTCCACCTTACGGGCACGCCGAGGAGTAGGAGTATATCTCCGAACCTCGTTACATCGACGCGTGTTGAGGTTTGTCTTCTTCCTTTTCGTTTCTACGGTTTCATTTCCGCTGCGCTAACCCTAATTGTAGGAAGAAAAACGAAGATTTGGGGGCGGCTATTCACACCCCCCCTCTCTAGCCGAGTACATCGACCCTAACATTATAGATTTACCCTTTTTAGAATCCCTAGGTGGGGAGCTTTCTGCTTCAAAAGCTTGCGGTTGCTCCTTCTTATTATAGCCGCTCGGGCCCTTGTGATGGTAATCAAGGCCAGGCTCTTGATAGAAGGCCGAGGGAAACTCCTCGGGCTGCTTTCTTTTAGACCCTTTATCAGAAGCATGAGTCGGCTCCTTAGAAATTGCCGATATCTTGTAAGGTCGAGAAGCGGTGGTCTGCTTCTCGGAGGCTGCCCACCTCTTGGCATCTTTGTACAACTCGAATTCTCCGACCATCATGGTTACATTGATCCTCCCGGTGTCCTCTATCTTTTCACTCAAGAACAGGCAAAGAATTTCAACCGACGACGTCAAATTGATCATGTCCGGAGTCTGAGTCAGACGAAGGTCGGATGAAGTGTCGCTAGCGTTGACAGGGAGGAGACTGTGATGCGGCGGTCACACGAGCTTCCCAGAATGGACCCCCACGTGACCCTGAAGAAATACGGGGCCTGCGTCGGTGGTACTGGACCCTTGCACACACTCAGACAAGCACACGAAGCGTTAGACCCCAAGAACCAGGGAAAAAGTTTCCGGAGCAGGCCCTCCGATGCTCAAGTCAAGTACTTTTTTCCCCAGAAGAATAGTGTACGAAGGAAAAAGAAAAAGTAGACAAGTGTGTGAGTGAGCGTACCTACGCGAGGGAGAGAACGCCCCTTTTTATATGACAATACGTACCTTCTGGAGACTGACCCTTGTCAAAGGATGTCGGGTGTCAGGACTTGTCGAGTAGTGGAGGACACGTGGCCTTCTCCTATAGGCTGGAGGAAGGATCTACTTGCAGGCGATCCCAACTGCTAGAATATTCCCTGACATACAGCAGATATTCTCTGACAGATAGTTATGATTCCCTGGCCTGTTGTTGTGTAGTACCTTCTATACTACCCGAGTGTAATTGAAACAACCCTGGTTAGTCTGTTGGGTGCTAATGAACAGATTGGTCGTGCCCCTTCTACCGGCCTTTATAATTCTGACCTCACCGAGGGTGACAGGTTTGCTCACGTAGGCCAGCTTGACAACCCCTGATCGGTAAAACCAGATTGGGTTTGGTCCTGACCGTGCTTCCTGCCCCGACCGCGCTTCCTGTCCCAGGCCTGGTTTCCTGATCGGTAGACTCCTCTCTGGCTTCATACACCGGCTGACCCTAGGTGGTCCCACTCCATATATCGACTGTTACTTCTCCTTATCTTCTGACTGTCACATCCTCTTGACTTCTGACTGCCATATCTTTTTGACTTCTGACTATTATGTCTCCTTAATCTATGACTATCATGTCCCTTGACTTCTGACTGTCATGTCCCCTTAACCAGATCCTACTACTATACATCGTATCAGTTAGTGTTCCGACAGAAAAGACCCGGTTGCCGCTTCAGTTAAGTCTTCATTCGAGGGCCAAGAGGCGGCCTTGCCTAATGGTTGACCGCAGATCTGTTTCTTCCTAGTCATCATGCAAAGAGCTAAACCCAAACTAATGATGATCCATAAGCTAACTTTTGTAATTGTCGTATAGCAAAGTACGATGAAATAGTTGATATCATATAAATTTGAGAGATCTCCACTTTTCTGCATTCACTTTTCCACATCGTGTTATCATGTTTTTGCTACGGAAACAGTTCTATTTGAGAGCAGGCAGTTGAATTCTGCAATGTACTGATTTCATATGCCCAAACAAAGATTTTGAAATGTTATCTTCATTCCCGATTTATATATTTTATTCTTCTGATACGCTAGGACTCCTTGAGCTTTTTGTGACTATTGTATCCAGATAGTACTAGAGTGGTGAGTAAAGTTGCCCTGTATGATATTCAAATAGTAGTTTTATAATTGTTAATAATAATAATAATAATAATAATTTCATTTTTTTTGGTTTAATTTTATGGTTTTCAGAATATTCCTAGACATAGTTGAGCAATTTTGATCATGATTTTTAATTTCCAAAATTGTGACAGTGAAACTGTCATGTAAAATAGTTAATATCACTTTTTATTATTTATTTTTAAAAAAAAATTATAATTTTAAACTCAAAATACAAATGCAGAGTGAGTCTTCAATCACCCATCTCATACCCTGCTACCAATAATCTTTACAAGAACAGGACCCGTGTCTGAACGAGTGAAACCTGTTTCGGTCTCGGACTACAATTTCGCGGTTAGTAATCTCAGATATCAATTTCAAAGCAGCGTGGCAGTCACTACAAACTCGGAGATTCTTCATAATCCTAATGGGTGTGCCGTTGGCAGTGTTCATTAGCCCAGACGCAGCTGCTAACTTCTCACTATGGTGATATAGCACACGTTCCTTGTTCTTCTCATCCATGTCAAGCAATACTGCTGATGTATCAGGAACATAACCCCGATGCCTCAACTTCTCCAACAGTTATCCAAACTTCTGTGGATCTCCTCAATTTGTGGATGATCACTCCCACCAGCTACGAACGAATGCACCACTCCGTCCAAGGAAATTGTGCTCCACCCTGGAGTCTTCTTCAGTCCTCGATCCTTCATCATCCGTCGAATCTTAGCCACATCCTCCCATCGCTCTGCGTCGGCATAGATGTTCGATAGAACGACATAATAGCCATCGTTACGAGGGTCCAATTCCATCAAATTGTGAATTGCCTCTTCTCCCATTTTGATATTCTTATGAACTTTGGCTCCGCCCAGTAGTGCACCCCAGACAACACTGTTGGGCTCGATTGGCATCTTGTTTATGAACTCCCTGGCTTCCTCGAGGAGCCCTGCGCGACTGAGGAGGTCAACCATGCAGCCATAATGTTCGATCTCAGGGACAATGCCATAGTCTTGGGTCATGCTCCTGAAGAACTGCCTTCCCTCCTGCAGCAGGCCTATATGGCTGCAGGCGTGAAGCAGCCCCACAAATGTGACGGCGTTTGGCTCAACGCTAGCTTCCTCCATCTTGGAAAAGAGCTCCAATGCTTCCTCGGCTTGCCCGTGCATCGCATGCCCACCAATCATCGCTGACCATGACACCACGGTTCGCTCAGCCATTTCATCGAAGACTTGCCGAGCCAGCTGCAGGCACCCGCACTTGATGTACATGTCGATCAGCGTGTTGCAGACGCGCACATTGTTCTAGTGGAGTGAGCACTGCATTGCGAACGCATGGATCCGTTTCCCCAAATCCAGCTCTCCGAGGTCAGCACAGGCCGCGAGCACGGCGACCACCGTCACCTCATTTGGCTGCATTCCGGTGGTTTCCATGTCGCGGAACAACCGGAGAGCCTCATTGGGATTCTTCCACTGGACATACCCTGCGATCATCGCCGTCCATGACCGGACGCTCCTCTCTGGCATTGAGTCGAACAGCTGTTGTGCGACCACCATTTCGCCTTCCTTCGTGTAATGTGTAATCATGATGTTCCAGGTGACCACGTCCTTCGCCGGAATGACATTGAAGAGAAGACTCGCGGAAGCCGTGTCACCGAGGGAGGCATACATGTGGACGAGGGTGTTAAGGAGAAAAATGTCAGAGCGGAAGCCGAGCTTCTCGACGAGGGCGTGGACGGCGCGGCCAAGGAGCAGAGAAAGGGGAGAGCGGGAGCAGGCTTTTAGCACGAAGGATAAAGTAAAAGTGTCCGGAAGGACGCCGGCGAAGCGGAGGCGGGAGAAGAGTGCGAGGGCTTCGCCGGGGCATGGGGAGGAAGAGAGGGTATTGAGGTGGGTGTTCCAAAGGAGTGTCTCGGAAGGGGCATCTCCGTATAAGAGGAAGACACGGCGGGCGTAGGAGAAGTCGGAGGGGGAGGAGAGCGCGCAGACCGCGGCGACGCGGGTGAGAGAGATGGGGAGGGAGGAGGAAAGGGGGAGGCCGGACTTGATGAGGCGGGCGTGGAGCTGCTGCAGCTGAAAGGGCGTGGAGAAGCGCAAATCAGGTGCCTCTTTAGAGCTCTGCGAGGCGGCGATGGCTGCGTTCACGTTGTAGGGAGGCGAAGTTGGAATTTGGAACGCGGATAGAGTATGCCATGGTAGGAACGAGTAGCCTACATGGTTTAAATAGAAATAGAATAAATTTATATTTTTAACTAAATTTTCATATAAAAATTAAATAAATGCGATAAAATAGCGATTAAATGAATTAAAAATTAAAATGATTAAATTTTCAATTAAATTAAACTTGAAATTTAGCTTTTTAAAATGGTGACAAAAGCGGTTTATATGAAAATATTCAAATTTTTAACTTTAATTATTCAGTTTCATCCGTTAATTCAATTTAATCTGCTCATTATGAAATCATAATCACTTATCATTTTGGACATATTTTGTCATTTAATATATGTACATATAAAGGGTTTAGTGGCTAGCACATGAGGTATTGTCACAATATAAGGGGATATATATCGTCCCCTCGGATGAGTCTAGTGGTTAACACATGAGGTGTTGTCACAATGAAGTCTGAGATTCGAATGTCGGCAAAGTTGAGGTAAATACCCCTCTTATGTGCTAATCACTATTCCAAAGGCTAGTAGCCGCCTGTGATTTACTTCCTCCGTATTGGTCTTGGGACGGATTAGCGGGAACGCTGAGAAATTAAAGATGAGTGCATTCATTTTCTGTCACAATATAAGGGGATATATATCAAATCAATAGTATCTTTAAAAGGAATCCTTTGATAATCGAACCATTTAAATTGAAATTAAATGATTAATCCAACCGATCAAATTTTAGTATAAGATAAATAAATAAATTGAATCAATAAAATATTAATTAATTTGATTGAAAATTAAAATGATTAAATTTTTGATTAAATCGGGAATTGAAAGGGAAGGAGAATCATGAAATTATGAAACTCTCAATTTTAATTTGGACAGTTGAATTCAATTTAATTCACATCCCTAGTACTAAGTTCTCACTTCATATAACAGAAGTGGAGTTTAGTGAAAAAGTTTATCTCTACCTATTTAAACACAAAAATTTGAAATTTATAATAACAAATCATTCTTTATGACGTCTTAAACTCTAACGATTTAAATCCTTGCCTTGTTTGCCCGATGGCGGCCAAGAAGCGTCAACGATTTTTGCTGAAAAATTTTCGCTTCCCACTTGAAAAACTCTCGTCCTATAATGACTCTAATATTGCTTTCTTTTGATATACATTTTTCAATTAAGAAGCACGGGAGGTTTTAATTTTTTTCCTTGCCAATTATATATGTATATTAGTTAGATAATATGAATATCGTGTGGACATTAACCTAACAACATAAATAACATTTAGACCTTTCATATTTTTTTTTGTTGGATATGTATACTAGTTTTACTTGTCATGAACCTTTCAAGCAAATGGATGATAATACCAACTAGGCTGGTTCATCAGTTGGTTTTATGAAATAGGTAAATTCATAGCATAATTCATGTATAATTTGAAATTTAATTTAGTTGTGATTTAGTTTAATCTCAATTAGGAATGATTTAATATACTGTACACTAACATATACACCGAATATATTGATATTAATAATAATTTTTTTATTTAATCGGTATAAAATTTATATCATTCCGAAAATCTAATATACTAAAGTTTTGGAACATTAATATATATCTTTTTTATATCGAATTTTTTATACTAAAATTTTTCCATATGATAGTGATTTCATATGTAAAATTTAATATACTATATCAAATACGTAGATAACGTCATTTTTTAAAAAATGTTTTAAATTCATAACATCTCTCTTTTTTTTTTTTACTTTATTTTTTATTTCGTTATCTTATTGGAAATGGAACATTTAAACTAGATAAGATGTCTACCTTTAATATTTAGTTACAGTATGTTATGTTTTGAAAATAATTATATGTTAGGCAATGAAATGCCTAAATTATTTCTTTCCTTTCACATTATTTGGTGCATGTGTTTATATTATTTTATTTATTTATATTTTTTTGTGACCTCTCTTTCATTTTCATTTTTTTCAATTCCAAAAGTTTTATTATTCTTTTATTCTTTCAAAATTTTCTTACTAAAATTGCTATGAAATGTTCAGTGTTGTTTGAAATATTTTCTTATATTTTATTTGACAGTGAACTAAGTGTTTAATTATCATTGTAACTGTTTTTCATTTATTTTTTTTTATTTCTATAGATAAATAAATTACTCATCATTATGAGATCCTTCCAAAAATCACCAACAACAATTTTTCTCATCTAATAGAAATCTTCCAATAAAAAGTTAATTCTGAATTTTTATTAATCTATTTGATTTTTTTTCTATATTTATTTGTTCTTAAGAGGTATTGATTTGCTAATCATGTTTATAGGTTGATCGATTATCATATGCAAGTTCGGGAATGTTTGTGAATCTTAGTTCAGAGATCCTTCCAATAAAAAGTTAATTCTGAAATTTTTTTAATCTATTTGATTTTTTTTCTATATTTATTTGTTCTTAAGAGGTATTGATTTGTTAATCATGTTTATAGGTTGATCCATTATCATATGCAATTCGGGAATGTTTGTGAATCTTAGTTAAGTGATACTAGAACAAAGATTGTTAATTATCATTGTAACTATTTTTCATTTTTTTTTATTTCTATAGATAAATAAATTGCTCATCCTTATGAGATCCTTCCAAAAATCACCGACAACAATTTTTCTCATCTAATAGAAATCTTTCAATAAAAAGTTAATTTTGAATTTTTGTTAATCTATTTGATTTTTTTCTATATTTATTTGTTCTTAAGAGGTATTGATTTTTTAATCATGTTTATAGGTTGATCCATTATCATATGCAAGTTCGGGGATGTTTGTGAATCTTAGTTCAGTGATACTAGAACAAAGATTGTTAATTATCATTATAACTGTTTTTCATTTATTTTTTTTTATTTCTATAGATAAATAAATTGCTCATCCTTATGAGATCCTTCCAAAATCTCCGACAATAATTTTTCTCATCTAATAGAAATCTTCTAATAAAAAGTTAATTCTGACTTTTTGTTAATCTATTTGACTTTTTTTCTAAATTTATTTGTTCTTAAGAGGTATTAATTTGTTAATCATGTTTATAGGTTGATCCATTATCATATGCAAGTTCGGGAATATTTTTGAATCTTAGTTCAGTGATACTAGAACAAAGATTGTTAATTATCATTGTAACTGTTTTTCATTTATTTTTTTTATTTCTATAGATAAATAAATTGCTCATCAGATCCTTCCAAAATCTTCGACAACAATTTTTCTCATCTAATATAAATCTTCCAATAAAAAGTTAATTCTGAATTTTTGTTAATCTATTTGATTTTTTTTCTATATTTATTTGTTCTTAATAGGTATTGATTTGTTAATCATGTTTATATGTTGATCCATTATCATATGCAAGTTCGGAAATGTTTGTGAATCTTAGTTCAAAGATCCTTCCAATAAAAAGTTAATTCTGAATTTTCTTAATCTATTTGATTTTTTTTCTATATTTATTTGTTCTTAAGAGGTATTGATTTGTTAATCATGTTTATAGGTTGATCCATTATCATATGCAAGTTCGTGAATCTTAGTTCAGTGATACTAGAACAAAAATTGTGAATTTAGATATATATCGATATGGTATTATATTGTACTGAATATTTCGATATTGGTATTTAGATTTAATATTTTTTGATAAAATATATACTAAAATACCAACCAAATTAGTAGGTAATTGGATAATTATAATTTTTATTAGTTTTTTTTTTCATGTTTTTTATTCGTTTAATTATTTTTCTTGCTTTATTAGTGAAGATGATTTATTTTTTAATTAGTGGATAATTGGAAAACTATATATTTGTTCCTTTTATAATTTTGGTATAGAAAGTATTGTAATATACATATTGTATCAAAATTTTAGTATATCAAAATTCTTAATAAGTATATCAAATTTATATCATATCAAAAATTTGATATATCGAAATTTTAATATACCAAATTTTAGGTATAATATTAATATATATTTTCTGTTTTTCTACTTCTTTTCTATCCTTGGAAGTTGTAATGCTAACATGATTTTTGATAATGTTAACTAATATACCTTCTTTTTGTTTTAAGTGTGTTCTATTTTGCAGTGCACATGTCAAGGAAAGTATTGTAATTTATATTTAAATTATTTACACTATTATTCTGATTATGGATTTTTTTAAAAAAATTTGATTGGATACTAGAGAATGTTTTATAAAATATATTCTCCATAATGTGGGCTGGGATGTTATTAGCTATTTATATCATATATAATTATTTATAATATTGGTCTTGCTCTAACTACTTTGATTTATTCTGACACTGATTGCCGAGATTTTGGTGTTTTATATCAAACAGGCTTAAGGAAAAAAATGTATGATTTCTTAAATTTTGTAGCTGAGCATTTTTCACAAGTTGTCTATTGAATTCAGTTACTTATCTCAAAATTGAGAAAATGGGTTATGTTTATAATTTCATCCTAAAGTGTCGCTAGACATGTTACCATCAAGAAGACCTTTCATTTATTTATTTTATACTATTTAGATTTGATTAAAAGATTACTTATCCCAAAATTTACTTTGGGCTCGCCTTTATGTATATTCTTAAAATATTCTATCTAGCATCAAAAGATCTTAATAAGCTTCCGATTAAATCTAAAGCTACTGTTAATTATAGAATTAATTTGGATATATATTGCTAATTTGAACTCACCTTCCTTACATTTCAAATATGGGTGTCAGAAATTGTTTTGATTCATGAGATGCAATGTTAAAGGTTATCCTTTTCTCCCCTTCTTCTCCTTAACTCACTCCATCCCAAACAAGGATTAAAATTCATGTGGAATGAGATTGTGATGGTGGTGTGAAGATATCTTAAATTCTATTTATATAGACATGGAGAGGAGAAGATTGTAGAAGAGAATATTGAGATTGATGAGCTTTCCGTTGTGTATCTACACAATTTTGTGAGGAGGATAAGAAACATTTGTGTATCAATTTTAACTTAAAATTGTGTCAGCCCAAAATTATAACATTGTTTTTGTCGAATAAAATGAAAAGTTTGAGAGCATTTGATTTTTTTTTTTTTTTTTTTTGAAAAATATATGTTTTTTCGTTTCCTAGAAAATTACTTTTAGACCTACTCTATTTATCCATAAAATGAGATCTCATTTTCTAAAAATAAATATGAAAATTATCAACTAAATAATATTTTCCATTTTCTCAAAAATTAAAAATTAAAAAATTACAAACCTTAGTTTTTTAGTTAGGGTTGAGTATTCTATTCAAATTGAATCGCAAATCGAATTCAATTAATCGAAACTAATTGAATAAATCAAACTCATAAAATATCGATTAATTTAGTCAAAAATTGAATTAATTGATTTTTTTTTAATAATGATGGAATCATGGAAGATTTAATCGAAATCAATTTTTTTATTTCGATTTATTCAGTTTAACTGAATAAGAATTTTTAAAATCAAAACTTAATAAAATATTTTTTTTAAAAAATAAAATATAAAAATAATTGAATTGAATTTTTAAATTTCATTGATTCTATTGATTTATTTAATTTAATCAAATTTTTACTTCGACGACTAATATAGGTATTAGGCAGACATGGGTCATTGTCCATGGGCATAAATAGGGCCCGCGCCAAGTTATCGGAGTGGATGTAAGCAAACTCACAATGCTATAATAGGGGTTTATAATATGAGGTTGATGCTATAAATTCAATATTATAAATCTGACCCCTACTATATATGGGTAGGGTTTATAGTTTTTTCTATAAATCGGTCCAAAAATTTTGGGACCGGTTTATACTTTTGTTTTTTAAAAAAAATTGTAAAGAGGGTTTTTGCTCTCCCTCTTGACACGAGCGTGAGGAGACATGTAGCAAGGACACGCTGTCCTATTTATTTATTTATTTATTTATATTTTTTGTTAAACATTTGTTTATTTTTATAGAATTATTATTTTTACATAAATAAATGTTTAAAATTTTAAATACTAATATAATTATAAATATTAAATTAAAATATTAATTAATATTATATATAGTAGATAAAATTATAAATAAAGATAAATGAAAAAATATAAATAAAAATAAGTAAATTGACAGTGAAATTATAAAAAAAAAGTTGTTGGAGAGGTTAATAATAGTGGAAAGAGGTTTTTAAAAAGAGTAAGATTTTTTAACTTTTGATATCACAGTGATATAATTGAGCATAAATCTATAAGAGGTTTACGATTGTGAATACTTACTAGGCTTACATGGTGCAGGTGAGACTGTTGACTTATATAGAAACAGGTGTTAAGCAAGGGTTTGACTAAGCCAACATTTGAGAATAAATTTATCGATTTACCCTCGCTATTCTCCCTTTTGCATTGACAAGGACGATTTTATCCATCAATATGGTGCAATAATAAAACATTGATATAATCTCTCAAATATATGATTTGATTATAAAAATGACATATTATATGATATTTTTACAATATTAGACTGTTTGATTGCGAGATCTTTAAAATTTATCACTTCGTGAGATAAAAATAATCATCTTTTAAATTAGTTGATTCAAAAAATTAAATATCTAATACTAAATAAAAAAAATTTAAAAAAAGGATAATGTATATTATTTCTCTCTCCGCTCCTGACTTCTTCTCCCCTCTCCTTTCAGGCCAATTAAAAATAACATTAACATTTGTTCTTTTAATTGACTTGTCTTGCTAAGTCATTTACAAATTTGAAGTAAAATTGCTATAATTTTTCATCCTTAATATGGGTGTTCATTCAAATATTAGAGGTTCATTTCGGTGAAACTTGATTTAACTAAATCTAATTTTCTTTGTTGTTTTTTTTTTCTATTTTTTTAGTTTGAGATTAGTTTTGCATATTCAATTATTAGGGTTCTTCCCAAACTTATTGATCTTTTGTTTAATATTTTTAACCAATACAAAAGCTTAAAATTAGCAATATGATATTGAGATTATGCTGTAACTTTACATTTTTTGTTTAAACATGTCCTTTAATTTTGTTGGTAAAAATTTCGGCTTTTTATCAAAAGGAGTATGTTGAATATGATATTTACCAAAAGATATATCATAGTTCTGTTTATACCAAAGGATGCACAAAAAAATAAAATTCTCCTTTTTACCCCTCCTGCCAACCTCCTCTATTCATTAATCATTTTCCAAGCATCTAAGTCATTTTTTAATTGAAAAATCATTTTATGGTTTAGATGCATGTGCCCCCCACTCTCCCTCCATCTCTCTTCTTGGTCTTATAAACACGAAATGATCATGTGCATCATCTGCTTGTCATAATCCTGTTCGGCGAGATTGCAAAAGACTATTTAGGGTTTAGAGATATTATCCTAAAAGTTTCAAGAAATGAGTTCAAAGGACAATAATGATTAAGAACCTCGGCGTTGAAGAACAAATTTCTAACAAAAGTGAAATTAGTAGAAGAAGATAGATAAATCTTTAACGATGTATATATAAATTTACTACTGTAAAATAGGATTATCGTGTAAAAAAAATTACAATTTTGTAGCAAAGGCTAATGACAAAAATCGTGTTTATAGTGTCATTGAATGTGTGGGGAATAAATATTGAACAACACCTGTAATATGATGTACTCCATTATTTAATCGGTTTGTAAGATGCTCCACTGTAATGTTAAATTTCAACTAGACCTTGTTCATGTATTTTAGTTTGATATGGTAGGTATTAGTACGTTAGGCCTAATATGCGATCATATCAGTCTCACTTTCTTCCTTGATCAAAATTTGATTTAATATCATATCTACCTTCTTCTTACTCAACCCTCCATGGTGATTGAGAGTTTGCATACATCCAATTACCTAGGTCTATCAGTGGATTTTATTCAAAACTCACTGATGAACCTAAACTTGTTTGATTACACCCATTTAACGTATTGTGAGTTTCTTGTGTTGCAAGGAGTTAAATTGTGCTATCCATTGCTTATTTAGAGCTCTCAGTGGTGATCCAACGTTACAAGAAGTTTTTGCTTCAATGCGGGCTTGATATGAGATGATATTAGACCCAACATGATCTTTGGTTAAAACTTTACTTTTATACCATATATATCTTTTTCTCACTCAACCCTTCCTAGTCGTTGAAATTATGTAAAATTACAAAAATCTTAGGTCTATTAGTCAGATTGTGTCACAACCAATGATAAATTATGAAAATCTAATATGTACACCATATCTATCGTTACATGGTCTTTGCTAAATTAGTATGTACAACAATACTTGATTATGTAGTTGTAAGTTTGCTAAATTAGTTTGTACTTTATTTATCAAGGACGATCATATTACTGAAAAAAAATTTCTCTGAGATATGGAATACGCTTGATACAAATTCTCATGGACGTGGAGTTATTATAAGAGAATTATCCTGAACAAATATTCCATCGTTTTCTGAGTATAGTGGTGTACAGAATACAAATAGAAATACAAGCAACAATTTAATATTTGATCTAAATAAAGAAGTAAATATTTTATAAGATGAGATTCTGAATTTTTGTATAATACTTGTTGATTAATTTGAGCCTACGGATGATGCATAAGATTCAAATTCATGTGTACCATTTTGTGGATATGTACAGAACGTAGGGGTTGTAGTGTGCAGCGTTCGGAGTTTTACCTAAGTCCGGATTTTGCTGCAGGTGACCAAGGCGTTGATTTCATTTCATGGTTTTTTGGTTTCGGTTTAGTGCATGGACATGGAATTGCATGGTTATGGGAATGGTGTAGAGATTGTATATGTTATGGAGTCTATGTGATGTGCATGGGCATGGAGAATGTAAGTTTTTGTGATTGGTGTGTGTGAAGTCCATGTGATGTGCATGGACTTGGGTGTGCATACATGTGTGTTTTGCCTGTGTGATGTTTGGTGGAGGTTTAACTCACATGTAGAGGTAAACAACTCCATGCTAAGATTGTCTTTTGTTCTCGCTGATGGAGGTCAGGATTAGAAAGATTGTCTTTTGTTCTCGCTGATGGAGGCCACATCCTGACGCTTTAATACATTTACCTATTCTATTTCAGTTTGAGCCTATTTGGAGGGAAGATGAAGAGCATTATATTTGAATTGAAAAGGACTTACAATGCAATACAAATATATAAGAATTTTTAATTGATGATATACAGATTGAATAATATGAAAATTTTTCAGAATAGTACAATGATTTAGAGGAGAAGTTTCTAATAGTTGATAATTCATATATTTTAAATTCTTGATTGCTCTAAAGTGTTAGGATGTATACTAAAAGTCTAGCTTTTGGTATAAACATTTATCTAGAAATAAGAATCACATTGGTCAAATGTCTACATTTATGATAAATGTAATTGTTCAATTAATTTATATTGTAGATAACATGGTGTGTGGTGCCACATACAGAGGATCATGTTATCAGTACCTTATAAATTATAAACAGTAGCTCACGACCAAAATGGAAAGGAACAAACCATTAGAAGGTCGTAGTGTAATTATGTATTAGTTTATCTTAACTATATAATTACACTAGTACACTTAGAGTGTATTGAGTAGGACTATTAAAGGTCGTTTCTTTTATACTGGCTTTATAAAGGAACAAAGACCTCAGTTATTATGGAAGTGTGTGCTCTTAATCCTAATATAATAATAAACACATATATTTGATATTTATTTCTTTAATTTATCAATGGGTGAGATTTAGTTTGATAAATCAATAAGCCCGATAAATTGGGAAATGATATCACTTATAGTGTGTGTTGTTGATTATAGAAGGAAACTGTGTCCTAGTAATCTAGGTTGAGAATGTCCCCAAGAGGAGCTCATAAGGATTGTCATGTTAAACCCTGCAGGTGGACTTAGTCCGACATGACGATAAGGTTGAGTGGTACTACTTTTGGACTAAGATATTAATTAAATGAGTTGTCAGTAACTCACTTAATTAGTGGACATTCGACATCTTAAGCACAGGGAGACTAACACGCTCATAATAAGAAGGAGCCCAAAATATAATTTGGGATTGGTGTGGTAGTTCAATAATAGTTCTCTAGTGGAATGAATTATTATTGATAAAATTAAGTTGTGTGTTCGGGGCGAACACGGGATGCTTAATTTTATCGGGAGACCAAAACTAATTCCTCCTCTCGGTCCCTATCGTAGCCTCTTGTATATAGAGATTTATACCCACCACATACCCACCTTCTTACCCATCCAATGGGGCCGGGCAAGCTAGCTTGGAACCCAAGCTAGGGCCGGCCAAGACCAAGTGGATGAGCCAAGTTGGTGGCCGGCCAAAGCTTGGGTCCCAAGCTTAGGTGGCCGGCCACTAGAATATTAAATGAGATTTTTATTAAAATTATTTCTTATGTGGATATCATGATTTAAAAGATAGTTTAAAAAATTAAAAATTTCCTTTTATAGCTTTCTACAAAAGATTAAGAGAAGAGATTAATCTCTTTCCTTATTTGTAGATTAAAAGGATGGTTTTAATTTTTAGTAAAAACTTTCCTTATTTGTAAATCATCCACATGTTTAAAAGAGAGTTTAAAAATTTGAAATCTTTCCTTATTTGTTGATTAAAAGGTGAATTTTAAATTTTAAGAAAACTTTCCTTTTTAAACATGTTCATGATTTAAAAGAGAGTTTAAAAATTAAATATTCTCTTTTATAAGTTTCTACAAAAGATTAAGAAAAGATTTGATATCTTTCCTTATTTGTAGATTGAAAGAGATTTTAATTTTTAGAGATAACTTTCTTTTTTATCCACATGTTTAAAAGAAAGGTTTTAATTTATAAAATTTCCTTTTTATTAACCAATCATGAAGGGATAAAAATTATTGGAGAAATTTTTATAAATTTCTGGAAACAAATTATGAAGTTTTAATTCTTGTTTTAATTAAAACTCTCCTTGTTTTGGGGAGAATAGTGGCCGGCCAAATAAATTGGAGAAGAGGAAATTATTTTTAATTAAATAAATTTTCTTTTTCATGGCAAAAGAATTAAGGAAGTTTTTATTTAAATTTCCTTATTTGCCAAGACCAAGGATTATAAAAGAGGGGGTAGATGTGCCTTCAAGATGAACAACTCTATTCTATTTTCTCCCTCTTTTCTTCCTTGGTGTGGCCGGCCCTTCTCCTTTTCTCTCTTCCTCTTGTGTGGCCGAAATCCTTTATCTCTTGGAGCTTGGAGGAGGTGGCCGGATCTAGCTTGAGGAAGAAGGAGAGAAAGCTTGTATCCCTTGGAGCTTGGTTGGTGAAAAAGTTCTTCATCCTTTAGAAGGTATGCTTGGCCGAAACTTGAAGGAAGGAAGAAGAAGGTGCCTTGGTGGTTCTCGTCTCGGAAGATCGTTGCCCATACAACGTTCGGGATTAAAAGAGGAATACGGTAGAAGACCTAGAGATTTTTGTATGCAAAAGAAAAGGTATACTAGTATTTAATTTCCGCATCATACTAGTTTTATTTCTTTGTAAAAATACCAAATACAAGAGGCATGCGATTCTAGTATTTCGAATTAGTTTTCAATGTCGTGTTCTTTTGTTTTTCTTTTCCTTGTGATTTGATTGTTCTTTTCGGTTAACCTAAAGTTATTTAAGGAAATTAAATATTAGTTTTCCTTAAAAGGCTTTGTCTAGGCGGTGGTGGTTGTTCCCATATCCAAGAAGGTCATGTGCCTCGCCATGCAGTCCTGGAAGCCAATTTTGAAAATTAATATTTAATGGAATTAATAACCTAGGTGATTTGGATCAAACGTGTTAAGTTCCGCAGGAGATCCAAGTCTAAACCTAAAAGAACAAATAGATTAAACTTTGGATCAAACGTGTTAAGTTCCGCAGGCGATTCAAGTTTAATTTAAAAGAACATATGGTAGCTAGGAAAAGGTTCAGACCTTTGTACAAAATTTTTGTACAGTGGAACCATTAGGTTTTCCGAGTAGCAACCAACAATTGGTATCAGAGCTAGGGTTTTGCCTCTGTGTATTTGGTATTAGTTTAATTATGCACATGTCATACATAATTTAAGCAGGATAATAGTAGGATGTGCTAATTTTATGGATGCAGGATCCAACTATTATGGCTTATAGATATTGTGTGTGTGATTGGACCCTTGGACATGTCAAGGGCATTTTATTGTGTGTGCATGATTATATTATAAAATACAGCAGGAGTTGTATTTAGTTTTATTAGGATTTTATTTTTTGATCTAGTTACATGTACATTCCTTTTATGGAATATATGATCGATGGATGTAAATTTTATTTTATGTTCGATCTAGTTTACATGTATATTCCTTCGAGGAATATAGGATCGAAAAATGTAAAATTCTATTTATGTCGCGGATCGAATCTTGCAAGGCGTGAAACCTTTTGAGGATCAGAGGCGCAGCGGAACAAGGTGCAAGATGAATGCGACAACTAGACCCGGTGGCGATGGCCAAAGATGGCAGCAGCTAGGGTTGGCGACACACGGAGGACAACAATAGATAAAAGCCATAATAATTGAAAATTAGTTTTTCTATTTATTGCTTTTTATGCTGTGCTGTGTGTGCTTGTTAGTATGCATGTTAAGTAGGCTAGCATAGTCAAAATTCCTCACTTTAAATAACTAAGTGGGAGAGAGATTTATTTTTAAATAAATTCCACGGTCTCCATTACTGGTTTATAAGTGATGCAACAAGCTTGCGCGTTGGCTCTGAGTGCCTTCCTCCATATCGGATGAGCTTGTTTGCCGATCACTAGATTAAACTTCCATTTTGGATGACTATAGGAAGTTAATTAAGAGCGTGTGATCTTCCCCATCGGAAGGGGCACAATCTTATTAATGGACTTAGTGTCAAGTAATGGTATACACTTAGGCACATCTAATAATATCCTCCCCATCGGAGTCACTGCTATTATTTGTGTGACCGTAGAAAACCAACTATTAATTTGTCAAAATAAATAGGTTGACAAGTTAATAAAATTAAAAACCCCTCTTACAAATGTTTGATTTTGTATACGTCCACATTATCGTGGCATACAAAATTCACGGTGTTTGAGGTAATTTTATTTGTCATAAAGATTTATTGACAAGATAATTAATGGGTAAACCCCTCCTCTTACAAATGTTTAATTTTGTATACGTCCACACTATCATGGCATGCAAAATTCACGGTGTCTGAGATGTTGGTGAATTTAAATAATATTGTTTGAGGAATCAATGTTATTTTAAATTCAAAAGTTTTGACCAAATATTTGATCAAAGAAAGATCAACTATTAATTTTATTCGTCATAAATTAAAGTTGACGAGATAATAAAATTAATGGATAAAATCTCTTCTTTGATTTTGTATACGTCCACACTATCGTGGCATACAAAATTCATGGGGATTTTAAGGAATTGATCTTGACCAAATATTTTTGTGATTCTTAGGATTTAAAATGTTTGTCAATTCCCTAGTTGTTATACTATAGAAAAGACTTAGTAGTCCCAATTGTAATGATTGAAAATAGGACTTGGACATTAAGGTAGTCTGTCTTCTTAGAACTAAGAACAATATAGGTGTATTTAATTCATTAGTTGAAACATGTTTAGTGGCGTTATCTACCAGAACGTGGAGTGTAGATACAGATGCCATTAATCATGTCCGCAATTCATTGCAGGGCTCCAGGAAACCTGACAACTAAATGAAAATAAAAACACTGTCTACATGGGCACTACTGTAAAAAGTGGTAGCTATTGCAGTGAGAGATGCTTATCCTCTGATAGGAATAAAATATGGATTTTAGAAATTGTCTTTACGTACTAAGTTTAGAAAGAACTAGTTTTCAGTTTCTAAACTATTAAATAATAGATATTGTGTCTATTTTGATAACAAAGTTGTTGTCAAGAAAAATAGGGAAGTTATCTATTCTGGTATGATGATTGGCAATTTATAAATCCAATAACTCCCACAATGCAACAAATGGAAATTAGTAACACATCTTTTAACTATAAGAGAAAACAACCTTCGGAAATGAACCATTTATATCTTTGGCATCTAAGGCTAGGTTATATTAACTTGAGTAGGATTCATTGGTAGCTAATGAACTTTTGGGTTCATAGTAGTGGAAATCTTTCCAACCTGCGAGTCTTACTTGGAAGGAAAAATAACCAAGAAGCTTTTAAGTCTAAGGGGTATAGAGCCAAAGATATGTTGGAATTGGTTTATTCTGATTTGTGTGATCCTATGACTATCCAGACAAGAGGTAGTATCGAATATTTCGTCTATTTTATAGACAACTATTCAAGATACAAATACATTTACTTAATGTGCCGCAAGACTAAGTGCTTTGATTAGTTCAAAGAGTACAAGGCTGATGCGGAGAAACGTTAAAGTAAAAGTATCAAATCACTATGGTAAGATCGTAGTGGCAAGTACCTCTTGGGACAATTTAGGAGTTACTTATCAAAAGTAGGGATTCAATCCCAACTAATTGCACTTGGTACACCCCAACAGAATGGTGTAGTAGAAAGAAGATATAAGGCTCTTATGGAATAAGTAGATCGATGATGAGTTATTACCAAATTTGTTTTAAGGATATATACTGGAAACGGAAGTGAACATAGTATCTTCTAAGTCAGAACTCTCTACTCCCATAGAATTGCAGATTGGGCGTAAGTCTAGTCTGAAGCATATTCGGATTTGGGTGGTCTAACACATGAGAGACACTGATAAAGTTGGACAGGAATTCACTTGTTTGTGGGTTATCCTAGAGAAACGAAAGTAGGTTTATAGTCTTAAAAATCAGAAGGTCATTGTTAGCATCAATAACTGATTTTTAGAAGAGGACTATATAATGAACCACAAGCCCATAAGTAAATTTGTTCTTAATAAAGGACACGTCTAATCTAGTACCAACTGTACAAGATGAAATATCACAAGAAACTGTAACACGTATCACAATTGATACACAATTATAGACAGTGCCTAATTGTAGTGGGAGGGTTGTCAAACAACCTAAAAGAGTCATGTTTTGAGAGAGTCTTTTGGACTTGATCCAAAATGAACATGAGCCTGATCCCGGACATATGATGAAACACTCCAAGATAAAGATGCAACATCTTAGCAAAGAGCAATGAATACAGAATTAGAATATATGTATTCTAATAAAATCTGGAAGCTTGTAGAACCACCAGATGGTGTAAAAGCTATTGGGTAAAAATAGGTCTACAATAGGAAAAGATGGATAGACAGGAAGGTGGAAACTTTCAAAGCAAGGCTTAATGAAAAAGGAAACTTTTTTACTGGTAGTCATGCTTAAGTTTATCTGGATTCTTTTATATATTTGGCAAGTGGATGTCAAGACAGTATTCCTTAATGGAAGTCTTGAAGAAAGTATCCATATAGAGTAATCAGAAGAGTTCATTGCAAAGGGTAAAGAGCATCTTGTGTGTAAGCTCAATTAGTGTATGGACTGAGGCAAAGCTTCAAGGTCTTGGAACATCCGGTTTATCAAAATAATCTAGACCTATGGATTTATTTAGTAACCGGATAAGTCTTGTGTATACAAAAAGTGTGATGGAAACGTGGTGATATTTCTTGTACTATACGTAGATAACATTTTTGGTAGTTGGAAACAATATCAAAATGTTGTCAAAAGTAAGGGTATGGTTGTCCAAACAATTCAATATGAAGGACTTGGGAGAATGTATATATTCTTGGGATCAAAGTAATAAGAGATCGCAAGAAAAGAATATTTTACTTATCCCAAGCTTCATATATCGAAAAAATCCTTGCTCATTTTAAGCATGCAAAACTCTAAGGAAGGTTTCTTACCTTTTTAGCATGGAGTAACTTTATCTAAAGAAATGTCTCCGTAGACATCAAAGGAGATAGAGGAAATGAAGGCAGTTCTTTATGCTTTGGCTGTCAGAAGCCTAATGTATACTATGCACGAGATCAGAAATCTGTTTTACCAAAAACATAGTTAGCAGATATCAAAGTAATCCTGGACAAGGATATTGCACTGCAGTAAAGCATATATTGAAGTACCTTAGAGGCACTAGAGATTATATGCTAGCTTATAAGGCAGTTAATTTGGTCCCTGTGGGTTGCACGGATTTTGACTTCCAGTCGGATAGGGACAATAGTAAGTCAACCTTGGGGGTTTGTGTTTACTTTAGGAGATAAAGTCATAACTATGGAAGAGTGATAAGCATAGGTGTTTTTCTGGACTCCACCATAGAAGCTGAGTATATGGCAAACCTCTGAGGTAGTCATAAAAGCTGAATGACTCAATAACCTCAAGATAGACTTAGATATGATTTCTGATTTGTCCAAAGATTATTACAATTTATTGTAATAATAGTGGTGCAGTAGCAAACTCGAAGAAACCATGAGTCTATAAGGCAAGTAAACACAATAGAGCGCAAGTACCACCCAATACGAGGAATCGTATAAACGAGGAGAAGTTGTTGCTGTCTAGATTGCATCAGATGATGACCTATAGATCTTTTCACTAAGGCCCTTAAGGCAAGAGCTTTTGATGGGCATGTTGAAGGGTTGGGAATCAGATGTATGGCAGCAGATATAGCAGCTTAGTCTTTTAGTATAAGTGGGAGATTGTTAGGATGTATACTAAAAGTCTAACTTTTGGTATAAACATTTATCTAGAAATAAGAATCACATTGGTCAAATGTCTACATTTATGATAAATGTAGTTGTTCAATTAATTTATATTGTAGATAACATGGTGTGTGGTGCCACACACAGAGGATCATGTTATCAGTACCTTATAAATTATAAACAGTAGCTCACGACCAAAATGGAAAGGAACAAACCATTGGAAGGTCGTAGTGTAATTAGGTATTAGTTTATCTTAACTATATAATTACACTAGTACACTTAGAGTGTATTGAGTAGGACCATTAGAGGTCGTTTCTTTTATACTGACTTTATAAAGGAACAAAGACCTCAGTTATTATGGAAATATGTGCTCTTAATCCTAATATAATAACAAACACATATATTTGATATTTATTTCTTTAATTTATCAATGGGTGAGATTTAGTTTGATAAATCAATAAGCCCGATAAGTTGGGAAATGATATCACTTATAGTGTGTGTTGTTGATTATAGAAGGAAACTGTGTCCTAGTAATCTAGGTTGAGAATGCCCCCAAGAGGAGCTCATAAGGATTGTCATGTTAAACCCTGCAGGTGGACTTAGTCCGACATGACGATAAGGTTGAGTGGTACTACTTTTGGACTAAGATATTAATTAAATGAGTTGTCAGTAACTCACTTAATTAGTAGACATTCGACATCTTAAACACAGGGAGACTAACACACTTATAATAAGAAGGAGCCCAAAATGTAATTTGGGATTGGTGCGGTAGTTCAATAATAGTTCTCTAGTGGAATGAATTATTATTGATAAAATTAAGTTGTGTGTTCGGGGCGAACACGGAATGCTTAATTTTATCGGGAGACCAAAACCAATTCCTCCTCTCGGTCCCTATCGTAGCCTCTTGTATATAGAGATTTATACCCACCACATACCCACCTTCTTACCCATCTAATGGGGCCGACCAAGCTAGCTTGGAACCCAAGCTAGGGCCGGTCAAGACCAAGTGGATGAGCCAAGTTAGTGGCCGGCCAAATCTTGGGTCCCAAGCTTAGGTGGCCAGCCACTAGAATATTAAAAAGGATTTTTATTAAAATTATTTCTTATGTGGATATCATGATTTAAAAGAGAGTTTAAAAAATTAAAAATTTCCTTTTATAGCTTTCTACAAAAGATTAAGAGAAGAGATTAATCTCTTTCCTTATTTGTAAATTAAAAGGATGATTTTAATTTTTAGTAAAAACTTATTTGTAAATCATCCACATGTTTAAAAGAGAGTTTAAAAATTTGAAATCTTTCCTTATTTGTTGATTAAAAGGTGGATTTTAAATTTTAAGAAAACTTTCCTTTTTAAACATGTTCATGATTTAAAAGAGAGTTTAAAAATTAAATATTCTCTTTTACAAGTTTCTACAAAAGATTAAGAAAAGATTTGATATCTTTCCTTATTTGTAGATTGAAAGATATTTTAATTTTTAGAGATAACTTTCTTTTTATCCACATGTTTAAAAGAAAGATTTTAATTTATAAAATTTCCTTTTTATTAACCAATCATGAAGGGATAAAAATTATTGGAGAAATTTTTATAAATTTTCGGAAATAAATTAGGAAGTTTTAATTCTTGTTTTAATGAAAAGTCTCCTTGTTTTGGGGAGAATAGTGGCCGGCCAAATAAATTGGAGAAGAGGAAATTATTTTCAATTAAATAAATTTTCTTTTTCATGGCAAAAGAATTAAGGAAGTTTTTATTTAAATTTCCTTATTTGCCAAGACCAAGGATTATAAAAGAGGGGGTAGAGGTGCCTTCAAGGTGAACAACTCTATTCTATTTTCTCCCTCTTTTCTTCCTTGGTGTGGCCGGCCCTTCTCCTTTTCTCTCTTCCTCTTGTGTAGCCGAAATCCTTTATCTCTTGGAGCTTGGAGGAGGTGGCCGGATCTAGCTTGAAGAAGAAGGAGAGAAAGCTTGTATCCCTTGGAGCTTGGTTGGTGAAAAAGTTCTTCATCCTTTAGAAGGTATGCTTGGCTGAAACTTGAAGGAAGGAAGAAGAAGGTGCCTTGGTGGTTCTCGTCTCGGAAGATCGTTGCCCACACAACGTCCGGGATTAGAAGAGGAATACGGTAGAAGACCTAGAGGCTTTTGTTTGCAAAAGAAAAGGTATACTAGTATTTAATTTCCGCATCATACTAGTTTTATTTCTTTGTAAAAATACCAAACACAAGAGGCATGCGATTCTAGTATTTCGAATTAGTTTTCGATGTCGTGTTTTTTTGTTTTTATTTTCCTTGTGATTTGATTGTTCTTTTCGGTTAACCTAAAGTTATTTAAGGAAATTAAATATTAGCTTTCCTTAAAAGGCTTTGTCTAGGCGGTGGTGGTTGTTCCCATATCCAAGAAGGCCATGTGCCTCGCCATGCAGTCCTGGAAGCCAATTTTAGAAATTAATATTTAATGAAATTAATAACCTAGGTAATTTGGATCAAACTTGTTAAGTTCCGCAAGAGATCCAAGTCTAAACCTAAAAGAACAAATAGATTAAACTTTGGATCAAACGTGTTAAGTTCCGCAGGCGATCCAAGTTTAATTTAAAAGAACACATGGTAGCTAGGAAAAGGTTCAGACCTTTGCACAAAATTTTTGTACAGTGGAACCATTAGGTTTTCCGAGTAGCAACCAACATAAAGGCTATTTGAAAAGGCAACATATATGAATTTTGTGTTGAACAGATTTTTTCGTCTTGACAAAAGTTCAAGAATGCACTTGTGAAATATGTCATGGTTAAACATATGAGGTATAACCCAGTTAACACTCGAAAAAATAAAGTAAAAGTTATCTGCTTTGATCAACCATGTATATAGAGAGTAGTTGCCTGGGGATGTAGAGTCCACCGTTACGAAATATGTAAAGGAACATCAATGTGGCACAATTAGGAAAAGTGCTGATCATTAATCATGCTCTTCCTCCTTTGTAGTCTCTTTTGTTGAAGAACAATTTGTTACTAATGAACAGTACAAACCAAGTAAGATTATATCAGATATAAAATCTAAGTTTGGAGTGACCATATCATATAGAAAAGCATACATAGCTCAGGAGAAAGCGATGAAAAAGGTCGTTGGAGATTTTAACCAAACATATAGATATCTTTCATTATATCTATGTGAGTTAAGAGTCAGAGATCCTAAAATCTATGTAGCACAACACAGGAATGGTGACAATCAATTCCAACACTATTTTTAGGGTTTTAGAGCTTGTTGAAAAGTATTCAAGTCTTATCTATGCAAATTGATCAGAATTGATGACACATATCTAAGAGGGAAGTAACCGGGTGTATTATTGATGATTACATCAAATGATGCTAATGACAATGTCTTTCCAGTAGCCTTTGGAATCACTGAAGTTGAATGTGGGTCTACACGAGAGTGATTTTTGGATCATATGAAGAGATTCTTTGCTGTTGATGCACAGTCAATGAGCATAGTATCAGATAGACACCATGGTATTATATCAACAATTAGGAAAATCTACCCAACCGTCCATTATGCTTTCTATTGCCACCATATATCTTGCAATATTGTAACAAATACTGACAGTAGGTCAACTTTAGGCTTGCTTTGGGTAGCAACACGAGCAAATATAACACTCTAATATGATCTAATAATGCAGTCCATATTAAAAAATATCCAGATGCCCATAAGTGGCTTTAGTCCTTAAAAGATGAGCTAATGTACACTTTAGTGGGAGAAGGTACACAATGCTAACCACTAATTGTGTAGAGAGTTTAAATGCTTTGTTTAAGCATACATGTGAACTTCCCATAAATAGGTTAATTAACAATACAAGAAGAAAAGTAGCTTAAAGGCTCTTTAACCGTAGGGAGAAAGTCTCGAAATGGTATATTGCTTTGATACCTCATGCTACCAAAGAAATGGATTCAAGGAGAGAGAAAGCTAGACAATATAAAGTTCATTCTACTCTCAATCTGAAATGGAAGTAGAGATATGAGGTGCTTCATTCATTATTGATTTGGAAAGAAAATATTGTAACTACGAGGAGTTTCAAATTTCAAGACTACCTTGCTCACATGTTATTGCCATCATCATTCACCGAAACATAGATACACTCTCATTTTGTGAGCATTATTTTCATTTACAGAATTGGAATGTGACATACATGGATTGTATTTACCCCTATTGAAGTAAGGAATTTTGGCCTAGGGGCGTAAACAACATTATAGTTCTATGTCTTCGTAGCCTTATGCAGCCCGATAGGCGAAAGAATGCATGGATTGAGTCAAAACATAATGAGATGGTAAAAGTCAAATGTAGCCAGTGTAAACAACTGGCTATAATCGAAGAACTTATAGAATGTCGCCAACCCCTAGTTATATATATATATATATATATATATATATATATATATATATATTACTTGATTTATATATTTTGTAAGCAAAATGAGTGGATCCATATATTTTGTATGCAGTACATCCATAGTGTTATAATAAAACAGTTGTGCAAAGTGATGTTATTGTTATATCTTTGTGTTGGGGTTGTAAGGTTGCAAACATAGTCCCACATTGAAAACACACGGGATAAGAGAAAGATATTTCCGTTGGCATGAGGTATTTTGGGTAGAGCCTAAGAGCAAAATCATGAGGGCTTAGGCCCAAAGTGGACAATATCATGTCATTGTGGAAATATCTAAATTCTTTTCGATCTTACACTTTATATGTAGCGTTTGTTTTTTAATACAATGTTATTTATGATATGAGAAGTGTAAACCAATCCCAGCAAGGCAGAACTAATACTTCACACTATATCTTCATTTTGTAAACTAAAAACTCACTAACAGTTGTGAATTTTCAGAAATATAATATGCTCAATCCAATAGTGCATTTCAACTCTGTAGGTTGGGGTTGAAAATTTAAAAGTCTTGTAAATTTATTTTTAACTGTATCTAAGTTATGAAAATAAAATGAGTGTTATTGTACTTGAAAAATAAAATAGGACATTAGTTGTTGTTCATTGGATACAAATTAGGTACATTATTTTGTGCCAACTGACACGCTACAAGAACTTTATTGGTAGTAGTTAAAACTAAAATTTAACACTATATCTAGCTTCTTCTCTCTTAAACCTTCCTAGGGAATGTGAATTTGAAGAAATCCAAATAACCTAGGGTCATCAGTGGGTTTCAGGTCAAAATCCACTGATGGACCTAAACATGTCTGTTAGCGCAGCAGGCCCGGCAAGAGGGGGGGGGGGGGTGAATTGCCTATCAAAATAAAAAACAACATCTTCTCAATCTTTCAACTTTAATTAGTAACAACAACATAATTATAATAAATTAAATTAAACAACTAAAAAAGAAGAGACAAAAGATTTACTTGGTTACAACTTAGATGATTATTAATCCAAGGCAAATAAAATACTAAAAGAAAGTCTCCTTTGTTGAAGGCGGAGAAGACTCTTATACTCCCTGAAAACTCAAGAAATTGCTAGGAAATTAATACAAGAGTTTATCAATATTTTTTAGGTCTAGGAGTCTTTTTATAACCCCTGAAAAATATTATCCAGGGTTTGAATATGCCTTCAACAACGTGGAAGGCGCCTCTAGCAAGGCAAGGGAGGATAAAACTTTATCCTTTGCCAACAACAGTTTTTACCCAGTCTAAAGAGCCTTTAAGTGATTGAAGGCGCCTTCCATGAGGGCTTAAAGGCACCTTCCATGAAGGCTTGAAGACACCTTTCATGAAGGCTTGAAGGCTCCTTTAGCAGCTGCTACCGAGCTCCATTTTTCTCCTTTGGCTCTTTTGTTGCTCCGTTTGCTTGGGTGATTTCAGCCAACTGGAATAGGGCTCACCTGAATCCATTTTCCGACCTTCTCCTTGAGTAGGTTTCCACTTCGGCTTCTCATCCCTCAGAATGTGGCACATGTCTTTCTCGTCTATCGGTGTACTATTCTATAGCATCTCATCTCTCGGATGCACCGAACTCATCAATTCCCTTCCTATACCATCCTACTCGCTAGCTGCGTCTTCCGCTCGACTTCATGTGTTCCTAAGATCCTGCACACTTAGACACAAGGATTAAACATAACAAGACCTAATTTAACTTGATTGATCACATCAAAACTATCACAGGGCACTAACAATGTCCAATTGCACCTATTTTAAGTCTTGTGAGTTTCTGGTGTTGTGAGGACTCCAACAGTGCTATATATTACTTATTTAAAGCTCTCCAGAGGTGCTCCAATGTGACGATAAATTTTAACATGATTCTGGGCTTGATATAGGATCAGATCATGCCCAACGTGAGCCTTATATGATCCGTCCTTGGCCACTTTGGTCATTGTTCGCAACCAATATTTTGATTCCGATACCTAAAATTTCACACCATATCTCAAGTCTGTAAACAAAAAACTTGCTAATAGTTGAGATATTTTTCAGAAATTCAAATAGGCTAGCACCACGAGATACTTCAGCCCCATCAAAGATTGAAGACACATGTTCATCAAATATAGAAATAAAATGTATTGAACTTAAGAAGCTCAAGACCAAAATATTGAAGTTAGGGTCGATTGTGTAGGACCGTTGGGCCGGCTAGAAGGGGGGGTTGAATAGCCCAAAAAAAAAAATAATAAAAGCAACCATTCTCGAACTCTTAAACTAACACTTGTATAAAATTAGCTAAGCAGAAATACAAAAAAGAAACGAGGCACCGTGTTTGACTTGGTTACAACCGGGGAGGTTGTTAATCCAAGAAAAGTGATCGCACTAAAAACTCCTTCGGGCGGAGAAGCCTCTTACACCGGTGAAAGCACAAAAGCAGAAGCTAAACTAGAACAATGAGCGCACAAGTGTTTGGAATGCTAATTACTGAGTTGATCTAAAGCTTCTGGACCAAGGCTATATTTATAGCCTTGGTCGGGGCGCCTGGAAGGGTTCCGGGCGCCCTGGGGGGGATAAAATTTTATCCCCCAACGTCCAGATCGAGATAATGTGTTCCGGGCGCCCCGGAGCAAAAAGTCAACTCTGGTTGACTTTTGCGTCCGGGACCTCTGCTCCGTTTCAATCCTGCCTCGGTCCGGGTCTTCCGCTCCGGATCCGCTTACTTGGGTGATCTCTGCCATCCGGAATAGGGCTCACCCGAACCCAACTTCCGGTCTTCTCGAGCGTGCTTCCCTCCGGCTTCTCGTCCCTCGGAATTGCCGCATGTTTCCTTCTCGTCCGCCAGCGTACTCATCCGCAGTCTTCGCCCCTCGGTCGTCGACCTTCTCGCTAGCTGCGTCTCTTGCTCCCCGAGCAATCTTCCGCTCCGACTTTCGTCTCGTCCGCCGGTGTACTCTTCCGCAGCGCCTTGTCCCTCGGACGCACAGCGTGCCGTCCTTCTCGCTAGCTGCGTCTTCCGCTCGAGTACCTGTGCTCCTAAGCTCCTGCATACTTAGACACAAGGTTAAATACACACAGGACCTAACTTAACTTGTTGATCACACCAAAACAACCTTGGGGTTCCAACAATCTCCCCCTTTTTGGTGTGATCAACCCAAGTTAAGCTAGGGTAAAAATAGATATTTAATAAAATTAAATACATTAACTTAATTTACAATTTAAGTACAAAAAGATAGAAAAATTAAATCTATCTACCTACCTCCCCCTAGACTTATACTTTCCCTTTCTCCCCCTTTGATCACAAAAAATGGGGTTCCAAGAAAAATAATCTAAGGGTTAAAGACCAAAAAAAAATATTTCAAAAAAAATTTCTAAATTTTTAAGAAATTTAGAAAGTTTTTCTAAGTAATTTTAAGCTGAGATTTCTTGTTTAAAAAGATTCTTAACAAAAAAAATGATTTTTGAGAATATTTTAAAAAAAATTCTAAGTAAGTAAATTTGAAATAAAATGTTTTGAATAACCTTTTTCAAGCACTAATTAATTCTTGTATTAATGCTTCATTAGTAAGTTAATTAAACATTTATTTCAATATTTTGGCTTCCAGGTCGTGGCGAGGCACTAGGCCTTCTTGGTTATTGGAGCAACAACCACTTCCTTAGACAAAGCCTCATAAAGAAATTATTTGTTTAATTTTCTCACTTAAAGCGCTAATTTTAATTTTAAAATTAATTTAAGCATGATTTAGGAACCCAATATAGGTTCCAACCTACTGGATTAACTAAAAAGTTTTTAGGGACATGTTTTCTTGAGATGTTCCTAATTTGTCCCGGGTGATATTTAAAGTACCAATTTAAATTATTAAATCTTCTAAAATTGGTTTTAGATGAACATGCATAGTTTTTTAAGTTATCTATTTGAATTTTCAAATTTTGATTTTCTAATTCCAATTTTTCATTTTTCAATTTTAATTTATCTAATTCTTCTAAGAGACAAGACTTAGCTAGAATTACTTTAAAATTTTTATTTTCACTTTCTAATTTGCAGCAGTCTTTTGTTAAAAGTTTAACGAACTTAAACATTTTATCGGGAGGAAGAGATCGTACCTGACTTACCTTGTCGATCTCGTTGTCCGTTTCTCCCCCTGAGCTGCTGCTTTCTTCCGACGTGTCTCCCCCTTCATCGATGCTCTCGATGCTCATTTCGGAAGAGCTTGAATCACAGTCGTCGTCTTGATGGCTCGCCATCAGTGCAAGTCCGGAGAATGCTTCGACTTCCGATTCGGACGATGTATCGTCCCATGTCGCCTTCAGGGCCTTTCGTTTCTGGATAGGCTTCTTACCCTTCTCCTTGTCTTTGTTCTTTAGCTTGGGCCAGTTGTCCTTGACGTGCCCTTCTTCGTCGCAGTGGTAGCAGCGGATCGTCCTTTTCTTCTTTCCCTGCGGATGGTTAGTAGATCTAGATTTACAAAGTTTCTTAAATCTTCTTACCATCATTACCATTTCCTCGTCGTCGAGAGAGGATTCTGACTCAGGTTCGTCTCTCGAAGCTTTGAGGGCGACATTGTTCTTGAGCTCCTTTATTCCTGCACATCTTGACTCATGAACTTCAAATGTTGAAAAAAATTCTTCTAATGAAATTTTTTCTAAGTCCTTAGAAATGTAAAAAGCATCTACTAGTGATGCCCATTTTGAATTTCTTGGAAATGAATTTAAGGCGTACCTGAGCGAATCTCGGTTACTTACCTTTTCTCCGAGATTCGTGAGTCCGGTGATGATTTCTTTTATTCTGGAGTGCAGATGTGCGACTGTCTCGTCTTCCCCAAGCCGCAGGCTGGTGAGCTGATTGCGAAGCAGATCTCGTCTAGCGAGCTTGGCTTCGGACGTCCCTTCGTGCAGCTCAAGAAACTTCTCCCAAAGTTCCTTTGCGGAGTTGTATCTACCGATCCTGTTGACTTCTTGAGGCGGAAGAACGCTCAGCAGATGGTACTCTGCTTTGCCGTTTGCCACGAAGTCGGCCTGCTCCTTTTTTGTCCATTTATCTATTTCCTTGTCCTCTGAAGCTTCAAAGCCAAATTTCATTGTTAAAAATAATTCAATATCTGTTGTAAGAAATACCTGCATCAGTTTTTTCCAGGTAGCGAAGTCCCCTTCATATTTCGGCGGGTGGATGCTTGGTCCGGCCATCGCGTTGCTTCGTTCGGCGGTTAGTCCTCCTGAAGCGCCTTGGCTCTGATACCACTTGTAGGACCGTTGGGCCGGCTAGAAGGGGGGGTTGAATAGCCCAAAAAAAAAACAAAAGCAACCCTTCTCGAACTCTTAAACTAACACTTGTATAAAATTAGCTAAGCAGAAATACAAGAAAGAAACGAGGCACCGTGTTTGACTTGGTTACAACCGGGGAGGTTGTTAATCCAAGAAAAGTGATCGCACTAAAAACTCCTTCGGGTGGAGAAGCCTCTTACACCGGTGAAAGCACAAAAGCAGAAGCTAAACTAGAACAATGAGCGCACAAGTGTTTGGAATGCTAATTACTGAGTTGATCTAAAGCTTCTGGACCAAGGCTATATTTATAGCCTTGGTCGGGGCGCCTGGAAGGGTTCCGGGCGCCTTGGGGGGATAAAATTTTATCCCCCAACGTCCAGAACGCGAAAGATGCGTTCTGGTCAAACTTCATGTTCCGGACGCCCCGGGCTGCTCCGGGCGCCTCGGACAGTTCCGGGCGCCCCGGAGCAAAAAGTCAACTCTGGTTGACTTTTGCATCCGGGACCTCTGCTCCGTTTCAGTCCCGCCTCGGTCCGGGTCTTCCGCTCCGGATCCGCTTACTTGGGTGATCTCTGGCATTCGGAATAGGGCTCACCCGAACCCAACTTCCGGTCTTCTCGAGCGTGCTTCCCTCCGGCTTCTCGTCCCTCGGAATTGCCGCATGTTTCCTTCTCGTCCGCCAGCGTACTCATCCGCAGTCTTCGTCCCTCGGTCGTCGACCTTCTCGCTAGCTGCGTCTCTTGCTCCCCGAGCAATCTTTCGCTCCGACTTTCGTCCCTCGGAACCACCGCGCGCTTCCTTCTCGTCCGCCGGTGTACTCTTCCGCAGCGCCTCGTCCCTCGGACGCACAGCGTGCCGTCCTTCTCGCTAGCTGCGTCTTCCGCTCGAGTACCTGTGCTCCTAAGCTCCTGCATACTTAGACACAAGGTTAAATACACACAGGACCTAACTTAACTTGTTGATCACACCAAAACAACCTTGGGGTTCCAACATATTGTAGGTAATTCGTTCTTTTCTAATCCTTAATGACATGTTAGTATTTGAATTTTTTCATCAAGCGAAGATATTTTTTAAGAAGAATAAAGATGGTGTGATAGTAGTGTTAGAGTGTATACTAAAAGCTTAGCTTTTTGTAAATATTTATTTTGAAATAAAGAATCACATTGGTCAAATGTCTATATTTATGCTAAGTGTAGTTGTTCAATTAATTTATATTGTAGATAACATGGTATATGGTGTCACACACAGAAGATCATGTTATCAGTTCTTTATAAATTATAAACAGTAGCTCACGATAGGAACAAACCATTGGAATAGTCGTACTGTAATTTGATATTAGTTTATCTTGACTATAAAATTATACTAGTACACTCTGAGTGTATTGAGTAGGATCATTTAAGGTAAGTTCTTTTTATACTGACTTAATAAAAGAATAACACCTTTGTTATTATGGAAGTGTGTGCTCTTAATCCCGATATAGTAACAAGCACGTGTACTTAGTATTTATTTCTTTGACTTATCAAAGGGTGAGATTTAGCTCGATAAATCAAGAGGTCCGATAAGTTTGAAAATGATATTATTTATAGTGTGTGTTGTTGATTATAGAAAGAAACTGTGTCATAGTAATCTAGGTTGATAATGCCCCCAAGAGGAGCTCATAAGGATTGTCATGTAAACCCTGCAGGTGGACTTAGTCCGATATGATGATAAGGTTGAGTGGTACTACTCTTGGAGCTATATATTAATTAAGTGAGTTGTCAGTAACTCATTTAATTAGTAGACATTCGATATCTTATGATCCTGTCCGAAAGCTGAATCAACGGACGCTGGGCACGTGACGCTCTCCAAGCGGCTGACGTAGATCTCCTGACTGTTCACACGGGCCTCCGGTGAACCTGCACAGAAGTCGGGTCGGGGAGGGGTTCCCGGCGATGACCCTCCTGTTGGTTGCTACTCGGAAAACCTATAGGTTCCACTGTACAAAAATTTTGTACAAAGGTCTGAACCTTTTCCTAGCTACCATGTGTTCTTTTAAATTAAATTTTGGATCGCCTGCGGAACTTAACACGTTTGATCCAAAACTTAATCTATTTGTTCTTTTAGGTTTTGACTTGGATCTCCTGCGGAACTTTACACGTTCGACCCAAGTCTCCTTAAGTTATTAATTCCATTAAATATTAATTTCCATAATTGGTTCCCAGTACTGACGTGGCGAGGCACATGACCTTCTTGGATATGGGAGCAACCACCACCGACTAGACAAAACCTTTTATAGAAAGCTAATATTTAATTTCCTAAAATAACTTTAGGTTAACCAAAGAGAACAATCAAATCACAAGGAAAAGAAAAAATAAAAGAACACAACATCGAAAAAACATATTCGAAATTCTAGAACGTAAGCCTCTTGTATTTGGTATTATTTCCATAAATAACTAGCATGATGCGGAAATAAAAATTACTAGTTATACCTTGTAGAAAAACCTCTTGATCTTCTACCGTATTCCTCTTCTAACCTCGGACGTTGTGTGGGCAACGATCTACCGAGATGAGAAACCACCAACCACCTTCTTCTCCTCCAAGCAAGGTTCGGCCACAAAAGGAAAACTTCACCAAGGAGAAAAACCAAAATACTAACCAAGCTCCAAGAGATGCTAGCTTTCTCTCCTTCTTCTTCTTCTTCTTCTCCAAGTAGTATCCGGCCACCACAAGAGCTCCAAGGAAGGGAGAGAGGTTCGGCCACCACAAGAGGAAGAGAGGGAGAGGATGACCGGCCACACCAAGGAACAAAAGAGGGAGAGGAATAATAGATGTTGTATCTCATGAAGGCACCCTCACCCCTTCTTTTATATTCCTTGGCCTAGGCAAATTAGGAAATTTAATTACAATAAAATTTCCTCAATTTCCTTGACATGATTTTATTGAGAAAAATAAAATACAATTTCCCAAATTAAAACCAATGGCCGACCACATCAATGAAGGAAAAAATTAGACAAGTTTTAATCAACAATTACAACTTCCTAATTTGTTTCCGGAAATTTTAAAAAATAAAATTTCTCTTTAAAATCTCTTCATGGTTGATAAAAGGAAATTTCTATAATTTTAATTTTATCAACATGTGAATAATTTTTAAAGAGAAAATAAAACATCTCTCCAATCTACAAATAAGGAAAGAGATCTAATCTCTTTCTTTAATCTTTTGTAGATCTTTTACAAGAGAGATATTTTAATTTTAATTCTCTTTAAATTATATCTTCCACATAATAATAAAAATTAAAATTAAATTCCTTTTTTAATTTAATTTGGCCGGCCCTACTAGCTTGGGTTCAAGCTAGGGCCGGCCACCCAATTTTATACCTAGGCCGGCCCTAGCTTGTTCCCAAGCTAGCTTGGCCGACCCCTATTGGGTGGGTATAGAAGGTGGGTATAGAACTCTATAAATAAGAGGCTACGATAGGGACCGAGAGGAGGAATTGGTTTTGGTCTCCCGATAAAATTAAGCATCCCGTGTTGCCGAACACACAACTTAATTTTATCAATGATAATTCATTCCACTAGAGAACTATCATTGAACTACCGCACCAATCCCAAATTACATTTTTGGGCTCCTTCTTATTATGAGTGTGTTAGTCTCCCTGTGTTTAAGATATCGAATGTCCACTAATTAAGTGAGTTACTGACAACTCATTTAATTAATATCTAAGTCCAAGAGTAGTACCACTCAACCTTATTATCATGTCGGACTAAGTCCACCTACAGGGTTTAACATGACAATCTTTATGAGCTCCTCTTGAGGACATTATCAACCTAGTATCTCTAGGACACAGTTTCCTTCTATAATCAACAACACACACTATAAGTGATACAATTTCCCAACTTATCGGGTTTATTGATTCATCGAACTAAATCTCACCCATTGATAAATTAAAGAAATAAATATCAAACATATGTGCTTGTTATTATATTAGGATTAAGAGCACACACTTCCATAATAACTGAGGTCTTTGTTCCTTTATAAAGTCAGTATAAAAGAAACGACCTCTAATGGTCCTACTCAATACACTCTGAGTGTACTAGTGTAATTATATAGTCAAGATAAACTAATACCTAATTACACTACGACCTTCTAATGGTTTGTTCCTTTCCATTTTGGTCGTGAGCTTCAGTTTATAATTTATAAGGTACTGATAACATTATCTTCTGCATATGACACCACATGCTATGTTATCTACAATATAAATTAATTGAACAACTACAAACAAATGTAGATAAATTGACCAAATGTGATTCTTTATTTAACATGAATGTTTACAAAGCTTAGGCTTTCAGTATACACTCCAACAATCTCCCACTTATACTAATGACTAAGCTGCCATATCTTCTACCATACATCTAATTCCCATTCCCTCCACATGCCGATCGAAAGCTTTCGCCGGAAGGGCCTTAGTGAAAGGATCTGCCAGGTTATCTGCTGATGCAATCTTGGTGATGACAACTTCTCCTCGCTTCACGATATCTCGTATCAGGTGGTACTTGCGCTCTATATGTTTACTTGCCTTATGAGCTCGTGGTTCCTTCGAGTTTGCAACTGCACCGCTATTATCACAATAAATTGTGATGATTTTGGGCAAACCAGGAATCACATCTAAGTCCATTAGAAAGTTCCTGAGCCATACTGCTTCTTTAGCTGCCTCAGAGGCTGCTACATACTCAGCTTCCATGGTTGAGTCCGAAACGCATTTCTGCTTAACACTCCTCCATGAAATGGCTCCACCTCCTAAAGTAAACACATAGCCTGATGTAGACTTACTGTTATCCCTATCTGATTGGAAATCTGAATCCGCCACAGGGAGCGGATCGTCCGCTTGGTAAACTAGCATATAATCTCTAGTCCTTCTCGTGTACTTTAATATATGCTTTACCGCAGTCCAATGTCCTTGTCCAGGGTTACTGGTATCTGCTGACCATGCCCACGGCAAAGCAGATATCGGTCTCGTACATAGCATTGCATACATTAGGCTTCCTACGGAAGCATAAGGAACTGCTTTCATGTCTTCTATCTCTTTCGACGTCTTTGGAGACATCTCTTTAGACAGAGCTACTCCATGTCTAAAAGGTAAGAAACCTTTCTTGGAATCCTGCATGCTAAAACGAGCAAGGATTGTATCTATATATGAAGCTTGGGACAGACACAACATTCTTTTCTTGCGATCCCTTATCACTTTGATCCCAAGAATGTGTGCACACTCTCCTAAGTCCTTCATATCAAATTGTTTGGACAACCATACCCTTACGTCTGATAATACCTTGACATTGTTGCCAATTAACAAAATATCATTTACGTATAGTACAAGAAATACCACCACGTTTCCGTTACACTTCTTGTATACACAAGACTCATCCGGACACTGAATAAATCCATACGACTGGATTACTTCATTAAACCGGATGTTCTAAGACCTAGAAGCTTGCTTCAGTCCATAAATGGACAGATTGATCTTGCACACTAGATGCTCTTTGCCTTTTTCAATGAACCCTTCTGGTTGCTTCATATGAATGTTCTCTTCAAGACTTCCATTAAGGAAAGCTGTCTTGACATCCATTTGCCAAATCTCATAATCCATATGAGCAGCAATGGATAAGAGTATCCGGATAGACTTAAGCATGGCTACCGGTGAAAAGGTCTCCTCATAATCGATTCCCTCTTTCTGAGTGTACCCTTTCGCAACAAGCCTAGCTTTGAAGGTCTCTACCTTCCCGTCTGTCCCTCTTTTCCTTTTGTAGATCCACTTGCATCCAACGGCTTTTACACCATCAGGTGGTTCTACAAGCTCCCAGACTTTATTAGAGTACATAGACTCTATTTCAGAATTCATTGCCTTTCGCCAAAATGCTGCATCTATATCTTGGAGTGCTTCGTCGTATGTTCGTGGATCAGGTTCATGTTTACCCGGGATCAAGTCCGAAGACTCTCCCAAAAACATGAATCTTTCAGGCTGCCTTACAACCCTCCCACTACGACGAGGCACTTTCTGTGGTTGTGTATCATGTGTGACACGTGTTGCAGTCTCTTGTGGTACTTCATCTTGTACTGTTGGTACTGAAGTAGACATGTCCTCTCTAAGTTCTTCTAAAACAACTTTGCTACTGGGCTTGTGATCCATTATATAGTCTTCTTCTAAAAACTGGGCATTGGTGCTAACAATGACCTTCTGGTCTTTAGGACTATAAAATAAACCACCTTTTGTTCCTTTGGGATATCCTACAAACACGCGAACTTCTGTACGGGATTCTAACTTATCAGCATCTTATTTCAGCACATGTGCTGGACTACCCCAAATCCGAATATGTCTTAGACTGGGCTTTCGCCCATTCCATAATTCTATGGGAGTAGAAGAAACTGATTTAGAAGGTACTAGGTTCAGAACGTATACTGCTGTTTCCAGAGCATATCCCAAAACGAATTAATTCTCAATAACTCATCATTGATCTAACCATCTCCATAAGAGTCCTATTCCTTCGTTACACCACCATTCTGTTGGGGTGTTCCAGTGCGACAATTGGGATTGAATCCCGTCTCGATAAGTAATTCCTAAACTCTCCTAAGAGGTATTCGCCACCACGATCGTAGTAGTGCCTTGATACTTTTACCTAGTCGTTTCTCCACATCAGCCTTGTATTCTTTGAACTTATCAAAGCACTCGGACTTACGGCGCATTAGGTAAATGTATCCATATCTTGAATAATCGTCTATGAAAGAGACAAAATATTCAAAACCTCCTCTTGCCTGGACAGACATAGGACCACACAAATCAGAGTGAACCAACTCTAACACTTCTTTGGCTCTATACCCCTTGGCCTTGAACGGCCTCTTGGTCATTTTACCTTCCAAGCAAGATTCACAAGTTGGAAAATTTTCCAACTCAAATGAACTCAAAATTCCATCGACTATAAGCCTCTGAATCCTACTTAAGTTAATATGACCAAGCCTTAGATGCCAAAGATATGCTTGGTTCATTTCCGAAGGTTCTTTTCTCTTATTAGAGTTAGAAGATGAGTTATAAATTTCCATGTTTTGCTTTGTGGAAGAAATTGGATTTAAAGTATACAAATTGCCAACTAATGCACCAGAACAGATAATCACTTTATTTCTTTTAATAACTACATCGTTACTGAAAGAAACTGAATATCCATCTAAAAATAGTTTAGAAACTGAAATTAAATTCTTTCTAAAACTGGGTACATAAAGACAATTTCTTAAAATCAAATTTCTATTTCTACTAAAAGATAAGTAGACGTCTCCCACTGCAACAGCTGCCACCTTAGTAGCATTGCCCATGTAGACGGTAATTTCTCCTTCAGATAGTCGTCGGGTTTCCTGGAACCCCTGCAAGGAATTGCAGACATGATCAGTGGCTCCTGTATCTACACACCAGGTGCTGGTAGATAACACCGCTAAACATGTTTCAACAACTAGAGTATGAGATATACCTTTGTTTTGGTTCCTACGAGGACAGTCCGCCTTCCAATGTCCTGCCTGCTTACAGATGAAGCACTTGCCCTTCGGCTTCTTCATTCCAGCTTTAAATCCCGTACTCTGAGATTTATTCACTTTCTTTGCTGAACCAGCTTGTTTCTTCTTCTTCTTTCCTTTCGGTTTAGAAGTAGAACCATTTTCAGCATAGTGAATTTGAGCATTGTGACGAAATAATCCTTCTGCTGCTTGAAGTTCTATCAGTAGTTCCGCTAATGAATAAACCCTCTTATTCATATTATAGTTCAGGCGAAACTGCTCAAAACTTCTAGGTAGCGTTTGGAGGATCATATCGATCTGGGTTTCCCCATCAATTTCTCCTCCAAGGATTTGTATCTCATTCAGATAAGCCATCATCTTTAGGATATGATCCCTTACAGGAGTACCCTCTTGCATGGTGGCTGTCATTATCTTTCTCATGGCTTCTTGCCTAGAAGCCCTATCCTGATGACCAAAGAGTTCCTTGAGATTGTTCATAATATCATAGGCTGTTGGTAAATCTTGATGCTGATGTTGCAATACATTTGACATTGAAGCCAAAATGTAACACCGCGCCATCTCATCTGCTTTTACCCATTTCCTATGATATTCAATCTCCTCTTGGGTAGATTCACGAGTGGGTGCATCAGGACAAGGTCAGTACATATTTATAGCTTTCAGCAGTAAGAACAATGTCCAGGTTTCTTTTCCAATCTATGTAGTTTGGTCCAGTAAGTCTATTCTATTGAAGTATGATGGACAGTGGGTTGAAAGACATCCTAAGAATCACAAATAACTTTTGGTCAGAACTCTAAATTTAGAATAATATTGATTCCTCAAACAATACTATTTTAAATTAACCAACACCTCATAACACCGTGAATTTTGTATGCCACGTTAGTGTGGACGTATATAAATTCAACATTTGTAAAAGGAGGGTTTTAACCCATTAATTTTATTATCTTGTCAACCTAACTTTTTGACAAATAAAATTAATAGTTGGTATCATTTGGTCACACAAATAATAGCAGTGACTCCGTTGGGGAGGATACTATTAGATGTGTCTAAGTGTATACTATTACTTGACACTAAGTCCATTAATAAGATTATGCCCCTTTCGTTGGGGAAGATCACACGCTCTTAATTAACTTCCTATAGTCATCCAAAAATGGAAGTATGTTCTAGTGATCCGCAAACAAGCTCATCCGTTATGGAGGAAGGCACTCAGAGCCAACGCGTAAGCTTGTTTGCATCACTTACAAACCAGTAATGGAGACCATGGGATTTATTTAAAAATCCCTCTCCCACTTAGTTATTTATAAATGAGGAATTTTAACTATGCTAGCATACTTTACTTGTAAACTAACATGCACACACAGCATAATATAAAAGCAATAGAGAAACTAATTTTCAACTATTATGGCTTTTATCTCTAGTTGTCCTCCGTGTGTTGTCATCCCAAGCTATTTGGCCACCGCCACCGGGTCTAGCTGTCGCATCCATCTTGCTCCTTGTTCCGCTGCGCCTCTGGTCCTTAGAAGGTTCCACGCTTTGTAAGATTCGATCCACGACATAAATAGAATTTTACATTTTGATCCTATATTCCATAAAAGGAATGTACATGTATCTAGATCAAAAATAAAATCCTAATAAAACTAAATACAGCTCCTGCTGTATTTGAATACAATCATGCACACACATTTAAATGCCCTTGACATGTCCAAGGGTCTAATCACACACATAATAACTAAAAGCCATAATAGTTGGATCCTGCATCCACAAAGTTAGCACATCCTACTATTAACCTGCCTAAATTATGTATGACATGTGCATAATTAAACTAAATACCAAATACACAGAGGCAAAACCCTAGCTCTGATACCAATTGTTGGTTACTACTCGGAAAACCTATAGGTTCCACTGTACAAAAATTTTGTACAAAGGTCTGAACCTTTTCCTAGCTACCATGTGTTCTTTTAAATTAAATTTTGGATCGCCTGCGGAACTTAACACGTTTGATCCAAAACTTAATCTATTTGTTCTTTTAGATTTTGACTTGGATCTCCTGCGGAACTTTACACGTTCGACCCAAGTCTCCTTAAGTTATTAATTCTATTAAATATTGATGTGCGTAGATTATATACTCTTTTATGCATGTTTTTACGCACATTTACATACTTTAAGCATGCTTGATCTATGCATTTTTATACTTCCAGCTTTCTTTTTAGCATATTTACTCTTTTGGTTCGGAGATCTGCTTTTTGTGCATTTTCTGTACACAGGAGTCGATTTGGTGAAGAATCTACATCTTTGGGCATGCATTGGAGGAAACGAAGGGAGAAAGCACCGGGCCGTGTACCTCACACGGAGCCGTGTGGAGTTTGGCACCAGCAGAAGAGGAAGATGACATGGCGTGTGAACCTCGCCTGCGGCCGTGTCAGGTTTGAAGCCAACGAGGCGAAGCCTTACAGGGGCCGTGTGGATCTGCAGTGTGAGACTTCGAGACCAAGCGGTGTGGCCGTGTGCACCACAGTAGTGTAGCATTCGAGAGCGAAGGGTTCGGCGGTGTGGAGTCACTGCAGTGTGCGGCTGGCGAGAGGGGGGACATGGCGTGTGAATCTCACACGGCCGTGTCACGGGGCCGTGTGGCGCCCGATTCCCTCCTCTATTTAAACCCTTCTTCATGAATTGAAAGGGGATCTCTCCCCCTTTGGGAGAAAGCAAGTTTTGGTGGTTTCCTCCCATTCTTGGGAGGATTTCTGGGCGATTCTAAGGGAGATCTCGATGATTTCGACTCCGGAGCGAGGATTGGATCCGAAGACAAGGCTTCTTCGTAGATAAGTTTTCTCTTTCCCCCTCTTCTTGTTTTCTTGGATTGGGGATTCAAGGAATGCTTGTAATCTCTATTTCTTCGGGTTTTCTTCCTCGATTCATGGAGTAGATCTTGTATTCTAGGATTAAGGGAGTATTTGTATGATGGATTGATGTAATCTCTTATGGATTTGCCATTTTCTTGTTTCAATGACATTATCTTGCTTGTATCAATTAGATCTTGAATGATTGATGGTGATTTGTGCTTAATTCTCATTCTTGATTGATTGTTTGGATTTCTTATGGACTTTGTAAAGATAAACTCTCACTCGATCATCCGAGGGATCCACGTGACAGGTGCAAGCCCGTGTAAGGACGTTTGAGAGATAATCTTGAAGAGGAAATAGGGATATTCAAGAGAGTAGGATGGATTTTATGATTAGCTTCTTGTATCTTGATAGATTAATGAGTCGTGGGCTTCTACGTTGATATCCGAGGAAGGCATAGTAATAGGTGCACTTCTGTGTAAGGACAACATAGGTTCATGTCTAATTAATCCTATTTAGATACATTTCTCAGTCCTTAGCCGGTTGTCTATTGCAAGAGGGAACCGGCAACTTTCTACATGTTTGGCAATTGAGGGATAAGAATTGGTGAACCATTTACATTCAAGAAATCTTACAAAGAAACCGAAACTCCTAGAATCTTCCTTTATCATAACCCAAAACTCTAAACTCTTGTTTGTTGATCTTTAATATTAGATTTGTTTACCTTTACTTTGCTTTTGAAACGATTGGATAGTTGTTTAGCTAATTCGCATTGAGACATTTCTAGTGCTTATTCCAGTCCCTGTGGATACGATAATATTTTATATTACTTGCGACATTTCCGTACACTTGCGGAGAGTAACAAGTTTTTGGCGCCGTTGCCGGGGACTGCGCTATAACATTAGGAATTATCAATTGAGTTAGACTAAACATAACTTTTCTTTCTTTCTTTACATTTTCATAGTTGTAACTTTAGAATCCTGTTTCTATAAGCTTTTCTTTTCTTGAATAACATTCTTGACAATTCTTTTTGTTGCAATTCTAATTCTAATTCTAACTTTGCATTCTTGATTTCTAGCACTCTAATCTAACTTTTCTCTGTTTTCTCTTTTGATCTAGTTTCTTTCTTATTTTCTTTTGTAAACATATCTTGCAATTTTTAGCATATGAATTATTCTAGATATTTTTCTTTTTCCTTTTATCTTTTCTTTCTTGTTTTCATTATGCACTTTCTTTCTTGCAATTTAAATTCTGCATTTGCTTTCTTGCTTTTCATATTGCATTTTATTTCTTGTTTTTGATTCTTGATAATTTTCTTTTTCTTCTTGAATATCCATGAGCACTAACATGTCAAGCAGGCCCATGAGAAATTTTTCTACACCCTTTTCTGCAAGATTTTTATCTCCCATTGTGCAACCTCAAATTGAAGCAGAAAGTTTCCAACTAGACCCAGAGATAATTTTCATGATACAAGGTCACAAATTTGGAGGAGAAGTATCAGAAAGTCCTTATCTGCATCTTGAAACATTTTTAGAGATTTGTGATTTGGTGAAATGTGAAGGAGTATCAGCAAATGCAGTTCAATTGATGACATTTCCTTTCAGTATCAAGGATAAAGCAAGGACTTGGCTATATTCTCTCTGTCCTCAAAGCATCACAAGTTGGGAACAATTGGAGAAGCAATTTCTGAATCATTTTTTCCCTCCAAGTATAACAGTGTATATGAGGAATTGCATAACAAATTTTTCTCAGGCATATGGAGAATCATTATTTGAAGCATGGGATAGATTCAAGAGTCTTCAAAGACAGTGCCCTCATCATGGTTTTGAAAAATGGTTGATTTTGCACATATTCTATGGGGGAATTTCTTTCTCAGACAAGACTTTATTGGATTCATCAGCTGGAGGTTCTTTTATGGACAAAAGTGTAGATGAAGCTTATTCGTTAATTGATCAAGTGACATTGAACCTCCATGAATGGTCGAACAAAAGTTGGATGGAATTTCCCTCAGATATTCAAGAAGTGAAAGCCATAAATGTAAGAGAGCCTGTCAAACAAAATGAAATTCAACCACCTAAAAATGTTAAAATTCACAAGTCACAGAGTGAGGAGTTCAAACATTTGGGGGCAAAGCTTGATAGTATTGTTTCAAAATGGTTTAAAGAAAATTCCCCTCCTACACAGTCAAGATCCAATGAAAAGTGTGATGATGTGGGGTTGAGAAGTGGCAAAAATCATGAAGAACTTCTGAAGAATGACATGTTTAGAATTAAGGAGAAGAATAATAGAAGATCACAAGAACTCAATTCCATTTATCTAGGAAATTCCCAAAGGCCAGAAGTACCTTTCCCTCAACGATTAATCACACCAACATTAGATAAGCAAGTTGGACCTCCTCCAAAAGCCCAAAGGGAATTTGGGAAAAAGGGAGTTCAGTCTTTCCTAGGACCTTCACTAAGGGTTCCTTTTCCACAAAGGTTAGTGGGGGTCAATGAAAATAAAGACTTCGGCAAATCCTGTGACACTAATATGGTTGAGTGTAGATTTTTGAATATATATGAAGATGAAGATTTTTCAGATGAGGATTTTATTGATAATGTAGTGGTAAATAAGTTTTCAGATCTATCTCAATATTTTATAAGGTGTTATAGTGACATCGAATTTTCAGATGATGAATGTGATGTGGTAGATCAACTTAAAACTGCAAGTGAAGTTATTGATCCTCTTGTTATTGATTCTCCTATTGAGGACATAGATGTTGGTTTATTTTTTGATGTATGTGTTGATGATGATGATATGGAAGAATGTGTAGGGAGCTGTGTTGTGGAAGCAGCATCTCAAGGATCACCACCTTTGTCAAGACAACCCTTAGAGGTTTTAAGAATTGATCAAGTTTGGTATGCATTATCTCCGCTCGGCCACTAACAACTTCTAATTTTCTTTTGCCAGAGATGGGTGGAGGAGATAGCCGTCTCCAACCGCCTGGCGATGGTAGACGAGGAATTGAGGCAACTGAAGGCGGCAGGCGGTCCGTCCGGCTCTCAAGGCCCTTCGTATGTCGAGCTGCAAAGGGAGCTGAAGAAAGCTCAAGCTTTGCTGGCGGCCGAGCAGAAGAAGACGGCTGATCAGGCCCACGCCTTGGCCGAGTCCAAGCGGCAAGTCAAGTCGCTCGACCAGAAAATAACCCTTGCCACCACTCGAAAAAACATGACCATCTCCGATCTGGAGAAAAAGAATGTCGAGGCTCGGGGATTGGAGCTGAAAGTCAAGGAGTTGATGGAGCAGCTCGATAAAGAGAAGGCGAGCCGCTCGGCCGATGCAATCAAGCATAAGGACGAGCTGAAAACTCTGCAAGAATCCCTCGCTGCCTCCCAAGCGGTCTTCACAGAATATCAGGAGGCCGAGCCGAGTCGGGTCGCCGCCCTGAGACAGAATTACATCCGCTCGCCTGAATTTTCGGAGAAGGTTTGCGAGCGGATGTATACTGCGTTTGACCTTGCCATGACCGCCACGGTGACCTATCTGAAGTCCAAGGGGCACCTTCCCGAGTCCGCCGTCATCCCGGTCGCAGATCAAGTGGCTCTTCTCGACAACATCCCTAAGGACCTCTATGATTACCTAGAGTAGGAGTTTTACATGTAATTTGGCCGCTCGGCCCAAGGCACTCCTTTTTTGTAATTTGGCCACTCGGCCAGTCTTTTTAATATGCTATCCTTTCGCTCGTTGTCCTTTTGCTAGTTAATATGTGTGTTGTCTGCTCGCCTCTTATCACACCTCTCATGCTCGAAAGGTATTTTTACTAAGTATTTTGCGTACCATTTCCGCTCAGACGAATAGGTCCTGATTCCACGAGATTATTCACTGGATATTGATGAAGTACCTTTGGGTACTGGGCCGAGCAGAACGCATAGTTGGTCAAACGATATTAATACCGCTTACAAGTCCTTTTGATTGCCTTCTTCGTCCGCTCGGAAGATTTATAGACGCCGGCTCATCTCTCGATTTTTAACGTCGGAGCTCGACGGTCTTCCACTCGGAAGATTTATAAACGCCGGCTCGTCTCTCGATTTTTAATGTCGGAGCTCGACGGTCTTCCGCTCGGAAGATTTATAGACGCCGGCTCGTCTCTCGATTTTTAACGTCGGAGCTCGACGGTCTTCCACTCGGAAGATTTATAGATGCCGGCTCGTCTCTCGATTTTTAACATCGGAGCTCGACGGTCTTCCGCTCGGAAGATTTATAGACGCCGGCTCGTCTCTTGATTTTTAACGTTGGAGCTCGACGGTCTTCCGCTCGGATGATTTATAAACGCCGGCTCGTCTCTCGATTTTTAACGTCGGAGCTCGACGGTCTTCCGCTCGGAAGATTTATAGACGCCGGCTCGTCTCTCGATTTTTAACGTCGGAGCTCGACGGTCTTCCGGAAGATTTGTCGGCTCGTCTCGATTTTTAACGTCGGGCTCGACGGTCTTCCGCTCGGAAGATTTATAGACGCCGGCTCGTCTCGATTTTTAACGCCGGAGCTCGACGGTCTTCCGCTCGGAAGATTTATCCGCTCGTCTCTCGATTTTTAACGTCGGAGCTCGACGGTCTTCCGCTCGGAAGATTTATAGACGCCGACTCGTCTCTCAATTTTTAACGTCGAAGCTCGACGGCCTTCCGCTCGGAAGATTTATAGACGTCGGCTCGTCTCTCGATTTTTAACGTCGGAGCTCGACGGTCTTCCGCTCGGAAGATTTATAGACGCCGGCGCGTCTCTCGATTTTTAACGTCGGAGCTTGACGGCCTTTAAGGATAATTTTAACACTTCCGTTCGGCGAAGCTATTTGCCATCCTTCAAATCATTTTTGCTTCATGCATTACAAGTACATAGGCGACCCAAGTATATGTAAAATTACATCAGCGCACCTCTTACCCAGCTCGGTACGGTTGGAGATGATTCGCGCTCCATGGTCGATCCAGCTGCCGCCCGTCTTCATCCTCCAAATAATAAGCACCCGAGCGGAGCTTTTCGATGATTTTGAAGGGGCCTGCCTAGGGAGCCTCCAGTTTGCCCACGTCGCCGACCGACTTTACTTTCTTCCAGACAAGGTCGCCAACCTGGAATGCTCTGGGGATTACACGCCGATTGTAGTTTTGCTTCATCCGTTGCCGGTACGCCATCAGCCGGACGGACGCCTTGGCTCGCTCCTCGTCGACCAAATCCAGCTCCATGTTCCTCCGCTCGGCGTTGCCATCATCATAGTTCTGGATCCGAACGGACTCGACGCCGACTTCGACAGGAATAACCGCTTAGCCGCCGTACACCAGATGGAAAGGCGTGACGCCCGTTCCTTCCTTTGGGGTCGTTCGGATGACCCATAAGACGCCAGGCACTTCATCCACCCAGCTTCCTCCCAAATGGTCGAGCCGAGCACGTAGAATGCGAAGAATTTCCCGGTTGGCTACTTCGTCTTGACCATTGCTTTGGGGATACGCCACAGACGTGAAGTGTTGCTCGATGCCGTAGCTTTTGCACCAATCTTCGAGCAACTTTCCCGCGAACTGCCGCCCGTTATCGGAAACAAGTCGACGAGGGATGCCGAACCGACAGATGATGTGTTGCCATATAAAATTTTTAACCATCTGCTCGGTGATCCTGGCCAACGGCTCGGCCTCCACCCATTTGGAAAAATAGTCGACAGCCACCAGCAAAAACTTCCGCTGACCGGTCGCCATAGGAAACGAACCCACGATATCCATTCCCCACTGGTCGAACGGACATGATACGGTAGCTGCCTTCATTTCCTCCGCCGGTCGGTGATAGAACTTGTGAGACTTCTGGCAGGAAAGGCACATTGCGATGGTCCGAGCGGCGTCTGCTTGCAAGGTTGGCCAGAAGTATCCAGCCAGCAGGATCTTCTTAGCCAACGATCGTCCGCCCGGATGCCCTCCACATGATCCTTGGTGTACTTCTTGAAGAATGTACGTCGCGTCCTCCGAGCTTACACATTTCAATAGTGCCCGAGAAAAAGCCTTCTTGTAGAGTTGGTCTCCAATGAGCGTGAACCGACCGGCTCTCCTTCTTAATAGCTGAGCAGCTTCCCGATCGGACGGTGTTGCACCCGTGCACAGAAACTCTATGATGGCTGTCCTCCAGTCACTCGGAAACGCGAGGCCCTCCATCCGGTTGACATGTGCCACTAGAGATACTTGTTCAATTGGCTGTTGGATGACGACCGGCGTTATTGAACTTGCTAGTTTGGCCAACTCATCTGCCGCCTGGTTTTCCGCTCGGGGTATCTTCTGGATAATGACCTCTCTGAAATTGGCCTTGAGTTTTTCGAAGGCTTCCGCGTAGAGTTTGAGCCGAACGTTGTTAATTTCAAAAGTACTTGAGAATTGCTGAGCGGCCAACTGAGAATCTGAATGCAGCGTCACCCGTCCGGCTCCCACATGCCGGGCGGCCTGTAAACCGGCTATAAGGGCTTCATACTCTACGTTATTTGTAGCTATGTAATCCAGCCGGACGGATAAGTGCATTTTTTCTTCTTGAGGAGAGAGTAATAGTAGGCCAATCCCGCTTCCGAGCCGAGTAGAAGATCCGTCCACGAATATTTTCCACATGGCTTCGGGCTCTGGCCTTTGTACTTCAGTGACAAAATCCGCCAAGGACTGCGCCTTTATCGCCGAACGGGGCTGGTATTGAATGTCAAATTCGCTCAACTCCGTTGTCCATTTGATGAGCCGTCCGGACGCTTCTGGGTTTAACAGCACTCTTCCCAATGGGCTGTTTGTCCGGACAATGATAGTATGAACCAAGAAATAGGGACGGAGGCGCCGAGCGGCGAGGACCAAAGTGAAAGCCAGCTTCTAGAGCCCAGTGTAGCGAGATTTAGCCTCTTTTAAAATATGACTTAGAAAATATACAGGTTCTTCTCCGCTCGCCCTTACTAGTGCCGAGCCGACTGCTTGCTTGGTTGAAGATAAGTAGATGCAAAGTGGCTCACCCACAACTGGTTTGGCTAGCACCGGCAGAGAGTTCAAGTATGTCTTCAGATCTTCGAACGCCCGATCGCATTCTTCGTCCCAGTGAAACTTAGTGGCCTTGCGCAAGATTTTGAAAAAAGGCAAGCTCCGGTCGGCAGTCTTGGAGATGATTCTAGACAGAGCTGTTTATCCGACCGGTCAAGCGCTGCACTTCCCTCAAATTTCTTGGAGGCGGTATATCTTGTAAGACTTTCACTTTGCTGGGATTTGCCTCGATGCCCCGCTCGGTCATTATGTATCCCAAGAAACGCTCGCCTTTTGCTCCGAACAGACACTTCTGAGGGTTCAGCTTAACTCCATATTTCCGTAGCGTTCGGAAAGTCTCCTCCATGTCTTCAAAGAGATCGGCCGCTCGGACGGACTTGATGAGAATGTCGTCCACGTATACTTCTAGATTTCGCCCGATCTGCTTTTTGAACACTTTGTTCATCAAGCGCTGGTAAGTGGCTCCCACGTTCTTCAGTCCGAACGACATCACATTATAGCAATAGGTGTCGTCGGCTGTAACGAAGCTGACTTTTTCTTGATCTTCTCGGGCGAGCGGCACTTGATGGTAGCCTTGATATGCGTCGAGCATGCATATCAACTCGCAGCCGGCCGTAGAATCCACCAGTTGATCGACCCGGGGCAAAGGATAAAAATCTTTTGGGCACGCCTTGTTAAGGTCCCGGAAATCGATGCACACTCTCCATTTGTTGCCCGGCTTGGAGACTAGTACCACGTTTGCCAACCAGCTCGGGAACTGGACTTCGCGTATGTGGCCGGCCTCCAAGAGTTTCTCGACCTCCGCTCGGATGATTGCATTTTGCTCGGCGCTGAAGTCCCTCTTTCTCTGCTTCACCGGCCGAGCGTCCGGTCGGACGTGGAGCTCGTGCTGCGCTATACTTGGTGAAATTCCGGGCAGCTCATGCGTTGACTAGACGAAGACATCCCGATTTTTCTGGAGGCATTTGATCACTTCCTCTTTCTGGCTCGCCTCCAGATCGGCCGGAATGAAGGTTGTAGCCTCCGATCGGGTCGGGTGAATCTGCACTTCCTCTTTTTCTTCATAAACCAAAGAGGGAGGTTTTTCAGTTATAGCGTTCACCTCGATTCGTGGCGTCTTCCGAGCGGAATTGGCTTCTGCTCGGACCATCTCGACGTAGCATCGCCGAGCCGCTAGTTGATCTCCTCGTACTTCTCTCACTTTGTCTTCAACCGGGAACTTGATTTTCTGGTGGAAAGTGGAGACTGCCGCTCGGAATTCACTTAGAGTCGGTCGTCCCAATATGACATTGTACGCCGATGGAGAGTCCACCACAACGAAGTTTGCAGTCCGCGTCCTTCTGAGCGGCTCCTCCCCCAGCGATATGGCCAGCCAAATCTGTCCGACCGGTTGAACTTCATTGCCCGTGAACCCGTAGAGGGGGGTTGTCATGGGCAGCAGCTCGGCTCGATCAATTTGTAGTTGATCGAAGGACTTTTTGAATATGATATTGACCGAGCTTCCTGTGTCAATAAAAACGCGGTGAATAGTGTAATTGGCTATTACCGCTTTGATGAGAAGAGCGTCGTCGTGTGGCACTTCGACTCCTTCCAAGTCCTTGGGCCCGAAGCTGATTTCGGGTTCGCTCGCCCGTTCCTAGCTGCAGCCGACCGCGTGGATCTGGAGTTGCCGGACACTCGCCTTCCTTCCTCGATTAGAGTCACCTCCGGTCAGCCCGCCAGCTATAATGTTGATTTCGCCTCGGGAAGTATTGTTTCTATTTTCTTCTTCCCGAGCGGACGGTCGGGGTCGCTCCCTAGACATCCGTGGATTCTCACGCCTCGGAGTGTGATGTCGCTCGGGAGTCAGTTGTTGTCGCCTGTCGGCTATCATCCGATCGGCTTCACGAGGCCTCTGTCGCTTGTCGGCTGATGGCGATCGACGGCCGCCACTTCGGGGAACGGGGTGGGTGATTAGAGGAAGACTCCGGCAATCCCTGGTGTCATGTGTGTCCGTCCGGTGGAAGGAGCAGAACATTGGGGTCCATTTCTTCTTTGGCTTGGCCCGTGCGGCAGATACCTCTTGCACGTGAGACCTCACATGGGGGGAGCGGATTGCTTCGGCTCTCGGTCCTCTGGGCGACTGAGGAGCAATGTGAGGCTTTTGCTCGACAGGGGGAGCCCGCTCGGTTGAGGTTTCCTTTCTTCGGGCCGCTTGGGCTTCCTCCACGTTGATGTATTCGTTGGCCCGGTGTAACATATGGTCGTAGTCTCGAGGCGGTTTCCGAATGAGCGATCAGAAGAAGTCCCCGTCCACGAGGCCTTGTGTGAAGGCATTCATCATAGTTTCCGAGGTGGCCGTTGGAATATCCATGGCCACCCTGTTGAACCGCTGGATGTAGGCTCAGAGCGATTCGCGGGCTTCTTGTTTGATAGCAAACAGACTAACACTAGTCTTTTGATAGCGCCGACTGCTTGCGAAGTGGTGGAGGAAAGCCGTTCGGAAGTCTTTAAAACTTGTGATGGATCCGTCCGGCAACCTCCGAAACCACCGTTGAGCCGATCCCGAGAGGGTGGTAAGAAAAACTCGACACTTCACTCCATCTGTGTATTGATGAAGAGTAGCTGTGTTGTCGAACTTACCCAAATGATCATCTGGATCGGTGGTTCCGTTGTATTCACCGATCGTCGGAGGCACATAGTGCTTTGGCAGAGGGTCTCGTAGAATAGCCTCTGAGAATTGACGGTTGATCCGTTCGGGAGAGGCGTTCGCTCGGGGGGCTTTGCCTTTTCTGCTGTCTCGTCTCGGCACTTCATCTGAAGAAGATCCTCGATCATGATTAACTACTGCGGCTTCAGGAGTGCGGAATAGGGCCCGATGGAATGGAACTGTGGCCGGCGGTGCTTCCGCTCGGCCACCCGATGCTGATGTTGCTTGTTGCTCAATCCGCTCGGCTTGCGACTTCTGCCTTTGTTCCACAAGTTTAGCTGCTCGCATCTCGATCAGAGCATCTTGCTTCTCTGTGGAGAGTATCACCGAGTGTTGTCGTCCAGCTTCGTCCATTGCTTCTGATCGGATGCAGGAGCGTTCCCACAGACGGCGCCAAATTGATCCTGTCCGAAAGCTGAATCAACGGACGCTGGGCACGTGATGCTCTCCAAGCGGCTGACGTAGATCTCCTGACTGTTCACACAGGCCTCCGGTGAACCTGCACAGAAGTTGGGCCGGGAAGGGGTTTCCAGCGACGACCCTCCGACGCTCAAGTCAGGTAAGCAAACAAGAAAATGACGTCGAATATGTGATCTCGCGTACCTCCGGTGAAGTGCGAGGCTCCTTATATAGAGCTGGGAAGGAGCTCATGCACACATACCTAGGTGAATACGTGTCCCCAGCCCATACCTCAGTAAGGGCTTGTCAAAAGGCTTACCTGACACCATACTACTACAGTCCAGGCATGTCTTCGATGGGACAGCGGAATCCCTTGTCGTAAGATTTGAAGTATGGTCGGATTATAGAGCATGCCCGCTGTCAGAAGATGTCCATTGTCCTTTTCTCTTTACTCCCTGCCGGCCGTCCGGCCGGCCTGCACTCGCCTTATGTTCGGCCGGTCATATATAGTGATCTACTTGGGAGATTCTCGGTAATGTGCTCTGTGGAGACTGTTAGCAGTATGCTACCTTATATCTTCGACCGAGCGTGCCATCCGCTCGGCGCTATGATCCTGTTCAACGAGCGCCGGAACCCCAACTCCTGCCGGGGCGCCTTTTGCCATCAGGTAGACACCGGTCGGCCGACCGGGCGGTTGGCCCACCCTTCTCTGGTCGGCCTACCGATACAACCTTTTCTCGGTCGATCCATCCTTGTCCGATTGACCACCTGGCCCTTTGACTTCCACGTTGCGTTGACTCCCCGGAACGGGGGTCTCCTGTTCTTACCGCTGGATCATCTTAAATACAGGGAGATTAACACACTCATGATAAGAAGGAGTCCATATAGTAATATGGGATTGGTGCGGTAGTTCAATAATAACTCTTTAGTGGTATGAGTTATTATTGATGAACTCGAGTTGGGTGTTCGAGGCGAACACGGGAAGCTCAAGTTCATCGAGAGACCAAAAACCAATTCCTCCTCTCGGTCCCTATCGTAGCCTCTTATTTATAAAGTTTTATACCCACGCATACCCACCTTCTTACCCATCCTAAGGTGGCCGGCCAAGCCAAGCTTGGAGCCCAAGCAAGGGCCGGCCAAGATCAATTCTTGGATGGATCAAGTAGGTGGCCGACCCTAACTTGGAACCCAAGTTGGTGGCCGGCCACAATAAAATAAAAATGATTTTATTTTTTTAAATTTTTCCTTATATGGAAGTCATGATTTAAAAGAGAGTTTAAAAATTAATCTTTCCTTTTATAGCTTTCTACAAAAGATTAAGAGAAAGGTTTGATATCTTTCCTTATTTGTAGTTTAAAGGAAGATTTTAATTTTTGATAAAACTTTTATTTTTGTAATCATTCACAGGTTTTAAAAGCGAGATTTTAATTTATAAAGTTTTCTTTTATAACCAACCATGAAGGGAATTTTTTAAAGAGAAATTTTTATTTTAAGAATTTCCGGAAACAAATTAGGAAGTTTTAATTTTTGTTTAAAACTTTTCTTGTTTAGAGGACAATGAGGTGGTCGACCATTAAGGGATTTAAAAGGAAAATTTTAATAAAATTTTTCTTCTTATACATTGACAAGGAATATAAGGAAATTTTATTTATAAAACTTTCCTTATTTGCCAAGACTAAGGAATATAAAAGAGAGGGTAGAGGTGCCTCATCTCACAACATATGATCTAGTATTCCTCTCTTCTATTCCTTGGTGGTGGTCGACCCTCATCCTCTCCTCCTTTTCTTCTTCTTTGGCCAGCGACATCAACTCTCTAGGAGACTCTTCGTGGCCAGATTTTGCTTGGAGAAGAAGTAGAGAAAGGAGGCTTTGTTTCTTTGCATCTCTTAGAGCTTGGTTGGTGGCCGAAGACCTTCATCTCTAGGAGATTCTTGGTGGCCGAAACTTGCAAGGAGAAGGAGGCTTGGGTGGATTCTCGTCTCGGTAGATCGTCGCCCACACGATGTCCGAGATAAGAAGAGGAATACGATAGAAGATCGTGAGGTCTATAAGCTGCAAAAGGTATAACTAGTTATTAAGTTTCCGCATCATAACTAGTTCATCCTTTTATTTAGATCTTGAAATACCAAACACAAGAGGCTAGTGATTCAAGGTTTCAGATTTGTGATTCGAATTTGTGTTTCTTTTGTTTTTTCAATCTTGTGATTCGATTGTTCTTTTTGGTTAAACCTAGGGTTACTATAAGGAGATTAAATATTGAATTTCTTTGAAAGGCTTTGTCGAGGCAGTGGTGGATGTTCCCATACCCAAGAATGCCAAGTGTCTCGCCATGTTTGACCTGGGAGCTGATTTCTGAAATAAATATTTAATCAAATTTGTAACATAGGTAGATTTGGATCAATAATGTTAAACATCGTTTGCGATCCAAGTCTAAACCTCTAAGAATAGATAAGTTAAGTTTGGAATCAATAATGTTAAGTTCTGTTTGCGATTCCAAATTTAATTTCTAAAGAACACAACAGGTTGTTAAGAAAGGTTCAGGACTTGTACAAAATTTTTGTACAAGGGAACCAGTACGATATTCCGAGTAGCAACCAACAAGTAGATGCATTATTGAAGCCGAGTTAGTTAAAGTAAGTTAGTTGGTAGCGTAATTGTATAATCATGTACACCAATGATGATTATTGGAGTTAAATAATAATTAATAGTGCTAACTTATTTTTTTTGTTTTTGACAGATTATGTAGGGTTACAGTGCTTCCAATATGGTCCAACGTTACTTTCTCATTAGATATGCAAATTTTTATGACAATATTTTATTGGACTCAATACACCAATGAAGATTGCATAAATTCTTATTGGACTATTCTAGCTAATGAAGCCAAAACCTCTAACTCACCATACTATCCATCAATATTTTGTGGACTTGGATTTGAAATAAGTATTTGAGCACCTGATCTTATTTTTATATATATTGGTTGTACTCAACTACAATTTTATCTTGTTTACATAAGAAATGTTTGGAATGATGCACGTGGACGCATTGAAATAAAGTGCTAAAACTGATGAAGACAAGCCCATTAGATATATTTTCTGTCCTTTAAATAATGAAGATGATCATTGGAATCTAATGGCCATAGACCTAGAGGAAGGTCATATAATTCATCATAACTCTCTTTGCATCACAGAAAATTAAACTGTTGTTTTTGTCACGCCCCAGAGGAGTCCCTGCCAGACAAAAATCTGACAGCATCTCCCTTGTACGGGTGATAATATGAAACATTACTACATACAAAATATACATCAACCACATACGACTGGAATATATACACAACCACGCAGTTTATATCATCAACCCACTCGGCCGGAATAAAATAAACACAACCACGCAGTTTAATAAGCCTACACGGCTGAAAGTACACACACAACAATGTAAACACAGCGGAAAACATAAAATAATACGTTCACTAACAAAAATACCTACAACCACCAGACTAAACTCCAAACACAACCACAAGATCACGAAAAGCAAAACACCACGAATGAACTCCAAACACCGACCAATTCATACAATACTAAAAATCGTTGTATGCTGAAAATACAAGTAAAGCAAAAATAAAACCGATAAAACGCAGGACCCAGGACTGGCAGCCGACATCTCTCCAAGCGTCCATGACTCATCTACCTGCTACCTGGCGAAAGAAAACCATTTCGGGGGTGGTGAGTATTGGAACTCAGCGGGTAAGGGAAAAGATAGTGCATGAACATAATATATAAATAGAGAATAAGCCAACAGTATACAGTCTCATAAAGGGAATATCAGATACTACAATAGAGCCAAAATAAATGCTCGTACCTGAAACCATATCCTAGGCTAGGTATAGTAGGTCAGAACTGGTACTAAAATGCTACAGTACTGCTCATAACCACAGAGATAATAAGCAAGGTATATACAAATTTCAATGACTAAACATCTATAATGAGAATACATCTCAACATAAGTAGACATATCAGCATATGTGAGCAACAGCAGTAAGTAAACAATAACAGCATATATAGATAGCAGCAGCCAAAGCAAATATAATAATAACAGCGTATGCACGGATGATCACTCCCGCCCACCTCTCTGCATCATGACCCCTGTATGGTCGAGAGGTCGGGTCAGTGACAGATTGTACACCACTCCAGCTGCTACTCACACGAGTGGTCGAGGGGACAGTTGCATAGTAGCTAACTAGCTACATCTGCGACGGGGTCCCTGCTGCTCGTACTCCAGTTACCACTACCCATAAGTGGTCGAGTGCGACACGACAGGACAAGCGGCATCAACTCCACTACCACTCTCTCGAGTGGTCGAGGATGCGGCCCTGGTCAACGATTCTCTCGACCGCAAGGGAGAATTGGTCGTTGACATGCATGCCATGACATGATGCGCCAAATGCAATAATCATCACACAAATATAAACAAAAATTAGGTATACTACATGAAGCCAGCATGCTCAATTTAGTATATAATAAACAACAGTCAAAGCATACAAACATGACATCTAATATCTGCTATGGATTATGGACAACAACAAGAGATTGTATAGATATGAAAACGAATATTTTAAAGATCACGTGGAAGTATCAAGTGCAAGAAAAATAAGAGTGGAGTCAAGGTAACAATCCTTATCCAAAAATAGCTCATGCACTAAGTTCAAAGAACTAAAGAGACAAAGTAAGAAGTATCCGCCTTTATACGTAGGTCGTGCATCCAACATTTTCCACCCGTTAAGTGCCTCGTTGTAAATCAAAGCCCTGTAACAACATATATAATTAAGTTATTCCCCATGTATCCAAAATAAACTTGCACTCCTATTTAGGACTCAAATTCGGTTATTAATTCAGTTAACTATAAATCTCGGAGCTAACCTAACCTTAGATTAAACCCAACATTTTATCTTAATCATTTCAAACAACCACCTGGAATAATTATCCCTAACCATATTAGCAACAATTCGGTTCTAGGCTACAACCCAGTACACAAGAAACAATCTAGCAAAGGAAAAAACCAACGTCAAGGCCAGGACATGTACACCACAACCCACAACTTACTACATAAAACGGAATTCAACATAAAAATAGAAAACCAACCTGGAAAATCTTCTCCGAATTCGTCCCAGACTATAGCCATCACCAAACAAGACCATGAAACCAAACTAGAGAATCACCACTGAACCTACCCTAATCCAATTTTGTCATCTACACGAACTAATCAAAATAGGGCAGAAACTTTAATCATCAAGAAGAATCAAGGTAACCCAAATTCAATCATCAATTCCCAAATCCGTTGTAGAAACTTTAGAGGAGACATAGGGCAGAGCAAGGAAAAACACAGAAATTTTGATTCACAACTCATTCAACCAGAAAACCAATCATATTCGACAATCACCATAAATCTAAGCATCTACCCCTTACTTCATGGAGTTTATACCAATACAAGATGTACATGTTGGCCAGCTCTCGTCATGGCCGGAGGTGGTAGTGGATCGGGCGGCTGGCGCTAGGGCAGAGAGGGATGGAGCAACATCAAGGTTGAGGGGAAACCGGCGGCTCACCGTAGTGACGTCAAGGGTGACGACTGTGTTAGAATGTATACTAAAAGCTTAGCTTTTGGTATAAACATTTATCTAGAAATAAGAATCACATTGGTCAAATGTCTACATTTATGATAAATGTAGTTGTTCAATTAATTTATATTGTAGATAACATGGTGTGTGGTGTCACGCACAGAAGATCATGTTATCAGTACCTTATAAATTATAAACAGTAGCTCACGACCAAAATGGAAAGGAACAAACCATTGGAAGGTCGTAGTGTAATTAGGAATTAGTTTATCTTAACTATATAATTACACTAGTACACTTAGATTGTATTGAGTAGGACCATTAGCGGTAGTTTCTTTTATACTGATTTTATAAAGAAACAAAGACCTCAGTTATTATGGAAGTGTGTGCTCTTAATCCTAATATAATAACAAGCATATGTATTTGATATTTATTTCTTTAATTTATCAAAGGGTGAGATTTAGTTCGATGAATCAATAAGCCCGATAAATTGAGAAATGATATCACTTATAGTGTGTGTTGTTGATTATAGAAGGAAACTGTGTCCTAGAGATACTAGGTTGATAATGTTCCCAAGAGGAGCTCATAAGGATTGTCATGTTAAACCCTGTAGGTGGACTTAGTCCGACATGATGATAAGGTTGAGTGGTACTACTCTTGGACTAAGACATTAATTAAATGAGTTGTCAGTAACTCACTTATTTAGTGGACATTTGATATCTTAAACACAGGGAGACTAATACACTCATAATAAGAAGGAGCCCAAAAATGTAATTTGGGATTGGTGCGGTAGTTCAATAATAGTTCTCTAGTGGAATGAATTATTATTGATAAAATTAAGTTGTGTGTTCGGGGCGAACACGGGATGCTTAATTTTATCGGGAGACCAAAACTAATTCCTCCTCTCGGTCCCTATCATAGCCTCTTATTTATAGAGTACTATACCCACCTATACCCACCTTCTATACCCACCTAAAGGGGGTCGGCCAAGCTAGCTTGGGAATCAAGCTAGGGCCGGCCTAAGCTTGGTTTATGGGTGGCCGGCCCTAGCTTGAACCCAAGCTAGAGAGGGCCGGCCATAATAAAATTAAAAAGAATTTTAATTTTAATTTTTATTATGTGGAAGATATAATTTATTAAAGAGAATTAAAATAAAAATATCTCTCTTAAAAGGATCTACAAAAGATTAAAGAAAGAGATTAGATCTCTTTCCTTATTTGTAGATTGGAAAGATATTTTATTTTCTCTTTGAAAATTATTCACATGTTGAAAAATCAAAATTATAGAAATTTCTTTTTATAAACCATGAAGGGATTTTTGAAGAGAAATTTTATTTTTAAAATTTCCAGAAACAAATTAGGAAGTTTTAATTTGTTGATTGAAACTTGTCTAATTTTCCCTCTCTATGATGTGGCCGACCATTATATGAATAATTGGGAAATTTTATTTTATTTTTCTCAATTAAATCATGTCAAGGAAATTAAGGAAGTTTTATTGTAATTAAATTTCCTAATTTACCAAGACTAAGGAATATAAAAGAGGGGGTTGGAGTGCCTTCATGAGGGAAAATCTCTATTATTTTTCTCCCTCTCTTATTCCTTGGTGTGGCCGGCCAACCTCTCTTTCCCTCTTCTTCTTTGTGGTGGCCGAACCTTTCTCTTGGCTTGGAGCTCTTGTGGTGGCCGGATACTACTTGGAGAAGAAGAAGAAGAAGGAGAGAAAGTTTGCATCCCTTGGAGCTTGGTTGGTGTTTTTTTTCTTCTTCCTTGGTGAAGCTTTCTTGTTTTGGCCGAACCTAGCTAGGAGGAGAAGAAGGTGTTTGGTGGTTTCTCATCTTGGAAGATCGTTGCCCACACAACGTGTAACGACCCGCCTTCTGGGTACTAAGCTGTAAGGCGAATCGCTACAATACTGCTAAGCTATACTGCGCGGAAAGCTGGGCTAATTAAAATTTTACTCTACTATAACTAAGACAGCTGATAAGAAAGGTCTAAAGACCTCCTTTGCTGGTGTACATGTGCTAAAGAGGGGAAACTAAACATCCCAACTTAGCTAGGGACTCATAATTTACTTCCCAGCTGATCGATCCACGGATCGATCGGACTACTCTGATCATCCCCGGTGGATCGGTGGCGGACCGATCCGATATCTCTGAATCGGTCGGCGACCGATCCGAGAACTAAATTCTCCGGAAGCTCATGTATTGCGGATCGGTCGGTGGCCGATCCGGTATCTCTGAATCGGTCGGCGGACCGATCCAGAAAATTCTCCGGAAGCTCTTGTATTATTGGATCGGTCGGTGACCGATCCGGAGGATCTGTAGCATACTATATCCGTCTGGATCGGTCGGCGGGCCGATCGATGCTGCAATCGAGCTCGATCGGTGCAGAACCGATCGAGTCGATTCGCCGGAAAATCGAGACTTGACACTTTGGCGTGCCAAAATACAATCTAACGACTACCTACTGCATAATAAACTATTCTAACAACATGTAATAACATTCTAACATGATTACTGACATTTTAAAACATTCTTTCATAGTTCAATGCGTTCCAAATCTAAATTGCATGAAAATGAAAGTATCAAAACTAATAAGCTGAAAGTGCTGAACGTAAATGCTAACGAGTTCTAATGCATAATTAAAACTTGTTAGATCCCTGAGATCTTTCATTCCAGTTCCACACACACACATCCTCATCTGCATTGACCTCCAGCCTCCACTGCTAATCCACTTTTCTTTTACCTGTATCTGCAGTATAAGAAAAGTAGTACCTGTAAGCTAACGCTTAGTAAGAAACCATCTACCTCACAAAATCATGCATACGATGCAGTTATGATTTGAAAACATGCTATTCGAAAATATTTTGAACAGGCTAGCATGGCATGGCATACAATCATAGAAACATGGCATACTGAACAAGTCATGGCATATCATACAACTAATCATAAAGCTAACATAGAGAACTGAACTGAAACATAATACTGAGCTAAACTAAACTAAACTGAAGCTGAAATCAACTCAACTAACATAACTGATTTTGAGTTTGAAAACTAGTACATAATAAGTGAAAATAATAAACATGCTGTTGGGCCCGGCAACTGTACTTGCTGTGCGCGCATCCCTACTAGACCCGGGGTTGCAAGTCCCGAATTTAGCAGGGTTTACTAGGTTGTCTGAACCTAGGGACGACTGTGGGAGTCCAACCCAATGGATATCTAATCCAGTACAGTGCCACTGAAAATAAAATACTGAAATAGCTAATACATGCTTTTTCATACTATTCCTAGGTTATCTGAACCTAGAGCTAGGTTATCTAAACCTAGAGGCGACTGTGGGAGCCCACCCATTGGATATCTAATCCATATAAGCTGAAATAAACTGAAAATACTGAATAGATACCTCTAAAGTATCTAACTGAGCTGTTACAAATGCCTATGGTGCATTTTTACTAAACTAGCTATTTTATCGAACACCTGGGATGCTCTAACTCTTCTTCCTATTAGGGAGACCACCTCTAGGCACCCGACAACATCTAACCTCCTATCTGAAGAGGGAAGACATGCCCGGCCCATCTAAAGGTGCTCAACTAAGTCCCTAATCTGCGAAGAGAGTTAAATACACCCTAGATATCGATAAAAATCCGCATACATCCTAACTAAAGTATAAAAACTCAACCGGAAGCTATTATACTGCAGGTGAGGGGTTTCTTACCTCTTGATCGTAATTTCTTACGATTCTATTCGCTAGAACTCCGGTGGAGATGATCCTCTCGACGATCCGATCACGTCTTCGCGTTCCTCTCGCGGAGAAGAACCTCTTTCGTGTTGGAGTCGTCGCCGGAAGATGAACCTAGGGACCTTGGGCTAGGGCGCCGAGAGAAGGAGGAGGAAAGAAGAGGCGGCGTGAGGTTTTGGGAGAGGAGAAAAAGTGGCGTGAGGTTTTGGTTGAGAGATTTCCAAACCAAAACTAAGTTAAAATAAACCAAACCCACTTGAACCTCCTATTTATATTAAGTGGTAATTTCCGCCCAAACCTAACATAAATATTATTGAATCCCTTTCCTTTCAGCACGGCCCTGCTGGGTTCACTGGTTTCTAACATTATCCGTAAACCGTAGGTCTCGGGTTCAATTCCCGCTTAGGCCGTTTTACGATTCTATTTATTTTTGCTACTTCCGCTACTCGGAAAATTCCGGAAAAATATCTAAAAACTCCAGAAAAATCATAGAATAATTCTAAAATAAATTCGGGAATTTTTCGGGCTTTACACAACGTCCAAGGTTAGAAGAGGAATACAGTAGAAGATCAAGAGGTCTTTCTAAAAGGTATAACTAGTAATTTTTCTTTCCGCATCATACTAGTTATTTTTGGTAATAATACCAAATACAAGAGGCTTACGATTCTAGTATTTCGAATATGTTTTTCGATGTTGTGTTCTTTTGATTTATTTTTCCTTGTGATTTGATTGTTCCTTTCGGTTAACCTAAAGTTATTTTAGGAAATTAAATATTAGCTTTCCATAAAAGGTTTTGTCTAGTCGGTGGCAGTTGCTCCCATATCCAAGAAGGCCATGTGCCTCGCCACGTCAGTACTGGGAACAAATTATGGAAATTAATATTTAATGGAATTAATAACTTAAGGTGATTTGGATCGAATGTGTTAAGTTCCGCAGGAGATCCAAGTCTAAACCTAAAATAACAAATAGATTAAGTTTTGGATCAAACATGTTAAGTTCCGCAGGCGATCCAAAATTTAATTTAAAAGAACACATGGTAGCTAGGAAAAGGTTCAGAGCTTTGTACAAAATTTTTGTACAGTGGAACCTCTAGGTTTTCCGTGTAGCAACCAACAATTGGTATCAGAGCTAGGGTTTTGCCTCTGTGTATTTGGTATTAGTTTAATTATGCACATGTCATACATAATTTAGGCAGGATAATAGTAGGATGTGCTAACTTTGTGGATGCAGGATCCAACTATTATGGCTTATAGTTATTATGTGTGTGATTGGACCCTTGGACATGTCAAGGGCATTTATTGTGTGTGCATGATTGTATTATAAAATACAGCAGGAGCTGTATTTAGTTTTATTAGGATTTTATTTTTTGATCTAGTTTACATGTACATTCCTTTGAGGAATATAGGATCGAAAAATGTAAAATTCTATTTATGTCGCGGATCGAATCTTACAAGACGTGAAACCTTTTTGAGGACCAGAGGCGCAGCGGAACAAGGAGCAAGATGGATGCGACAACAAGACCCGGTGGCGGTGGCCAAAGATGGCAGCAACTAGGGTTGGTGACACACGGAGGACAGTAATAGATAAAAGCCATAATAGTTGAAAATTAGTTTTTCTATTTATTATTTTTTATGCTGTGTTGTGTGTGCTTGTTAGTATGCATGTTAGGTTGACTAGCATAGTCAAAATTCCTCACTTTAAATAACTAAGTGGGAGAGGGATTTATTTTAAATAAATTCCACGGTCTCCATTACTGGTTTATAAGTGATGTAACAAGTTAGCGCGTTGGCTCTGAGTGTCTTCCTCCATATCGGATGAGCTTGTTTGCAGATCACTAGATTAAACTTCCATTTTGGATGACTATAGGAAGTTAATTAAGAGCGTGTGATCTTCCCCATCGGAAGGGGCATAATCTTATTAATGGACTTAGTGTCAAGTAATGGTATACACTTAGGCACGTCTAATAGTAACCTCCCCATCGGAGTCACTGCTATTATTTGTGTGACCGAAGAAAACCAACTATTAATTTGTCAAATAAATAGGTTGACAAGATAATAAAATTAAAAACCCCTCTTACGAATGTTTGATTTTGTATACGTCCACACTATCGTGGCATACAAAATTCACGATATTTGAGGTAATTTTATTTGTCATAAAGATTTATTGACAAGGTAATTAATGGGTAAACGCCTCCTCTTACAAATGTTTAATTTTGTATACGTCCACACTATCGTGGCATGCAAAATTCACGGTGTTTGAGGTGTTGGTGAATTTAAATAATATTGTTTGAGGAATCAATGTTATTTTAAATTCAAAAAGTTTTGACCAAATATTTGATCAAAGACAGATCAACTATTAATTTTATTCGTCATAAAGTAAAGTTGACGAGATAATAAAATTAATGAATAAAATCTCCTCTTCGATTTTGTATACGTTCACACTATCGTGGCATACAAAATTCATGAGGATTTTAAGGAGTTGATCTTGACCAAATATTTTTGTGATTCTTAGGATTTAAAATGTTTGTCAATCCCCTAGTAGTCATACTATAGAAAAGACTTAGTAGTCCCAATTGTAGTGATTAGAAATAGGACTTGGACATTAAGGTAGACTGTCTTCTTAGAATTAAGAACAATATAGGTGTATTTAATTCATTAGTTGAAACATGTTTAGTGGTGTTATCTACCAGAACCTGGAGTATAGATACAGATGTCATTAATCATGTCTGCAATTCATTGCAGAGTTCCAGGAAACCCGGCAACTAAATGAAAATTAAAACACCGTCCACATGGGCACTACTGTAAAAATGGTAGCTGTTGCAGTGGGAGATGTTTATCTTTTGATAAGAATAAAACATGAATTTTTGAGTAATTGTCTTTATGCACCAAGTTTAGAAAGAACTAGTTTTCAGTTTCTAAACTATTCAAAGAACTTGATATTCTGTCTCTTTTAATAACAAAGTTGTTATTAAGAAAAAGAGGGAAGTTATCTGTTCTGGTACGTTGGTTGGCAATTTATAAATCCAATAACTCTCATGATGCAACAAATGGAAATTAGTAACACATCTTCTAACTTTAAGAGAAAGTAACCTTCGGAAATGAACCAATTATATCTTTGGCATCTAAGGCTAGGTTATATTAACTTGAGTAGGATTCATTGGTAGCTGATGAACTTTTGGGTTCATTAGTAGTGGAAATCTTTCCAACCTGCGAGTCTTACTTGGAAGGAAAAATAACCAAGAAGCTTTTAAGTCTAAGGGGTATGGAGTCAAAGATATGTTGAAATTGATTCATTCTGATTTGTGTGATCCTATGACTATCCAGACAAGAGGTAGTATTGAATATTTCGTCTATTTTATAGACAACTATTCAAGATACAAATAAATTTACTTAATGTACCGCAAGACTAAGTACTTTGATTAGTTCAAACAGTACAAGGCTGATGCGGAGAAATATTAAAGTAAAAGTCACTATGGTAAGATCGTAGTGGCAAGTACCTCTTGGGAGAATTTAGGTGTCACTTATCAGAAGTAGGGATTCAATCCCAACTAACTGCACCTGGTACACCCCAACAGAATGGTGTAGAAAAAGGAAGGTATAGGACTCTTATGGAAATAAGTAGATTGATGAGTTATTTAGAATATTACCAAAATCATTTTAAGGATATACTCTGGAAACGGAAATGAATATAATACCTTCCAAAGATAGAACTCTCTACTCATATAGAATTGCTGAATAGGCGTAAGCCTATTTCGAAGCATATTCGGATTCGGGTAGTCCAACACATATGCAGAAGAGAGACAATGATAAGTTGGATAGGAATTCACTTGTTTGTGGGTTATCCTAGAGAAATGAAAGTAGGTTTATAGTCTTAAAAATCAGAAGGTCATTATTAGCATCAATGACCGATTTTTAGAAAATGACTATGTAATAAACCACGTGCCCATAATTAGATTTGTTCTTAAGGAAATAATAAAGGACATGTCTAACCTAGTACCAACTGTACAAGATGAAATATCACAAGAAACTGCAACACGTATCACAAATGATACACAATTGCAGAAAGTGCCTCGTCGTAGTGGGAGTTAGGCAACCTAAAAAGATTCATGTTTTGGGAGAGTTTTTGGACTCGATCCCTGGAGGACATGAACCTGATCTCCGGACATATGACGAAGCACTCCAAGATAAAGATGCAGCATCTTGGCAAATAGTAATGAATAACAGAATTAGAATATATGTATTCTAATAAAATCTGGAAGCTTATATAACCATCAAGTGGTGTAAAAGCCTTTGGGTATAAAAGGGTCTATAATAGGAAAAGAGGGATAGACAGGAAGGTAGAAACTTTCAAAGCAAGGCTTGATGAAAAAGGAAACTTTTTCATTGGTAGCCATGCTTAAGTCTATCTGGATTCTTTTATCTATTTGGCAAGTGGATGTCAAGACATCATTCCTTAATGGAAGTCTTAAAGAAAGCATCCATATAAAGCAACCAGAAGGGTTCATTGCAAAGGGCTAAGAGCATCTTGTGTGCAAGCTCAATCAGTTTATGGACTGAGACAAAGCTTCAAAGGTCTTGGAACATCCGGTTTATCAAAGTTATCCAGACCTATGGATTTATTTAGTAACCGGATAAGTCTTGTGTATACAAAAGGTGTGATGGAAACGTGGTGGTATTTCTTGTACTATACGTAGATAACATTTTTGGTAGTTGGAAACAATATCAAAATGTTGTCAGAAGTAAGGGTATGGTTGTCCAAACAATTCGATATAAAGGACTTGGGAGAATGTATATATTCTTGAGATCAAAGTAATAAGGGATCGCAAGAAAAGAATATTTTACTTATCCCAAGCTTCATATATCGGAAAAATCCTTGCTCGTTTTAAGCATGCAGAACTCTAAGAAAGGTTTCTTACCTTTTAGGCATGGAGTAGCTTTATCTAAAGAGATGTCTCCGAAGACATTAAAGGAGATAAAGGACATAAAGGCAGTTCCTTATGCTTCGGCTCTGGGAAGCCTAATGTATGCAATGCTGTGTACGAAACAGGATATCTGTTTTGCCGTGGGCATGGTTAGCAGATATCAAAGTAACCCTAGACAAAGACATTAGTCTGCAGTAAAGCATATATTGAAGTACCTTAGAGGCACTAGAAATTATATGCTAGCTTACAAGGCAGCTATTTTAGTCCCTGTGGGTTGCATGGATTTTGACTTTCAATCGGATAAGGACAATAATAAGTCAACCTCGGGGTTTTGTGTTTACTTTAGGAGGTAAAGTCATAACTATGGAAAAGTGTTAAGCATAGGTGTTTTTCTGGACTTCACCATAGAAGCTTAGTATATGGCAAGCCTCTGAGGTAGCCATAAAAGCTGAATGACTCAATAACCTCAAGATAGACTTAGATATGATTTCTAGTTTGTCCAAAGATTATTACAATTTATTGTAATAATATTGGTGCAGTAGCAAACTTGAAGAAACCATAAGTCTATAAGGCAAGTAAACACAATAGAGCGCAAGTACCACCCAATACGAGAAATCGTATAAACGAGGAGAAGTTGTTACTGCCTAGATTGCATCAGATGATGACCTATAGATCTTTTCACTAAGGTCCTAAAGGCAAGAGCTTCTGATGGGCATGTTGAAGGGTTGGGAATCAGATGTATGGTAGCAGATATGGCAGCTTAGTCTTTTAGTATAAGTGGGAGATTGTTAGAATGTATACTAAAAGCCTAGCTTTTGGTATAAACATTTATCTAGAAATAAGAATCACATTGGTCAAATGTCTACATTTATGATAAATGTAGTTGTTCAATTAATTTATATTGTAGATAACATGGTGTGTGGTGTCACACACAGAAGATCATGTTATCAGTACCTTATAAATTATAAACAGTAGCTCACGACCAAAATGGAAAGGAACAAACCATTGGAAGGTCGTAGTGTAATTAGGAATTAGTTTATCTTAACTATATAATTACACTAGTACACTTAGAGTGTATTGAGTAGGACCATTAGCGGTAGTTTCTTTTATACTGATTTTATAAAGAAACAAAGACCTCAGTTATTATGGAAGTGTGTGCTCTTAATCCTAATATAATAACAAGCATATGTATTTGATATTTATTTCTTTAATTAATCAAAGGGTGAGATTTAGTTCGATGAATCAATAAGCCCGATAAATTGAGAAATGATATCACTTATAGTGTGTGTTGTTGATTATAGAAGGAAACTGTGTCCTAGAGATACTAGGTTGATAATGTTCCCAAGAGGAGCTCATAAGGATTGTCATGTTAAACCCTGTAGGTGGACTTAGTCCGACATGATGATAAGGTTGAGTGGTACTACTCTTGGACTAAGACATTAATTAAATGAATTGTCAGTAACTCACTTATTTGGTGGACATTTGATATCTTAAACACAGGGAGACTAATACACTCATAATAAGAAGGAGCCCAAAAATGTAATTTGGGATTGGTGCGGTAGTTCAATAATAGTTCTCTAGTGGAATGAATTATTATTGATAAAATTAAGTTGTGTGTTCGGGGCGAACACGGGATGCTTAATTTTATCGGGAGACCAAAACTAATTCCTCCTCTCGGTCCCTATCATAGCCTCTTATTTATAGAGTACTATACCCACCTATACCCACCTTCTATACCCACCTAAAGGGGGTCGGCCAAGCTAGCTTGGGAATCAAGCTAGGGCCGGCCTAAGCTTGGTTTATGGGTGGCCGGCCCTAGCTTGAACCCAAGCTAGAGAGGGCCGGCCATAATAAAATTAAAAAGAATTTTAATTTTAATTTTTTATTATGTGGAAGATATAATTTATTAAAGAGAATTAAAATAAAAATATCTCTCTTAAAAGGATCTACAAAAGATTAAAGAAAGAGATTAGTTCTCTTTCCTTATTTGTAGATTGGAAAGATATTTTATTTTCTCTTTGAAAATTATTCACATGTTGAAAAATCAAAATTATAGAAATTTCTTTTTATAAACCATGAAGGGATTTTTGAAGAGAAATTTTATTTTTAAAATTTCCAGAAACAAATTAGGAAGTTTTAATTTGTTGATTGAAACTTGTCTAATTTTCCCTCTCTATGATGTGGCCGACCATTATATGAATAATTGGGAAATTTTATTTTATTTTTCTCAATTAAATCATGTCAAGGAAATTAAGGAAGTTTTATTGTAATTAAATTTCCTAATTTACCAAGACTAAGGAATATAAAAGAGGGGGTTGGAGTGCCTTCATGAGGGAAAATCTCTATTATTTTTCTCCCTCTCTTATTCCTTGGTGTGGCCGGCCAACCTCTCTTTCCCTCTTCTTCTTTGTGGTGGCCGAACCTTTCTCTTGGCTTGGAGCTCTTGTGGTGGCCGGATACTACTTGGAGAAGAAGAAGAAGAAGGAGAGAAAGTTTGCATCCCTTGGAGCTTGGTTGGTGTTTTTTTTCTTCTTCCTTGGTGAAGCTTTCTTGTTTTGGCCGAACCTAGCTAGGAGGAGAAGAAGGTGTTTGGTGGTTTCTCATCTTGGAAGATCGTTGCCCACACAACGTCCGAGGTTAGAAGAGGAATACAGTAGAAGATCAAGAGGTCTTTCTAAAAGGTATAACTAGTAATTTTTCTTTCCGCATCATACTAGTTATTTTTTGGTAATAATACCAAATACAAGAGGCTTACGATTCTAGTATTTCGAATATGTTTTTCGATGTTGTGTTCTTTTGATTTATTTTTCCTTGTGATTTGATTGTTCCTTTCGGTTAACCTAAAGTTATTTTAGGAAATTAAATATTAGCTTTCCATAAAAGGTTTTGTCTAGTCGGTGGCAGTTGCTCCCATATCCAAGAAGGCCATGTGTCTCGCCACGTCAGTACTGGGAACCAATTATGGAAATTAATATTTAATGGAATTAATAACTTAAGGTGATTTGGATCGAACGCGTTAAGTTCCGCAGGAGGAGATCCAAGTCTAAACCTAAAATAACAAATAGATTAAGTTTTGGATCAAACGTGTTAAGTTCCGCAGGCGATCCAAAATTTAATTTAAAAGAACACATGGTAGCTAGGAAAAGGTTCAGACCTTTGTACAAAATTTTTGTACAGTGGAACCTCTAGGTTTTCCGAGTAGCAACCAACAGGCTGTAAGGCATCGGCGCTGCTTCGTGCGGCGGCTCTGCGGCTTCAATGCTAGGGCACAAGGACGATGACATGTGGTGCCTGCGTTAGGAGGAGAGCCGGCGGTGTGGCTCGAGGGAGAAGAGTAGAGCCGGCAGTGTGGCTCGAGGGAGAAGAGGAGAGTCGGCGGCTGATGGGGTGCGCGCGCGCGAGGAAGAGAGGGAAGAAGGAGATCGGCGGGTCGGTGTCAAGAGCAAGAGAGGAAGGTAGGGGAAGAAGGTGAGTTCGGCGCCGTGAGGGGAGGAGATGAATTCGGCGTGATTGGGGCGGAGAGGAGCGGAGGGTTAGGTTAGATTTTTATAGCTGAAACTTAGCTTTAAGAAAAATTAAGACCTAAGTTTATTTCTCAATCAACTCCCATATTTGGGTATTCCAAATAGACCTTTTACAAAGCCTATAATTTTATCCCCTCAAAATACGTCATACAAGTTCCGAAAAATCCTCGAAAATTTTCTAAAAATTCTAAAAAATCCCAATAAGATTATTTGTCAAATAACCCTATTTTTATTTTTTATTTTGTTGTCGTATTTTACATTCCCCCCCCCCCCCCCACTAATAAAAATTTGGTCCCCAAATTTACTACTAACTTAGGAATCCTCATCTAAGGATAACAACCAAATAACACACCCATATACTAGTCCATCATAGTGTCATGATCAAATCCTTAACCGAAAAGGATGCTTCTGTGGGTTATGGACTCATCTTGCTTCCACTGCGCCACTCTGATATTCTGCCTTCACTTGTTGACACACAGAGAATCAGACTTCAAAGATCACAATATCATCCTCTGCATTTTCGCTTTCCGTAATTGCTATATATATAGGGTGACTTAGACCTATGAAAGAGTAAGTCGATCTCCTACTGATCAAGCTAATAAGAGTAAATTAGTCCTCCACTAACCAAACCAACGCGAGTAAATCGATACTCTATACATCGGGTCCATAAAAATAGCTAGGGCACTGTAAACCTAAATAGCAAAATCAAGGACTCCTCATGTCCGTACAACAAACATACCCAAAAATAAGATCACTAGCACAAAGTCTGTAATATAATCTTCAACTAAAATCACCAACTCCATAAATATCAAGGCATTATACTCTTTAAGTTACTATCAACATCAAAGACTAAATAGTAGACCATCAAGTCTAATATCCACTAATAGGTCATCAAAAGACAACATATCACCATATCTGATCTAACCAATATAATGACTGACACCACAATCATACATGGTATAAACACATGGTACAAACAACTAAACAAGCACACATGGTATACACAACTAACTAAGTACTAATAAATATGTATGATAACAATTTACACACATACCTCCTATAGCTTGGAGATGTCCTGCCACTGCCTGGTCCCAAAACTCAAAAAGTCACATCGGAAAATCAAAATACAAAAAGAAAAACCTGTTAGTTAGAGCCATAGAGCCAATCATTCGATGATTGTATGGACTCATGTATATCATATTCTTGTATATTAATAAAGGCATTTGTTTGGTTATTATACTTATTTATATTAGTGCCAAATAGACTAAGTATAATAGCGTCCTTGAGTAGAAGGTTCATACCTATATCAATCGATTAGTTGAATCGATAGTGAGATGATATAGGGAACACTACTCTAAATCATTCCTAGTCGAGTATTAGCATTCTGGGACAATGTTAATACAATAAGACTAGCATGTAGGTCAGCTCGATGACTTGATCTCACAAGTCATGGATATAGAGATATCAAGCTGACACATGGGTATGCATTAGAGAATGTATACTGAATGACCCGCCATGAGAAAGTATCATGGATCGTTATATGAGTGTCATATACTTTCTCATGTGACTATTAGTATGACTATTAGTCCTTAGACCTGAAGTCACCATGGATCCCTACATAAGGAGTTATGTACTTTGTTTCATCAAACGTCACCCGTAACGGGTGGACTATAAAGGCGATTACCGGGTATATAACGAATTATGTAGAGGGATGTGAGTGATGTAGATGGGATCTATCCCTCCCATATGAAGCGACATCGGTATTCTTGATAGAGTGAGACCACTAAGTGCATGGCCATGCCCAAATGAGTCAACATTAGATGTTGAGCTCATTTGATCGAGTGAGTCTACTTGGAGTTCAAGATTTAGATTGATTAGAGGATGACACGGTCTATGCCTCATATTGATCAATCTAGATGTCTAGGATAGAAGGACACTTGTCATTATTTTGTGAGTAGTCACAATTGGTAGTCACAAGGTGATGTCGGATCTCGACATTCTTGTAACTTGGGTAGTAATGATGTGTTGCTAGATACCGCTCATTACTTATGCTCCTAAATGGGTTTAGGGCATTGCCAACGTTACAAGAACCTATAGGGTCACACACTTAGGACAATTAGATGGAAATTAGGTTCATATGATGAACCAAAAGGATTAGATTCATTTGATGAATCAAATTGGATTAAGAGTAATCCTAATTGGGTTAACTTGAGTTCGACTCAAGTTGATTCATGTATTTAATGAGTCTAATTTAGATTATGACTTATTAAATCAATTTAATTTAATGAATTAGATTCATTATATTAAGTTGGCTCGAATCAAATGGTTGGATTAGATCAACCATGGTAGAGATTGAGTCAAGTTTGACTTGACTAGAGAAGGAAGACCAAAGGTCAATTTTGACTTGACCTTTTGCCACCTCATTGGTGAGTTGGCATTAGGTGGACCAATGATGATATTCCACATCATCATGGATGCCACTTCATGGAAGTTACAAAGCCATTTTCTTATTAACTTCACATTAATTGCATTTAATGGGGAGTTACACTAGAGAAGAAAAGTGGCCGGCCACTTTGTGAATGGTAGTGAATTCATTTTCATTCAAGTGTGGTTTTTCTTCCTCCTTCTTCCTCTCAAGCTCTCCCTCTCCCTCTCCTCCTCCCTTGGCCGAACCACATAGGTGCTAGCACACCTTGGTTTTTGGTCACCTCCATCTAGTGTGTCCGTGTGGATACTTCTAGAGGACCGACACTTGACGGTCTTGAGATCCGACATCATTTGGACGAGCGGGATTCGCATGGGGCGCGCATCAAAGGTATAATCTTAACTTTAGTGTAGATCTAAAGTTTTACAAACTTGTACAAGAAAAAGGTTTTTTGAAAAGTTTTGTTTCCGAATCTTTGCACGAGATCCATGGCTTTGGGTGACTCGGGGTTTCCGCGACGCGAAAAAGCGGTTTTCGCGGCCCGATGAACCCAACAGTGGTATCAGAGCCACGTACAAAGACTTGTACGAGTTCGTTTGTATTTTTATGAAAAATATACCTTCTGTGATTTTCTGTAAAAATTAAGTTTTTAGAGTTTTTATGAGTAATTTTTCCGTAGAAGCGAAGCACAAGTGTCTCGGCACTTGTAGGCTTCGGCTACCGGAAAGTTTTCTTGTAAACGGCTTCGTTTTGCCCCAAATTCGTTTGGGACAGCGGGGTCGGGTGCCATTAGATCGCAAAGGAGCAACTCACGATGGTTAGATCGTGGGTAGGGGTACTGCCCCTAACCCCGCAAGGGGATTTGCTCCGCGATTGCACCCGAAATCGCTAAAAACGAACCCGCCGGGAAGATTTTTCCGAAACGGCAATGTCTCGGCCCAAATCGTTTTGGGACAGCGGGTTTAGGCGCTGTTGGATCGCAAAGGAACCCTCGCGATGGTTAGATCGCGGGTAGGGGCGCTGCCCCTGGGCCCCGCAAGGGGATCCGTTCCGCGATCCGCTAAACGGGACCGCCGGGAAATTTTACTCGTAAAAATTTTAAAAATTAATTTTAAAAATTATAGAAAATTATGAAAATATATAATTTTGGATTATATATTAAATTTGTGATAGTCATGGCCCAAAGACCCAATTTGATTGGACAATGTGTTGTAATTCATAATACGGCCTGCGTGCCGTTATGTGATGTGCGTTTATTTTCGCGACCTGCGAGTCGTGCCTCTCTCTTATATTCTGGTTGTAAATTAGATTTAGACTTGAATGTAACTCGAGTTTCAAATTGTAATGTACAAATTGGAGCGGTGGAGGGTCCACACGAGACGGAGTTCCGAGGCGGGCACGAGCAACATAAGGCGGTCAAAGGGAGGAGCTTGGAGAAGCTATTGACCCTAGGTTGACCATTTGATCTTCTCATTGGCTTGAGAAGATCGTAGTAGGGCCATGACTAAATCACAAATAGATTAATTAATTAATTGTTATGTATTTGATGCATGTTTAATAATTAATTAATTAATTAGTGCCTTAACGATTAGATTAGATCTAAGTCGTGCACATGATGCACCCTTGCGATTAGATTAGATCTAAGTCGTGCACAAGATGCATCCTTCTCGATTAGATTAGATCTAGATCGAACCAACTCTAAAATGCCTAACCGTGCCGTGATACCTATCACTACCTCGATCACATGTATTGTTGAATCTGCCAAAGCAGAGCAATACGTATTATCTTGGTAGGGTACGGAGGGACAATCTTGGTCCCGCCTATCAACGCATGGGTGAATACAAACTCAATTAGATTGAGTATTCATAGTTACTCGGTTGGATCGAGTCAACTATAGGCATTCTTCCAATAGTTGGAAAGATAGATCAAAATCACATCTATATTAACTCTCGGGCGTATTAGCCAAAGCTAACTCGAGTTTTAATATAAATGCGGATATTGATTTTATAAACAAGAGTTGCATAGAGATGTAATTGGTAATCGTTACCTACCGATCATACTAAGCCTTGGGCGTATTAGCCAAAGCTAACTCAAGGGTTAGTATGATGTGGATCTTATCCCACAAGAATTATAGAATTCAGTGGGAGCATCATTTAATTAAAGGCCTAGTTAAATGATTTTAAAAGAATATGATATTTATTTCTGCAAATTTTCTGTTGTAGATAACCATGACGTCAAACACGAATTCCTTCTCCCTGCGATCTGTCCTTGAGAAGGACAAGCTCAACGAGCAAACTTCCTGGCTGGTACAGGAACCCGAGAATAGTTCTCACCCAAGAACGTACACTCGAGCAGCCTATTCCGGAGGCTCCTCCCGCCAATGCCCCATGAAAGACAAAGATGCTTACAAGAAGCATCAAGATGACGATTAGATGTGTCTTGTCTAATGCTTGCGACCATGAACTCGACCTTCTAAGCAACACGAGTTGATGGGCGCTACGATATGGTTGAGCATCTTCGCCAACTATATCGGGGACAAGCGAGGCATGAGAGATTTGAGATCTCTAAGGCACTGTTTCAGTGCAAGATGTCGACGGGGCTCCTGTAGGTCCTTATGTACTCAAGATGATTGGGTACATAGAGAACCTACAAAGACTAGGGTTCCCACTTGGCCAAGAGCTGGCCACTGACTTAATCTTGCAATCCTTGCCGGATAGCTATAGTCAATTCGTTCTGAACTATAACATGAACGAGATTGACAAGCCACCGCCCGAGCTCCTTAGTATGTTACGAACTGCTGAGATTAACCTTAAGAAGGTTAAGCCCATTCGATGGTCCAGAAGCACAAGGGCAAGCCCAAAGGTAAGGGAAAGTCTCAAACCAAGGGCAAAGGCAAGGCAAGCCAAAGGAGGGGTCGCCAAGGATGCTACCCGCTTCCACTGCGAGGGCACTGGAAGAGGAACCGCAAGGTATACTTGAAGATCTTAAGAAGAAGCGAAGTGAGACTTCCACTTCAGGTATATATGTTATAGAAGTCAATCTATCTATTTCTACATCATGGGTATTAGATACTGGATGTGCTTCTCACATTTGTACTGATGTGCAGACGCTGAGAAATAGCAGAGCATTGGCAAAGGGCGAGGTGGACCTACGAGTAGGCAATGGAGCACGGGTTGCTGCTGTTGCTGTAGGAACTTATCAGCTATCTCTACCCTCTGGGCTTGTACTAAATTTAGATGATTGTTGTTATGTGCCTGCTCTTACTAAGAACATAGTTTCAGTTTCTTGTTTAGAAAAGAAAGGATACTCTTTTATAATAAAAGACAAATGTTGTTCTGTTTATTTAAAAGATATGTTCTATTGTAGTGCACGACTAATAAATGGACTCTATATTCTAGACCTTGAGAGCCCTATCTATAACATTAATACCAAGAGGTTCAAGTCAAATGACATGAACCAAACTTATCTCTGGCACTGTCGCTTAGGTCATATAAATGACAAGCGCTTATCCCAGCTCCATAAGGATGGTTTGTTGGACTCATTTGATTTTGAATCATATGAGATATGCGAGTCATGCCTACGAGGCAAGATGACCAAGACTCCCTTTAGTGGGCACAGCGAGAGAGCGACTGATTTGTTAGGACTCATACATAGTGATGTATGTGGCCCTTTCAATGTCGCTGCTAGAGGTGGTTATAGATACTTCATCACATTTACTGATGACTTCAGTAGATATGAATATGTGTACTTGATGACACATAAGTCTGAATCCTTTGAAAAGTTCAAAGAATGAAGTACAGAACCAGCTTGGCAAGAGTATTAAAATACTTCGATCAGATCGAGGTGGTGAATACTTAAGCCATGAGTTCCGTGACTACTTAGCTGAGTGTGGGATTTTATCTCAACTCACTCCTCCTGGAACACCACAGTGGAATGGTGTATCCAAAAGGAGGAATCGTACCTTATTAGATATGGTACGATCTATGATGAGTCACACAGATCTTCCGACATATCTATGGGGATATGCTCTAGACACGGCAGCTTTCATACTCAACCGAGTTCCATCAAAGGCCGTGATAAAGACACCATATAGGATATGGACTGGGAGAGATGCCCAGGTGTCTTTCATGAGGATTTGGGGTTGTGAGGCTTACGTTAGACGTCAAGTCTCAGACAAGTTAGGACCCAAATCCGACAAATGCTACTTTATTGGATATCCCAAAGAAACTAAGGGATATTACTTCTATATTCCCATTCAGCACAAGGTAGTTTTGGCAAAGACTGGGGTCTTTCTAGAAAGGGACTTTGTCTCTAGAAAGACTAGTGGGAGCGCGTTCGATCTTAAAGAAGTTCAAGATGCGAATAATACACTGATGCCTCGATGGAAATTGAACTGGAACCACAAAGTGTTGTGGATGATGTTCCACAAGGAGTTGAGGAACAACAACCAATTCAAGTAGACAAACCTCTTCGCAGGTCTGATAGGGTACGTCGTCAGCCTGAGAGATACTCATTTCTCTTGTCTGACCATGATGACGTTATGCTCATAGAGGATGAGCCTACCACCTATCAGGAAGCTGTGATGAGACCAGATTCCGATAAATGGCTAGAGGCCATGAGATCCGAAATGGAGTCCATGTACACCAACCAAGTATGGACTTTGGTTGATCCACCTGAAGGGGTAAAACCCATTGGGTGTAAGTGGGTCTTTAAGAGAAAGACTGACATGGATGGACTTATTTATAAGGTTCGCTTGGTAGCTAAAGGTTTTAAGCAGATTCATGGTATTGACTATGATGAAACCTTTTCTCCAGTAGCGATGTTTAAGTCTATTCGGATCATGCTTGCTATTGCAGCCTACCATGACTATGAGATATGGTAGATGGATGTCAAAACTGCGTTTCTGAATGGAAACCTACTAGAGGATGTGTACATGACACAACCTGAGGGTTTTGTAGATCCACAGCATACTAGTAGAGTATGCAAGCTGCATAGGTCCATTTATGGACTAAAGCAAGCTTCTCGGAGTTGGAATCTTCGTTTTGATGATGCAATCAAACAGTTTGGTTTCATCAAGAACGAAGATGAACCTTGTGTCTACAAGAAGGTTGTAGGGGATATAGTTGTCTTCCTCATATTGTATGTGGATGACATACTACTCATTGGGAAGGACATCCCTATGCTCCAAGACCTGGCTAGGGAGTTTCTTCTCAATGAAGGACTTAGGTGAGGCATCCCGCATTCTGGGGATACAGATCTATAGAGATAGATCTAAGAGATTGCTTGGCCTAAGTCAGAGTACATATATTGACAAGGTACTCCTTCGGTTTGCCATGAAGAACTCCAAGAAGGGATTTCTGCCGATGTCACATGGCGTGAGTCTTTCGAAGACTCAAAGTCCCTCTTCTAGAGAGGAGAGAGACCGCATGGATCAGATCCCTTATGCCTCAGCCATAGGATCGATCATGTACGCCATGCTATGTACTCGGCCTGATGTCTCGTATGCTTTGAGCATGACGAGCAGATACCAGTCAGATCCTGGATAGCGGTCAAGAATATTCTTAAGTACTTACGAAGGACTAAAGAATATTTCTTGATATATGGAGGCAATGATGAGCTAACCGTAAAGGGTTACAGTGATGCTTTCAGACCGATCGGGATGATTACCGATCGCAGTCGGGGTTCGTTTAAATGGTGGTGCTGTCAGCTGGAAGAGTTCAAAGCAGGATACAGTGGCTGATTCTACAACAAAGGTTGAGTATATTGCTGCATCAGAGGCAGCAAAGGAGGCAGTTTGGATCCGCAAGTTCATTACTGAACTTGGGGTGGTTCCTAGCATCGCTGACCCAGTTGAGCTCTATTGTGACAACAATGGAGCTATAGCACAGGCGAAGGAACCTCGCTCACACCAGCGGACCAAGCATATACTACGGCGCTTCCATCTCATTCGAGAGATTATCGATAGAGGAGATGTGAAGATTTGCAGAGTACCTACAGAGGCTAACATCGCAGATCCCTTGACCAAGGCTTTGGCACAGAGGAAGCATGATGGTCACACTAGGTCTTTAGGCCTTAGAGCCTATACTGATTGGCACTAGTGCTAGTGGGAGATTGTTAGTTAGAGCCCTAGAGCCAATCATTTGATGATTGTATGGACTCATGTATATCATATTCTTGTATATTAATAAAGGCATTTGTTTGGTTATTATACTTATTTATATTAGTGCCAAATAGACTAAGTATAATAGCGTCCTTGAGTAGAAGGTTCTTACCTATATCAATCGATTGGTTGAATCAATAGTGAGATGATATAGGGAACACTACTCTTAATCATTCCTAGTCGAGTATTAGCATTTAGGGACAATGTTAATGCGACGAGACTAACATGTAGGTCAACTTGATGACTTGATCTCACAAGTCATGGATATAGAGATATCAAGTTGACACATGGGTATGCATTGAAGAATGTATACTGAATGACCCGCCATGAGAAAGTATCATGGATCGTTATATGAGTGTCATATACTTTCTCATGTGGCTATTAGTATGACTACTAGTCCTTAGACCTGAAGTCACCATGGATCCCTACATAAGGAGTTATGTACTTTGGTTTCATCAAACGTCACACGTAACTGGGTGGACTATAAAGGTGATTACTGGTTATATAACAAATTATGCGGAGGGATGTGAGTGATGTAGATGAGATCTATCCCTCCTATATGACGGGAGTGACATTGATATTCTTGATAGAGTGAGATCACGAAGTGCATGACCATGCCCAAATGAGTCAACATTAGATGTTGAGCTCATTTGATCGAGTGAGTCTACTTGGAGTTCAAGATTTAGATTGATTAGAGGATGACACGGTCTATGCCTCATATTGATCAATCTAGATGTCTAGGATAGAAGGACACTTGTCATTATTTTGTGAGTAGTCACAATTGGTAGTCACAAGGTGATGTCGGATCTCGATATTCTTGTAACTTGGGTAGTAATGATGTGTTGCTAGATACCGCTCATTACTTATGCTCCTAAATGGGTTTAGGGCATTGCCAACGTTACAAGAACCTATAGGATCACACACTTAGGACAATTAGATGGAGATTAGGTTCATATGATGAACCAAGAAGATTAGATTCATTTGATGAATCAAATTGGATTAAGAGTAATCCTAATTGGGTTAACTTGAGTTCGACTCAAGTTGATTCATGTATTTAATGAGTCTAATTTAGATTATGACTTATTAAATCAATTTAATTTAATGAATTAGATTCATTATATTAAGTTGGCTCGAATCAAATGGTTGGATTAGATCAACCATGGTAGAGATTGAGTCAAGTTTGACTTGACTAGAGAAGGAAGACCAAAGGTCAATTTTGACTCGACCTTTTGCCACCTCATTGGTGAGTTGGCATTAGGTGGACCAATGATGATATTCCACATCATCATGGATGCCACCTCATGGAAGTTACAAAGCCATTTTCTTATTAACTTCACATTAATTGCATTTAATGGGGAGTTACACTAGAGAAGAAAAGTGGCCGGCCACTTTGTGAATGGTAGTGAATTCATTTTCATTCAAGTGTGGTTTTTCTTCCTCCTTCCTCTCAAGCTCTCCCTCTCCCTCTCCTCCTCCCTTGGCCGAACCACATAGGTGCTAGCACACCTTGGTTTTTGGTCACCTCCATCTAGTGTGTCCGTGTGGATACTTCTAGAGGACCGACACTTGACGGTCTTGAGATCCGGCATCATTTGGACGAGCGGGATTCGCGTGGGGCGCGCATCAAAGGTATAATCTTAACT